>NC_141334.1:24129568-24729568 GCF_037954235.1 Aulostomus chinensis
AGAAAAACTTTCCATCTGTTTTTGAAAGCTTAGAAAACCTGTCAACTCACAAGAACATTGCATCTGCTCCAACCAATAAAGATGGCTGGTGACCCGTCCAGGGTGTAGTTTAATACACGCTTTTGTAGTGTAATACACGCTTTTGTAGTGTAATACACGCTTTTGTAGTGTAATACACGCTTGTGTAGTGTAATACACGCTTGTGTAGTGTAATACACGCTTGTGTAGTGTAATACACGCTTGTGTAGTGTAATACACGCTTTTGTAGTGTAATACACGCTCGTGTAGTGTAATACACGCTCGTGTAGTGTAATACACGCTCGTGTAGTGTAATACACGCTCGTGTAGTGTAATACACGCTCGTGTAGTGTAATACACGCTCGTGTAGTGTAATACACGCTTGTGTAGTGTAATACACGCTTTTGTAGTGTAATACACGCTCGTGTAGTGTAATACATGCTTGTGTAGTGTAATACACATTTTGTAGTGTAATACACGCTTGTGTAGTGTAATACACGCTCGTGTAGTGTAATACACGCTTGTGTAGTGTAATACACGCTTGTGTAGTGTAATACACGCTTGTGTAGTGTAATACACGCTTTTGTAGTGTAATACACGCTCGTGTAGTGTAATACACGCTCGTGTAGTGTAATACACGCTCGTGTAGTGTAATACACGCTCGTGTAGTGTAATACACGCTCGTGTAGTGTAATACACGCTTGTGTAGTGTAATACACGCTTTTGTAGTGTAATACACGCTCGTGTAGTGTAATACATGCTCGTGTAGTGTAATACACATTTTGTAGTGTAATACACGCTCGTGTAGTGTAATACACATTTTGTAGTGTAATACACGCTTGTGTAGTGTAATACACGCTCGTGTAGTGTAATACACGCTCGTGTAGTGTAATACACGCTTGTGTAGTGTAATACACGCTTTTGTAGTGTAATACACGCTCGTGTAGTGTAATACACGCTCGTGTAGTGTAATACACGCTCGTGTAGTGTAATACACGCTTTTGTAGTGTAATACACGCTTGTGTAGTGTAATACACACTCCTGTAGTGTAATACACGCTTTTGTCGTGTAATACACGCTCGTGTAGTGTAATACATGCTTGTGTAGTGTAATACACACTCCTGTAGTGTAATACACACTCCTGTAGTGTGATACACGCTCCTGTAGTGTAATACACGCTCCTGTAGTGTAATACACGCTCCTGTAGTGTAATACACGCTTTTGTAGTGTAATACACACTCCTGTAGTGTGATACACGCTCCTGTAGTGTAATACACGCTTTTGTAGTGTAATACACACTCTTGTAGTGTAATACACACTCCTGTAGTGTAATACACGCTCCTGTAGTGTAATACACGCTCCTGTAGTGTAATACACGCTCCTGTAGTGTAATACACGCTCCTGTAGTGTAATACACCTTCCTGTAGTGTGATACACGCTCCTGTAGTGTAATACACGCTCCTGTAGTGTGATACACGCTCCTGTAGTGTAATACACGCTCCTGTAGTGTAATACACGCTCCTGTAGTGTGATACACGCTCCTGTAGTGTGATACACGCTCCTGTAGTGTAATACACAATCCTGTAGTGTAATACACGCCCCTGCTGAATGGCAGGGCCAACACATAGAGACAGACAACCATTGGCTCTCCCAGCCACGCCTACGGTCAATTTAGAGTCTGGATTAACCTGGTCCCTCTTGATGTCTTTGGACTGTGGAGGAAGCTGGAGTACCAGAGAGAACCCAGCAGGAACAGGGAGAACATGGAGACTCACACAGAAAGACCCCGTGCTGCAGCCGGGGCTCCACCCACAACCTTCTTGCTGGGGGGGCGACGGTGAGGACCACTGCACAATCGTGCTGCCCTCCCATGAACCAAAAGACTATTTTTACTGACATTCTGACATTTTTCTCCCACCAGACTGTGTGATGTAGTGCACCTCATTAACACTGATAAGAAACACATGGGGGGGGGGCTCAAGCTGGGCTGGAGAAACAGAGCAGCGCCAGCGGTTTTACGCTCACTGAGCCAGAACCAGTCAGTCTACGTTCCTATTCACACCGACAATCATATGAGTCAAGGAGTTGTGGATGCAGGTGGCTCATGTCTTAACATGGTAATAATACTGGGCAAGTATACTTGTCTTCGAGAGGGGTTGTGATAAATGGTCGAGTCCTAGTGGTCCTTTCCTTCTGCTCTGTGTAGATGCTGAATGACAACAGTCCCAGTGTGAATGGAGCTGTTTGATGTGGTTAAGTCAGTCTGGTGTTCACCATGGCTGCAAGGTTGTTCCTGCACCATAGCACCAGTGCTACATTTCTAAATGACTGTGGCGTCGTGGCGGCTAAAGGAGCGTGTATGTATCCACACTGGCACTTCTCACTTGGCTACATTATATAAGATGGATCAATGTCAGCCAATCACAATGCAGGAGCTACCTCCAGTCTTCACAGGAAGATGAAGTGATGTGGCTCAAAGGTCCCTGATGGTTCGACTCAGATGGGAATGATGACAGACTGAGTCACATCCCTTCAACCTCTGGCTATGTGAGAGTGCTATCTTTCCAGCAATGGTGTGCTTGCCGCTTCTATAATTAGACACTTTACTCTCTCACATTATTTTCGTGATGGGAAGCCAAAGAGCAATTGTAGCTGTGTACACCTACATCTTTCGCCCTGGAGCAGCACAGCCGTGGAAACATCTGCAGTGTGACGCTGCCCCCACAGCCCTCAAGCAGATAGACATGGGGGCATGTGTGTGTGTGTGTGTGTGTGTGTGTGTTTTCATGTTTAGAAGAATCTGTTCACTGCACACATGTTCACACATTCATATTATTTTTCAGTTTCAAGTTTGGAATCATAGTGGAGTCAGTCCTGAAAGCTTTCATCATGCCACAGCCAGACTTTGTTCAGAGTAAACACCTCTACTCCTCAGAAACGTTGCAGTTCAGCTGGTGTTTGTCGATGTAAGTCACCAGTAAGGTGCAGCGTGGCCCCTCCTCATGGTCAAGAGGCAGACATGATGGATGGCTGCTGTACTCATCATCTACAGTCCAGCTGCGAGCACATCAGTCCAAGCACAGAATCCCTCATCACTCAACCATATTGCGTTCAGAAAAACAGTGAATTGTCTTCTCCTTGCTCCGATTATACACACGTAGACATTTAGATTAGCAAGTAGGAGCTGAAGCTGACAGGTATGGATTCATTGGATTTTCTCTGCTGCAACCCCAACATTGGCAGGTTACCTTTTCTCCTGCCAGATGAATCCCGTTGAGAGACGGTAATTACACGGCGAAGAACTGATCCAGTTGTGGCTCATTAGCTCTAAGCGAGACAACACAGTTTGTCGTAGACATTAAACTTCATGATGCCGAGGACAGAAGAAGCACAAAGTCCGCTGAAGTGAAGAAACTCACACTTTGGTTCTTCTGGTCTGCATCAAGTGTGTCGAGGCTGCTTTGTCATTTGCTGAGGCACAAAGTTGGAGTGTCTGATGAAAGTGCTCCTGAACACATCATCATTGTTTGGGCTGATCCTGGTGTGTCGAGGAGCACAAGGTCAGACGCTGTCGGGGTGTGGGACATCTTCACCAGCCTGTGTTTGAACGAGGCGGTGAATCGTTTAACACTGATGCTGCAGGGGAAGAAACCAGGTGAAGACTCTTTCCTCCAGACTTGTGATTGTCACGGCGAGTGAAGGTTTGCCTGCACACAAGCCAGCAGATCCCTAATGAACATTCACGTATTAGACCACCTCCCTATACCAGGAATTAACAGCATTGGTAACTATCAAAAACAATTTTTATGATTCTGTCAGGTTAATACACCAGTATGTTGAAGCTCTTTAACCAAAATGATGTTTTTAATGCTAAAATATAATTAACTGGGCTCACACATCAACAAGACAACGATCCCAAGCAGACTTCAGAGGAACCGATGGACCGACTAAGCCAAAGTCTGGATTTGAATCCTGTTGAACAAAGTTGCGATTCAGTAGATTACAAGATGGCTCACAAAAAGGTTTCATCTTTGTCAAGCCTGTGGGGACAACTACTAACTATTTGGGACTCAATAACAAAAGAGACTGTTGAGAAGTACATAAAAATACCAGCCAGGCCAAACGAAATATTAGGCTTTGTGGTTGTTGTGTGTGAAAATGGACTGTTGAGGTGATTCAGTTTATTTGCCATTCAAATCAGAATAACATTCCTTGGTTTTAAACAAAGATTTATATATTTTCTTGTTACTATGACAAGTGGTCCAATAAATGTGTTAAGCACTATAACTGTCTGATATTTTATTAACATTTCATTGATACCTGCTGTTTCCACCGGTTCTCCTTCCATACGTGTTTGTAGTGTCTTCTGTTTGCATCTGGATCATACATCGCTGCATGAGAAGACAGCAAATGCAACATGACATGATACTTGGATGTTAAGTCTCCCTGGTTGGTGCCATGTCGCCGGCCCAGAGCTGCGCGCGCCCCATGTTAAAATGCATCTCTTTACATCGCTGCCTTCAGGCGTCATGACCGTCCTGATCGCTGTTGCATCCAGGGATGCAGCTCACCACACTCTCTGCCTGAGAATCACTTGTGTAGGAGCCAGTCTTTGTTCCCTGAGTGTGTGGGACCTCATGATGTTTCTGTCTTGATCTCCTACGAGGGACGTGAGCAGGTCAAGGCCGTGAGGATCCTGCTCCTCACTAGTAGATCACTTAGTTAACCTATGAGCAGCTCAACTAGCTCAGTGTTTCATGAACTTTTGTACTGTGTGGACCAGTAAAAGTACTGTCTCCAAATTCAAGAGCTACATAAAAAATCTCTCCATATATACTGTATGTACTGTATATATATGTATTGGTATATAGAAATTAAAAAAATCATTGTAAATAATTAACAGAGCAAACTTGCAAACATCGCTTGTTCATTAACCTTCTGTCTGTTATTTTAAAAATGTTTAAAACTTTATTGAATAATGCGACTGACAGAAAGTGTGTGGCAGAAAACCAGCAAGCTCCCTCATGTGGCTCAAATGTGTACTGCAGCTATTAATCTTTTAAATCAAACCTCCCAGCGACTCTGACTTTAGAGATGGTGGCATTATCCAGTTGGAGTTGTGTGTGTGCCTGAGCCATGGGATGACCTGACCTTTGTCTGTCTGTCTGTTTGTCTGTCTGGTCACTCGTCCACTCACACGTGCCTCCGGCTATGAGTGTGTGCGTCTCTGGTTCCTGACCACGTCTGTGTGCACGTGCAGGAGCTTCTTCTTGTCCTTCTTCTGTACAGTTGTGCTGGTTGACTGGTGTGAGCTTGGGCAGGATTGATTGTTGAACTTTGTCTTAGAGTCATAAATGGTTTGTGTACTTCTCGTGGTCACATGCGGTACTGTCGGTCTCTCCAGAACAGGCCACCAGCAGTACATGGGTCACCCAGCAACGGCCAGACCCCACCCTGCATGAACCCTGCCTTGATGAGCGCTCCCTGGGTGAGAAAAGGGAGGAGGGGTAGTTGTTTTTTTCCGCCCATCCTAGTTGCATCCATGTCATCACAAGTTGTAATGAAGAGAATTCATTGTGTCATTGCATTGGAATGATGAAATTAACGGAGGGAATTCCCATTCATCCGACATGTCTGATGGCCTTTGTGTTGGAACCGCTCTCATCTCCTGTGAAGATCACTGTCATTCAGAGAGAATCATTTTGACATTTTTCATGTCTGTAGTTGGTTTACATGTCAACATTTTCAATGTTTTTTTTTTTTTATTATCTGCAATTGTGCTATTAGCAGGATCTCACTGCGTGCATCCCAGGAATCGGCTGCTGCGTTGTTGCCTGATGGATCGGCTGGTGTTAGGATGATCTGTGATTATGGCGTAAATGGAGCACCATTGGTCCGATGGCTGATATTCATGTTGTCCCAGTTTTGCTGAAGTCTCTCAAACTTTGCTCATCATTCGTCATTTGTGATGAGGAAACATGAATTTATAATTTGGCAGATTCGATACATGTTTTGGAAATAAAACCACCCATTTTTTTAGAAATCACAATGTTTAAATGTGTTTTTCTGTTTGTGGCTATCATCTAAACTTTTATACAGACAGTGTCGACATAAATATCAGCCATCTGGCGAATGAGTTGTAAAAAAAACTTTCATGGTGCATCCCTAGTTGGAATAGCTTCCTTTGGGCATATTTAACCGCGGACAACTCAGAAGTAAAAACTCCATCATTTGAAATAAAAAAGCTGCCTCTCAAGTCCGACATAACAGAGGGGGAAAGCAAAGAAGTTCAGTTAAAACAAATCTTACCATCATTAACTTCACTTTAAGTTAAGTTCATAATGTTTGCTAAAGACGCCCAGACGCGACGAGGGCCAGTGAGCGTGGTGGAGGGCCAGAAACAGAGCTGCAGGGATGAGCGAAACATGAGAACCTGACACAGTGATAGAAGTGGCAGGTCAGGCTCACAGCAGGTCTGTGAAAACACATCAGTAACTTTGTAGATTTTTATCGACATGGTTTGTCCCCACGGAGAGCACGCAGCAGAGTCATTGAAGGAGCTGAGTACAATCAGAATAGCAGACAAAAATGATGCTGAAATTACTAATTGATGTTCTACCACAGAAAGCCACCAAATTCGACCACCGCAAAACTTTTGAGAAGATATCACGATGTAGTATTCTGCAGAATGTGCAGATGAAATGTTTTTCTCTTACTCTTGTACTGCCTGACGCTCAAACTTAAAAAAAAAACCAACATTTTCACACATGCAGAAACACTCTTGCGCTGTCGGTTTAAATGATCAGGATATTCAGGTGTCGAGGACAGCGTGTGTGAGCGTAGCCAGCAGGTTCAATGGTGCTCCATGAGGAAACACGCTTTTTTCAGAGTCTAAATGTGGATCCAACTGCAGGTTCATGCAGAGAACCTTTATGTATGTGTATATAAACAGTATTTAGATGAAGCAGCACTGTAAAAAGTCCAGAAAAAAGCTGACATTGGATAAAAACAAAAAACAAAACCAGTAAGAAACTAAAGCAGTTATTTTTTAATGTTTTGTTTGGGATCAGGTACGTTCACACAGCTCCGTGTCATTTTTTGTCCTCTTGTCCTTCATTAGAAAAAATGTAATGAAGTAGCGAACTGACCAAAAGAGATTCCATTCATTATTCTTTGCCTTTTTCTCTCAGAGACGCTGAAATAAGCACATTAGAATTAGTACTTTTTTTGGATTGGTCATTTTCTCATTGTCTCACTCCATCTCTCTCTTTCTCTCTCTCTCTCTCTCTCCGCTCACAGCAATACCACTACCAAGAAGACGACTCGCCCCCGCTCGACCAGGGATTCCCACGCCTCACTAACGAAGTGCGCGCCCCCGAGCTTGTGCACGTGTCTGAGAAGAACCTGTCTGAGATTGAGAATGTGCATGGCTACGTGTCGCATTCCCACATCTCTCCTCTCAAGGTCAGTACCCCTGCACCTTTGTCTCATCATTCCAAACGTGTGTTTTTCTACCTGGTAGAGAATCCATGATCTCCATCCCAGTTCTGCACCGACAACCAACCGTCTCTCACCCGCCTTCATATTTCTCCTGTCGCTTTAAGGACCGGTGTGTAAGATCTAGTGGCCTCTAGCTGTGAGGTTGCAGATCGCAGCCCCTTACCTCACCTCCCCCCTTCCAAGCATGTAGGGGAACCGACTGGTACCTGCAGGATCATTCACGTATGATCCACTTTGTCAAAACTGGGGTTCTTCATCTACTTCATCCAGAAGCAGCAGGAATTGTTGCAGGGAAATGACCTTATTAGGCCACAATTGCGCACAATAAAGTCTGCAAAAAATGTTTCTGGTGCAGTGGAGGAGGGATGTAAATGAAGACTGCTGAGTTTGTTTGGAAAAGAGAGTTACTCCCACAGCTACTAATCCCAAGACGTGAATGAACTGTTGATTTATCGTGGGAGATCTGTCATATCTGTTTCCGTCCGAGATCCAGGATCAATGATCCTTCTTATCCAGAGGGTCTCAAATGCATCCAGAGCACAGAGAAGGCAGCTGGGGGTTTAGCTTCTGGACGAGCGTCTCTTCTTCTCTGGATACCTTAAATTCTGTGTTTTTAGCATGTGAGTGAATGGATGGTTCAAATCTGTGACCATCACCTGTCAAAATTATTTGTACAATGCTACGAGCTCAGTTAGTGATCATTTTATCAATACACTCATGACAGCTATGGACTTGTGATAAAGAGCCCGACCACAAATTTGTTCCAGGTGCACTGACACCAGGCGACGCTGATTTACTCGTCTGACAGAAGCGTAAACTCTACCGTGGACTCTCCTGGAAAACCTCCATCTTCTTGGTACCTGGAATTCACTTTCAGTACTTTATCTTCTTGAAGAATGAGTCCAAATGTCTGAATTGCACACCTTTATTTTACTTCACACAAAATGAAAGCCATTAGTGCTTGCTAGCTGACGCGGGTGTCTGTTGCTGCTGACCTGTCAATCACAGCAAGCGATTGTAAACACTATGACAGCCTCATGACCAGCTGCTGATGGTAACCATCACCTGTAACACAGAGAGGTGGATGCCATGTAGTACTCATGTGAGCTGTGAGCGTGGTGCTAGCACTGCTAGCTAATGTTACTACAGGAGATGTTAGCTTTGAGGCTACCATCAGCTGTGTGTTCTCCGGCCTGATCGCGCTCTCACCGTGTGCTGCATTCATGACAAATGGGAAAGTCTCTCTCCGGTCTGTCACAGTCACCATGATGTCTTCAGGTGCTGAAACTTGGTCTTTCGTCACTCTTCTTATCTTCCTCACCATTTCTGCAGGCCGGTCATCGTTGTGCTCGTGAAGGCGGCTGGTGTGCTTCCACTTCATTAGGCCTTACACAAATACAGCTGAATAAAACAGGTCAAATCCCAGTTGCCTTGTTTAGACTGGCAGCAGCCTAAATAAGTGACTGCTCGTTTCATTAACCAAGTCTGACAAAGAACTAAGACGGCAAATCTTCTGCACCAGAAAAACACAAATATGTGTGTCCACACAACTACAGACTTTACTTCTCAGTGCAAATGTGATGTAAAACTGTACAATTAAGCAGACTTTAATGAAGTACCACAAAGTCGTTGGAGTCGAATTGAGGGTTTTGTAGTAAGAGGAAGTAAAAGGAAAGACATAGCGTCTGAATAACCTCTAACTTTGTGAATTTAACACAAATAGTCGAAGTGAGACACTTGAGTTTGATCTCATTTCTATCCAAGTTCTTTAGTTCTCCCTTCACACGCTGATCCACAGAGACCCACCTTGTTGGCTGTCGTTTTGGAAGAGGAAATGATCAGTCTCTTTCTTCCCTGCCTTTACCATTCACTTCAGATGGAGTCCAAGCTGGAGAAAAAACATCCATCAGCTGTGTTAGAAGTCTCAGGCTATGTGAATACAATGAGCACATAGTGGTGATATTGCATTTCTTCCCAAGACTCTGCTCTGGCTGGCACGGAGGTGTTCCTACTGGGTTTGAGACAGCAGAGGGCAATGTTGGAAATGAAGAGGCGCTTCAGTGGGAGTGGATGGCCTGCGTGTTGGATGTACTGGAACTCCAGTCTTTCTGGATTTTTATTTTCGCTCTTGCTGTTGTTTACTGTCTAGTTTGCCTCCCTGTCACACCTGAGCTCTTTCAACCGCTTCAGACGAACCCTGGTCAGTTGATATTCCAGTCCGTTTGTGCTGATGTGAAAGCTCTCTTGTTGTCTGGTCCACACCAAAACGGGTTCTCACTTCATTTAAAGGTGAACCCTGGAATGGTTTGTTTGGTGTGAGAGAGAAAGCAGGGAAAAAAATAGGAAGCAAAACAAAAATTTCCTTTGGACAGCAAGGAGATGGAGGAGTTGCTGTTTCCAATGACACCACAGATCTGCACAATATAAACACCACTGGAATGGAAAGGAAAGGCATGGATACAATTGTAGGGGATTTGGGAAAACAGCAAAAGGAACATGGCAGGAAGCTCCAACTGAAAGTCCTCCCTTCTCTGTTTTGACACGTGAGGTTTGTTGACAAAGTAACAATGTGAAATCCAACCAGAATAAAGTAAAAATGCACATCTGTTGCAACTTCTCCTCTGAACCACACGGTGCCCACAGAAGGCCGCCTGAACGACAGGTTTGAAAAGGAATCGCAGAAGAAACTTTGTTGCTATGAAACTGGTCTGCACTGTCTCAGACAGATGATGACTACTGGGGGCGCTATTGTTACTCCAGAACGGTGGTCCGACGTTGAACTGTGACCTTCACCTAGATCTTGCTACCTAAAGCCTGAGCCAGATGTCTGACAGTGCCAGGTTTGCCGTGTGCATGACAGCCACTCTTGCAGAAGCTTGTTTCTTGATGCGCGTCATTTTTGTGTATCATTGCTAACTGGAAGCAGGCTGATGGACACCAATGGTGCTGCATGTCGACTTGCCTTGTGGCCTCTGCCTCACTCCATGAGATTGAGGCTCACACACAAGATTGGTAGATAGGCGTCACACGGGGCGGGGGGGGGGGGTCGCTATACATGAACACAAAACTCTCACTGTGTGTCTTTGTTGTCAGTGGTGAGAAGAATCTCATTTTAGGAATAAAGTTTGTGTTGTATTTTCTGAACCTGTGCATCAGTTCACTGGGACAAAGTGAGAACTGTCCTCACTTGTTGTCTGGAGTTGACATTTATAAAATTATAACTTACACACACACACACACATATAGATAGATAGATATATACTATATGTACACATGCTATATATAGATAGATAGATAGATAGATATAGATATATAGTACTGTGTATATATATATATATATATATACATTATATATATATATATATACATAGAATGACACTGTCATAATCACTGTCATAATCAGTCATCGTTAATATAATAGTTTCTTTTTTTTCAAAGTCTAATTTATAGAACATTCCTTCATCAAGAACTGTAACACTGAATTTTATGGCTGTTCAGGCTTCATGTAAAAAGAAAATGCCAACTATTTGGATAATCTGCTTTATCATATTTAGGCAAGGCAAGGCAATTTTATTTGTAGAGCCCGTTTTCACAAACAGTTTGTCTCAAAGGGCTTCACATGGCATCATAACAACATCCTCTGCCCTTAGACCCTCACATCAACTGAGGAAAAACTCCATAGAAAACCCTTTTAACAGGGAAAAATCTGAGAAACCTCAGGGTGAGCAACAGAGGAGGATCCCTCACCCAGGACGGACAGACGTGCAGTAGATGTTGTTACAGACAAGAAAACAGTTTACAATACAAAATGTGGGAAACACGGAAATGTTAATAACAGTTGAAGAAGGAAGCTTCTGGTAGAGGAGGCAGGGAGAGCAAGCCAGCTTGATGGGGGACTGGATGGCAGACTGGTTCATGGAAGGGGAGCGCAGGCCGGTGTAACAGTAGGGAATAAGAGGGGGGGGGGGGGCGATGCAGGCGGCGGTTGGAGCTCTGGTGGATCTGTGGAAACACAGAGAGACTGCGAGACACCAAAGCCAAACTAAAAAGTGCAACAAGTAATGGTAATGGTCATTTAGTGACAGGCAGGTGGATTTATCTCTTCTCTACTTGCTGGTGTGTTACAGGAAGCTAACAGCTAGTTAGCATAGTTACAATCAGTGCTAGCAGTGGGGAACGGAAGCAAACCATCAATGCATTCCTTTCCCAAAATGGCCTTTACCTGTATTGATATAACTTGAGATTGTGTTAAACATACGCAATGGAAATTATCTCATATCATATATAAATATGTCAATCAAGAATTTCTAAAATGATGAGTCTTTCAGAGAAATTTCCATTTTAACCTGCTGTGCTTTCAAAATACAAAAACATTTGGACAACACAGGGACGTTGTTTTTGTTGTAACTGAAGAAAGCACAAAACCATCTCAAAATTAAACAATTTCCTTTATTTTCCCTTAATCGTGCATCATTACTGCCGGCTGGTGACCTTTTGGAGAGTATCTCTGATTTTTTTGGGGTGTGGCCAACGCTGGTGAGCCTGGAAAGATTGTGCTCTTTTGTGTCAGTATCTGTTGAGGTAATCAGGCAGACTGACACAACCAAGCTGAGCCGCTGTCACACATTATAAAAGTGAGGCAATGATAAAAGTGGGATTGTGCTAAAGGTCTCTCTGATTCCCTCCCTTGTGAGGATCTTCACACCGTTTGGAAGATACGGGGATTCATGTCGCTAAAAGGCTGCTGCACTGACCTCAACTAACCTCTCAGTCCAGTGTCTGGCAGCCCAGGTGGGAACAGATGTGCTGTCTTTGCGTGAGTGTCGACTGACCGTAGAGGAGAACTCTGGGATCTCCACGTATGGTTGGTGATGCAGAGGTGACGACTTTGAGAGATTCGACCAGCGTTGCCGTTGTTTTCTGGATAAGCTGATAGCAGATAGCAAATCAGTTCTGTATCAAAAACTGAAGCTGAAGCTCCTGCAAAAATCAACTATGCTGCATGTGCGCACCCGGTCTGGGATGGGGAGAAGCTCACCTCAGTGAAACATGAATGCAGGAACCAGAGTGGCCCACTCCTCCTCATCCTCATCTCGTTGTAGCTCCTGGTGTCATCTGTGTTTCCTTCCTGCTTCCACTTCACACATGACCGGGTAAACCATCACTGATGCTTGTTTCCTGATGTCTTCGGCCTCTCTCTTTCTCTCTCTCTCTCTCTCTGTCTCTCTCTCCCAAGTCTGCTGGCTAGTGATCTTGTCTTTCGTTTTTTACCTGCAGCCTGCACTGGTTACCCGTTTTGATCTTGCATATCCAGGTTCGACCACAGCAAACTACATGGCAAGTTTTCTTTTCTTTCATTTTGATTTTACCCCCAGGGGGAGTCTTACTCCTCTGTGTTACCTTGATATTGTGTCACAACTTTCCCTTATTTTTTGGGGTCCTTGTACCCAAAAGATTGATGTCCCTTTGGTAGTGCATGGACTTGTATTGGTATTGTCTTCAGTCCACTGCCTGAAGAAACTGTATTTCTTTTTCTTGGTTACTGACCCTCGTTTGTGACACCTGCACTCTGTTAAAGTAACCCCATGTGTGTATCACCCCCATTTGCCTGCCAGCGAACCCCGTGTGCTTGTCGTGGTGTGATCTGATGTTGATCTGTCTCTGTTAGTGTTGCCTGTTCCCAGTTCATGTGATTAAGACGCCATCATCTGATATTACAACATGCACAACAGTAATATGAGGGCAACTTTACTCTTACCAACTGCATGCAACATGTACTGTCACCTCTGACGGGAGACTGAGGTATGATTTTTTTAACAATCATGGATAATGGTAAATGGACTCAATTTATATAGCGCTTTTCTACCTTAGCGGCACCCAAAGCGCTTTACAGTGGTATCTCATTCACCCATTCACACACACACACACACACTGATGGTGGAGGCTGCCATGCAAGGCGCCAACCTACTCATCAGGAGCATTTATGGGTCCAGTATCTTGCTCAAGGACACTTCGACATGGTCACCTGGGTCGAGGATCGAACCAGCGACCCTTCGGTTGCTAGACGGCCACTCTACCCCTGAGCCATGCCACCCACATAATGTTTAAAAGCATAGATGCTAAATCCCCTACAGGCTCTGAATAAGGAATATACTGCTTTTATTTTGTCAAGGATTCTCTAGGTTAGCCAGAGACCTTCAGCTTTTAGTGCCTGAAGAAGAGGAATATTTGGAACTAGGTTCAGATTTTGTTGAATCAATGGCATTAATCACTCCAAGAGTTGGTGGCAAATGTCTGTTTGTTCAGTGTGGTCAACATGCTAATCATACGAGAGATGAAGATGCACTGATGGATTTTGCTCAAAACTTTCTCCAACGGTTGAAGAAATAATTACAAACTGACTCATTAAAATGTAATTCATTCTGTGGTGAGTAACTGACCATAGCAATGAACTGGTTTACTGTTTCAAATAAGCACCGTGTAAACTACCCAACACATACGGTACTCGTCTGCCTAACACGCACCACACAAGTGCCTTTTGGATGTGCTCACTCAGAGTTCAGTACATAAACTCGGTTGGAACTAGTCCCATCGTCTTTTACATTAAAGAGCCGGTTTACTTGCATGTTGCATGGCGTATTGCTGTTTAGATAGCAAATGCAACAAGTTGGAGAAACAGTTCTTTGCTTTTCTAACAAACTTTCTTTCAGATGCTAAAAGACTGTGTTTTCCCTAAAGTGCTTTGAGTTTTGCTGTTTGTAATGTCCAGACTATTTGTTGTAGGAGTACTGTATGTCTGGGCACATGGACTCATTAACAATGGTTGAAAGCTTCTTTCTTATTCATCGCTCAAAACTAATTCATTGTAGATCAAATATGAGAGGGGTTTGTGCTACGCTTGTATAAAGGCGTACCATGTTTGCGCTGCTGTGCAATTTTGTGTGTCCATCCATCCATCCATCCATCCATTTTCTACTGCTTCTCCTGTTAAGGGTGGTGGGGGTGGAGCCTATCCCAGCAGCCTTCCCCCTGGACAGGTCACCAGTCCATGGCATGGCCAACACATAGAGACAGACAACCATTGGCTCTCCCAGCCACACCTACGGTCAATTTAGAGTCTGGATTAACCTGGTCCCTCTTGATGTCTTTGGACTGTGGAGGAAGCTGGAGTACCAGAGAGAACCCAGCAGGAACAGGGAGAACATGGAGACTGCATGCACCTGTAACATGCAAACCCGTGCCCGAGCCGGGACTCGAACCCAGAACCTTCGTGCTGTGAAGCGACCGTACTAACAACTGCACCAATGTGCCGCCCCCCTATGTAGACACATTTTACTTAATTATGCATCTTTTAAATAGTAGGAAAAGCTCTGCTCCAAGGACTGGGCCGTGCCTGTTCATGTCTGGTTCCTGGGATTTCAACAACAAACTCTCCATGTCCACACTGGTTGCCTTTGTTCAAGCTAATATCTCAGTGTCATCCTTTGAGGACATATGCACTGTTAATAAAAAACGCACTGATACGTGAAAGTGCTGCTAGGTCTTGACTGTCATAAATTAGTAAAAGGTTAATGGGCTATACTTATATTGGGCAGTCCCACTTTAAGGGTAATCAGAGTGATATTCAACAGACCCATAACCAAGAAATATGGATCTGAACCAGAACTGAATCCATCTACAATGCGAAAGCAGTAATTCTTACAGAGCTGAGAAATTCCAGTCCTGATTCCAGAGACTAGACCTTGGGCCTGTGCTACATGTTAACCTCAGCAGGTCCAGGGTATTTTGAAGTTACCTGGGTTGACAAAAAACCCAGCGACTGCAATCAGTGATGAGTGGTACAACAACTGTGTTTCATCAACCCAGTGTTTCCTCACCTGTTTGTTTGCACTCACGAAAGAGGCAGTGTTGGTACAAGTTGACTCATCACCAGAATGGAGAGGTGCAGAGTGACAAATTGTAATCCTTCACAAAAATAAGAAAAACAAAGTCATAAAACCCAGCCAAACCTGGAGGGAGAGCTGTGACAACGAGCCGTCTTATTAACAGACTTTTCATTCTCGCTGTTCCATAAAGGTGCCAGTTGAGGAAAAGCAGTGGAGGCTGTGTGATTGTGATCCATCTCACTCGCTACACACGCTTCCACTTACTGGTACATGATAATGATTCCCTCAACTGAAAATGTATGTTGCGGTAGAGCTCGTCAGGAAGAGCTGAGGTTTGTTGACTCCTGAGAGACTCTCCCACGATGGTGACGGCATTGACCTTAGCCTCCTAGCCTGCTCAGGTTAGGTCTGGTGTGTGAGTTACTGTGGTGCTATTGCTAACCACCTTTTTGTGGAAGAGAAAGCCCCTGGTTGACCCTGCAGTTACCTCGCTAATCCTCTAATCCTGCTTTGTAGCACTGGCCGCGATCTGCTTGATAACACAGCTGATTACTTTGAACATCTTGGGGTGGCACAGGGGCTCATCTGCCCCCCTGTCTCAGTGGGTTTTCTTTGCATGCCCTGGTTTCACGCACCATCAAGCCTCTATGTCAGGTCAGTAGTCCAGTAAGCACACCTGACAGATGACGAACTCGACTTGCTTCCAATTTTTGTCGTATCAAACTGACACTGTTCTCTGTGGATGCACATTTCTCATTATACCTGAATGTGAACTAATTAGAAAATGAACTCAGTAATTGAAAGATCGCTCCGTTATGAATATTAATGTCAAGTGCATTATGACACTCTTCCGTTGCACATCAACATTCTCACGTTTCCTGGTGGGCTGCAGCTCTGAAGGAGGACCTGCCTCAGATCGAGAAGGACTAATGGGTCCAGGACTTGAGAACACAGCTGCAAATTCTGTGCTCGCCCTGTTTGTTTCCTCTCAGCCAGAGGACTTTTGAATGAAAAATGGCTTTAATACAGCCGGTGTAATTGTAAAGGCAGCAGGGAGGCAAGAATTATGGTTTGTCCATGTAGCCCCTCCCTCACCAGCCAAATCCAGCAGATTGGAGAGTGACTCAGGGAAGACATTATTGATTGAAAATCCTGCGTTGTTTATTGATCACCAGGCTCTTTGCATGGTTATATCAGCTTGTAAAAACACACACACTTTTTTTGGCAGCAATTACTTCTCTGTCAATCAGACAGGGCGATGAATAATGGTTTAATGAGGGTTGTTGCAGCAGAAGTCATTTTTTTGTGCTCAAGTGAGGAAGAACATGGTTGGATCAATGATGCACATTCTAACGCACGCCTTTCCAGTGGTGATGAAGGGGCTTCTTGTGATTCTGTTGTCATAATTCTTCTTCTCTCATCTTATCGGTTGGAGACCCTGATTGCCTCATGAAAACTCTAGGATTGGTTTGAATTGGATTGCCAGCTGGGCGGCACGGTGGAGCAGTGGTCCTCACTGTGGCCCCCCAGCAAGAAGGTTCCGGGTGGAGCCCCAGCTGGAGCACGGGGTCTTTCTGTGTGAGTCTCCATGTTCTCCATGTTCTCCCTGTTCCTGCGTGGGTTCTCTCTGGTACTCCAGCTTCCTCCACAGTCCAAAGACATCAAGAGGGGACCAGGTTAGATAAGAGATAAGATAAGATAAGATAGGTACTTTATTTGTCCCAAACTGGGAAATTCTCTTATTGCAGCAGCAATATAAAAGTACAAAAAATACAAAAATTTAATAAAATAACCATAAAATTAAAATCTACATTGTGCCAGAATATGGAGCAAAATTAAATAAGGAAATACTGTAAACTTGTCATTTGTATGAGTAATGTGCAATGTTCAAGTGTGCAAAATGAGAAGAGTTCGGAGATGTACAGGATATTTACAAAAAGTACAGTGAAGTGACCATCAAATCAAATCAAATGTGACTATTGTACAGAGCTATTGCTTGCGGCAGAAATGACTTTTTGTACCGCTCTGTGCGACAACGAAGCTGCAAAAGTCTCTAAAGGTTAATCCAGACTCTAAATTGACCGTAGGCGTGGCTGGGAGAGCCAATGGTTGTCTGTCTCTATGTGTTGGCCCTGCCATGGACTGGTGACCTGTCCAGGGTGCTGGGATAGGCTCCACCCCCCTGGGACCCCTAACAGGATCAGTAGTTGAAAATGGATTGATGGATTGTCTGCCACTGTGTTAGGGGAGACATAGATAACAGTATTGCCACCAACCGTCGTGATTCAGAGACACTAATTTAGGAATCATATCCACCTTTTAGTGTAGTTTTGGAGGTTGGGATGCTTCAAATAGTCATCAGTATCTGCAGTCTAAGAATATATGGCTGGCTCCTCCAGCATTCTGGAATCACAAAGTAATGCGGGGGGGGGGGACGTGTACGAGCTCAATGCACCTATTCTCAAGTATTTGAAAGGCAAAATATGCTGTTTGGATTGAGTATTGCTTTGATAAAAAGCAATGTTGATAACATGCCAATTAATGTGTCCTTCACTTACAATCAGGACACCCAGGAAAGGAAGTGTTGCCAAGGATAAACGTGTATCGTGTGTCGCAGGTCTGAGCATTCCGATCTGAAGGCACCCTCAGTGCAATTTAGGTACGCTGATACCTGAACTTGTTGATTCCAGCTGTGAACCAAGCCATTGTAAAGCAACAGTAAAACCTCTTTGCAATGTGGGGATGACTTGTTTCCTACTTGATGACACTAGACTGAATAAGGAATGTGACCACTACACTGGAGACGAAAGTCCACATCCTGTCCACAACCAGCATTGTGCTCCTTCAAACCTCAGCCTACAGAAATGATTCTGCTTCCAGGTGCCAGGACAATCCAACCGCTTTGCTTTGAAGCTTTCGAGTGTTGGTTTGTCTCTTTGCCTCTACCTTTCATTGGCTGAGGTTCTTAGACCTTCATTACATCACATTCTTACTGGCTCCCTTTGCTGCACTTTGCTGTTTGCCCTGTAAATGCACTGGTTTAATTTATACTGTTGGAATATAGAGGGGCAAAGCACTTTCCATTACACCGATGGAAAACGTACGAATCAAACAGTGCTCAGAGATTAAGCAGCCAAACATAGCTGAGATGAACAAGATTCAGATGGAGAAGCTTCACTTAGGCCAAATGATCAACTATGCAGAAAACTATTCATATGAACAGATGCATGAATATTTATTAGATTTGATAAAACAGCACTTTTCACTCATTGGGTTGAGACTTTCTTGACAGAGATTCTTCAGAATATCTCCTCTTAGGTCCTCTCTAGATATACAAGCTAGTGTAGCTGTGTCTTTACTAATTATTGGACAGAATGAAATAAAAGTGAATATTATGAATTGATTAAAAAAATTAATTGCACTAAAACATGTTTTTTATCCTGTGATTATTCCCCGTTAATCGCATGATTAGAATAAGATTTTTTTACTGGTAGTTTTGGGGAGAGATAATTAATTACAGTTACATTAAGTTAGGCATAAATGCAGTACTTTTATTTGATGTTGAGTCAATGCATCACTCAGCATAAATATTTTTTAAAAAATGTTTGAAACAAATTATTTCTAATCTAAATAACGTATTTTTTTCTCCTTCTCTTTTGAGAATGGCTTTTAATCCATCCATCCATCCATCCATCCATCTTCCCCCTCTTCTCCCGTTGAGGGTGGTGGGAGTGGAGCCTATCCCAGCAGCCTTCCCCCTGGACAGGTCACCAGTCCATGGCAGGGCCAACACATAGAGACAGACAACCATTGGCTCTCCCAGCCACGCCTACGGTCAATTTAGAGTCTGGATTAACCTGGTCCCTCTTGATGTCTTTGGACTGTGGAGGAAGCTGGAGTACCAGAGAGAACCCAGCAGGAACAGGGAGAACATGCAGACTCACCCAGAAAGATCGAATTCAAAAGATAAAGGAATGTGTCAGCAAGGTCTGCAATGAGAAATCAACAAAGCTCAGTTATGTACTGTGGCACAAACAATATGAAATAAAAACTTAAATGTTTTCCAGAGCAACACGCAGTTTAAAACAAAATCAGTTACATTTCAGTCCAGTATGAGTCAGTAGTCACTGAAGTTGCCTCCACCCTGAGTGCAGCTGTTAAATTACTGCTACAAACAAAAGCATTTGGAATTTACATTTGGTTTTACTGTGTAGAGGAATTTTGTGTGGTGAAGGAACTCATCAGTCAGAGGAAACGGGCTGGAGACTCAGAGACATCTTCCTCTGGACCAGGGGTCACCAACGTGGTGCCCGCGGGCACCGGGTCGCCCGCAAGGACCACATGAGTCGCCCGTGGGCCTGTTCTCAAAATAGCTCACCACAGCACCACTCACCAGTGAGCTGCATCTAATTTTTTGTTTCTATTTTTTTAATCACACTTGCATTGGTGTGAATTTGAAAATGACAACAGGCCTGTCCCAGATTTATCTATGTATTAACAGGTTTTTATATAAAGAGGTAAAAAAACAAATTTTGTATGTTTTCAAAATGGTACCCAAGGAGCAGCTCTCCGCTTCACAAAGGTTGGTGACCCCTGCTCTGGACACTCATGGATATCCAGTTCAGATGTTCAAGGTCGGCTGTGCGATGAGGTCGAGTCAGCTGCCTCAGAACATCTGACGTCCTTCTCTCCAGTCGCACTTGTGTTGTTGGGCGCTACCAGGAATGTGTCATCAGAACATTCCGCACAGATGTGACCTTTGCGTCGTCTGAACACAGTTGTTCATGTCAACAACGCTGGCGCTTTGAGTGTCAGCTTCACTATCAGTAGCTGTTCTAGCAACAAAGTTACGATTAACAAAGAGCTCATTGAAGACACCTGCAGGCTCCCCCCAGACCCAGGTCAAGGCCCGGGGTCGGATCGGCTCTCATTCTTACTGACGGGTTATAAGTGAGAGTGAAAACAAATGATCCCAGATGAACTTCCTTATCATTCTGGATTTCTTTTTGAAAGCTCTGTTGCACTGTGCCTGCCGTTCAGCGACCTTCACTCGTGTGTAAGAGAGATTTTTTCCACTTACATGGACCAGTTTTTGAGGGTGGGACTGGCATACAATGCAAGAATGAGCTAGTGCTAACAGGCATAGCCTAGAATGACAGAAACAAGTTGCCCCATACGGCCATGTTTCTTTATATTTTAAAATTAGCTGAAAGCGTGTCACTAGCAAAAGTAGAATCCTTCAGTCTCTCCTTTGCCAACTCGAAGGGGATTATTACAAATAATGTTCAAGTTCACGTTTTTTATTGTAGAATGAAGAAGTTATAAATTATTGCTCAGCACAGTGTGCTTTGCTTTTCTGTGACATCAATAAAAAAAATAGTTTTTCACTTTTAAAGAAGACCCTCTAATGGCGACATAATAGCAAGGCAAGAACTTACCCACTTGACCTGGTACCCCAGTCTCCCCGATAAATTACACAAGTCAAAAAAGTCTATCTCAGTTGCCTTCATAATTATCTGGTCCATGAGCCTTGGAGTGTGCTCATATATATTTCTGCTGTTGGAGGAAAAACCATTTCAAGACTGCAAAAAAAAAAAAAAAGGGGAGAGAAATGATGGGAGATATCACAAGGGGTCAGAATTCCCCGGAAAGTGTGACTGCCCAACTCTGCTGACGGTCCGGTCACACATCAGTTCCCATCAGGCCCAGATTGCACATAATAATGCACCACAAATAACGCCACAGGTCCATCCCAGCACTGCTGTGCTGGCTGTCTGCACTCAGAAACAGTGTGTCAGCCTCTTTAATTAATTTGCTCAAAGAGGTCACTTTCGTGCACTTAAGCTATTTTCTCTTGTAATAGTTTCTGGGCGTGTACCCATGTTAAAAGGCAACAACAACAACAAAAAACCCTCCTTTGAGCATGGAGAGAAGATGATGAAAGACTTGGACAATAAGTAAGACGTACGAAACAATTCATTTAAATTTGACATATCAAGAAAAGAATGGGGCGACCATTAAAAGAGGTCAGCTCTTAAAAAAGGACAAGGGCACTGGAAAGCCATTAAAGGGAAGCAGCCATTAGTACTAATAGAGTGAGTGCTGCTGTAGCTTCTCAACTCTGAGTCTGTAGCCAAAGGCTGGCCCAGACCCCCGATGTTTGTTGACCCTTTTTATTCATTCAGACTTTCAAAGAAGATGTTTTTTATTGTTTGAGCAGCTGCATTTGTACTCATTTGGCAGCTGGCAAATGACCTAATTTAACATTTTATGCTTTTAAAGTTGCCCTTTTCAAAATTAGACTGAGAAAATGACATTGTATTTATATTCACTGGGGGGGGGGGGGCAGCTAGATAACAACCGCTGATTCTTAACTCCGATTCGAACGATCAACTGTTGGAGTCCAGTTGACAGCGCAGGACATCCTCATTCATCAGCCCAGTATTTCAAACAGCGACACTGCAGGAACGTCTTCGACAGCTCGATTTACATCAAGTGAGAAGCTGCAGGTCTCCAAAAAGGATTTCATGTTTGGTGTTTGATGAATTTATCACCATGTGGTTAAGGTTTGTTTAGCTTCAGACACAAAAATCTTAGAAGGAATCATGTAGTTAGGAAAGCATTAAAGCTTGGGTTTAGGACATTATTCTCTCAAGATTAAATGTTCTTAAAGTGATTGTTATCATGACAGTGACAATGTGGTTTATCTCAAAAACTCTAAGCAAAAACTGTGGCTGCAAAGGTCAACAAGGACTTTCATACCGTACACCAGAGGGACTCAGATAGAAATCTTTGAGGGCCACAAAGAATTTTTTTCAATGAGTTAAAGGTCCATGTATTGAGGTCGGTCAATAATGTGTGATAAGACGGTAATATTCAAAACAAAATACCGTTTTCAATAAAATGCCATTTCCATTTCGATATAAATTAAAATAAATAGTTGAATAAACAAAAAAATGACCCCTGTCATGAATCCAAAGCAAATATGTCAGGCAGGGTGAAGAAGGCTTGGTGAGTCAGGCATCTCAGGAGCTCCAAACTAACATCGATGCTAAGATCAAACCAAAGGTCCCGTTCAGGTAAATAAACTGATTAAAATTTAAAAAACTGCTCCAGAAACTAAAGTGAAAGTTCAAAATTCCACTCGCAGCAGTGAACTCTGAGTGGCCCAGTAACAGGTTGTCTGTGTGTCGTTGGCACGGAGACGAGTCCTGGCCAGTATGTCGCGTCCAGGGGGGTGGGGGTACGAGTGAAGTGCACGTGCGGTCGCTTGTGGATTTTTGGTGTACCTCACAAGGGCAGGGTGGAATATAAACATGGCGTTTGGGGTTTGAAAAAAAATAAAAATAACGCCAGACTGCTCACCTTGTCCTGATGTGCCGACCCAGCCACAGCACACAGTGAAGGAATAACAGGGGGCTACAACGAGGCAGCCAGTGGGCCGGATGCGGCCCAGGGCCCGCCGGTTGTGGATCACTGCTATACACAGACGTCATCACAGGTCGCTCTGGTCATACGAACTACAGCCATCCAAGAGACGTGCACCCAACGCGGACCCCTGAGGTGCACCTACAGCTGTGTAGTAGTTGCAATGGTTAGTTTCAGTGTGCTGCTGAAAACTGCACAGAGTTCACTGCAGGCAGGCACAGATGGAAGTACGTGTGTGTGTGTGTGTGTGTGTGTATATATATATATATATATATATATATATATATATATATGTATATATACACATATATATATGATTTGGGATATTAGAGGATGTTCTTTTTTACATCATTCTCAATTTCATTGAGGAAGCCATTTGAATTATTTGATGTTATTTTTGTGGTTATTTGAATCAAATGAAGACTTTTAAGTATGCTGCCGCACAGTAATATTCAATTAATATTGGAGGCAAACCTAACTTTTTGGAATTGATCCAAACCCTTGACACCTAAATTCGATGTCTGTATTCCCATATTTCAACATGGTTTCAGTATGATTTTGCTCTCTGCTGTCACCAAAGTCAGAGGTTTTGTGACATAATAGTCGCACACTTGCTCAACTGCACTTTAATGTGTCATTCTGAGACCCTCAGTTGTCCTTTAATGTCTTTAATGTGTCATTCTGAGACCCTCAGTTGTCCTTTTATGTCTTTAATGTGTCATTCTGAGACCCTCAGTTGTCCTTTTATGTCTTTAATGTGTCATTCTGAGACATTCTACTGTGTTTTAATGTCCAACTGTCTTCCTCCAGTGACTCTGTCTTCCACAGGCACAAATATTTACTGTCTCACTTAAGATACTTAGCTTGCAGCATCAGGACTCAATGAACTGAAATTGAAAAAAAAAAAGTACAACAACACGATACAATACTTGCTCAATAAAATTTGACAGGAATGACTGTCAGTTCAGAGGTAGTTGTAAGATTTTTGGAGTCCAAAAAAAAATAGTCACTTAGAAAATCTACACCAAGATATCTATTATAGTTGATACTGTATCTTTAAACGCTTATGTGGAAATTTAAGTTCAATATAATTCCATTGAAGGAGGCACGATGGTGCAGTGGTCATCACTGTACCCTCCCAGCAAGAAGGTTCCGGGTTCAAGCCCCAGCTGGAGCACGGGGTCTTTCTGTGTGAGTCTCCATGTTTTCCCTGTTCCTGCTGGGTTCTCTCTGGTACTCCAGCTTCCTCCACAGTCCAAAGACATCAAGAGGGACCAGGTTAATCCAGACTCTAAATTGACCGTAGGTGTGGCTGGGAGAGCCAATGGTTGTCTGTCTCTATGTGTTGGCCCTGCCATGGACTGATGACCTGTCCAGGGTGAAGGCTGCTGGACTGTTAATGTTTTTTATGGTGGGGGGGGGGGGGGGGGGTGGCCGTGTCTATGACAATAGATAGAAATACTAGACCACACACTACAAATGGATCTGAATTAAGCCTTAATTTATTTTCATCATTATCATTATTATTATTATTAATAATATTAGTAGTCGTGGTAGTAGTAGTATTGAAAGAATTGTTTTCCACCAATTTCTTCATCTTACATTTTGAAATGTCTGGGCTGTAGTTCCAGAGCAGCTTATTACTGGTGCTGGACCCTTGTTTAGAAGGGCTCATGCTGACATTCCATACTTTAATAGAGGATGGAGTGAAATCCCTCAGCTGTGGCAGTAATGTACTCAATGTAGTCCGTCCACTTCAGGTTGCTGCAGATGTGGATTTTCAGTCAGTCAGGTCTGGTATGCACGGGGAGTTGACACTAAATAAAATCCTAAGTAACTGCAGAGAGAGGTTGGCCAACTGTGCTACCCCATTTACCAAGAAGCCCTTGCAACAGAACATGTTAAATGGATGCTGCACCAATTTAATAAGTCCACATCCATTTGCTACACAGCATGTAAAAATAGCTTCATGATGTCCTTCAGGGCTCAATTAGTCCCATGACATCACCTCGGCGATGTGGGTTGGGCGTGGAGAATATACAGTTTTCTGATAGAAGGCTTGTGTTACTAACTGGGGATGGGAAGTTGAAGGATGTGGCTCTTTATAGGCTGGGAGGGGTTCATGAAAGACCTGGGGTCTTCTACCATACCAGGGCTAGTAATCAGGATGTAAATGTTCTCCTTTGGCAAGACCAGAAGGGAGCTGGCCCAAGATAGACGACAGGGGTGTGAGGGAGTGAGTCGGTGGGTGAGTTGGCCCATTGTTAAAGCATGGATGCCTGAGTGAGGTAGCAGACTAATTCACCCTCTGGAGCTGAGGGTGGCGCTAGCAAGCTTGATGCTGGTGTACCAGAGTTTCGTGGTTGATTCCACTTGCCACAATCACATCCAATCACATTTTAGTTTGTTCAGGTATTGTGAAACCTCACTGGTTGGCGGGTCTCTCCTCAGCACATAAATACTGACTGTGACGTCAGCACAGTGCCAGTGAGAGAGGATTGTTCCCACGGAAGGTTACAGGAAGCACAGCGTCAAAATAACATAATCCAATGACACAGATATCATAATACTATAGCTGGGTTTACATGGAGCCTAATATTCCAATTAGAATCCGATTAGAAGCCCAAACCGAATTAAAATGTTCCATATAAACACCTCAATCCGAATAAAGAGGCCTAAACCGAATGGAATTTCATTCGTTTCACAGGGGTAGAATATTCCTTTTCCCGAACCGATCAAATGCGCATGCTCTGTCTTGATGTAAATGCGCAGTGACGTTTCCTCACTTGATAAAAATGGCGGCTTCCAAGCACACAGAACTGGTCTGCGGCGGAGAGGTTTTTTTTTCATACAAACTTTCAAAGACCTGAACATTATCGCACTCTAAGACGGTAGGAAAACAAGAAATTGTGAACTGTTCAAAAAAGTCCACGAAAAACTCAACGAAGCCGGCATCGACCGAAGCGTCGAACAAATTAGAAACCACTGGAAAACTCTGAAGACCGGCTACGACAAGGCTAAACAGCACAACAACAAAAGTGGATATGATCCCACAAACTCTCAGTTTTTCGAGCCGATGGACGAAATTATGGGTGGTTCTGATTGAATGAAGTGGCACATGTAAACACCAGATCGGAAGAGATCATGTCACATGTAAACAGTTGACCCGAACTCTTCAGACGGAATAATTTCAATCGGAATGAAGAAAAAGTCTGCATGTAAACGTGGCTAATGTCTGACCAGATGTAAGAAGGCGGCGACTGCATTGCCCTCACTTTAATGAGCCAAACTGGTTAAATTTTGTCAGTGTTTACAGTTAGCTTCCTTAGCTCCTCAGCTAAGCTAACATTTACTAACTTTTCTATAGAGCTGTGCTGCATTGCTGTGCCTACGTGCCTGACCAGCATGTTTTCAGGCTGAACACAGAGGCAATAAAGTCCGGTCTAAGGCTGAAGAGATTGTCGGTCCATAATTCACACAACACAAGGCAGAAGGAGATTTAACAACAGTTACACTGACAACACCGACTTCCTGTTGGGTCAGACAATGGAGGACGAGGTGACTGGCTGACGTGTTCTGTGTTAGCAGTAGATTTCAGGATGGTTTGGTGACATGGTTCCAACCTTGGTGGTCCAGTGTGAGACTGTTGTTGACAGGGATTGTGAGCACTGACTCTCTGGTGAACAAGAAGCTGGAAGCAGATATAGCATGCTAGCTACCTCTGCTGGTCACATGTGTTGCAAGAATGATGTCGTACCAGTGAGAAATGGTCTTATTGGGGTTTACCGATGACTGAATGTAGTAGTTAAAGATGACGATAGATGATGATAAAGATGCTGTCAGGGATATGAGCTCTGGCTAGCCCAAAGCTAAGCTAGCTAGCAAGCAGCTGTGACTTCGCAGGGCGAATTGTCCACAGCCATCTGCCTAATGTAAGGTTGTACAATTGCAAGCATCATCTAGATTAACGTCGTTGTCATTGTCAATCACTAAATTGCAACATAATTGCTGCTGCTTTGGGACGAGTCAAGTCAGTTTAATTCATATAGAACAGGAACAGAGGTTGTCAAACTGAGCAGCTGGCCTCCTCAGGGGAGCCCCAAAGGGGAGCTTTGGAGAATGGAGGCCCAGATTGTTAGTGATCAAAGGCTTAGGCTAGCATGTTAGTGGTGCTGATCAGTAAAACCCCTTCAGAAACCTCAGGCAGACCCAAGGTTATGTGTTTCTACTGGTTGGGTTGAGGGAAAAGAGATGAGACCAGGACATAGAACATAAATGATAGTAATAGTACAGAACCTTGACTCAACCTCTGACTTATATTGTATATTTGACTCCCTTGTGTTGTATTTCTTTGCTGAAGTATTTTGAGGTCAGCCAGGAGAGCCTATGTACGGTCCCTGTGTTCATAGGGTACATTTGGTCATGAATGGTGTCAAAAGCAGCAACAAGCTCATACAGAGACAAGTCCTTTGTTTGATGCAATTGTTAGTCAGTTTGAGTAATCAAAAGCAACTATTATCATATGTGGGGATGCACCAAATTATCAGTATGATTTCTATACCCCACGCTGCTTTTTTGACACTGGCAGTGATGGTCAGGGTTCAAGTAAAAGGTTGTTTCGCAAAGTATAAGGATTGAATTTGTTCAAACATAATATAATTAAGGGCTGAAAGGCTGTTAATTAATTAATTTTTTATTTTATTTTTGTTTCTGAATTTCAAAAAATGACAAATATACATTTAAACAGCGGAAAAGAAAAATTATGAGCAAGTTTGAATATCAGGCAAGCAAGAAGGTTGTGGGTGGAGCCCCGGCTGGAGCACAGGGTCTTTCTGGGTGAGTCTCCATGTTCTCCCTGTTCCTGCTGGGTTCTCTCTGGTACTCCAGCTTCCTCCACAGTCCAAAGACATCAAGAGGGACCAGGTTAATCCAGACTCTAAATTGACCGTAGGCGTGGCTGGGAGAGCCAATGGTTGTCTGTCTCTATGTGTTGGCCCTGCCATGGACTGGTGACCTGTCCAGGGGGAAGGCTGCTGAGATAGGCTCCACCCCCACCACCCTGAACAGGAGAAGAGGGAGAAGATGGATTGATGGATGGAATATCAGGCAAGGCAAGGCAATTTTATTTGTAGAGCCCGTTTTCACCAACAGTTTGTCTCAAAGGGCTTCACATGGCATCATGACAACATCCTCTGCCCTCAGACCCTCACATCGACTGAGGAAAAACTCCATAGAAAACCCTTTTAACAGGGAAAAATCTGAGAAACCTCAGGGTGAGCAACAGAGGAGGGATCCCTCACCAGGACGGACAGACGTGCAGTAGATGTTGTTACAGACAAGAAAACAGTTTACAATACAAAATGTGGGAAACATGGAAATGTTAATAACAGCTGAAGAAGGAAGCTTCTGGTAGAGGAGGCAGGGAGAGCAAGCCAGCTTGATGGGGGACTGGATGGCAGACTGGTTCATGGGAGGGGAGCGCAGGCTGGTGTAACAGTAGGGAATAAGAGGGGGGTTGGGGGCGATGCAGGCGGCGGTTGGAGCTCTGGTGGATCTGTGGAAACACAAGTTATTGCAAGGAATGGGTGCATCCCTGGGTGTGTAGGAAGTCGCTCAGTTGTGGAGGCATCACAGATCACGCTGTTGTGTAGTTGGATTAGACACCTGGATTAGGAGTAGGCTTTTAAATCCAGTGTTTAAATAAAGTTAGTTCGTGGGGCTTTGAATCGTAGCCTGAAGACAGTGCGAAGGTTTGTTGGGGAAGCTTCACTGAATGCTGTTTCCTCCGTGAAGGATGCTGAGGCATGCAGAGGGTCTACGTGAGATTCTTTCAGATTGGACGGCCATTTCTATTCAAGTTTTTGGTTTCGACGCTTTAATTTGTGAGTTTGTGAGTTTATTATCTTCCCTTTTCGAAGGGCAATAGAGTCAAGTGTCATTGCCAGTGAGGCTGCAGCACTATCCAGCAGATGATCAGCTTGGGAGGGACCAAAGTTAGAAGAGGAGCCCTCTGTTGTAGTGAGATATGACACTGAATAAAACGCTGATGGAATCACTTCCTTAAATTTAGCTACATCATTGTAGCTCAATGGCGTTTAATAACAGTAGAAGCAGAGGGCTGCTTGAGCTCATTTTAAGATACGATGCTAATTAAAATGTAAAAGCTACATACAGTCAGCTCTTCTTTCAACTTGTGCATAACAATGGGCCCAATAATTCATCCTGCTGCAGTTAAAGCACAGCAGAGGCAGATGAGAGACCAGAGGAAAACAACTGAAAAGGCTCCGTGCTTGTTTAACAGATGCTTTTGTCAGGTCTTTGCAGCGGTGCAGTACAGTAAGTCTGGTTATTGTTGGAGCCACTCAGATGTTATCTGACACTTTGAGTGAATTTGGTGCCGTCACTGACAGACATCAGACACGAGTCTGTCTTCGTCTCATTTTCATTTGTATTCACTCTCCCACCTGCAAACATGCTTACGAGCAGATCTCTTCAAGATGGAGCACCAGCTCCAATTCAAAACCAGGTTTCTAGAGGTGGGCTGGCCCCCGTGTTTGGAGTGTTGGTGTGTTTAATCGGACCTTGTCATTTGCGAGTGATTTTTCCGATGACTGTGTGTGTTTTTGAGTGTCATCATCCTCTATTTGACTCGAGTAAAAGCTGTTCCTGTGCTCTGATACACAGAGATTAGATTGTTTTATTACTCTCATTATCTGGGGGACTCTGGATGACATTGAATTATTATGGGAAAAGACGAAGAAGCCACTGGCTGGAGGATAAATCTACCTTCTCTCACCTGTTATTTCTCCCTTTGAATATTTCAATCGCAACATTTATGGAGGTCCAATCAGAAGATTAGTTGCAGTAGTCAAGGCAAACACATAAAGACGACAGTTTTACTACTCTAAAATTTTATGTGTGTGTGTGTGTGTGTGTATGTGTGTGTGTGTGTGTGTGTGTGTGTGTGTGTGTTGGAGGATGTCCTTTACTGAAAAATATACAGAGATGTCTTTTAAATTTCATCTTTTGCAGTATAATTTTTTGCAATATGTTCCCCACTGATGTATTTCATTTGCTCCGAATGCTCAAATCCAGACGATCCTGTCAGTCCATAACAACTGAGGGGTGTCAGTACGCCACAGTTTTGTTGTAGGCATAAAGAGCCTGGTGCCCACAACTGCCCCCCCCCCTTTAGTCCCTGGAAATTGGTGTCAAGAATCAGAACATGTAAATACAGGTGGATGACCTCTTTTGCAAAGCCAAGGGTGGCTTGACGAGAGCTGCCACATCCCTGCTGAGTTCTCCTCCCACCTTACAGACCTTTCACTCTCTCACACACACACACACACGCATGTATGTGTGTGTGTGTGTGTGTGTGTGTGTGTGTGTGTGTGCGTGTGTGTGTGTGTCAGGCACAAAGTTTTCTCCTGTATTCTGCAATAGAACTGGTGGTTGACCCTGGGGACTCCAGGACCCTTAGCTCCAGATGGCGAAGGCCTCCTCCAGTCCTACCTGACAGCCAATCAGAATCAACCGTATTTAGTGAGGATGCAGATACTGCAGACTAACCAACCTTGACGCTCCAGGCTCTCGGAAGCAGACACATAAAAATACAATTAAAGGAACACACAAGTCCTTCAGAGGTTCACTCGATCAATACTTGTGTCTCCTGAAGTACAATTCAGATTGTACTTTTCACATTAAGTGTATATTTGTTGGCTCGACTCACAGGTTTTGTAATATCGTTATATATTATTATATTATTTCATTCAGTATTTGTTGAATGATCATGTGTCAAAGTGGCATCTCTCATCGCGATTCGTGTTTAACAGTTTCAGAGCCGGATGTTTCGCTCAGTGAAGAGCAGAAATTGCCCTTTTAGAGCCGCGTTAGCATTTCTTTGCTCATGTTTCTGTCTACCTGTGAGAAATCCAGTCATTAGCGGAGGTGCAGCAGCAAGGTGAAGCATGAATAGATGTTGAAGTTACGACGACGTGTCTTGAAGGACCTGTTCGTCCTCTTGAAAAAACTCAGATTACATACATATATATATATATATATATATATATATATAATACTCATGAAGAGCAGCTTTGTAAAGAGTTGTTGTATTCTACGACTTGAGTTTTGTCTTGTGTGAGTCGTATATAGGTCGTGTACTTTTGTCCGGCTTTTTTGGAGATGAGAGGAGTTTGCATATTTCGTAACACATTTTAGTAAAAAAACAAAACCAAAATCTTACAAATGTTTTTTTGTTTTTTTTGTAAATGCCTCAGTGCTTCCATGCGGCAGGGAGTCAACTTCACTACTGCAACACTCACAGGTGTGTGAACTGACCTGAACACGAACAGTCCCTCGTGCAAAATAACATTTCAGTAGGGATGAGTAATGAGATGAAGCCCCCCATCACACCACCACCACCACCACCACCCTCCCTGCTCTCATTAAAACAGCAATGACAACCATATTTTTGCAGCTGTGTAACACTTCTGCTGGGTGCATATCTGAGAAACACCAGAAAATAACTGCTAACACAAAATGACACAAAAAATATTGATGTAATGAAAAGAAGGTCTCAGAACTTCTAAACTCCTGATTTTGTTTTCGACCACGACGTGAAAATGCAACATGGCTGAAGCCTCAGCTTGTTTCCGCATACTTGAGCTGAGCTGCTGTATCTGCCTCGCTCCTCTTGATGCATTCGTCAAACAGATACTCCAGAGGGTTTCACTGACAGTCACATCTGTGCAGCAGCAACAAAACAAGTGGTTTTGATTGTGGCTGATGAACAAAAACAAGTACAAAATGAACCCCGTACCTGTGGCTTGAGACATATCATAAATAATCAATGAAGCACAGGTAATCAAACCATTAATAGAGTCTAAAACGTCCTGCTTTGCCAAGCAAATGTCAAGTCTAACAACCTTTCCACAGCAGGTTCTAAAGGTGTCAGTCCAATTTTACATTTTAATAATTAGCCCAATCTCCTGATTGAAAACCTGCCCTTTGAACAATCACGCTGGCGTGTGGAATGAGCCTTCATCATAGATTGCATGTCAAAAAGGAATATTTATTTCCTTTACCACCAGGTGTTGCCTGAATGCCATTTTACATGGACAGTGTTAATTATCTTCGTGTGAGCTGATGCGACAGCAGCAGAAGCTGAGCATCAGCAGTGCTACTATCTGGACATCTTTCCCGTTCTTGTTCTTCTCCCGTCCTTGGGATTCCCTTATTTTTTTGGTGAAACAAAAGCTTGATTTTGCCCGACTCATGTTCTAGAATGCCTGAATGACTGTTGACTCCAAAACAGTATGCGGGTCAAAAAAGAGGGAAAGATATGTGCGAAATGTCTATACTTGAAAATGTCGTCATCTGTGCCGTCTGCGTTCATTGCAAGTCTCTGAAGCCAGCAGGCTGAGGCAGCCATGACAGCCCGGCCTCGCTGCTGTTGACCACTGCTCAGCTGTGAGGTGTCCTCCTTCCTGGCTATTAGCCTGCAGCTCTCTTACTCTTTAGTGGTTGAAGGGCAGCCGTGTTATTACAGGTTGGTCCAGGATACACTGTCAACAAACCTACACACACACACATGCCGTGATGCTGGAGGAACAATGGTGTGTGTCTTGTTTGTGTTTCAGAATTATTTGAATGCAAAGCAAGTCAAGCAATCGATTAGAGAGTTTTGAAGTGAAGCCCAGAAGAAAATGCAGAATGTGTGAGTTCACAGTTGATAGATGATGGAGAGACGGTGGAAGGTCGTGCATGGATTCGCAGTATTAATTTGGATCATGATGATGAGGCGTGATGTCAGCGCCTGTCAGCACAACAATGAAACACAACTCCTGATATATGCAACGACAGCTTTCACCTGCCTGTTGTGGTGCGATAAAACGATCAATTTCTGTTGTGTGTTGATTGTGTTGACTGCATCTTGAGCTCTTTAATGGCTCTTAAGATCCACGGACAGTCCTGGCCCTGCATGAGGCGCTCTGGGCAGGGCTGATGCAGAAGCTGATGAGTTGCTGGATGAAGAACACAATCATGGAGACTCTGACCGAGAAGACCTGTATTCTTTGTTCATCCAGACTCAGAAAACTCTTACGAGAGAGTTTATAGATCAACTGCTTTCAAACTGAGATGTCAATTTGACCTGCTTTTATATTTTCATATCATGTGTTTGGGATTGTTTATGTTATTATGGTAAATGGACTCATTTTTGTATCGCGCGTTTCTACCTCAGCGGCACTCAAAGCACTTTACAGTGTCATCTCATTCACCCATTCACACTCACACACTGATGGTGGAGGCTGCCATGCAAGGCACCAACCTACTCATCAGGAGCAATTCGGGGTCCAGTATCTTGCTCAAGGACACTTTGACATGGTCACCGGGTCGAGGATCGAACCAGCGACCCTTCGGTTGCTAGACGACCGCTCTCCCCCTGAGCCATGCCGCCCATTATGTCTGTATTACTTTTCTGTGTGTCTGAAATCAAGTTTGATTGAAATTTTTCTCTCTAAAATCTTCCTATTAAATCATCTTGAATCTGAGAAATCATAGCTGGTCAGGTGTAATCCTGACATCACGTCTCACTCATCTCTGTTAGCGGCTACATGCATGTTCATAGAAGAGCAATACACGGGGGAGAGACTTTGGAGAGCAGGTTGAGTATAGACCAGTCACGTGACAGCAGGTCCTGGCTCCATGCTGATAAAGACTCTGTTTGGAGAAGAGGCAAACACACATGCACACATTCAGTCCCACCACCCAGCTGCTATCATCTACAATGATGTTACCTTTTGGAGGTTATTTTTCAAACAAGACATCACCTGTCAAGCTACCAGAGGCTCCTCATCGCCACTTGTTCTGAGAAGTTCGTGTGAGAGGAGCTGACGCGTGGGGGCGAGTCAGACCAACGGAGGCAGCGCACGCACCAGCAGCCCCCCATCTTATCTAGCTCGATCGTGAAAACACATCCTGCTCCTTAACTTTAACAAAGTGTCAGACGACACTCACAAGGAAACATGCGTTGCCACACTGGAGCCCCTCTCATGCCTTTGAACAACTGAAGAATAGAGTTTCAGCCATGAGGAAGTGAAAATCCCTTTTACATAGAGAATTGGATCGATAGACATCATGTCGTCACCATCTGAGGTTGAGCCGCCGACAGAAAGCCCGTTGTGAAACGTTGGTGTCCGCTCCTGTAGAGGCCTTGAATCACAACGCATCAGACTGGTGGAGTGTGCTGTTACCATGGAGATCCCCGTGATCGTTCTCGAGGAACCGAACCGCACAAATGTGGTTTCTCTTTCTGACAAGAAACTTTAAACGTTTAGATATTATGTCGACATTAGTGACAGTGACAAGTTAGCGATATCAAGTGGTCAGCTAGGCACAGAATACAGTTACTTGAAATGCTTATTGGACTGGAAGTATCATGTCATGTCTGATTGGATGGAACTGCTAAGGTCGTTCATGAGGTCTGATATCTTTGCTTTTTCTAATTGATGATTTCGTGGTCATGGTTCATCCGCCAGCCTGTTGACTTCGCTCCTCTCCTTAAAGATACACTGGAAAGTCAATATAGGAAATAAATGGGAAGTGTGCCTCTGCAGCCATTTTTTAACCTTGGCAGTAACTGTTGCGCTCCATAGAAACATCAGAGAGAAGAATAGAGGGATCATTAAAGGCGGAGGGAGGGAGAGGAAAACCCCCAAATTGACTGCAGCACCTCCGAACTGAACCAGCTATGTGAGCGCAGCGTACTTTTGACATCATGGTGCCTACTTGCAGGTGCCAGGCCTCACCTGAACCAGAGGTAGCGTTAGCAGTGAGTGAGAGCGTGTCTGACATGGACAATCCTCCTCTTGTGTAACAGAGCACCTCCGCAGAATGGGATTGTCCAAGGTCATGAAGGAAGCAGCTCTTGTTTGCAGACTAGTTAGCCAGTGAGCTGCAGCACATCCAACAGCATGTTAATGTAGCGGCAGATACCTCTTGGTTTCAGGTGCTGCCGTGCCATTGCTCCTCAGTTATAACACGCTGTCCGTGACACCGAGGCAAGTTTGTTTACTTTGTCACACTCAGGCGGCCCAGCGCTGCCTCGCTAGCCCACTCAAAAGCAACTATGTCTCATCTTGGCACCGAAGTGTTCTCAAACACAGGCATTATTCTAGATGGCTTTTCTACCTGCTGTATAGACAACATTTCTTCCAGGTCATGAAGTGGTGAAAGTGCAGTGAGAGAGGAGCATCCCCACTTCCTCCCTCTACCTCCGTGAACCTCTCAGCAGGTTTCACTTGTTTTTTCTCTCTTGTGGGAAGCAGTGGTCCATCCCTACTCCCCCCCCCTCCCCCTCTCTGTGTCTCTCTTCCTCCCTCCCCTCGCTTTTGTGGCTAACGGAGACCCGATTTGGCTGTGCAGATGCTCTCTCTCCCTCAGCATCATTCTCTCCATTTTCCCTCCCTCTTTTTGCTCTCGCCTGTGTGCTACAGTCCGCTGATAAGGAGCACTCAGTCCAGATGGGCAGCAGCTAAAGCTGTTTGGGCTATCACTGCAGACCAGAGACCATTATTATTTCATCTGTCATTATGTTTGCCTCTATTTGGTATGCCAAAAAGCTAGGGAGACGACTTGTTCAGAACAGCCGGAAAGCTAAAATGCTGAAAGACAAGGTAGGTTCATCATTTACTTGAATATTTATGGTTGACAAAACGGGGAAAGAATACATTTATTTAGAGATTTGTTTGAAAGTCAGTCCTGCCGACCGCCAACACATCCTGATAATGTTCCTGGAGGTTGCTCTTTTCATTCCAAGTGTGTGGCAGTGCAGCAGCAGCAGCAGGAAGTGTTACCTAAGTTCACCTGTTGATTAATAGTCTTGGCATTTGTGTTAGTGGTTTGACATTGTGAGTTACTTAGTTGATTTGTTCAAGTGCATCTTTTCTGGTTCATCTGAGGTGGAGAGTGAGGGACACAACCCTTCCTGCCCGGATGGCTACATCTTGTAGTTTGACCCTGCCCACACTGCTCCCCCTCACTCAACTCATGAGGCGCGCGCACACACACACACACACACACACACATACACCTGTCTCAGTCATTCTGCCCCAGAGCACCCGTTTTCTTCAACGACATCTTTTAAATCATCTGCCTTCACCACAACCAAGTTTTGACACTGCAGACACAGCTCTCATGAGCAAACTGTCCCGCCGGTGTCATCTGATAGATGAGCTTGACTGCAAATTCATGACACACACAGGACAGGGAGCATCACTCTTTCAGCGATGAATTTTCTTTTTGTCCTCCCACAGTGTCTGTTTATACTCATTTTTAAAGTAAAGAGACTGGTATTGCCTGCTGGATACAAATCCAGATGTGGATAGAAGAAGTGAAAAATGAGTCAGACTTGCTTCCTGCTGGTGGCAGGGCCTCGGGCTCAGGTCCTGGACACATTTTTTTAATTGAATGCAGATATTTAGCTGACTCACTGACCTCACATTTAGCACCGCCATCAAATCAAAATTTCAATGACAAGAACAAACCTCTGGCTAGATAACCATAAAATCCACTTCGGATATTCAGTGGGAACAATTTCAGTTTTTGGCAACTCCCTGGCATTTGGTTTTATGTCTGCTGTTCCACATGGAATATACAAACGAGTCCTATTCAGTGGACAGATTTTCATGACATTTATTGAGGCTTTTTCATTTTGGATATCCATTGCTTTTGTGAGTCTTTCAACTTTGCAGAGTTTATTTTAGTGAATAGGATTTAATCGACCCAAGCCCTTTCCTCTAGCGCCGTGCTGACCAGCAAACGTAGTGACATTAAACTCAGGTCAGGCTGAGTTTAATGTCAGCATGTTGCTAGTCCAAAACTTTAAGGATGTCTTGAGTTGAGCAGCTTCTGGTGCTGTCCCCTTATTTGCCTGTTGGCTATTTTATCGCAACGTCTCAACATTTGCTAGAGTACATTTTCAAAAAGGTAAGGCATCTGCACTCGATGGCCGTTTGGCAGGCTTTATCAAAGTTCAGCTATATTGAACTTTGAGCACCAAAAACCCTGATGCTCTTAATGTACAGGGTGTGAGAGAGTGAAGTTAGTGATCCTTGAGAGGAGGACCATGCAGAAAATATCATAAAACCCACTTCTCAACTGTGCAGTTATCGAGCTTTGCTGTGTGGTGTTATTCTGCACCGCAGCTGTCTTTGACCATCATGAAGGACCGTTATCCTTGAGCAAGTGCGCCTTAACAGCAGGTGTTGAGTCTCAGCACAGAAATCTTCTTATTCCTTATTCAAAACCTTAGCTAAATGAGAGCTGGTTATGGCCGCAAGCCTTTTTTTAACCTTTAGACTTCCTGGTTGGCAGGTTCTTTCCTTTTGTCTTCTCTCACATTTTGACTGGTTTTCATCAAATCTTGTGTCGCTTCCAACTCGCAGAATGATTCACCAATAATTGCAGCATCTATCTTACTGATTATGTGCTAGCTAGCACATATAACCCCCTGCAGTGTGTGTGTGTGTGTGTGCGTGCGTGTGTGTGCGTGCGTGTGTGTGCGTGCGTGTATGTGCGTGCGTGTGTGTGCGTGCGTGCGTGTGTGTGTGCGTGCGTGCTTAGCAGTGACTGTTTGTCTGTGTGTGGTGATAGAGGAGGCAGATAGAGCTCTGAAGTACAGAGATTATGTTTTACCTAAAGGCCCAGAGATTGAAGGGTGTATGGATGTGATACTTTGAGACTATGCCTTTGCCTACAGGAATGCATTACAAATATGCCTGTAGCGCGTATATATAATCATGTATAAAACTTCTATAATGTTAAATGCGAATATATGTGTCATATGAAACAGTATTTGAAACAAGTCTTCCCTAAAGTTGTCAGGACATTTCTCTGTAGCAGTTTAATCTGTGTTTGTGTTTCCTTGAGATCGATGGAGGGGGAGTGTGACATCATTTGAGTATCGCAGGGGAAATATGGACTTGTGAAGTATGCATTTGCAGCACCAGTATTATGGTCTGTAGAAAATGAATTCCCGGACTATGGTGGCACAAGTGATGGAGCTGTGTGTGTGTGTGTGTGTGTGTGTGTGTGTGTGTGTGTGTTTGTGTTTATAGAGCTCATGTGCTGTATGTGTGTATTTGCAGCCATGCGTGAAGCATCGACAGGAGCACACGAGATTCAGCGTTCCTCTGCACAGCTGCGGAGCCACAAATCAGAGCGCCGTGTGCTTGTGATGCTTTCAAGCAGCATTTGTTTCCCTCTATTGGCAGACATCACCAGCTCGTGTTCAGTATGAGCTCTGAGGCTCTGAATTAAAAACATTCAAGATCAGGAGTTGTGAGGACCTGCATTAGTTTTGGTTAGTCTGAGATGTAATCAGTGTCATTGATTTGTTGCCATCACAATAGCCTTCAAATAGCTGCTCAGTCAGAATGGCTCTTTATAAAGAGACAGACATTGTTTCTGTCTTTTTCTGACAGAAAAAGGAATAATTATATCGATCAGAAATCCTGCTACTGGATCCTGTTATTAAATTTCAAATGAAGGAATCAGAAGATGAAGCTAATTTGATCGAATAGTCATCCCTCGTGGACCATTTTCAGGTCCTGGATCCAGAGCATCCCCACTTGTCTAAATCTGTGTCAACTCTTAACAGAAAGTCTGTCATTACTTTGAAGAGAGAGGGATTTAAATAAAGAAATGTATTCCTCTGATTTTGTCCTGCACTCACAGATTTAAAATGTACGTGCGTGAACCCAGGCTTTTTAAAATGTCCCCAACAATTCCTGAGTTAATAAGCACATAGGTGAAAAAAAAAAAAAACTCCCCCAAAAGAGCAGCAGCAGAACCAAACCCAGGAGCGGCGGCCATCCGCCTCAAATCAAGGGTGGGCATCCATCATGTTTTCAGTCTCACAGACTCAGTTGAAAGCTGATACACAGCCATTTCCTCACACTTGTATCAGGTAATGTTTGTAATTTTGGGGGGGCCCAAGGGCAGCACAGTGACAGAAAATGAGAATGGGGGGGCCATGACAGACATCAGCTTTTATTATGGTCAGTGAGATGAGCGGAGCAGGGCTGGCGAGGTAGGCGTGAGTCAGCAGCTAACAGGAATTGATAGGTCTTGCTGGACAGGAGAGGCGTTGGATCCTGGTGTATGATGTTGTCTGATAGCATTGGACATGTGATGTCTCTGTTAAGGGCTGAGGAACGAACGGCGAGCAGCCATATAATGGGATCTCGAGGGATTTGATATTAATTTTTGATGACGGGGATCCTATGAGTTACTGTTCCTGTCAGTTATAGGAAGTACAGTTTTTGTCCTGTTGATTTTTGTATTTTGTCACGCATGGAGTGAAATGAAAATATACCAAAAGAGGTTTTTTTGAAAATGCGACTTTACAACAGCTCTTCAGTGTCATTGTTAATATTGTATTTCACTGGAAACAAATTAAAAATGTTTATCTTGAATTATAATTATATACGTAATATTCTACCCTTCCCATGTTTGGGAATGCAGTATAGTTGCAGTTAAATTGAAGCACATGCAGTACAGTTCGAACCTCTCTGACTTTGTACACCAAAACTGGACATTAATGTCTTTGTAAATTGAATTCATGGCAGAGATGTTGCATGAGGTCATTCACCTCATTAAGCCTCGTAACTAGTTGTTGTTTTTGTTCGTACATTTATGATAATCTAACATTATCACTGCAAACAGGAACCACCAGCAGACGTCACTGAGCTCATGTGAAAACAATGTTGATGGATTATTTTCTGTTTTTTGTTGTCCACTCAGGTAAAATGTGACTTTACTTCAGCTGCGTTTGTTAAGGCCTGGGGCGGAGAGAGAAGCTCACGCGACCATAAATCACAACAAAACTAAAAGACTGGTAACGTGGAGTGGGAAGGGAAACGCGTGATCTTAGGTGTCACACTTTCACAATAAAAGTAGAGCCTTTTCTCCCCTATAGTTCACATTTCAGATGCACCTTTTTCCTAAATCCACACAATTCCTACTTCTCTTGCTGGATCATGGTGACATGGCGCCAGCATCTCTGGACACGTGTATATGTGTTGGAAATGTCACAGCGTAATAAAGTCACTGCACAGCGACAAGTCATGGAGGGCGACCTGAGCCTCCACATCAAACGTGAGCTCGCCCTCCAAACAGCCAAATGAATGTGTCTGCAGCTGGCCACAGCAACCTCTGCTTGATTTCAAAGGCCTGGATCACAGCTGTCGAGTCCCGACCTGGTCTCAGAGAGAGTCTAACTGCTGGGTGAGCTCACTTTGGGTGAGCAGACTGTTGATTCACAACAGTTCGCTGTGAAGGCATACAAGAGGAGGAACATCCACGTGCACATGTGAATGTAGCTACATTGACTATGACAAAGAAGACCCATTTATGTTCACAGAGAGCGTCTCTGTCCTTGCATGGTGAGAGCACAAGAACAAGGCTGGATTCCAACTTTGAAACTTGCTCGAGTGACTACTTTTACATTTTCACCAATATTCCACTTTTAATCCCAAATGAATCCAATAATTTTCTTGTAAACAGCATATTGCAGTTGGAAACGTGAGCTATGCTGGCATTAGTCTGGTTGCAGGAGCTGCCTTTTGAGATTTAATGTATAGAGGGTTAAGAATATGGAGCAAGGGGCCTCTCACCTGCTTACGGCCGGTTGCTAGCTTAATGCTAACGAGTAGACTGCTAACAAGCGACATCGCTCGTGCAACAAGTTTTATTTTATTAATCGTTGAACCTGCCATAACAAAGTAAGCAAAGGAAGTGATAGAAATGCACGAAACAAAATATCTCCCTCCTTCAAGATACAAAGTTGCTGGAGCAGATTCCTGGAAGGCTTTTCTGGATTCAATAGGAACATCGGTTCTGTCCTTGAGGACTGAAGCGTCATGCTGGTTCTTGGCTGTTTTGAAGGGTGATGTTCTGTGTAAATAACAAATTATTGTTACAGCCCATCGCTGCTCTCATCCTTATTTCACTGCATCATCACATTCAAAGTTACCAACTGGAATTCCGTCCTGGGCAAACTCCGTGAGCGAGAGCGCGTCCAGACCCTGAATATCTCTCTGAAGATTCGACGATTCAGATGCACGGGCTGGAGCCAGGAGAACGACGAACCAACATACAACCAACCAAATCTCCTAAACTGCTCCTTGGAACTATCTTTTCCTTTTCTAAAATATTCCGTTCATCCTGTCATCATTATGTATGATTATGTAGCTAGTAAAATTCTTATTTAGAGACCATCAAATATGGGATCGACAGCCGGGCTCCTGAATAGTAATGATTTAATTTTAATGAAATTAAAATGAATTTACCTTTTTATTTTTTATTTTTATATTTTATTTTTTTGCCAAAAAAGTGGAACATGAACTTGTTGCTTGAAGGTCGGAAGCATGTTCACACCCTGGTTTATTTTCATGAGCCATTGTCTCTTCTCTCTCCTCTGCTTCACTCTTCCACTTCCATCCTCATGACTTGCCTCATTCTATTCTCTCTCTCTCTCTCCCTCACTCACTCTCTCTCCGCCTGTTTTTTAATCCTCTCTGATTGTTACTTTCATGAACCCCCCGGTGGCAAAGCAGCCATTTTTTGTGTGGGAACCAGCTCCTTACAATAATGGATGTGCACTCCAGTAGCATGATAGGCCAGTGGGTTTTTGAGGGGGCCAATCTGGAGCATCTCAGGGAAGCGAGTGACACGGAAACACAGTAGAGAGACTTTTTATTATATTTTCAAGGCTGTCAACCTATTTGCTGTGAGCAGAGTAGAGCTTTCACATCCTGCTTAGCCTCTACCTTGTTCTACGTGTACCTTCATGTTGTTATTAGTGTCACGTCAGACAAGTCTAATCCTGCAGGCACCCAGTGCTGGAGCAGAGAGCAGTGCAGCCTCCAGACAGCCGAGGCCTGAGGCCTGAGATGTTCCAGCATCCAAACATACTCCTGCAGCCAAATCCACCGCTAGACCAGCAGGGGAAAAATGGCAAAGACACATGAGAGGCCAGTGTGAGGGAGGGAGGTGGTGGTGCCCTACCAGAGGTCACTGACTAACCTGCAAATGAAAGAGACAGAAAATACAGCGTGAGTGGAGGAAGTAGATGAATCTGCTCTTCTCTCTCTCTCTCTCTCTCTCTCTCTCTCTCTCTTTCTCTCTCTCTCCTGCTGAGCCTCTTCTCTCTGATTAGTCAATCCCAAACAAGTCAGACAAGAAAGGTTAAAGCTGCTCAAGTCTGAGGATTTTCAATTGGCCTCAAAGCAGTCCTGAATGTTGGCTTTGATTTACCTTCCACTTCCAGTGGCTGAGGTGTTGTTGCCATTTGTTTTTTGGTCATTTCGGTGTGTTTGTGTATGGATGGGTGTATGCTAGTGGCATGAGCTGCTGTTGCTCCGCCTCTTCTCCTGACGTGCTCCATTGATCTGTCTCTAATCTAGTTTTGGCTTCCTGACAGAGCTGACTTCCCTCAGGCATTAATTATGCCTCAGTGTGGTTTATATCAGTGGGGTCCAGCACCCAGCACTCTTCTCTGCCTAATCCAATTGGATCCACGTCTATGGCCCAGCCGCTGCAGCTCTCACCCAATCAGATATATTGAGTATGTGTCGCAAGTGTTTCCCCTGGCTTGCACCCCCCCCCAGAGCGGTATGGACCATCTGTCCTCGACAGCCCCGCTACATCCATTGTTTTAAAGTCCTCCTGTGTAAAGAGTTCACTGTGTTGCATCACAGCTGTAAAGAGCACCGACCTTGCAGAGCCTCAAATCCAACCGACCTCCAGCTCATGGTTTTTGAGCGTATTATCAACTGGTATCTTGAAGTACAGCCGATCCATGTATTATCTGACTTTTGAAGATGTGGGAAATTACTGAGCTTTCTCTCTACGTGTGGATATCTTAACTGAATGAAGCAGGATGTCTGGGGGGCTGTAGAAGCTCTCTGGCTGCTCCCTGACCTCTGCCGATCAGGTTATATCCGAATGTACAACGCCAGTCTCAAGATGAGCTATGTAGGGAAGCGACGTTGGGACAGCATGATGAGCAACTCGTCCCTGGGCTACGCTCTCCACGGAGGAAGTGTCCCAAACCTTCTACCCCCTCCACGCTCTGAGGGCTTGGGGACCCTCAAGAAGAGACTGTCCATGGATGTTCTGAGGGGTTGGGCCCCGGACCTTGGAAGCCTGAATGTGGGGCTCAATCTAAATTTGAGCCCAGTGAAATGGCCCTCGCTAGTCACGGTCTGCAAGTGGAAACAGACTCTGACAGAGAAGCTAAAGAAGAAGCATGAATCACAGGTTAGAGAACATGCATGGACCAGAAACAAAGTCCTATTTCTACTGTATATTTAGAATTTTCCAGGCTTTTAACACCATTTATTTCAGCATGTATAACTGATGAATGCGAGAGGATCAACACATCGGTTGGATTTATGGGATTTAGATTTAACTGTTTCAGTCCCACTCATGTAAAGCGTCTCAGCCAGGAACGCAGCGTCCAGATGAACAGAAAACAGACCAAAAAACAAAACCAAAGCAAATAAAGGTACATTAAACGCGCGTGAGACAGCAGAGCAGTGTCACACCAGCTGTCTGACGGAGGAACGCCGTGCTGATCTAAACAAAGCAGCGCCTTAATGAGTCAGACACAAGACCCTTCAGCGTTCAACTGACCACCGTGGAGGTGTTAACCAAGGTTTGCTGTTGCTTTTAGACGCTTTGATCAGCTGTTGTGAAAAGGAAAACCAGCAGCTCCCAAAAAACTTTTATAATTTATCTTAATTTTTGTGTTTCTGTTCAGGTGGGAATGAGAGAAAGTCAAATGAATACAAATCCCTCCCTGCAGGAGAGGGAACCACACCTGAAGTAGAACTGTGGAGAAAGGCAGGAGTAGCGCTTTGACACCCACAGAGTGAGACACAGGAACGCAGGGACAGGAAACAAGGCAGCAGCATTTACAGTTTTACTGCTGCGATTATTTAAGTGCTCACCAATATTGCTATGACTGAAGCAGACAATGATACTTTCATATTGATTTTATTCACCAATGGAAATGATCGTCTAACCGCTTTATTAAGTGTTCAATGGCTCCTCCTACTTCCTGTGTGCAGCACGCTCATGTCACAGCACTGTAGCTGCACCTGAATCTGCTAAATGTTCCTCCTCCGATGGTTTCAGGCTCTACCACGGAGAGAACAGTAAAGAAACGTCCCCTGCTGCTCTGATTTCAAACCTGTCCCAGCTCTTACAATCAGTTAAACTACAAATGCGGCTCTCCGTTCCGACAGGTTCCTTATAGAGGTGTTGCAAGAAAGCTAAATAATATGACTGTGCTGTGATCAGTGTTGGTGTCAACGCTGACATTTCCCACCAAACTATGACAAAACGTTAATCTGCCATTTTAACACATCAGTCACAAATCCAAGGCAGAAGAAAACACGTATTTCAAACAAGAATAAAAAAATCACTTCTGTGGCACCAGAGTAATAGTTGTCGACGCTTTTTAAACGGGAAATACACGGAGCCCAAACTCATCGGGATGGCCGTGATGGTGCATCGCAGGCATGCTTCAAGTGTGGGTAGCAGTTGTACAGCAGTGATAAGACATTTCCAATTAGCAGAGCTCACAGTGCACCGCATTGTTGTTGAATACTCCCACTCCTCATTCGCTTGTGGGCGAGGCTTCAGCCTGAATGGAGTCACCGATGGTAGTTCATTCTCCTTTTTTATGTTTTTCATCCTAATTAATTCAAACTCAATACCGCTTTCTCTTAGGCACTCAGCAACACACCCACCAGTCGAAGAAATCACACTCATACAGTTTCCTTCCCTGTGTTGCGGTAGAATGATGGAGAATGTATTCAGTTCACTGAACAGAACGTCTTAGAATTGGCATCAATCGGTGGAGTTGCCGAGTTTGCTACCACCGATCTTTTTGCCATTGATAACATTAGAAAAGTGCCTCTTTTTAAAGTCTTTGGTGTCTTCTTCTACCTCATGTAGGAGTTGATGATAATACCTTTCTGTGCACACAGGTGTGTGTGGTGAGGCCCAACGCTGGCACCTCACCGTCCTGACACAGAAGGTAGCATTTGCACCACTGACCACCAAGTCCAGTATTCAGAGTGTGACGCTCAGACTGGAGGCATTGAGATCTGATCTGATTGCTGCGCCCTTTCGGCCACGTGAACTCAAATATTCCTGTCTTTGTTTCTGTAAGCATGTACGTATAAGACAGGCTGCATTGCTGCTTGTTCCTACACTTGTTTTCTGTAGTAGTTGGACTGTGTGGGAGGGTCATTTGAGGTAATTGATGTACAGATGAGTGATGAGCTGAGGAGAGGCAGGATGATGGTGCCTCTGTCCACAGGGCGCACGGGTTCATTGAGCAGTTTAATGAGTGTAGAAAGGATGTGAGTCATATACTTTGGCATTTGCAGTCACCAGATCTCGACCCTGCTGAAGATCGAAGGCAGGATGGGCGGATGTGTTAAAAAGCTTTCTCCACGACCATCATCAGACTGGTGGTCTTCATCTCTCCGGTGCAGCTCCAGAGAAATAGACCGTACCGTAAGGTACTGAAGCTGGTGTGTTGGCGCTGGCAGCACCTGGATGTAACTCATACATACATAAACAGTATATGTTTGATATATGTGACTTGAGACATTTCTTGAAAATTGCACGATTGGAGGAGACCCAGATATGGGGTTTTGTTGGTGAGATAGAACACAACCTATCAATGGAGGGTTTGAGTTCTACTCAGAGGTGTTCTGGATATTTCCTTTTCTCATTCTGGTATGGACAAATGACTGGAACACCTAGTAACCCAGTAAAAACTTCAATCTTGTACAGGCTTCAAAATTTCAATCGCTGTCGAGAGTGATTACGGTAGGACTTCTGGGCAAAACAGCATTATTTTGTGTGTCAAGTGGCCAAAATGAGCTCTGTTCAAGGACACCGGACGATGAAGGTGTTGATGGGGAAGGTTTTTGTGCGCGATCATAACTGGATTTGTTCAGCTTGACAAAGTTGGCTCGCTGGATGCGTCAATGTTGATCAGGATGTTGTGAGTTGCAGTGGATTTAGTTGAGTCGTACTGTCAACTGGTAACGGTCCAGCACCTGGTCGGCCATGTTGGAAAGGCTCTACTACCTCCTTAGTCCTCTGCTTATTTGTTGCATTGATGGAAGGTCAGGGCTTGTGCGTTTAAAGCACTTTTACATGACTAACTTGTCCTGCTTATCATATGCTAAGCCTGCTCTATGCAGTCAAATATCTAAAAGGCTCCAGGGATGATCACATGAGACCTCTGAGATTACATTCAGGTGAGCAGCAGAACTGAGATGCTCAAATTTCCTCACGCCATTTTTATTGGTGCGTCACATTGATAAAACAGTTCTACGTTTATTTCTTCCTAGAGGGCCAACCACGATATCCTCTGGCTCTTTGTGGTTTGGCAGCTATTCAGGTTTATTGTTTTCCTTTTGATTAACTTCTTTCAAACGGATAAATCAACTTTCAATCAAGAGTGTAACGAGCTATAAAGTAGTTACGTATAAAATATGAGAAGAAACCTACAAAAAACGCTTGAAATGGCTTGAAATGTGAATATCAAAACCAAGCGTATGTGTAGGGATGGGCACAGAGGACCGTATCAGTTGGTATTGGAACTTGATTGGGTTGGTATTTAAGTACCAATAAGCTCCTTGACAAACTTCCTGCTTTTGTAATATTAATGGCTGGCAACCTTCCATTAATGATGTTATTGATGACTTCATGTCCTGTCTTTTTTTCCTCAACAAACTGTGGAGAATAGAGTATAGTAATAAGCGGTAACTGAATCGATAAAATCCCAGTGATATTCATTCCTGCGCCCTGTCAGGTGTTTAATACCAAACAAGCTCTTACTTGTTGTGCTGGGTGTGGTGGTGTTTCCTGCTCGGTCCAGACGGTTGGGTGTTGCGAGTGCATATGTGACAGGTGCAGCGATGTGCATTACCAGCATTAAGCCACTTCCAGAGAGCCATTAAGATTTCCACCTACTGACAGCTCTAATTTTGGAGAACCTTTCTGTCTCCTCCCGTCATCGCACACACGATCCAAGAAAAGTTTCTTTACCAACATCCGGCAGTTCCAACCATGAAATTGTTTCCAGGTTGTGAGAGTAAATGTATATCTTAAATGATTGCAGTGCAGGATGGTTGTTTATTGTGTTTCAAATAAGAGTCGTTAGCTCTGACAGTGGTACCAAATGCACGTACATGCTATGAGCGTTGACTCGGCAGTTCGATTCTTGGCCACCTTTTCCTCTGAAGCATCGGTAATCACACCATTCTCTGGGTGGACTCTCTGCTTTAACTTCTTTATTTTAATTGACTTGTTTTTATATTTTTTTAACCCACAATTTAGTCTTACAGACAGGAAGTGAAGCCTGCTGGTTCTCTGTGGCTCCCTGCTGACGTGTGATGTGGACCTCTTGTAATGTTGGTGTGGTTGCCATTCGGGGTACTATCACATTTTTTTGGAGCTGTTTTCATTTTACGGGAACAATTTGCAGCTTTTCCCAACCAGTTAGCATCTTAGTGAAGATAGGCAGCATACTGCCAAAATAACTGAGACGTTCACCCCTGTTGGGATGAAGTAAGCAAATCCTTAGCGTGACCTGAAGGTGCAACTCTGCCAGTGGATTTACGCTCCTCTCATCTCAGTCACAAGCTTGAGTGACTCCCAGTGAGTGAAACCATGACATTGCTGCTTCTTCTCTCGGGTGTCAATGCGCCCTCGCTGCTACAGAGACATTCTAGCACCGGGTTAAAAACTCTGGGGGGGAGATCAAAATAGATCCGTGGCTCTTTAACGCTACAGTTACGCTGGGTCCAACGTGGTACTGAGAGATAAACCGGTGCTACTTCAGGGTAAAATGAAATCAAGTTATTGCTTACAAGTTCTCCTGTCAATTCTCCATGCACAGTCATGCTGTCCTTGATACGTCTCCTGGTATATCTGTGCAAATATAGAGTACAAGCTACGAGTATTGAAACTTTAAGGTTATCTACCAATATGTAGCAATGTTATCAGTAAAATAGAAATAAGCGGATTTATTGTGTGTTTTATATTGTCATATTGAGTCAAAATCCAAGTGTGTACTCTTGCTTGGTCAGCTGACATTGATTATAGTCCTGGAGTCGTTAGAAACATCAGTTCTAGACTCCAACCTCATTGCAGGATTGTATAATGACAATAAAGGGGCATTCTATTCTATTCTAGTGGCGAGTGAAGGAATCTTGCTGTTACCACATGCTCTATCAATGTAATATCTCAGTATTAGAGCGGTCGAATGGTGTGTCAGCAGTACTGTACTTCTGAGGTTCTTGAATTATTGTAGTCTCCCACCGTTGTGTGATTGAGGGTCCTGCTGGCAACTCCGATACAGGGGATTGTTTTTCTCTTCATTTGAGGGATTTTAAGAGCTGAACTGTAATGATGATTAAAAAAAAGTCATGCAAAAAAAAAATCCCAGTCGGAACTTTCTGTATCAAAATATCCAATCTTTTTCAGCATTGTCAGTGAAAGGGATTTAATGGGTAACATGTCAGAACCTGACAGTTTTGTGGCAGTTCCACAGATTCTCTGTTCTGGGTTGGTGTTAGAAAGGAAGGAGATCATGGAGAACCTCCTTGTGTTGGTTTTTTTGTTTATCTGAAGGTGAAAGCTCACCGTTAATAATAATAATTAAAAGAAAGGCAGAAAATTTCAATGTGGAACTGGAGGGAGGTGAAGCAGGGATTTGTTTATTACTCAGCTGCACCCACACACACACACACACACACACACACACACACACACACACACACCTGCTTGAAGGCATCTGATACAGAACCAAACCACACAGCAATTTTCAGTCCTCGAGATTCCCTCCCAGAGCTGCAGCTACATGGCCGGGACCATGTCTGCTCTGACAACAAACAGGTGGATCCCTACTGATTTGCATCACATTTGAATGATGAACACACTCATCAGTGTGAAGGTAGTTTGTGAAGAGAGCAGCAGAGATTCCTCAAGGACACCGGTTTAGTTCAGGCTGCTAGTTAGTCAGACAACACAGTTTGAAGCTTAACTCTAAGTGCCCCCATGTGGCAATTTGCATGCATTACATGAAGTGCAGAAACATGCATGACCATGACAGACATGGTCTCCGTTCTCCTTCAGTTCAGTTTCCTCATCCACACCGATCATGTAGATTGAGATGTATTTGTCAACAGATGTTCTATCTTGATGTCCATTTGTACAAAGGTTAAAAAAAAAAATTTGTATGGTTCATTTGTTAATTTTAAAATCTTGTAGTCTGGCTTGTGGGACCCAAACTACATAGTGACAAGAGGAGGTGGCTAAATATGCATTAAAGTACTTCAACCTTCCCTCCACGAACTTGTCCTGGCTGCACTGACCTGGAGCTCCTCAGTGTCAGCTGTGAGCGGTCCCATCAAGCAGCACAGACTCACTGAAGACCTGCCAGAGAATGATTGGCTCATCTGGAGTTTGGTCAAAGGTCAAATGGTATCTGAACGCAGTGACAACATGCAGTGGTTTGGACAGTGTGGCAGAGTATGTCGGAGGAAGTGTGACAGGGTAAACAATCACAGACAACAAGAGTCATTTTCTAAATTTGTGTTACATAATGCACTCCCCAGGCAGGGGTGCGTCGCTTTGATAGATAACGCTTTGGTGCTCTTTGTCTGTGCTAATAATATCAACTGGAAATGGAAGTGGGAACGTTAGTCCAAGCTAATGTCAGTCTGTATATATAAAATTGTTAAGTATTCTAACTTTTATTTATACTGGTAGTGTGTAGTGTGTAGTGTGTGTGTGTGTGTGTGTGTATGTGTGTGTGTGTGTGTGTGTGTGTGTGTGTGTGTGTGTGTGTGTGTGTGGGGAAGAGGATTAAGAGTGTAAACAAGGATTTCTGCATGAGTCACTAAAATCCCTCTGTACTTTACTCTGCTGTTGTTGTGTATTTTGTGGACTTCAGTAGAAGCACATAAGTTGACGCCAGAGATGAATCAATGAATATATTTATGAATTTGTTCCGCAGACTATAAATAAACGCTGGAGGAACTGAAGCGTGACAATGTGGGTTTGTTTCGGGGACATGTTTTGATAAATGTCAATAAAGGTCACGGATCATATACGTAATGCCCATAAACCTCATATGTTGTCTAGCATGTTCCTTTAATGTTTGACCTATGAAACCCATATGAAAGCTAAAGGTCAGGCTCAGGTTGTTGCTGTGAGACGCTGCCGTCCTCCCTCTGATTCAGACAACATCTTGCTGCAAAAGTGAAAGTGAGGAAGTCAGAAATGGTTTGTTGATGTGATTTTTGACCATCCATCCAACCATGCCCCCGCCTGCCCACACATACTCTTCATCTCTCTCACACACACACACACTCACACACACACACACACACACACACACACACACACACGCTGAGCCTGCCCACTAATGTTCATTCTCCTACGGGCATACACTGTTTGGTGCTCTGAGGCGGGATTATTCTCCATCACTGCCCGTTTTGTGGCTGTCGGCTCTGGTTGATGGAAATGGTAATGATAACGCCCACACACACACAAACACACACACACACACACTAAACTCTGGGATGGCAACACTGTGGTGTAGCTGTCATGATGACATCATCCCTTCTACAGTGTGTTACATTAGTGTTTCATGGCTTCTCCTGCATCTCAGCTGATGTTGACACTAAAGCGGCCGGATGTTTTAGCATCGTTTGCTGGCAACTTAAAGTCACGTGACTCTGATTGCATCTGACTGAAGAAGCAGGGGAGATGGGAGTTCACATATTTCTGATCGGATTGAATTAGCATGCCTCCCTCCACTCACTTCAATCCCTAAAAGTCCACACTTCCAGTTCTCTGTTATTCAGCTGTGAGATTGGCTTCTAAAGGCTCAGGGTGAGGATCGCTAGCTTGTGTGATTGGTTGATTTTGTTGTCCTGGCACGGTTAAGTTCCCTGTGTGTCTGCATCAGTGGAGAGACGGATGAATTCAGGAGGACAGGGAGGAAGTATCTCCACTGCGACATGAAGTCTCTGCCGTATTTAAAAGACTTTTAATGGATTTGTTTGACATTAAAACTGTTTCAGAGCATCAACCAGTCTTCTTCCTCTTCGTCTCCTGATATTTTACATCCCAGACTCTCAGAGATTTATCTTTACACCCTAACCCTAACCCACTCACATGTATTGTAATCAATAACTAATAAAAAAGCTCATCCACTGTTGTTTTTCCTGCTATTCTTGGTGCTGTTTTGGGAGAGGGGCATTCATGTCCCACATTGCATTTGACTTGTAATGAGCATTCGTGTTGCTTTCACGTCCTCCCGCTGGATTCATTTTCAGCGCTGGTATTTCTGCAGCGTACGGATGAATAATTCTGATGAGTTATTTTAATCAGGAGATACAAGTGAAGGAGGAGGAGATCTTTGATGCAGTGACGATTGGTCTTGACAGCCAGACTTTGTCGCTCTACCTGGAGATTTCTGCTGAGACCCGTGAAAGCAAAGGGAACCTCTGAGGATGCGAGTGGTGATGGGAGGTGAAGGTGTGTGGCCTTGCTGTTGGACAGCAGTGACCAACTGGCGACCCAGCCATGACTGCAGGGAACGATTAGTCTGAGAAATGTGAATCACATGATCCAAATCTGAGAAAGCAAAGTATTCACTGTGAAACACTTTACATCTGGCATTATACACTGGGGTTGTGTGTCCTTTATTCTTATAAACATTCCCATTTAAAGTTTTCAACACACATTTGCACTTTGAATCTCATTTTGAAAAGTACCAACCAACAGAGGCTCCTGAAGTCTCCCTGTGTGAAAAAGTGGAATTTCTACGGGGATAAGAATGTTTGTGTCACAGCTGAAATGAGTTTCTTGGATTGCAAGGTTAAACTCGGTGCATCAGCTGATTGACTGATGGACTGCAGTCGTCAGTTCAGCTACAACCCTCAGTGTCAGATGCTGGTAATTACCATCCAAGCTAGTCGGGCTTTATCAAGCGCTTCTATTGGATGGACTTTGACAAGGTTTAATGTCCTTTGTATTTGGTTGCAAGAATCACTCCTCCTTAGTTCTTTTTTGTTTTCTTTTTGGCTCTGGACTGTAGCTGCTAGATGCTCTGCTGGCTCCTGCTGGTCTTCTCTGACTTTGTCCGTTTGCTGTGTGCAGCAGAACAGGTGGAGTAGGTTGAAGAGCTGCCGTGAAGCTAATAGATACCAAGCAGCTCCGTGGAGCAGCAGAGACCTGCAGAACTGGCAACGGGTAATGATTGCTCACGTGACTCAGTGGTATTTGTGATCCATAGTTAATATCATAATCTTATGATGAATGCAGCTTTATGGGAAGAGTTCACACAGCTCGTCACTGTCACAGTAGACGTCAAGGGATTCCAAGCTTCCTCAGTCTCCGACTCCCAGCAGTACCAATCATCAATTGCTCTCTCTCGCTCTCTCTCTCTCTCTCTCTCTCTCTCTCTCTCTCTCTCTCGCTGCTGTACTTATCCGCCTCCCTCCATCACATCATTCTCTTATTTATCTCCCTCGTCTACCCCCTCTTCGCTCTTTCTCTCTCACACACACCCCTTTCTCTCTCTCTCTCTCTCTCTCTCTCTCTCTCTCTCTCTCTCTCATTTATCGTTCTCCCACTCCAGAAGCTCTGACACACACGGTCACACACACACACATACACACACTCCTCTCGCCCATCGTAGCTGCTGCAGCCAGCCAGTCGTTCATTCATCATTCACTCTGCCCCAGCGAGTGGCTCACCCATCAGACAGGACCGTGTCTCTGGGTTGATGACTGCAAACCTTCAGAGGAGGAACTAAAAGAGTTGAGGGAAGTGGAGGTGAACGTTGCCTGGCCACAGCAGCATGACTGCCTACCTCAGCAAACAGCAGAGTTGCTTTGCGGACCTGGATGGAAGGGGGGGCTCTGGTGAGGTTCCATGCTCCTTCAGTTGGCACCATCAGCACCCCAACAGTAACCACCACCGTCACCACCATCACCTGGGCCAGCGTTACCATTATGGATCCGTCCCCGGCGGTGCCACCCTCCCCCGGAGGGGAGCTCAGATGGCAGCTTGGCATTTGGACAACACGTCTTCCAGGAGCCCGAGCCACCTGGCGGCAGTAAGAGCTAAGGGGGGGAGCTGTGACCTGTGGCCCTATGGGTGCAGCTGCACCCAGAACTGGCAGGAGCTCTACCAGGTAAATCTCTGCTGCTGATGGGGACAGGAGGCTGGGGCTCAGTCCTTGGGCTACTGATTGATGGAGGCTTTGACTCTGGTAGTATTAGAGACACCATCGGTCCTTCTTTTGTTATTCCACATCTAAAGACGCGTCTGTTGAGACTGTACCAGTCAGGCACCTGACCCTTGTGTCAGGAGCTGCGAATTCACCTCGACAAACTCCACCTGTCTTGCTTTTAATATCGCAAACTGTGCTTTCCATCCTGAAAAAAACACATTCAGTTAGAATAAACAGAGGAGCTCTTTTGAATTATTGATATCCTTTATCTTGTAAGTCTGGAAAAATGTTGACTTTTAGACTTGAAGGGAACTTCAGTTGTTACGATGTGATTTCCTGGACGGCAGCACCAGACATCCTGCTCAGGTTCCATCAGTACATTCTACAACCCCAAGACGCGTCACAGCCAGACACTGTGAATTAGTATTATTTTGTAGCTTCACTGGAGTCAGACCTGTTTGATTTTATCAGTGTGTGAAGACTTTGAAGTCACCTTTTGTGCTGTGAATTCTTCATTCAGTCGAGGGATCTGGGTATGTCAAAAACATCTGAAGAACACATGAAGGAGGAGCTTGAATGCAGCAATGTTCAAAAGGAGAAAGTATATCTCATGAGATTAGGATTTCCAGTTATCTGCCTAAGATGAGGTCAAGCGTTGAATCATGGGAGCATCGGTCACAAAATGCTTTCACCTCACGGGAACATTCACAGCAAGCTGGCTGTGTCGTATGAAACAACGTGGGAAACTGGACTGCTTGCCTATCTCATCTCCAGTACTGGGCCATTACTTTACTTGTATATGTTGTGTATTTTTCACTCAGATGACTGGCTCAACCAGGTCTAGCATGAGTTAATCTAATCAGAAATCAGAGCAGTGAAGCAAGCTGCTAATTAGCATCTGAGAGCCGGAGCAGAATTATTCCTTGAGAGGACAGAGACAGAAAGTCCTCAAGCGCTCAGCAGATGTGGGTGTGGCGAGACATCCAAGAGCACGCGGTTGGTAGAAGCTCCTATATTTGCCTCAGGGTCTCTCTTCCTAAAATGCATCATTTCAGGGAACACCATGCCTTAATTAGAAGTCTTATTTATGTTTCTGTTTTGCCACACGGTTGTGAAGCTTGAATTGTCACAGAACCAAAAGCAGTTCATTCCTGTGACCTCTGGGAGTCCTGTGCAGCAGTTGTGTACTGGTCCCACAGGCACAGATGCCAAACAGTGTCACGTGCAAATGAAAAGGACCTTGTCTAAGTGTCCAAATACGTACCGCGCGGATATGTTAAGAAGGCTACCAGTGGACAACACAGCGTGACTCTCTACAAAGGCTGGATGGACCATTGGACCAAGAATGTCCACCATATTGGCTATGTCATTGTTTCGCCAATGAAGGGCTGCACACACACACACACATATATATATATATATGTATATGTATAGAAAACATATCAGAATACACTGAACTTGTTTTTGTGCTAATCATTGTGTAACATGTAGGATATATCTAGACAAGTCCCTGGAACAAACCTGCGAAGTTTCGTTCAAATTGACGAGGAGCTGCTCCAGCTAAAAGAGGGTGAGGGGGCGTAGCAGCAATCAGCCTGAAACCCTGGAAATGTTCAGTCGTTCCCTCCCTTAGGAAATGTAGAATATACCAATGATGAGTCACGTGTGTAAAGTGTTTATAAAACCAATCAAAAGGTGACGCAGGTGCATGAGCCTGGCAGAGCATCGGCCTAACAGCACCGGACTTGACACCTGTGTTTAATGACAGGTTAAGACATATTACCACTAATATATTTGAAAACAGCCAGCAGGAGCGTGAGCCTGCTGGCGTCTTGCAGCTGTATTCATCTTTCAAGAAGCTTTCATGTGAGCAGGTGAGATATTTGCTAGTGCCGTTTACCGCGGACTAAAGGAGTTGTTCCTGTTTAACCTGCCTGTTTTTAGCGGAGCAGAATGTTCAGATGAAATGTGAACATTGACAGGGCGTAATGAGTGATCAGCAGCTGTTTAAGAACTACACACATCCACATAGCTGATGTCCTGCAGAAACAAATCATTTTTTGTGCTTGTGATTTAATTGTTGGGGTGTGTTGTGCTTGTGCAACCATGGCTGAAGTGAAATTACCTTACACAAGGCCAGTGGGAGGTAATGAGAGTCCATCAATCATGTAGCTGAGGGAGAAGGGAACTGGGAGATTGCATGGGGGGTGGAGTGTGTGTGTGTGTGTGTGTGTGTGTGTGTGTGTGTGTGTGTGTGTGTGTGCTTGTGGGGGGGGGGGTTGGTTGCTTATTGCACTACCTCTGAAATAAAGGGAGCTGGACGATGAGTGTAAGCTGGAACAGAGGTTTCGTGTTGCATGTTAAAGCCAGTATATTTCATGAAACTCTATTGTTCTTCTTCTGTCCGACCAATTTATGTCCCAAACATTTCAATTGATTGTCCTTCATGATAAGGCTCTACTCAACACTTGAGCAGATAAATTAGGATGAAAGGTAAACGATCCTGTTAGAACCCATCAGTGGTATCTGTCTGCAGAAGAAGAGGACAGTCAGTGACCTTCATCTTTGAGTCGTGTCGCTGTCTACATATTTGGACCGGTCCATCATTGCCCTGATACTAAGCACACTTCCAGCACCCACATCTCATATTGTGTTGTTGACTACTTTTGCATGACATATCAGTGAATTATTGATACATTCCCCCCTTTTCATGAGCCACTATACATAGTGGTGCCCTTGAATTATTGAGCAAGACACAACTGAAGAAATAAAAGCCTCTCACTCTGTGAATCTGGAGTTTATATTTGCTCTGTGACGGCAGCTCCCGCGGTAGGAGACCAGTTTTACAGCTTTCTCAACATCCAGTTCGAGCTGCGTGTCAGACGACACACCAAGCACACTTCTGCACTGGTCTACACTGTCAGAGCAGACTGGGGCCTGGGGGTTATGACACAGTAGGATTTTAGCACATGACATCAACACTGGGAACTGCATCGACACACTATTGTATGGATTTTACCGCACCTCTCATCCAGTTTTTGGTCTGACTGCTACTTAACTGTGCTGGTGGAATTCAGTGAATAATTCAGTATTATTACTCCATGATAGTATCACTGGTGTAGTTTCATGTGCATGACAGCCTCCTAACATATCATGCTGCTGTACGCTGCCCTAATATGCTGATGGAGGCAGTTGATCACATGGTGATCGTGGAAAGCCTGAAACAGAGAAATGAGCCTAAGTGCAGTTAAGCATGCCATTTATGTGCTTAGCTGAGTGGCCATTCGCTCTTGGGGCTTACATGTGGGTACTGCAGGGCCCAATACCCATCCATCCCTCCATCTATCCATCCATCCATCCATCCATTTTCTCGACCGCTTATCTGTTAAGATGGGGGGGTGGAGCCTATCCCAACTGATGTTGGGCGAGAGGCAGGGTTCACCCTGGACGGGTCACCAGTCCGCCGCAGGGCCATCAGGTGCAATTAGGGGCTCAGTCTCTTGCTCAAGAATACTTGGACATGGTCACTGGGGGAAGTGAGGATGGAACCAGCAACCCTTCAGATTGACGGCCACTCTTCCTCTGAACCATGCCGCCCTTAAGGCCCAACACTTCTTAGCAATTGCCTCCATATTCGTATTTCCAGAATTTGTTCATGTTCATGTGACAGTGTGTTCTGCTTTTGAGAACTAGACGGAAGGCTGATGTGCAGCTGCCCACTGCTGACCAGCACAACTGACAGGCAGAGGTCAGCAGAAAGCATCCAGTCCCAGGAATAAGATTCATGACAGATCCCTCGGAACTACAATTGGATTATTTAAGAATCCTGCGGTCGGTTATAATAGGAGGAAATGTGCTGGACAAGAGCCCGTTTGTGTGCTTCCATCTCTCTGTTCCCAGCCTTTCCTCGTCTCTGAACACTGGGCTCATTGTATAGATTTAGCACTTGTTCAGTTGTAACTCGTAAGTGATGGGATTGTCTCTGCCTTATACTGGTTTTATGGGTCATAAATGTATGAATATATGAGCTGCTCATATTATGGCTGCAGTTGTGTTTGCTGATTTGTTGTTGTGCTCTCTCTGTCTCTGTCTCTCTCCGCACGACAAGAAGAAGCATCTTAATTGCTGTAATCATCCATCACACACACACACACACACACACACACACACACACCCTCAAAGTCTTTCCTTCAATCAGCGAGCAGCTTAGCACAGCCAGCCAGCTGTAATCTTTCTCTTTGTGTTAAATTCACTGACTCAGTCGGTCCACTCAAGTTCACCCGTAGCAGAGAAGTGAAGGAATGAGCCTGGGAGTACGTTGGCACCGCCCAACCTCCAGCACCCTTGTTTCAAGCCTTTTGAACAGATGTTTCATGAAGTGCTTTTAATGAGGCCTGAGGTTGACTCAAGCACAACCTTCTTCATGGAGTTTAGAGTTACAGATGAGGAAGTGACGCACCTGTGACTTTCAGAGTGTCATGTGTCTTAGTTCACTCACTATGATATAGTACTTTATATGTATTGCACTCTCGTTTATTGTCGTTGTTCACAGTAAAGCTCCTGCTTTTCTCCTTGGATTGTTTATCCTCTCTCCTCCTTGGGCCTCATCACACACCAGACAATCTGATGTTTGCTCTCCTGCTTTGACCGTAACACTCCCTCTCTCAGGAGCCTCCACTTCCTACAAACCGTTGGGAGAAACTTTCTGCATTTCATTTTAGTTCAGTTTATAACTGAAAATGACTGACAGTATCCTGTTGGATAAGTAGTCGTGCAATAACCTGTGCTGAGGACCAGTGTCTGGAAGCCTTTGCAGCCAGATGCATAAAACTCTTGTGTAGATTCATGACTCGAAACGTGAACTTGTCTTTCTTCAGCCTGGCTTACAAAGCTGTGTGTCCGCATGGTTCTGTTTTAGACATTTCAATCATTCCGTGCTTGTATGCGTCAGCCTAATGACCATATTGATATCCCTTATGTAGCTCATTTCCATGTAAATCACTGTTGCAGTTCAGTCATTCTTTAGACACGGTAACAAAAAGAACAGCAACGAAATAATGCAATGTCATGGAGTGTGAAATTGGTGGTTTGAGCGACTGGGGAGGTTTGGCAGTCTCTGCAGCACAACATGAAATATGTAGAGTGGCCAAAAGTGACTGAAACCAGCAAATCAGTTACTCTGAGCTCCAAACCACATGTTCTTTTTTTAATAAATGCAAATTCCCTGTAGAAAATGGTAGATGCATGTGTTCTATTATCTGCCCAAAGGGGTTTTCACGTTGACATTTTCAGAGCATTCAACACAAGCTGGTGAAGTGTAAGTGGGCTGTATTTATGTTGCTCCTCCTCTCCCATAGCAACACAGTGTTGCCTCATTCACCCATTCAAACTCACACATTAACGCTCATGTTCATACTCAGGAGGCGGAGGCCAACAGTCGCCGTCATAAACTCTCCACTCACAGCGCTGAAGTGTCTCTGGTATCGTTCATCAGCCAGATTTCTTGTCCTTCATGAGTGAGTGATACTCCACCCAAAAATATATAGAAGTCCTGAGCTCATGGAGGTGTTTTTTTCCACCCTATATCACGCCTTCGTGACGCCAAAATGCAGAAAGAGCCTGCCAAGTATATCGACTAATAACAACTCTCTTGACTTCACGCCAACAAGAGCAAAACTGCCCAAAAACATCTGTTTATAAACTCTCAGGCGCATCGCTTGGTATAATCCAGCCGTGTGCTCAGTAATCCACGAAGAAACTTTATTCCACCGTTTCAGCCTTCATCTGTTGGTGCATACATGGTGGCGCTGAACATACAGAGAGACATTTGTTTGTTTTTAGCTGAAATCAAAGTGTTTGTGGAAGACAGAGCGCATGGAGGAACTTACTGGGTGATGTGCTTGAGGGTTCGTAAATTGGCAATTTTACACAGTTTTACTTTTGTTTGGAAGGAATCGTTAGCATTAGTTTCAACTAAATATACGTAGCCGAATCTTTCTGCATTGTGGAGACGCAAAGAATAATGCAGGAGTGGAAAGAATATCTGCACACCTGTTTGTGAATACTTCGAAGACAAAATACACTTTTGGGAAGAAGTGTCACTGTTCCACCCTCATGGTCAGCAGGAATAGCTTTATTAGAGTGTTAAAAATGTGTGTGTGTGTGGGGGGGGGGGGTTCTGGGTTTTAAATGTTGATGATACAGAGATTCTCCAGCTTGTCCCCTAGACACAATTATGGAAAGTAGGACACTGGTGGATGGGCTGTGGTACTTCTCCATAACAACCATCTCACCCTTTTCTCCTTGTGTCTCCACAGGCCAGCCCCGCCCCGATCATCGTCAACACAGACACTTTGGAGTCAGTTCCTTACGTGAGTTTGAAATTTTGTGTCTTTTCCCATGATTTTTGTTCCAGCTGAAAATCAACACCGATCAGTCAAAGCCCTCCTTATGCTGCAATATTTAAAGCTTGGCTCTATCTCTTGAGTTTGAGGTGAGATCACATGTGTTGGATTGCAGTTTGATGGTGTAACTTATCTTAGTAAAACAAACGAGGTTGCACTGCTGAATTATTGATGTTTGTCATGAATAAGAAAGAGCTCAAGAGTTTCTGCAGATCTTCATTTCCAGCAGTTTTTACAGAATGTACATCAAAACAAATAAATGAAGCACACGCTGAATTAATTCTCCCCAAATGCAGACGAGGCACAGAGAGCTAGTGCATTTTTCATGACACACTGTCACAGCTGTCGGTTATGCTAACAGTAATAGACATTCGGATTCCTGAAATGAGGACAGAGGAGCAGCTTCCCTACCTCGGCCAGTGACTGCTTCAAAGTCTTTTCCCTGCCAAAATACGTAGATTCATGTAATCAATCAAATCTAAGCGTGATCGTGTGCTGGAGGAGCGTTAGATTTGACCAAACTCTGTCCTTACACTACTTTGGTTCATTTTGCCTTCCAGGCTCTCTTGCCCCTACGATCACATGGAGATCTGATGCTGCGTGATGATATGCAGCCAATCATGCGTGTGTGCTATTCCTGTACGAATGCGTAATGACAGACGTGCTGGCTGCCAATTAATCATCTCAGTCAGATGCAGGATGAGGCTGATTCGTCTCCATCCTCCATGTTGCAGAGATAGCAAATGTTGATTAACCATCACCTTAAATTGTTTCCCTTGAGGTGGAGTCTATTTAGCACGGGGGGGGGGGGGGTCATGAGAACTAACTCCATGTAGTCACCTTTGGTGTGGAACTCTCAGCCTTGTTTCACGTATAAAAGTGTTTTTATACGTGTATATATTCACCTTTCAAGTTCTCAAATGCGTCTTCATCTCACAGACCCCCCACCCCCCACCCCTTTAACCTCTTGGTTACTCGGAGGGGGGGGGGGCTTTTACTACAAAGGGGGAGGGCCAGAGTTTTAGCGAGGTATCATCAGACTCATCAGAATCATTCTGCACGACGGAAACAGCTGACTTCAGCATAGTTTGTCATCAAGGGAAACAGGAAATACATTCTCATAACACAAGGTCCTCAGACAGCATTGAACCCCCCACCCCTCCACCCACCCCCACCCCGCCTCCACCACAGAGGTTCAGCATCGCCAAAGCATCACCATCATCAACCCATCTAATAACCTCCTCTCATGTTCTATCGTATGATTGTGTTTATATACACACACTCTCTTACACACACCAACTGCATACACTCAGTGCACGCATTTCACCTACACGCACACACACGCAAACACACATTTACGGTTTTCTTCCTGTGTTCTGGTTGTTGCTTCTTTGATGTGAATCTGATTAAATCAAACATAGATTGCAGCTCAGTTCTGCTCCAGAAGAGGCCTGAAGGTTAGAGGAACATAGACAGGCTCCGCCTACTGACCAATCACATCTCATGGACAACGTCACGCCAGTTCGAGTTTATTGCATGCCAATTAAAGTTGGTCATCATCAGATCAACTTCTGTCTAAACGATGGGCGTTTATGTTGAAATGAAAATGATTGAGTACAGCTATAAAATGCAAAATACAGATTTCCCAGTTTCGTCTTGGTTGGACTCAACCAAGATGAAAGTATTTTTGTCGTGTGAACACCTCAATGGCAAATTTTACTTTTTTGATGAGGTAACACTTTATTATCATCCTCTGACTTCAAATATAAATATTCGGTAGCAGTACAAGTTAAGTTTGAAAGGTAAATGGAGTCGATCTGTTTTTGTTCATCTGCAGGTCAATGGCACAGAAATTGAGTATGAGTTTGAGGAGATCACACTGGAGCGGGTGAGTACCTCTGCTCCCACAGGAGGGACACACTTTTCAACATGATAGAGGGAAAATACACAGAGCAAGTCAGTGTATGGGTCTGCATTGAACTTCTACATCATGAGCTAATATCGAAGAAGGGGGATATCATCCTCTTTCAGGGAGGTGATGTGGAAAAACTATAAATCACAGCGAACTGAGGTTGGGAGGATTACAAAGACTGCAAGCCACCAAAACTGTGACCTCCATAGCCCTCCATCCTCACCAGCTACTGCCTGAGGTCTCTCTGAAGAGGGTGTGGAACAGTGTTATTGGTTCTTTAAGCAATGCGCTTTATCTCACATTGACCATCCAAGCAGCACATAGTCATTACACCTTTAACCTAAGTGCTCTGGGCTTGTCAGGATGTCCGGGAGCGAGCTAATGCTGACTCTGCTCCCAGAAAAGGAGCAAGGACTGAAGCCTGGAGCAACTTTGGAATGTGAAAGGTTACAGTTTCTGAGAATAATGAGCATGTCGGAGAGACAGAGACTGAGGGAAACACACGTCCATCACATGTCCAATGTACAAGAAGTCTTGGATTGGATCTTTCTGTCAGACTATTTACAAGGTGATTATCTTCAAATCAATCAATTCTGTTTTGCAGTAACAAGGCAGAGAGCTTTAGACTTCCAGTATAACCCACCTAAAACCCTATGTGTGCTAAAGCAGTTGTGACACAGCTGGCATAAAGCCACAACGTAATGGAAATATTGGCCTAGTGAATACGGACAGAGACAACGAGGAAGCAGTTCCAACTGTACCCTAGAGAACCGTGGTCCCGTGGTCCGTGTTTATCATCTTAGCCAAACTACCTTGTGTTTAGTCTTCTTCAGCCATTGTCCTGAGAGCTGAACCATGTTTTGGTTGAGTGTTCCAGGCAGCAGATCCCTGCAGAGATGCTCGTTGGCTTTTGTAATCAAGTGTTCACATAAGCTGAAATTGCAATCAGAGCATTCATTTTGTGAATGGGTATCCTGGGGTTTTTATTTGTAGAGCTGACAACGTGCTGCTGCTGCAGCAGGGAACGTCACGGCCGTCAGAGAGGTTGAATGGGCTACTGAGAAATAAGTATTTTTCATAGTGAGGTGCTGATAATTATATGGTTCCACCGGCAGAGAGGTTGCGATCTGGAATTGCAGCATAATGCCAGAATCATTATGTAAAGAAAAACTGAACACCTGTGAATTATCTGTAATATACAGAGAGATGCCACACTGTTAGGCTTGAATATAATTTGTTTCCGCACAAATACATAGACACACTGCTGACAAAAACACAGTATTGTGTCCAGTACAAGTTAGAGTGGAAGTGTGTCAGCAACTGCTCTCCATGGCTGCAGGGGAACTCAGGACTGGGCTTTAGCATTGCCGGCGGGACAGATAACCCCCACATCGGTGATGACCCGGGCATCTTCATCACCAAGATCATCCCAGGAGGTGCTGCAGCGGAGGATGGACGCCTGAGGTCAGTCACATACACTTGCCCACAAAAGTTGCAAATTAGAACAAGTTTATCGAGTGATAGAAAAATAGCAACTTTTACAAACTTGCCTACCTCAAACTAAATCTTCTTTAAGAGGAAGACTGTCAGATAATGACGAGTTACACCGCAAGCATCATGCAGCTTCTGATTATTCTACTTCTCCACTGGATGATCCACCTAGAGAAATCTTACATGTTAGTAAAATTTATACCACAGCTTGTTTCTCTGTTTGTGTCTCGTATTTTAAAGTGTGTCTGTTATGAGTCACAATCACTTCACAATGTACCATATATCAACATAACAGCAGAAAACACATTTTCTTTTTTTAATATTTTTTGCATGGGGGGGTGTGACATGCAGCAAAGGACATCTGGCCTGAAAAGCCGGGGTCAGCTGCATGTGTGACATGCGTTCTAACCACTCGACCAACTGAGCATCGTTGTCGTCGTTGCCGCCATCGTCTTTGGTTGGTCCGGGTCGCACAAGCAGCAGCCTCAGGCCAGCCGAGAGATACAATCCCTCCAGCATGTCCTGGGTCGGCCCCGAGGCCTCCTCCCAGTCAGACATGCCTGGAAAACCTCCTGAGGGAGGAGTCCAGGAGGCATCCGCACCAGATGCCCAAACCACCTCAACTGACTCCTCTCAACATGGAGGAGCAGCAGCTCTACTCTGAGTCCCTCCTGAATGACTGAGCTTCTCACCCTATCTCGAAGGGAGAACCCAGCCACTCTGCGGAGGAAACTCATTTGGGCCTCATTTGTATTCGCGATCTCGTTCTTTCTGTCATTACCCTGACCTCATGACCACAGGTGAGGGTTGGTGCGTAGATTGATTGGTAAATTGGGAGCCTCGCCTTTTGGCTAAGCTCCCTCTTCATCGCAACGGACTGGTTTAGCACCCGCACCACTGCGGACGCTGCCCCAATCCACCTGTCAATCTCCCGCTCCATCTTACCCTCACTCGTGAACAAGATCCCGAGATACTTAAACTCCTCCACCTGAGGCAGGACCCCCACCCCCCGCAGACCAGGAGGGGGCAGGCCACCCTTTTCCAGCCGAGGACCATGGCCTCAGACTTGGAGGTGCTGATTCTCATCCCCGCCGCTTCGGCTTCGAACTGTCCCTGCAAGAGCTGGAGGTTGTGGCCTGATGGAGCCAAGAGGACTGCATCATCTGCAAAAAGCAGATCCCGCCACCAAACTCGACCCCCTCCACCACCTGGCTGCACCTAGAAATTCTGTCCATAAAAGTTATGAACAGAACCAGTGACAAAAAGCAGCCTTGGCAGAGTCCAACCCTCATTGGGAACAAGTCTGACTTACTGCCGGCAATGCGAACCAGACTCTCACTCCTCCGGTAGAAAGACTGAACGGCCCTTTGTAAGGGGCCATCCACCCCATACTCCAAGAGTACCCCCCACAGGGTGCTCCTGGGAACACGGTTATAAGCCTTCTCCAAATCCACAAAGCACATGTGGACTGGTTGGGCAAACTCCCATGCCCCCTCCAGCACCCTAGCGAGGGTGAAGAGCTGATCCACGGTTCCACGGCAGGGACAAAAGCTGGAGCTCTGCCACCGCCGAGTTGCTTCACTGCCATGGCAACTTCTGCCCCTCAGATTGGATGACACCCCCCCCCCCCCCCCCCCAAGTACCGCCCCAACTCTGTTTCCTCCATGGAATAAGTGTTGTGGGATTGAGGAGTTCCTCAAAGTGTTCCTTCCACCGTCCAATTATCTCCCCAGTTGACATCAGTAGCCTCCGGTCCCCACTGTGAACAGTGTGGGCAAGTTACCGCCTTCCCCCCGAGGCAATGGACGCTTTTCGGAGCTGATCGATAGTCATTCTCCATGGCCTCACCGAACTCCTCCCACTCCCAAGTTTTTACCTTGGCGACTGCCATGGCTGCACACCGCTTGGCCTGCCAGTATAGGTCGGCTGCCTCTGGAGACCCACAGACCAGCCACGGCCTGTAAGCCTCCTTCTTCAGCCTGACAGCTCCCCTCACCTCTGGTGTCCACCAGCGGACTCGGGGATTACCGCCACAACAGGCTCCAGCAGCCTTACACCCTGCAGCTCACAACAGCTACCTCAACAATGGCAGAGTGGAACATGGCCCATTCAGACTCAATGTCCCCCACTGCGGTCAAAGCTCTGCCGGAGGTGGGAGTTGAAGATCATCCTGCCAGGTTTGCGCGGCGTCTTCCCCTGCCACCTAATGCAACTCACCACCAGATGGTGATCAGTTGACAGCTCAGCTCCTCTCTTCACCCCAGTGTCCAGAACATACGTCCACAGGTCAGATGATATGACAATAAAATTTTTCATAGACCTACGACCTAGGATGTCCTTGGGCCACAAGCACCTATGGGCATCCTTATGTTCGAACATGGTGTTCGGTATGGACAAACTTCAATTTGCACAGAAGTCCAATAACTGCACGCCACTTGGGTTCAGGTCGGGCCTGCCGTTCCTCCTAATTATGCCCCTCCAGGACACGCTGTCATTGCCCACGTGAGCGTTGAAGTCCCCCAGTAGGACAATGGAGTCACCAGTCGGCGCGCCATCCAGCACCCTTCCCAGGGACTCCAAAAAGGGTGGGTATTCTGAACTGCTGTTCAGCGCATAAGCGCAGACAACAGTCAGGACCCGTTTCCCGACCCGAAGGCCTATGCCCAGAAGCAACCCTTTCGTCCAACGGCGTAAACCTCAACATACAGGCAGAGAGTCTGGGGGCTATCAAAAAGCCCACCCCGGGCCTCTGCCTCTCACCTGGAGCAACTCCAGCGAAGGAGAGAGTCTCACCCCTCTCAAGCACTTGGGTCCCAGACCCAGAACAATGTGTCAAGGTGAAGCAGACTATATCTAGCCAGTAACGCTCAACCTCTTCCACCAGCTCCGGCTCCTTCCCCAGCAGAGAGGTGACATCCCATGTCCCAAAAGCCAGCTTCCACATATTGGGATCAGACAGCCAAGGCCCCCGCCTTGGTCTACTGTCCAAATCACACTACACCGGACCCTTCCAGTTCCGGAGCTTTGGGTAATGACAGTTGGTGGGTCCACGGGGGGACGAGTCCATGTAACCTTTATGGGCTGGGCCCGGCCGAACCCCATGGGCTAAGGCCCAACTGCCAGGCACTCACCTGCTCACCCTACCCCGGGCCTGGCTCCTTAGCTCCTTTGTCTTTTTTTTTTTTTCAGAAAATGCATTTTCTGATCATACTATTTTTTCCCTGTGCAACTAAGATTTTTCAGCATCTCTAATGTGGGGCTGATTACACTGTTGGAACATAACACATTTCCACACATTTCTGAAGACCCCAGATGATGGTGGATTTGGACGGATCTGTGTAGAATGAAAAAAAATGGGAAAAGAAACAGATACAGCAGGTATATACAGTATATCACAGCTTAAATGAAGAATTAGTGGAGTTGTCTGGGTCCCAATGAGCTCATTTCCTGTCTAGTAATTGCTCATCAGCAGTTTTCTTGGCATCCCAGCAACAGAGATGCTGTTGTCAGAATGTCACTTAAATCATCACGAGGCACAAACACTACGTGCTTCTGAATGTTCATTCTGCAGACCGCATTGCCTGTTTCTCACCTCAAATGACTTTAGAAACAAACTTTAGATATCTATCCAATTAAACTCTAAGTTACTTGGCTGACATTGCAGCTCTGCGGTGGTGTCATTGCTGCATTTTGAAAAAAAACAGCAGTCATTGACCAAATCAACCACGTGACCCCTGTGTTGACCCATGAACTACGATCACCTAGATACATAAGTGTTCCTGGGGCTGGCCTTCGGTCCGGCCAAAACACCCATCCTGGTGAGCTGATCTTTTTTGACCTTTCATCAAGAATTTAACCCTCATTTTCTCACAACCGTTGTGCCACAAGTTAATGCTGCAACCAAATTACGCAGCTGATATGTTTGGCTGTTTGAGCATCACATCCTTCATTATAAAGAGATATGAGAGGCTTTGTGCAGCTGAGTGTTGGCGCTCTCATGACGGCTTGCATTGTCCAGGCCTAGCATGTACCATTATATAGAATTTATTTGAGGCCAGTGCAGTGCTTTGATCAGCATAAAAAAATGTTACAGTTTACAGGATTAAAGGGTGATTGAGCTTTCAAATTATATGACACTTGACATCTCTTTTTATAACATCAAAGACCAGCCTCAGGACTTTGAGACAGAATTGGATGTAAATTTAGATTTTCGGAGTAGCAGTGTGGCTAAGGTTGCTGCACAACAATGGTTGTGCTGCTGCAGCCACAGTTTTCCTTCTAAGCTGCAACTCTGGAGCATTACTGTCAGACCACAGATGCTAGAGGCAAGCATAATGCATGCACAGCGTCAATCTGGAGCAGATTGCAGAAGGAGCCGGCCAGGCATAAATCTCACTTAGCTTAATTGATGGTGCCCCCACTCCCAAGGTGGGCAGCTAGAGCAATGTATTATAGATGCAGGGGAAGTCTAATCTTTGTGAGCAGGGAGGCCTGATGAGGATTTGCCTTTCTACAGCATTACTGAAGCCTGACACTCTTCCTGCTGCTGCTCTGGGACTCAGCAATAAGCATGCCTCAGCAACCGCCCGGAGCCTTCCAAGTGTCGCTTATGGAGGCTGTTGTTTCAGAGAGTTAAAAGCATAGATAGATTCAAGACTGCACCCAATATAACCCTGACCTTTATCTCTATATGTTTTAGTTCTATAAGTCTGAATGACATAATATCACAATTTACATTTAATTTTTTGTCTCAGGACAGAGTTTTCTAAGAGAGTAGAGCTTTCCACATTCGCCCCTTTTCAAAAAAATGATCACCGATTGTCTATTATTAACTTTATTAACCCTCTGAGCCACCAGCAGTGTCTGAGTGTGTTGCTCTGCACATCTATGGAACCAGCACAGGCGTGGCTAGAAGACAGACAACTCGAAAGCCTATTTTCTGCAGTATAACAATTATAACGCCATTGCTACAGAAAAGGGTGGAAATGTCAGTCCATAACCGTTCAAACTGTTCATCATGTTGACTCGTTTACATTTGCAGCCTCTAGAAAGTATTTGTTTTCAACTATTTACAAGTTTTCACAGCCGCTGCTGTCAAGCTCATTGGAGTCAGCCATGGCTTCCCAATGAGGCTCACAAAATTCTAAATAGTACATGTTTTATTAATAAAATGTGGCAATTTTAATCTTTCAGATTGGTTTATTTTTCCTGATGAAAAGCTTATGATGAATGCGATCATCTAAACAGTGCTTTGAGCACTTCTGGCTATGATACAGACAAAATCTCAGTGGTGGGTTATGGGATACGCAGGGTTCATAGCATCCCCTCATCCATTCCTAGTATCTGAATAATAAGAATTCTGTAACGTTGATGGAAATCTTCCAAATTTAAATGTATAATACTTTGTTGATGTCAAAGGACATGATGTGTAAGTATTCCGATTTTTTCGCTCTGCTTCCTACTGTGTGTGTGTGTGCGTGTGTGTGTGTGTGTGTGTGTGTGCATGTGCGTGCGTGTGTGCATGTGTGTGTGCGTGTGTGTGTGTGTGTGTGTGTGTGTGTGTGTGTGTGTGTGTGCGTGTGTGTTGGGTCCCAGCTGGTCTGTATGAGTGCCCCCCCAGGACATTTATGTCCTTGACTGTCAGGGCACGGATGCTTTGGTCGACACCTCAGGGAAATTCCAACTGAGCCACTCACTGACTCGGATTTTCACACACACTTGTGTTCTCGTCCACATACAAACACACACATAGTTTAACCCCTACTGTGACACATCACACCGATACGCATATTTTTGTTATATGCACAACATTGCCTGCAATCTAAAGCTCAAGTGCAAACACATGGGTCACAACAGTAAGTAAACAGGATCTACTGCCAACTGTGTGTGTGTGTGTATGTGCTTGTGTGTGTGCTTGTTTGTGTGTGTGTGTGTGTGTGTGTTTGTGTGTGTGTCTGCAGGCATCATGCAGGATTATCCACACCGAATGTCAACATGTTTGCAAGAGTCACCCTGTATACCATTTAACCCAGTCAGTCTCACTTGAAACTCGCCCTTGTTAACCCTCTAACGCACCTCTGTACAGTAATCAAACTGCTGTCAGTCAAACAGCATGGCTCAAGTTTTCTCAGCTTCGTGAAGCTTTGTCTCACGTCAGCACAGGGGAGGGTTGGGTTTAGTTTACTTTTACCCAAACCTGAAAAAGGCCCTCGCAGTCTACAAGGAATGCGCGGCAGAGATCAAATGATTTCCTCATGTTTCTTTCAGTATTTATTAAGATTCCTTGATGGCTTTTTTGTCACTTTACTGTACAGAGAAAACTAAAAAAGGATGCGATTTTATCAGTTCTACAGAACGTAAAGTTAATTTTGTTCATCAGTATTTAAAAGTATACATTGACAGTCAATCATTCAACAAAAAACTTAAATATCTTCATTGAATCACACATAAAAAAATAAAGAAAAACTTTATTACCTGTTAGCAACTAGCCAGCCATTAGCACCATAAGCCTTAATATAGTCAGTTGTCAACATTGAGATGAGCAATATTAGCTTTGTTAGCATTAGAATCTACAAATAAGACAAGCAAAAACTTGTGGCATCCAAAGCATCAACAGTCCCATCTTGTTGCTGTTGGATTGCTGGCGGTTTTGAAGGGTGCGCATGTTTTCTCTTAATTATCATCAGCACTGGGCTGCACGGTGGTGCAGTGGTCAGCACGGTGGCCTCACAGCAAGAAGGTTCCTGGTTCGAGTCCCAGCTCGGGCGCGGGATCTTTCTGTGTGAGTCTCCATGTTCACCCTGTTCCTGCGTGGGTTCTCTCTGGTACTCCGGCTTCCTCCACAGTCCAAAGACATGCAATTTGGGGACGAGGCTAATTGATACTCTAAATTGACTGTAGGTGTGAATGTGAGTGTGAATGGTTGTTCGTCTCTGTGTGTTGGCCCCGCGATGGACTGGCGACCTGTCCAGGGTGAACCCCGCCTCTGGCCCGTAGATGCTGGGATAGGCTCCAGCCCCCCCGCGACCCTTACTAGTAAGGAATAAGCGGAAGATGACGATGGATGGATGGATCATCAGCCCTCTGACATCAGCAGTAACCGTCACACTCTCTCCTCCAGGGTGAACGACTGCATCCTGCGGGTGAACGATGCAGACGTGTCGGAGGTTTCCCACAGCAAGGCAGTGGAGGCCCTGAAGGTGGCGGGTTCTATCGTCCGGCTGTACGTGCGGCGACGCAGGCCGATGCTGGAGACCATAATAGAGATCAAACTTGTCAAAGGTCCAAAAGGTGAGTTCAGACGCAAACACGTGAGTGATGTTTGTGGCTCAGTACAGGAATATGAAGCTCGATTCCCAGGAAAAGTAACATTGATGATGGTCAGTCCATTGTTAATTTACAGCTAACTAATACCTGCAGCATTGTCACAGGTTACTGTAAAGATGGACGGAACACCTGGGGAAGGTTGAGGTGGAGCTGGGGGGGGGTGCAAGGGGTCAGGGTGCTTAGATAAAGTTTACTTGCCACCATTACATTTAAATTGACAAATTCAAATATTTTTTTAATATAATTTACAGTTTATAGAGACACAATTACACACAACAGCAACAATCAGAATGAACAATAAAGAGCAGCATTGCAAAGGTTACTCATTTCATTCAAGAAGGTTGTTTTAAAAAGAAAATAATATTTCCCCATCATTCCATTCTCATACGCTGTCCAGGGTCTGTGTGGAGACTTCCGGCTTTTCCTTCATCCTCATGCATCCACATGTTCCTTAACTTAGAACCAAACCTCTCGATAATTATATTGCAATATTTATTATGTAAACATTCACGACCATGTGTCGGTGGTCTTTGCCACCCTGAGGTGACTCGTCTGTCTTACCCTGATTAAGTTGAACTCAACCCTAAGCTACCATGTGTCCATACTTTTGTGACAGTAGTTATTCACAAATGTTAACAAGAGTTTCCAGTTCCATAAAGTTTGTTATTGTATTAATTCATGGTCATTGTTGCACCATATATAATTAATGAAAAAGATATCGTAAAATAACCGTACACGTTGTTATGGTCATTTCATGGTCACATTCTATCTCTGTCTTTGTTAGATATTTTCGAACCACTCAGGCCTCTACACTTTTTGTGCACAAAACAGGAGCATGAATCCTGACGTGGTTTGTGTGAAGCTAAAGATCCTCATAAGCTCTCTGTTCTATGCGCACACACAGGACTGGGCTTCAGCATAGCTGGTGGCGTTGGGAACCAGCACATCCCCGGTGACAACAGCATCTACGTCACTAAGATTATTGACGGTGGAGCAGCGCTGAAGGACGGACGCCTTCAGGTCGGAGACAGGCTCTTAATGGTGAGTCCCTCGGACTCAAGTAAGATCGAAAGCAACTTCAACTCTTCTGAAGCCGAGTGGCCAACTTGTGAAGGACGGAGCGTAACTAAACTACCACCCTGAGATCAAACACGAACTACAGGCAGCAGAAAAGGGAAGTGATGTTATTACACCTCAGTGAGGACTCGCACTGCGTCGCAGCTTTAATGAACCTCGTGATTATTGTTGACTCTGCGTACCGCACTCACTGGATTCATCAGCCTTGGGATGAAATGAAGCTTGTGCATGAACAGGGGCCCTTTATCTCAAAGCAGAATAATTTAAAGCGATATGTTGCTGTCGCGCCTCCACAAGCGTATTGCTCTCGGTTCTTCTGCTGTGGTTACAGATGATCACAGTGAGGATGTCCATTTCAACTCGTCATGAGACTTAGAGCCGGATGACATCAGACTAATCCTGCTGGTGAATCATCATATTTGCAACGCAGACACCCAGGAGACCAATTGTGATTCTGTGAATAGAGTTTATTAGCCAGTCATTCTCTTCCTGCATCTTCAGCCACATTGATAATAAAATGATGTCCACATACTTTGTGAAAGCGAGCTGCTGGCTGAGTGGAGGAGCAGTGAGCTTCGTCTTGGAGAGGGCATCCCTCTTGCTTAACCAGTGCTTAATTTAATTACCTCCCCACTGCTGAGTTCTCACCCGGAGACCATCTGTCATAATCCAGTCCGCTGAAAGCACCGTGGACACGCTGGACTTGTCTTAACTGAGCAGGGCAGGAAAACAGGAGGCAGCCTCTAAAACTCCTGGCTCCTGTTTGTCTTTGTCTGGGCAGGTGAACAACTACAGCCTGGAGGAGGTGTCTCACGAGGAGGCCGTTGCCATTTTGAAGAACACGTCCGATGTTGTCTACCTGAAGGTGGGGAAGCCCACCAGTGTATATCTCTCCGATCCCTATGGGCCTCCTGATATCACCCACTGTGAGTCCTCAGCTCCGTCACTTCAACTTCTGTCGTTTAACTAACAGCAGGAAATCTTATAAAGATGCAACTACTCGCTAATTACGTGAGAAGTTATCGCGCAGTGAAACCGTGATAGAGACTTGAACGGGCTCCTCTCTTAGCTCTTTTATTGGGTGCTTGTGCACTGGAGGAGCAGAGGTCCCTCCTCATGGCCAGGTGCTGCAGCCCACATCTTCATTTTTTAGTCCTGTTTATCTGATTAATCAGAGGCCAGTATTTGCTGTCTGACTCAGTACACGCCGACTCTTGAGGAAGGGATCTGCACGCGCTGTGTGCCTCGGTGCTGAGCAAGAGGCAAACACACCCTTTAGGCTTTAAACAGCTGCTGCCAAAAACAAACAAGTAACACAACAATATATTTAATGTGTCAGTAAACCAAAGCAATGACCTGGATTAGAAAGTTTAACGCTCTCTTTATCTGTAGTACGCTTGTGTAATCCTCAGTGCGGCACAGCCTTTTGTTTAGATGCTGTATGAGATTCAGCCACAGAAAGATTCAATTAGATTTTTATGTGAGGACGATTGTTGTGTTGCTCAAAGATTAAATTAGGGTTTTATTGTGTGGGATTGTTGTGTTGCTCAAAGATTTGCTAGATTGGACTTTTTTGCAGCTGAAATTACTTCCGATGCCCTAGAAGCTCTACAGTAAGCCATCCTTCTACATAACTTGGTGTGAACGAGCAGTCGTGTGTCTTTTCTGATGCGCTGCTCGGTGCATGGACATGTTTCTTCCTATCCTTCACTGAGGCACCCGTTGGTGACTGGATGGCCACTCTACCTCTGAGCCATGCCACCGTTCACTTACACCAACATTGCGTCCACATTTCCACACTTGAATGTCATTGGGTTTTCTAAAATGGTACGTAGGATATTTGGAGGTCCAAAGTCCTAACGTGAAACCAAAAGTATTTGAAATTCCTTCTTTTTCTGACATAAGTATCCCAACGTGATGTCGTGGTGGTGAGGACAACAGCAGGTTCATCACCAGTACCGGCAGACATCGGTCATTATTTCGATTTAGCACATCGGTCTTCATCAGTCGGTTTCTGCGGTTAAGCCTGTAAATCATATATTCAAAGAATTCACCGTGGTTACAGTGGCAAATGTTGGCATTCCAGATATCTGCAAGATTGAGTGTCTCCAAGGTGGCGGATGTCGTGTCCGCCATGCCTCGGAGTCAGTGCACGTTTGGACGCCGCTGACCGCAGTACCTGTTGTTAATTTGGTGTTAAGCTACCTTGTTGTATGGAGACCACACTTATGACTGAGCTGTGCATCCAAAAAGATACACACTGCTGTTTATTTCTAGAGGAGCTGAACTAAACTGAAGCAGGCAATTTAAATTAGAAGTATATGCGGGGGGGGGGGGGGGGGTCATGCTAGTTAGCAGTCTGTTTCTCTGCTTTTACTCTCTCTTCTGCTCTTCCTCTGCAGCTTTCTCTCCAGCCATGGAAAATCATATCTCTTCCCCTGTTAACAGCGGCACTCTGGAGTACAAGTCTGGTCTCCCCCCCATTTCCCCGGGGAGTTATTCCCCCCTCCCTAAACACTTACTGGGGGAAGAGGATATAAACAGGTTGGATGGTTTTTCCTTCTTACGGTAATTACCTCCCTTCCTACCAGACTACTAGAGGTGACAGGTAGACGTCCACCCCACCCCTCCTGTCTCCCCCTCGTCCCCAAGTGTTTGTGTGACAGTTCAAAAAGCAATCACAACTCCAAGGGGAGCGATGATGCCGTTTGAATAGATCACTTGTGTCTTGTGTTTGGACCATCTGCTCTTTTTTAGTGTGTGTTTGTGTGTGTGTGTGTGTGTGTGTGTGTGTGTGTGTGTGTGTGTGTGTGTGTGTGTGTGTGTGTGTGTGTGTGTGTGTGTTGGGGGTTAAAATCTCACTAATCCACACTACCCAGAGTCTAATGTCCTCCACAGTGCTGTGCAAAGATAGTCTAAAAAGAATTGAGACCTTCAAGTGTGGTCCATATTTACACCAACAAATATTCCTGAAACAGATGGTCCCTACAAAGAGGAAGCCGCTGCTGAAGTCTGTGTCTCTGTTGTGCCGTGATGTGCTGCTTCCTCTTTTTTGATTTGTCTCTGGACTGTGTGTCTCTGAGTGTGATAATGACGCATGGCTGCAAACCACCGATGCATCAGGTCATTGCTCGATGCGTCAGCGATGAGGACGCTGTGGTGTTGAAAAGGTTCAAAGAACCGGTGTGCTGCCGTCTCTCGTCTCCCCTCCTAACTGCACGCGGTCTTTGACGCAGCGCCAGACGCAAGCTGCTGCTGTGCGTCTTTGGAAGCAATGTTGTTACTGTGAAGGTTGTGTCAAACATTAAACACACATTTACTAAGACAAAGACTCTGATAGGACATTATGTTTCTGTGTGTCTCGGTGGGGTTTGGTTTTGTTTTTTGGTTAGTGGCATCAGTGAGACAGTCAGATGCCATCGTGCACTTTCAGGAGTGATGTCATGTCTGTCCAGGTGATTCACGTGGAACAATACGGACTAAAACGTCTTTATAAAGCAGGGCAGCAAAGTGAAAATTTCCAGGTGGTGATGTGTGACAGAAACCAAAAGCGTTGTTTTCCTTTGAGAATATGTCAGAAGGAACACTCTGGAGAACCGCTGTCATTGCGTTTTACGTTAGCGTCCCCCCCCCCCCCCCCCCCCGGCCGAATTTATACTCGCTAATCCCAAAGCCAGTTTTCACAATCTGCAAATTTCTCAAAAGACAAAAACGCTCCCAGTATGTTTTGTTTTGTGCTTCAAACCAAGTCTGCTCATTGACTTGAACTTCATACGCTTCGGCTTTCACTCAACACAGAGCCAGTCAAAACTAAACATAAATGTTCACAAATGTTGGCTTATCACTTAAAACTGGTTAAAAAGGAGCATTTCAACGCATCAAATGCAGAATAAATGAATGACATTCAGCTAAAAGCTGAATTTGTTTTTGAAGATGTCACCGTTCTCACACTGACAGAGCTGATCGCCATGTGATGTAGCAGGATCCTTCCAGGAGATCCCATGAGTTCACCCTTTCAGATTCCCCTCTCCTTTTTAATGAGCAAAGACAAAAATGACTTTATAACAGATGTTATTTGTAGTTCCACGTTCTGCATCTTTCAGTCCAAACTCTTTCCTGCGTTGACCCCTCGCCTCACCTCTTTTATCTCGTGAGGCCTTAAACTGTTTGCGAGGTTTTTTTACCACCTGCAGACCAAACCTTTGCTCCCAAAGCGACAGAGTGACATCGTGTCAGAGAAGTTCCACAGAGGCCCAACCCTCCGCTCCTCCATGCTGCCTCGGCTCTTCTCTGGATGTGGAGAGTGGCTGCAGGATAAAGACGCGAGGCGACTGTGCCCATGATGTCTGTGCTGGGTCACTGTTGCGCGCTGCGGCCTGAATCGCATCGTGTTGCTGTGTTGCATCGGCAAATGGGAATATTTCAGTGGAGTGATAACAAAAGCTCATCCCAGAGGATAACTGAAGGACCTCCATGTTAAGCTTTGTTGAGTGGAGGATTAGTCCTCCATTCTCTTTGGAGTTAAGAGGTTTACCATTTGCTCTTGGCCAAGGTGCATCCCTAATAGCTCCTGAGATTACCATGCTGACCGCCAGTCTGGCACTCTGACAGCAGATCCTGTCACTCCTGTTTACCGTCGTCCACACAAACACTTGGAACACAAAGCGTTGATGCTCGCGGGCCCCGTAGACCACGTGAGGCTGCTCCTAAGCTTCACTTGTGTTACGATGACGGATGTTGAGCTTCGGTTGTTGTGGTTGTGTGTTACTCTCGCCTCGTAGTCGTGTGAGGCCAGCCAAGTGGAGACCTTTGTTTCTGAACGGTAGAGCATCACTGCATAGTTTGTCGACGTAAAAGCAGATATGAAGTTTGCAGCTAACAAAGAAGAAATGATGAAGATAAAAAGAGACATAAACCTCAGTGCTGAGTGTTTGCTCTCTGCTGGACGGCTTTACCCCATTTTTAAATCACCATAGGCATTGTTTTCAGTCTTTTATGTGCCAAAAAAAGTGTAATATCAGTTCATAGACAGAATTTCCCTCTAGGATGAATAAAGTATTCTGATTCTGCTTCCTATCAAAAAGCACGCACGCCGCTACCATGTATCTGCGATAGCCGAGCAGCTGATAGCAGCCGAATGATATTGAGTTTACTGCTTCTGACGATTCCCTGACGTCACCTTGCTTGAAGTTTTGCGAACCCCTGATGTTGGTAGTTCAGTGAGAGGCTGATAACTGATCTGTGGAAGTTGACAAACCGCGACTGAGGAAGAGATCAATAGCTAATAACAGCAGAACTGCTACTGATGTAAGAAATGTATCTCGTGAACCACAGCTGGTGATGCCGTTGTTCCCCTCCTCTACACGGCCAACGCGCACACTCGTGCTCACATGACACATTTACCAGCTGCTGTGACCAACCTGTGCACTGCTTCGTTCCAGGATACATTTCTGAGTTTGCAAGGGCTGAAAGCAGCATGTGAACAGGTTTAGTTGGTCATTGACATAAACGTTGTGCACCGACCCACCGTGGGATCACCTGACCACACCTCCCCTTCTAAAGGATCCTCACGGCCCCACGGACGGTACACGGTACAGGTACACTGTTAGTTAGGAATGTGAGTGGGCAGAGAGAAAATAACAAGGGTGACACTTGTGCGGCGTTTTATGCCAGACACAAGGTAGACTTTAGCGCATGAACAATTGTGCACACGTCCAAAAACACACCCAGGTGCAGCATAGGCGCGATCCACCACCGAGAGAGAAACGGATCGGTGTGACACACCGCTGAACACCCAAGAAACTTTTAAAATGTTTGTTATAGGTTTTTAAAACTCCTGATGAACCCCTAACTGTCATTTGCTTCCTGATGTGTTTGCTGTGTAACAGGTGATGATGATTCTGGCCAATCGCCAGCCGTGTTAGAACTGGCATGGCAGTGCAATCATGTCATGACTTTGAGCAGAGTTCTTGTTTGTTCTTCAACATAAAACAACACAGTGTGGCGGGAGTCTCCTGCCGTGTTTTCACATTTGTGAGATAACATCCATCCTGCGGTGTGCGTGTGTGTGTGTGTGTGTGTGGGCGTGTGTGTGTGTGTGTTCTTAGGGTTAAAATGTTGGGAAAGTTTTGAAACTGTCGTGTCTGAGGTGTGGCCCTGGCCTTTGGGGGGGGGGGGTTGTCCAGTGAGAAACGGCGGTGTAGTTGTTGGGGTGGTGATGAGGAGGATGCTAGCTGCTTTACCAATGCATCTCTGACTGCTGCATTCACTTACACTTTCTTCTACTTTGAAAAGAAGACGAGAGAAGAGCTACAGTCATTTCAAGTGTTGGGTACTCATAAAAAGGCTGATGAATCAAAGATCAAGGGAGATGAACCGGACCAGTGGTGAGGTCCACTTCAACTCTCCAAGTGGCACCTACGGGTTCCTCCAAGGTCAGTGCTCTCTGGTCTGATGTGAACTGACTGGCTGTGTCAGCTCAGCTCATCACAGTATGAATGAGTCAGCAAGAGAAACGAAGCACGCTGTCCAGACCTGTCCAGCATCCCGGTCTCATCAGTGGGTCATTATTGAGGAGCCAGGATCCACAGATGGAGGTAGCAGCCATGGCTGTGGCCCCTGGCGCCACTTACATATCAGCCTGGCTCTTCTCTCTGATGCCTCTCTCCGAGGAAAAGACAAGCACATGACGTGACATCACTGCGTTTGGTGCCCAGAGACATTCAGCCATACTTCCTTTGAAGCACTTATAGCCATGTTGGTGCATCATGTTGAAAGAGGACTTATAACAGGCTTGCTGGAGGAATGAGGGGCAGAGACTTGTGTATAAACGACTCTCCCCCAAACTGTGTGCTCCAGATCAGCTGAGCGCCCAGGGAGTACACATCCACACACTGGCAGCGTTTACACAGACAAACATACAGCATATCAAGACAACGTCTTCATGCTGAGCTGAATAAAGCGGCTCACTCTGGAAAGGTTGTTGGAGTCAGCGGCCGTTAGATTTGGACGTGGAGTTTTCAGTGTCTGTGGCGCTACTGAGCATCACATCCATGTTCACACCACGAAGAGCTCCACACGTTTGCAGTGAAACTGCTTTACAGCGACTTATCCAACTTCCAGGGAGTGTTACAAACTCGCCTCCGAGCGCTGCATGAACAGAGAAATACTGACAATGTATCCGTCATGATATGGGGTCAGGTCAGGTTTCAGAAGGGAAGTCAAACGGGAATCTTCAGCTTGTGAACATCTAAATGCTGTCTTGTTTAAAAGGCTAATGGTTGTAGCATTGTCATCTATGTCAATGCTGACATTTCCTGATGATGTTGAGGATGAATCCTGGCATGGACAGTTCACTCCTGCCCTCATGGATTTGCGTGTGTGTGTGTGTGTGTGTGTACAGTCTTTAAGTTTTCAGTTGTTCTGTGCTCTTTAGCATGTCCCTCAGTGTTTCTGTCATCACTGTGTTATAATATTGTGTCTTCAAATAGCAAAGATTCTGTCCTTTATTCACTGTTGTCGGAGTGTGGTCATCGAAGGTTTACTTTTTCCATCCTATCAGAAATTCCTCGCTTGATGAAGGGGAGGTTCACAGGTTTGATTCCCAGCACTTCCAGTTGAGGTGAGAACTTTAGTGCCGTCTGTAACCGACCGCGCTGCCCGACTCTGCATGTGCATTGTCCCAGTTGCATGATTTTCATCACACAGAACTAAATAGAAATTCATTGTGGATGAATTCATTCCATTTTTATTGCACGAGCTCTTGATTTTGCCTTGGATTGCTGCTGATGACTGTGAAAACCATCGTGAATGTTTCTGCTTCTGCTGCCTTGTAGATGTTTTCTCTGCAGAGAGAAAGAGAGTTCATCTAAAAGATAAAGAGTTATCCCTTCTTCTTCTGCTGCTGTTTTGTGGCGGCGTTATTATTGATGAACCTGCTGACGAAACGACACCTTGAAACGTCCAACCAGCAGCCTGACATCCAAAAGACTGAAGCTAATGTGCTGCTACCGTAGCGAGTAGTGAGTTAGATGAGCTGGAATGAGCCGAGCTACTTTTAATGTTTAGTGTTCAAATGATCATCAGGTCATGAGAATAATAATGAGTGCTGCCTAATTATCAGTTAATCGTTGCAGCTCTAAAATGCAAACTGGGTCATAGAATTTAGGAAAGTTAGAAAATATTTGTATTTTTAAAGGTACAATTTGTAGAAACGCGACCAAGTGAGGGACCCATATTTTACACTGCAAACAAATGAAAAGGCGCAGCAGCATGAAGCTGCAGGTGGGCCAGGTGTCCACATCTACCATAGGAAACAAGGAAAGCCGCTTCCTTAGTGACAGGAGAGTGAGGGCGCTGTCAGTTTAGTTGCCAAACCCACCTTTGGTCACTAACTGTGGGTAGAATGAGGCAGAAAGCCAACTCAGTGAGAATGAGAAGAATCACAGCGGAAATGAGTCGGCTCCTCAGGCCGGCTGGCGTGGGCTTCCGTTCCCTCACTGACTCACCATTGGCAGGTGAAGAGCACAGCCACCCGGTGAGAGAGCAGAGTACAGCGCCACACTAACTCACTGACGTCTCCTCGGGTCCAAATTATGAAACAGAACTGACCGGCTCTACAAACATGAAAACACTGCCTCTACTGGACTCGTGAGAGGTTGCTTATCCACCAGGACACAACTAATCACAGCACATCTGAGACGCTATTATCACTTCAGGTTGGCTTGGTGGCTCCTCTGGCCGCTCGCGTTCACTCTGGCGAGCTCTCAAGAGGACGCTTCCCCTGTTTTTCTGCTCAGGCTGGTGATCTGCCTGGCTCAGGCCGGCTAGAGGGCGTGCATTTGTGCAGGAGTGAAACAACTTATTTAGCTTGCAAGATGCAAAGCAACAACTAAAGTGTCTTCTTTATAAGTCTCTTTGTAGCCGGTAAACATTTTTTTAGTACATTGCATTCTATGTGAGGGCTGAACTACACGCCACTTCCCTTGTAATCAGCTGGAGCTGAAGTGCTGACCATCAGACCCGTGTGACCGTCTGGTTTCTGCTGCTCCTCTGTTATTTTTCTCTTTTAAGTGTCAAAATGCAGTTCAGAGACGACAATGAACTGTGTATAAAGAAACAACAGCAAAACTATTGACACTGGTGGGTAATTGTTTTCTTCCCTAAAGTACTTAAACCAGTTGGTGCCCATCATCCTGTGGACACAGAGCAGCTGTGAACACCACGAGCAGAATAAACAGAAGGAGATCATCGATAATCCTGCTTAAAACCTCCTCAGAACGCTCGGCTGCTGTTTCAGCTGAACGCAGCCAACGAGAATACATCAGAAATCTACAGTTTCATCGTTCTGTTGCTCTAAAATCCTCTGAACCCAGTTTATAATTGATACACATTGACGTACTGTTGTAATCATGACTGAGTACTTGTGTAATAATGTAGTAATCATGCTGTACATTTATTCAATAACATAGTTATAGTAGTAAAAGTATATAGTCATAACTACGTGATGCACACTGAGCACAAACGTAAACTTAGTAATGGCAAGAGAGTACGAATGTGATACCATAATCTTGTTCAAGAAGATAGTATTTTGTAACTCGAACATTACTCTTATATTAATATGGTAATAAGTACTGAGATACTCATGTAGTAGCGTGGCAGTAGTGACTAGTGAGGTACTCGTGGGTCAGAACATCCCCATGCAGAACTCCACAGCTGTGAGTTCTGGTTAGTGAGTCAGGGATCATAACACCAAGGTCGTCCACCTCCACTCAGGTGTGTGGAGGTGCTTTTCATCTGCTGAAATCAAGCGAGACACTGAGCCCCTAACTGCTCCTCATGGCTCTGCGACAGACTGGTGACCCGTCCTGGGTGAACCCTGCCTCTCGCCCAGTGTCAGCTGGGATAGGAACCCCCCCCCCGCACGGATAAGAGGTATAGAAAATGGATGGAAATCTGAAATACATTTCCCTCATTAAGCACCGTCAAAGATGATGAATCGGGACTGTTATTACCAAGGGTTCCATACCAGCGTGGAAGGATGTCAGCAGGACAGCAGAACTCTCAGCTCCTCTCCTTGTGAATGAAGCGTCAGGAGGTTTCTAGAACGACTCGTTATCAACCTGCAGCAAGGAACCCGGCTGTGCATCATAGAACCCGTCCTGCTCTGTCTGCCATTTTTCACACTTCTTTATTTCTCTCTCACATCTGTGTGCCTCCATTATTTCACTCCAGTCCTCTCAACACCCCCACCCCCTCCCCCACCCCGGTCACTAACCTCTCTGCTCTTGTCTCTCACTCCACTGTAGGCCGCCTGAGCCAGTTTACAGCACTGTGAACAAACTTTGTGACAAAGCACCCTCCCCCCGACACTATTCCCCAGTGGAGTGTGACAAAAGCCTACTCCACTCCGCCCCCCTCCCAAACTATCACTTAAGCCTGTTCCCTGACTTGGACATCACCAGGTACTTTCCACCATTACCGCCTGTCTGCATTCCGCCCCTGTGGCTCCCCAAACCATGTCAGTGGCATGTTGCTGCTCCCTCATTCAAACCAAGCAAAGCTGGTTGTCTGCAGCCACAATGTCTTTCTTGCCTCCTCCTTCCTCGTTCTCTCAGCAGAGCCTCCTGGCTTACGTATCTATCAATGTTTCACCTTTAACAAAACTCAGCTGCTGGTCCCTAACAGGAGCGCTGGAAGTTAGTCAGGGGCGGGGATGCTGGGAGATCTCTAATGATGTCAGAAATATTTACACTGCAACCAACCTGAGCAGCACGGGACCGCATATTCGTTTTTTTTGACAGTTCACACATGGAATTCAGGTCTGTTCAAACTTATCAAGTAGATGCACCGGGGACTGAGCCTCAGCAACACTGCAGAACGAGGCAAAGGGTTTGTTACACAAAACAAGTAAGCCTAAACCTGCTGTGAGTGGTGCTTTGCACAGAGACACTCTACTGCTGTCCAGCACGTCACAATAAAAGATCTGGGACGGAAATGACACACGACTGACAAGTGTTACTTAATAGTACAACGGCACCAAGTTTAGCAGCATTTGCTGATCTAACTTTAAATTAACACCACAAACAAAAACTCTTCAGAATGTTCCAATTAGGGCCAGAGTCAAAGCCTGCATGGCGACGGGAAATACAATTATGACACACGTGCCTCACTTAAGTATATGATGGAGAACATGAGGTGAGGCCTGATGTGTGACCCTCTCTTTGTCTTAATTGAGATCATTTTTCATACAAATAAAAGCTGGCTCGGTATCCAGTGAGAACATCTCAGTCACCTGCATGGAGGAGGCCTAGAACCTTGGCTGGGCGGTCCATTATCAACGGTACAGAGGAAGTATCTGAGCTAGTAGTTGCACACCACATGACAAATAATTTAGTATTTGCTTGACCACATCATGTCATCATGATCTCATCAATTCAGAAAAAAATAGGAAAGGATTTGTTTACTTTTTCAAACTGTCTCTCTATCAAAATTATCTCATTGATTCAGAAAACAGGGCAGAATTCATTTCATACATCAAAAGATTCTCTCATAAATTCAGAAAAAAATTGGAATGTCATTTTTCCCAGGTGATTGCAATAGACTTCCACAAGTTTGATGGATTTGTTGAATAAACTTTTTTACTGCTTGCAATTACCCCCTCTTAACAGTAGGGGGTACTGCAGCCCCCTTCAGAAGCCCAACTTCCAGTGCCCCTGGTCACAAATTATGCTGAGTCGGAGTAAAGTGAGACTCCAGTACTGTACATTTCGGTCGTAGTTACTGTGCTGTACTTCTGGAAGCAGTTACTTGATGTAGTGTCAGTGTACACTTCAGTCCAGGCTCTCCATGTCCTCCTGTCAACAAGATGGTCAAAGACCATCCAACTCTTACTAGCAGTGTCACGTGTGCGTCTCCATGTCTGATGGATGTGTATTTGTGCGGAGACCACTCCTCCTGTGGGCTCTGCTGATGGTCCGTGTACACTGTCTCTGTGTGTTGCTGTGTCTAAATGCTGATTCAGGTGCTGGGTTAGGATTCTCCTCGACTATCAATGAGAGTGACAGAGTATGTTACAGCTCAACATACAACATACAACATACAACATCGTCAGAGCGTTCCAGAACACAAAAGCTGTAGTTTATACATGTAACAGCAGAGGGCAGTATGTTGCTAGTGTTCATGATGACGTGACAGTACTTTGACAACCCAGGAGGGTTAACGTGATGCTACTTCTTGATATTTCGCCTCATGCTGAGTGTTTCTATGATTCAGTAAAACCACGGTCGTGAAAACTGAGCCTCCTGGAACCGAGTCCCCTCTAAAGTGGAAACAGCCAGGGTCTCTAGTGGAGTCGGTACCTTCCAAATGACTCACCCCTTTAGGGAGCTTGTGTATTTGTGTATGTTTGTTCACATTCTGTGCATGTGTTTGAGTGTGTGTGCATGTGTGAGAAAAAAAGCAAAACTATGCGTGTATGTGTGTGTGTGTGTGTATGAGCATGTGACAAGGTCGCCTTTCCGTCAGAACTGAATTGGGGACAAGAGATTCTAAGTAGAGCACCATCCCCCATGGAGCTCCAGCAGTCTTTGAGCTCTGCCGCCTGAGCAGTAAGGTTTTTGTCAACGTGAACTTGAGATTTTTGTCGTCTTCTGTGTCGTCCACCACCTGAGCTGAAGATGCTGAGACCCACAGACTCCCCCGACCTGATGTACTATCTCAACTGTCTGTACAGGGAACCCAGGAAGGTGGTGCTCCACAAAGGTTCCACGGGACTGGGCTTCAACATCGTGGGTGGTGAAGATGGTGAGGGCATCTTCGTCTCCTTCATCCTGGCAGGTGGACCCGCTGACCTGAGTGGGGAGCTGCGGCGAGGCGACCAGATCTTGTCGGTAAGTCCAAGAGAGACACATCAGCCACTTTTGATGCATGAGAAATGGAACACACACGTCCACATTCCTGCGTTTGAAAGAGAAAAAAAGATTCACAAAATGAAAATAGCCTCCAGCAACTGAGTCACGAAATAACTGACTGACAAAACTTTATCTGACTAATTGAACCACCTGCTTACCTGTTACATGCTGCTAGTTAACAGTAATGTTTCAAAACGTGTGAGCCACAAATAGGCAGCTGGATAACGTCGTTCTCTCGGTTCAAGATGGCTGACTCGTACAACAACAGAATGTCGAAGCATCACCGCACTGTAGGTGCAGCGATGAGCAGGTGACCCTCCGAAAAGCTGGTTTGCTCTCATCTAACCCTCAACTAAGCACTCAAAAACGTTACTTGTTGATGGAAAAAAAAAATTTTTGGCTTACAGCCCCTCAGCAGTAGGGGATGCTGCAGCCCCCTAGTGGCCCCTACTTTCCATTGACAGGATGCAAAATATAGCAGCTTCCATCCATCCATTTTCTACTGCTTATTTCTATAAGGGTCCCGGGGGGGGGGGGGGGGGGGGGGCTATCCCAGCAGCCTTCAGGTGAGAGGCGGACAGGTCATTTAGAGTCTGGATTAACCTGGTCCCCTCTTGATGTCTTTGGACTGTGGAGGAAGCTGGAGTACCAGAGAGAACCCAGCAGGAACATGGAGACTCCACACAGAAAGACCCCGTGCTGCAGCCGGGGCTCGAACCCGGAACCTTCTTGCTGGGGGGGCCACAGTGCTGACCACTGCTGCTCCAACGTGCCGTAACAAATGTAGCAGCTAAAACAAGAATTCAAAGATACATGCAAAAAAGTTCAGGTCCGGAGCCAAGGCTCTTCTCTAGTATTTACCCTCCTGTCTCGCCCCACAAACATCTGACCAGTCATCAGAGTAAACATGCAGAGGTGCATTTAGGCTCTGATGGACTGTTTGTTTGTCAGAAAATCATCCCAACCGAGCAAAAATGACCCAAGTTTACAAACTCAGCTGACTTGGATCATGTTGCTGTTTAAGAGCAAGATGAGACCCGGCCCTTTCAACACTGATGCTCAGAACACCAGGATGTAGGGGCCTGAGCAAAACTAACTACCGTACTTTCAAATTACTGATGTCATTTTTTTTCCTGAAGAGGCAGTAAGATGATGTGTTCCTGGCCCGTTCTCCTCCTCCTGATCCAACACACAAGTTATTTCTTATTTCCAAGTCTTAGAAAAGAGGAAAACAGTAAAAATCCCCCCCCCCACCCCCAAAACTACAATATCTCTGAATTGTATCTTGAACCAGATCACAATCTTTAAGCCTATTATGAGTCTTTTTGATGTTGATGTTCTTTCACCTCCATTCACTGAACCCCCTCTGAAACGGCCTGGACCCCCTTGGGACACACTTAGAACCTTCGCAATAGACTATAAGTTACAAAAGATCAGCAGAATGAAGGTCAGAGGTAAACAGTTATGATAAATGCATATTAGAGAAAACGGTTGTATTTTTAGTTGTGGTGAGTGAACTGCAGCAGCAGAGTTCCGGCGTGTTACTGTGAGTTTACTAGGACTTTATTAGGCTCCCACCTCCCCGCTGAAGCTCCGTCACAGATGAATTAGTGAGATGATGAACAGATTACACAGTTGCTTGAAGGAAGCGATTGTTCTGCTGCGACGTTGCTAATTGTACTAGCCTCCTACGCTAAAGCAACAGATGTCTGATTTCATTCCGCTGTCTCTGTGGCGAGTGTAAAATCAACATGGCCGTGTCTTTGCGTCCAGTCAGCACGTCACTCCCCCTCCACAAGTGCAGAATATTCCAACAGTGCCCCGGTTCTGAAGTCTAACAATAACTCCATCGGTCTCCCCCCCACTGAGCACACACACAGGCTCTTCTTTTACATTTGACACGGCTCTTCTTGTACTTTAACCTGGAGCTGTTTAGTCTGAGATACAAAACTATTTTATCTCCGCAGTGAGGAAACATACTGCAAAAAGAGAGATGACCTTGATCATGTAAATGGGATGAGGGGCGGCATGGCTCGGAGGTAGACTGGCCGCCCAGCAACCGAAGGGTCGCTAGTTCGATCCTCACGCCCTTAATCGCTCCTGATGGCCCTGCGACGAACTGGCGACCTGTCCAGGGTGTAAATGGCCTCTCGCCCAATGTCAGCTGGGACATGGATGGATGGAGACATGAACGGGATTCAAACGCTGACCTGTTTTTAGCAGCGTCTCACAGTGGGGCACTTTCTATGATATTTAAATTAAAGTTGCAAAGAACAATACATTGAAGGCGTCCTTTAACTTAATTCATGACTACAAATATCCTCAAATCATGTTTGAAGGACCACCTGCCCAGAACTCGTAGATTTTCATTTCATTTAAATGTCTTTAAGGTTGCCATTTGTGTCTGAGGGAGGTAACACGTTGGTGATTGATAACAACACCTTCTGTAACGACAGCGTGAAGCAGGCTGACGTGCTGTGTGTAAGTCAGCGGCTGTGTGTGTCTGCCGCACTGGTGTAACGTGTTCATGCATCCACGAGGAAGCAACATGGTGCCTGCAGCTGGACATTTAGTCTGAGCCGCTCCTGTTCTACATCACGGCCGTGTTTCCAGCCTAGATTTTTTTTTTTTTTTCATTTTTTCAAGGAGTTGTACCAAATAAATTACTCGATTTTAGAGCTCTAGAAAAAGAGCACATCAGACTTGTTTTGCCTTCTGCTCCTCCCACCTCTGAGGTGCATGCACTTCCTCTGTACACCCATCCAGGCCCTTTCAGCCAGGAAGTGGGTCACCACAGTCACATGAAGGCCGGGAAAAATACTGGCGTGTTCAAGTGTGTTAAATTGACATTTAGCAGCTTCTAACAGGGGAACAAAAGCATGTTTTACCAGAGAATTCTGAGTCCGCTCACTGTTCCTTAAAGAAGCTCTACAAGCTAGCAGGAGGTTCTGCTTTTACCCACATAGAAATGAAGTCAGAGTTTGTTAGGGATTCGCCTTCCCTGGTACAGAACCTGAAGCACTTCCACGCTTCTCAGACAACTGTCAGCTCAGAATGGCGCTGCTGGCTGTTGTCCTTCCATTTTTGGTCATAAAGCTGCATTGGCTTGGTTTACCGATCAAAGGGCATCAAACCGGTCAAGCTGAGAGTGATGTTTTAGAGCGCCCTCTGCTGGATATCAAGACAAACCATTTCAAATGTCCCGGTGAGCCCTAGGAAACAAGTTACTGCAGTTTAATTTGAACTTTCCACCCTGCGTTTAAACTTTTAGTTTTGAGCCCCTTGTTACTCAGTGCAGCACCTAAATCATCTTCAAAATGTTAGTTGAAGGTCAAATGATGCATCAACCCAAAATCAAGCTCCATCAATCAACATTTTTATTCACAATTTGTTCTCTTACGCTAAATTTGGGTATTGAGGTTCCTGCATGTGTTTGCTACAACATGATTAAAGTGTTATGTAACTGAAAAATAGCGGTGTGTTTTTTAATTTGTATTCATTTATTTATTTACTAGGAGGTTTGCTTGAAATTGATTTTGTTGCAGCCCAACCTAGAATGGATTCTCTGTAATTAAGTGGTCTATTCAAACAACGTCTTGTGTCATTTTATCTTGTTGTTCTCTGTTCCACATACTTGCTCTTTCAGCAGTTAATAGAGTTTGAAGAGCAAAGGCGCAGGTCAGTTCATTCATAAAACCTCAAGTTAAAGAGTTTCAGTTGGGAGTCGTGTTGGTTCATGACCGCACTTGGACAAAATGATTTAAAATCAAGTCAGTGTCTGCTTGAGTCCGGTGTGTTCCACTAGAACCGCGAGGAAGTTACCCAAGTACTTCTCCAGTTTTGAACTTTCTTCCAGGGAAAATCCTGTTATAACATAGAAGTATTTCCATCATATGTAAACTGATACTTTCTGTCCTAAAGAATACCACACTGAGAGTGCTGTACTCACATGTGCTGCACAGTAAATTGTAATCATGAGAATCTTTTGTTGTGTGTGAACAGGTAAATGGTATCGACCTGCGAGGAGCCACTCATGAACAAGCGGCTGCAGCCCTGAAAGGAGCAGGACAGGTGGTCACCATCATCGCCCAATATAGACCAGAAGGTGAGTCAGCCCCGACCAACTCACCGCACCAGAATGTCAGACAACGTGAAAAAGACAATCACCAGCACACACACACACGCACGCACACACGCGCGCACACACACACACACACACACACACACACACACACACACACACACACACAAACACACTCTCTCTCGCTGCTCTTCTTACCATTCCTTTGAAGACTGTGCAGGTGCACGAGCCACATCATTTTCATTCTCTTCAAACCATTCAGTGCACATGCTCTGTTGATGGAAGAACCATCAAGGGAGAAATCACACACACACACACGCACACACACACACACACACACACACACGCGCGCGCGCACACCACCTCTGTACTGCTTTGTCCAAGGTAAAAGTGGGTCTCCTCACAGCAGGGCGTGTCTTCACTCATTTATTCAGCTTTTTCCTTTAGATTGTCACACTTCTGTTCTGCACTGGTTTCCTGTTATCACTGGATGGAACAAACTGATGCTGGCAGGTTGAAGCAGCTGTAGAAACTCTAGACTGAACCGCTGCACCTGAAGCTAAAAGTATGGTCATTTCTCACATGTTTATTCAGTTCAACTCAGCACCAAATATCACCATTTTTAATTGTCAGTGCTTTGCTTCTATGCGCCTCTGCCTCCTGCTGTTGAATAGATGACTTGTGCAGTCACAGCTTCTAAAAGGTTTACTGGATTTACTGAGAGACAAAACGAGAACCTTCCATGGTTGCACAAGTGGCTTCTTCGTCCTGAACATTGTGACAAGCCAAGCAGGGCGTATTCATGCTAATTGTAATCTATTGCAGACATTCTGACAGCCCTCTAGTGTGAATGTGTAATGCATCAGACAGCTCTGACTGGGAGCATGCCTCCTCTCATTAAGGTCAACATTCGTAGGAACTACTTTGGGGCTGCAGAGGTACTGATTCCTGGCCAGAGGTGACAAACTCTGAAACTGGTCTGTCCCTCTGACCGGCTGTGTTGACAATTGCTGGTAAATGGGACAGAGGGAAAAAGCTGTCAGGTTCAGAAGTAGGCTGGCTGCTAATGCTTTTCACCTGGATGTTGTTGCGCAGGTTCAGACTCCATTTGCTCTGTTCCAAATAAGACTGTTGTAGAGCAGCAGTTGGGCGTCTCATCAAGCCTGTGTGAAGGGTTCTTGAGCTCCTCTGCTCCCTCTCCTCCCTCCCAACTGACAGCAGAGTCACTTGACTCGAACCCCCCATGGGACTAACGGCTGCTTTCTTTTCTTACCCATCAGAACTTGCTCTATGCTCACCTCGCCGGGCTCCTTCTCCAGCACCAGGTTTGTGCCCATGGCACCTGTGGCTGCTCTGAGCATTAGCATCATTCACTGAGAGGCTCTGAGTGAATGTGGCGACAGACAGTCTGTTCACTCCTCTCCACTGAAGCACACCTGATTCTGTCCTCTCCTCACCCGTCTGACTCCTTCACTCCTTCACTGCACTAAGACCCCCCCTGACTTGACCTTTGCTCCTGTGCTCTCAGGTCCTGACCCCCCTCTGTCCTCTCTGCTCTCCCTTGGAAAATGTTTTTGAAATATATGTTGTAATGATGTTTGTGTGAGAAAACTCTTCAGGCATGATCATTAGTCACAGTCAAGAATGCCTGGTAGTTCAGCCACCAACAAGTCTTTGTTCCAACAAAGGCAGAGAATCCTAAAAGTGTTCGTATTATCCAGAATAACCAGGAATTCACTGATAAACAGGCTTGGATGTGGGGATGGTCCGGGCATCTCAACAGAGTCTCATCCCTGTTCGTCAAAGATGGCCGTTTGGTCAACCCCCCGATGCCCGCTGACGTTGAGGGTACTCCCTCTGCATCGCCCGCTGACGTTGAGGGTACTCTCTCTGCATCGCCCGCTGACGTTGAGGGTACTCCCTCTGCATCGCCAGCTGACGTTGAGGGTACTCTCTCTGCATCGCCCGCTGACGTTGAGGGTACTCTCTCTGCATCGCCCGCTGACGTTGAGGGTACTCTCTCTGCATCGCCCGCTGACGTTGAGGGTTCCCCGTCTGCGTCGCATGGTTATGTCTCCAACGTTCTTGTCCATTTCAACCAGCAACGCAGGACTCTGTCCTACAATTTTGTATTCCATCTGGTCCAATTTGCTTACTTATCTAATATTCTTTGTGTAGTTAGGCGTACAGTTAGGGTTAGGGTTGGGGTTAAGCTTATGTTTAGGCTTAGGTTTAGGGTTATGGTAAGGGAGTAGGAATGACACCATGTTGCCTGGAATGCTAATCCCCATTCATCAAAATACAAAGATGATGGAGTTGCTGTCTACGTTGTCGATAGACGCAGACGGGGAACCCTCAACGTCGGCTGTGGACGTCTCAGGGGAGTTGACCAAATGTCGGTCTTTGACGAATAGGGATGAGACTGCCCTGGTCATCTATTGGCTATGGCACCAGTTGGGCTACAAGCTTCTCCACAAAAGCAGAGAGGTGTGGTTCAGTGTTCTAGTGGGGCAGTTAGGCTCTTTCAGATATGCTGGAGGGATAGTCGGTCAGGAGAAGGAGTGTTACAGGGAGCCAGAGCAGAGCAGCTCCCCTGGTAACAAGGAATTACAGATCTCCAGCCTACAAGTCTCAGATGTGTGGACTGTTCTTACTCCCGGAGACAGCATGTGTCTGATCCTTTCTGTGTGACACAGCTGAAAGAGGTAGTGAAAGAGGTGTGTTAAGCAAAGATGCAGGAACTAGCCATTGGTGAGCTCCGTCCAGAACTGGTGTCCCTGCAGGGCCTGTTTCTACTTGTTCTCACATCATCAGTGTAACGGTCTCGTCATGTTTGACGGCTAAAGGTGAGATGCTGCCGTTAACATGTTGATTTTTAAACGGCAGCTTTGTCGGCCTGTCTTCAACGTATCTGCACCACTTGTGTTACTTGTGGTTCCTGTTGGAAAAGTACCCTTACACAAGGTCTCTAAAATGTGTTCCAGTTCCTGCGGTCCATACACATAAAAAAAATGGGAAACTACCTCTAACAGTTGAAGGAACTATGAAAATGTTCCTTCAGTCCAAAGGGGCCTCAAGATTCCTTCCAGTGGTGCTGGAGGTGATGTGACACCACCTAGAATGAATGTGATTCAATGTATCTGTGTATCTGGGCCGTTCAGGATGAAGTACAATAACCTCATTTTATTAAGTTTAATAGCAGCTAATTTCAGGTTCTCTCCATGACACTGAGACATGTGGCAAGTGTTTGAAGTTTAGCAAACTGAAAGGGTTCAGTTAGTTAGTTTTAACTGAGTTAGAAAGATAGAGCAGCTCATGTTTGGCTCTTGTCTCCGCCCCTGTGTTGCTCATGACCAGCCCCAGGAGAGAGAGAGAGGGAGAGAGAGAAAGAGAGAGAGAGAGAGGTGTTTCCCTGTCTCTACAAACAGTGGTGCTGCTCTGGGCAGACTCACACAGTTGTAGTCTCTAGATCCGCCGGTGCAGGACAGAGATGACGGCAGCAGGACAGACAGCATCAGAGTGAAGGTGCAGACAGGTACGTGAACGAGGCACAGACAGTCCAGTCATGAATGCAGGAGTGTGTGTGGGTGGATTTTGCATGTTGTTGATTAGAAGATTAGGATAAGGTCATGGCAGGCTAATCTGCTCACATATGCAGTCCGATTATTTCTTGAGTAACCTGTGACATGAGACGATGAAGGGGTGGAGGCAGCGTGGCTGTGTGTTCGGACGGTTGTAGGAGATGCAGCTGGTAAAAAGAGGTTTACCAAAAAAAAAGCCATTTGTTCTTTTCTACAAGCGTACAGTAACCTTCTTCCTCTTTGTCTTTACAGTACACAGTGCAGGTTGTGTAGCTAGTGGTTGGTGGTGTCATGGCAGGGAATGTCACAATAATTCAGCGGTTGAATTCTTCAAGTGACAGATTAGCCAGCCGTGCCTCAAGTTATCAGCTTTTTTACCCTGGTAGTTAATGTGCTGTCAGGAAAAGCATCTCTCAGCCGGGTGACAGGCCTCCACATCCTGACATCCCCTTTTCCAGTGCCAAGAGGGATGAGGTTCATCGCCACGCAGACCCCACAGGGTTCAACTAAAACCAAGAGCTCAGCGATACGTGTCCTCCACGTAACAGACCGGAAATAAGAACCGCAGAAATATGAAGAAGGTCTCAAGTTCATTCCACCACATCGCGTCAGTTAAGGCAGCTACGTGTCATGTTTGGTGCTAAGATGATGCAGATGATGATTTGGGGTGTGACGAAAAATAATGTTCAAGGTTTACAGACGCGTGAATCGGAGTTTTCCCAAGTTGTGACAGTTTGATGTTTAAAACTAAATTCTGTTGTGTGAAGGGAATCGCTAAAAACCCCAAACATGGCAAACTTGACAGGGACCAGAGGCCAGCAGGTTATCTCGTAGCAGTGGTTGGTGCTGAGAAGGCGGAACTTTTCCTTCACCTCACCTCGAGCTGGTGCTACAAATCTAAAGGGAATAATCGTGCTGACTCTTCCTTCTCAGCCGTGACCTCATCCACGGTTGGATTTTCGTTGCAAAGTGCAGCAACGCACAAGTAAACAGTCTCCCTTCATGTGTTAAAGCTGAATTCAGGTTTTAACACAACTGACACAGTTCAATTTTGGAAAAAATAGCATAAACTGTTGAGTTGGAACAGGACTGCTACAAAAATAATGAACATCAGCATAATTTAAATGCGCACATTCGCTGTACTGACAAATCACAAAATAATCAAATCAATAGTTTCCGAATAATACTTTACCTTTCATGACTCCCGGGAGTATCAGTACTGGAGTCTGACAGGAGAGCCTGTCCTCACTCTTGATCTCTTCTCATTTTTCAGAGTACGGACGTTTTGAGGCCAAAATCCATGACCTGCGAGAACAGATGATGAACCACAGCATGAGTTCTGGCTCGGGATCCCTGAGAACCAATCAGAAGAGGTCCCTCTACGTTAGGTTGGCCTTTTGGATTTCTCAATATTAAAATTAAATCCTGAGAATTTAGGAAATAAAGATTGGTGGAGCAGTGGTCAGCACTGTGGCCCCCCAGCAAGAAGGTTGTGGGTGGAGCCCCTGCTGCAGCACGGGGTCTTTCTGTGTGAGTCTGCATGTTCTCCCTGTTCCTGCTGGGTTCTCTCTGGTACTCCAGCTTCCTCCACAGTCCAAAGACATCAAGAGGGACCAGGTTAATCCAGACTCTAAACTGACCGTAGGCGTGGCTGGGAGAGCCAATGGTTGTCTGTCTCTATGTGTTGGCCCTGCCATGGACTGGTGACCTGTCCAGGGGGAAGGCTGCTGGGATAGGCTCCACCCCCACCACCCTCAACAGGAGAAGAGGGAGAACATGGATGGATGGATGGATGGATGGATGGATGGATGATGTCAGCCCTGATTGAAAATATTAGGAACTTTGTCTTTAAAAAGCATTCTTGTAGTTCTCCATGTGTCTCTGAGAGAAGTTCTGACTCCTTCCTCTGGCTGAAGCATCGATTGGTTTGGTGATAGTTGCACTCCCACATCTCTGAGATCTGTGACAGCAGAACAGTTCTTATTATAGTCATCCCCATGGACACACTGTCACGCTTCTCTCTGACCTGATAATGCTGTGGTTCTAGTTCCTCTCTGTCGGATTCAGAGACACCTCACATGGATGAACTATGGGGAATTCAGAAGCCAAGTATTTGCGTGGCTAATCCTGACACATCCCTCTCAACAGGGCCTTGTTTGACTATGAGAAGTCCAAGGACAGTGGCCTCCCCAGCCAAGGGCTCAGCTTCAAGTACGGAGACATCCTCCACGTCATCAACGCCTCCGACGATGAGTGGTGGCAGGCCCGTCGGGTCACACCTCACGGGGACAGTGAGGAGATGGGAGTCATCCCAAGCAAAAGGCGGTGAGAAGCGCGCAGAAAACTCTAGAACCAGTGGTGATCGTTCTCCCTAGAGCAGCAGAGAGGTGAAAGACATATATCATCATATTTTATAGAGGAAAAGACTAAAACTAGGAGTTCTACTAATCCCCCACAGTCACTGGTGTTCTTGATGGGAGAAGTAACTTAAAAGAATACGCTCTTCTATATTTAGATGGTGCATCGTATGTTTTACTGTTTCTGTTCGCACATAAATGACTGCAGTGCGTATCAGCACAGGTACCTTCCCTCATGTCTCACGGAAGAACAGCTTAGAACGACCTTCTCAGGTTGCGTTCCAGCTGAGTGATTAAAGAGCAGCTGTGGTTTCCTCCAGTTCGCTCAGTGATGGCGCAGACGTGTGCACGTATGAAACAGAAAGAAAACGCTGCATTTTCAGCTGAATTATGACACGTGCACAGCTACAAACTTGATGTAAGTTTGGTCGCCGTGTCATCATCACCACCACCACCACCATCACCATCATCATCATCATCGTCGTCGTGGTAGCTGCCAATTTATTGAAAGTTTTCGTCTCAAGGGCTGACCCTCATCTCTCTGGTAACCCCAATCTAGCAGGTGATGAGTGATGGGTGGAGCCTGAGGAACCCAGTCCATGTTGGAGTGTTTATGGATAGTTAAGTAATTTCTGCACCTCTCATCTAGATTTGATTGGATTTTTTTCTCTTGTCATGTCTCTGTAGCAGAACTTGTTCATGTAGAAGAGGAAAGTGTTCCCTCGGGGTCTGTCTCAGTGTCTCTGCCCACCATCATCTTCTGTGGCGAGAATATTCTCGACAGTCACATCCCTGAACCGCCTCTCATAGTCGTCGTGGAGCTTTTTAGCATCTATCATGTCAAAGCACTCCCACTTTATGTCCGACAAAAAGTTCATTTGAATCAGAATTGCGTTCTGCAGCTTTAGATCCCGGTCACGAATCACCCGGGGTGGACAAAGTACAAACGCAGGACTGGAGTCAACGCGGAGATGCTTCTGGTCAGATATTGCTCCAAAGGAAAGTTGAGCAGTCATATTTCTTTCTTTAAAGTTAAAGTTCTGAAGAACTCGGTCTTCAAAAGTACATTTTTAAAATCAATGCATTGCTGAGTTGTTTTGGATATTTTTTGACTGAGCCTTACTGCTCTCTGAAAGCACCTCTAACAGGTAACGTCCTTGTAGAACCTTGTAGCCTATGAAAACTTCAGCGGATTGTCTGAGGTTAACACATTAAACCACGCAACCGGTCGTCATTCTGAAGTCTCAGAACTGAACTTGAGCCATGTGGCGATTATCAATTTCACACCCAGGTGTATCAGCTTTGTCAGAGCTGGAAGGTGCATTTCTGCTTTTAAACAAACCCAGTTGACAACAATGTGGCGACTGTGAGGGAACACAGGGCCTAATGGGGAAAAAAACAGCTAACAAGTGACTTCATGCTTTAAAGTAATGACAAGACTTGAAATTCAGCACAGACAAAGTCTTGAGTTCCCAAAGAAGTAGAGAGACTTAGACATCACACAGCAGCCGGAGCCGGAGCCCTCAACAAGCTCCTTAGGCCGCTGCAGTGACGAAGGAGGAGTGTATCAAATGCAATTAAAGTTGTTTGAGTCGTTTCATTTCATTTCTCATGACTGTCATGGGTGTTTGCTTGGCAGGGTGGAGAGGAAGGAGCGGGCGCGTCTAAAGACTGTGAAATTCAACGCCAAGCCGGGTTCATTTGACTCTAAAGGGGTAAGAGATGCATTTAATGTCGCATTCATCAGAAGACTCAGGCCAATTGGAACTGAGAAATGTGTTGATCCCCACCGTGCCTGTGCAGCCAGCTACGCTCACGTGTGTCACCGCAGTCTCACCTCCATTCATTCACACTTGTGAATATTCTTAGATTCAGTTCGCTCACCTGACCATCGTGTGTTTGCTGACCATCGAAGACATCACAACTGTGCTCAGTTCTGATAATAAGATGGCTACCCTCCTCTCTTACTGCTAATTACTGCTGATAAAGTAGGTCAGAGCCTTGGGAGGGCCCATATATGTGTGTGTGTGTGTGTGTGTGTATATACAGTATACATATATATATATATATATATATATATATATATATATATATATATATATATATATATATATGTGTGTGTGTGTGTGTGTGTGTGTATACACATATATATATACTGTGTATATATATGTGTGTATACATATATGTATATGTATAAAACACATATACATACACATACATCTTACGTACACATATATATGAATATAGTCAGAATAGGAGGAAATGTCTCATCGTCATGGCAACCTGCACAACCATCGTGCACGAGCAGCTTCCTTTTCCTCAAATAATGAGGTGGTTCATTATTTGAAGTGTCATCGTCGTGTTCTACCTCTGCCTCTCCACCACTGCATGGGTTCCATGTATGTTTCTGACCACGCCCACTAAACGCAGGTTATGTTGCGTCTCTCAGTGCATGATCTCTGTCCGTCCCCCTCATCTTGCTTTGACTTTAAAGGTCTGATGCACCTGTGGCACATCAAGAAGTCGCAATGACCTGTCACGTGACGCAACGAAAGAAAATCCAGCCGCCCTTTTCATCTGCCCAGAAGCGTTTTATGTGTCGCTTTCATAGCGATGAATAATAACTTAACATCCATATCATTGCAAGTGGCAAAAAGGGAACGCAAAGTGCAGCTGAGAATAAACTGAGAGTTATGATGTGAGGTCAAGCTCCTCTGACCTCAGCATGTCAGAGCAGGAAATCAGCTGCTGCTCTGAAGATTTCTGAAAGGCTGAATTCAAGCGGGTTTGTTTCACTGTTACAGTGCATGATTGTTCACTAGTACAGCTTTCTGGGACACTTCGGGGCCTTTAGCTACAGTATCTAAACCACATGATGCCTCAGGGGTGTGTCCAACCCATTCAAATTAGTTAAACGATGAACGTTGTGGGTGCGTAGTCCAGCCTTCACCTCTAAAGGGTTGGCATGGTCCCTCAAGGATTTACAGGCCAATCACACGTCCTGCCTCGAGCCTTCTTGGTGTATTTTTCTTTAACAGAAGCAAACGGTTCTCCGATGATGGAAGACCGTCTTTACTGCTGGTCTCAATGTGTTTCAGAGGGTCCATGTTGATCTCTTTCCTCCCTGGAGAGTTTCCTCTGCTCTCAGAATGCAGCCTTAGGAGGAAGTATGGGATTTCCCACATTGATTTAAATCCTCAACCTGTCTTGTTCATGAATGAGTCCTCTTGATGTGAATTGATTGAGTTCTTTCCTGATGTTCTTTTTGTGCCCAGCCCTCATTGGTTTACAGGACAGCTGCTGTAAGAATTAAGAATAACTCAATTTGAAATCACAGGATATTTACCGTGTGCAGCTCAACTCTCAACCAAACACTCTACCTTCTACCACAAGCTTGACAAGTCAAACTGCAACCTAAAAGGTTCCTCAAGTTTTTCATATTTCAATAATAATAAACAGAGGGCAGCTCGTAACACACCCCGGATTCAGCTCTGCTTTTCCTGCTAAGACAAGAGGAAGTGACTGCTGGAAAAAAAAATCCCCCCCAAAAAAACAATGAAGGAGCCACGATGCTCATTTCCTGATCTCTCGTTCGTCAAACCATCATCTTAATGGCTTTGATGTGCACTGATGCCAGCCTCTGTTGCCAAGCTGAAGGACTTTCTTACCTCCCTGTAGTTATAGATAAAGACATTTAAAAAGAAAACGTAATTAGTTGATTGGAGTTTTGCAGGTTCAGGTGCCAACCAGACCTGGGCTGGTGAACCGGACAGCTCTGATCAGAACGGCTATTCAAAAGTGGCCTATAACCTGTGAAAAAGTGTCTTTACCATCATTAACGTCATAAATGCTGCTCGGATGTAAATGGAAATTTGGTGATAAAATATTCACGATACTCTGACTGCATTTTGCCTGCAGTACATTTACTTCATGTGAAAAGAATATCAGAGGAGATCTGCATTTGTCCTCAAATTTCTAGTCGTATTTTTTCAATCATCCTTCCAGCGTCATGCCAGTGTCATGACGCTGGAAGGATGTCAGGTGCACGAGGACGTGATGAAACTTCTTGATGTCCCACCGGCTGCAGGCAGGTGTGTTGTCTGCATGAACATGACAGCTGTCAGATATACCTGTTTGCCCCGTGCTTTCTCTCCCTTCACAGTCATTCAATGACAAACGTAAAAAGAATTTCATCTTTACGCGAAAGTTCCCGTTCTACAAGAACAAAGAGGGTGAGCAGGATGGCAGTGATTCCGACCGTAAGTAAGCTCACTGACACACATCTCCTTCCATGCAGAGAGTCCGTGTAGGTTCCTTCTAGGATAGAAGATGAGAGTTCTGTGACGGTCGTCGTTGTTCCGTGTCTCTTCCCGTTGGCTCAGACGCCGATCACTGGTCAGGAGAGCAGCCACGTCCATGCTGTTAATGTTCATTTGAAGCGTCCCCATATGGTGATTTTGTTGTAATGACCCAGTTTCCACGCACAGATCATTTAGGTTCAGTCTCAACTCGCCTCCTTGTCAGCACGTTGAGTTTGGCTCCCCCTGCTGGCTGATGGGTGTCTGGGCCGACATAGATGGGGGGGTGATCTGGCCTGTGAGCTCACAGCTCCATCATCTTCACTGCCTCTTGGTTGTTGCTGATGTTGCGGCTGTCCTCCTTCTTTTTCTTCTATTCTGGCTCTCTTGGGGCGACCGATAGGACATCCTGGGGATAGGTGATGATGGGTATGGGACAAAGACATTCAGTAAGTTGGTCCTGGAATGCTTCCTCATCCTCATCGTCACGTTTCCTGTCTGAGCACGTCCCTCTCGCCTGCAGTGTTGCATGCCGCGTTTGTCTGACTTGTCAGTTTGCAGTGTGTTAACTTCTGTTACTCAGCATCAGGTGAAGTGATACTTGACCAAGTCGCTCCCCTGTTTGGTTGATCCAACCACCCAGCTGGTGTTGATTCCAGAGCCATACGCTAAGCCTTTGTAGTCAATGTAGATGTTCTCATCATTTCTGCTCTACTTGGTGCAGCAGCTTGCTCCGTGCAGGCAGGCGGCGGGCTTTCACACCCACACCAGTAAAGAACTGGACTGTCCCGAACTTATACTGGCATGCTGAACAGAACTCTCCCTCTCACTGACACCTGACCGCAGGTGATCAGAGCATGTTTGCATGGCGTTGGCTGATTGTGGACATGTCAGTTTAAAGTAGAATGATGTAAAGGATCAAGTTATTATTCTGAGTACTGCGTGTCGTTCACTGTTGGAGTAAATGTGTCACTAAATCAGCACATGCATGTGAAAATCTTCATATTTTTTCATTAAAAACCTACAATAAAACTGATATTCATTTCAAAATGTCCAAAGTTGATCATCTATATTCAGCCAATTTCTGATTTTTTTTTCAGAAATTGCATGTTTGAATATGCAACGGAGCCATTGTCTAATTAAATGTGTTAACACAGATTGTTGTCCAGTAAAGTTACACACACACACACACACACAGAGTTTGGCTGCATATCTCTGCAGATGTGGAAGTGAACTCTTTGTCAAATTAACGACTAAATGTTGCTGGATTATGAATGAGGCTGCTGAACATGGACATGTCCTGTGATACGCCTGCGTGCACGCGTGTGGCCTTCAGCCACATGCTGTCTGCTGTTTGTCACTGATGAGTATTTGTCCAAATGATACAGTCAGATCTTTCACCGTGTGTCCCACCAGGGAGTCAAGACGATGTGATTCTCTCGTATGAACCTGTGATGCGACAGGAAAGTAAGTCGGCTACTTCCAGTGGGTGAAAATACAAATCACACGGAGAAAACCTCAGACAAACTGCATTAGTCTTATACTGTATCCTGTAAATGTAATATTTCTGTAATAGTCTACTTTCGTGCATGTCAAATAAAATGAATGATGAAGTCACATACTGGTCATACAGCCAGAAAGACAAGTTTAGCTGTGCTGCTCTGTTGAACATGAGAGAGAAACTTAAAAGCCTGATAAAAACTTCAGTTAGAGAAAAACCCAACTGATTGCATGTGAGGGAAAATGTATTCTTACTGCAGTGTTTCTACTGTGTCTGGTTCTAGTTACTTATGCCAGGCCGGTGATAATCCTCGGACCGATGAAGGACAGAATCAATGATGACCTGATATCAGAGTTCCCTGAGAAGTTTGGCTCCTGTGTTCCACGTAAGTTGTTCCGCAGGTAGTATTAGTAGTCATAGTAGTAGCAGTAGTATTCATGGTACCGAGTCAGTGTTTGGGTAACAAGACAGTTCCTAGTGTGGTTCACGGTACTGATCAAACCCTCTGTGGAGTCGGTGTGTTTCATGTTTCATTCATATGTCGTCGTCGTCGTCGTCGTCGTCATCATCATCATCATCGTCGTCATCACTCGGGCCTCTAACGTTCTACCAGCGCATCAGAATATTCTGAGATGTTTGTCTTTAGCTTCACAGGGTTTATGCCAGGCGTATAGAAGCTGGTGTGTGTATTGAGTGTTACACTTGTTCACAGTAGCCTTAGCTTTAGCTAATTATTAGCTAAAAGCTCTCTGTAAAGCACAAATCAGACATGTAAGTCACTCACACACACACACACACACACACACACACACACACACACACACACACACACCTACCGTCAGCAAATAAATGAAGTTTAATCAGTAACAAATCTTCACACTTATGCTTCATAAAAATGGAATGAGAGCACAGCTGTGTTGCCAGTTTCTACTGTTCGTCGTAAACAGTCTGTCATGACGCTCACGAGGGCTTAGGAAGCTGATTTTGATGATGTCACAGTTGCGTAATTAGGATGTAAGGATGTTAACACAATGATAGATACTCGTGTTTAGCACTAAGAAACATTCTGTATTGTAGCATTAAGCCCTGATCTTCGTGTTACATGTGCTGTACTCTCACATAATTGAGTGGGTCTGTTTTAGTTGTCTGTGTGTGTGTGTGTGTGTGTGTGTGTGTGTGTGTGTGTGTGTGTGTGTGTTCATTTTACTCTTCATCATCCAAAGCTGTTTTTATTTTGCATGTTTTGATTTCTCTTATTTCAATTTACCCTTTAAACCATAAAAAGCTGCTAACAGCTCAGGGCATCAAGGTAAGAGAGCAGATGACATGGCTTCCTTCATTCACCCTTGAGTATTTGAAGTAGTTTGTCCCTGTGTGTCCCTGTGTGTCTCTGTGTGCCCCTGTGTGTCCCTGTGTGTCCCTGTGTGTCTCTGTGTGCCCCTGTGTGTTCCTGTGTGTCCCTGTGTGTCTCTGTGTGCCCCTGTGTGTCCCTGTGTGTCCCTGTGTGTCCCTGTGTGTCTCTGTGTGCCCCTGTGTGTTCCTGTGTGTCCCTGTGTGTCTCTGTGTGTTCCTGTGTGCCCCTGTGTGTTCCTGTGTGTCCCTGTGTGTCTCTGTGTGTTCCTGTGTGCCCCTGTGTGTCCCTGTGTGTCCTGTGTGTTCCTGTGTGTCCCTGTGTGTTCTTGTGTGTCCTGTGTGTCCATGTGTGTCCCTGTGTGTTCCTGTGTGTCTCTGTGTGTTCCTGTGTGTCCCTGTGTGTCTCTGTGTGTCCCTGTGTGTCTCTGTGTGTTCCTGTGTGTCCTGTGTGTTCCTGTGTGTCCCTGTGTGTCTCTGTGTGTTCTTGTGTGTCCTGTGTGTCCATGTGTGTCTCTGTGTGTTCCTGTGTGTCCCTGTGTGTTCCTGTGTGTCTCTGTGTGTCTGTGTGTGTCCCTGTGTGTCTCTGTGTGTCTCTGTGTGTTCCTGTGTGTCTCTGTGTGTCCCTGTGTGTCTGTGTGTCTCTGTGTGTTCCTGTGTGTCTCTGTGTGTCCCTGTGTGTCTCTGTGTGTCCCTGTGTAGCTGTGGCGTTGTTGTTTTTGTAGTGTTTGTCTTGTCACTTCTGTCCCTCTGTAGAAGTGTTCACCAGCCAACTTCTTATCTCTAGAGATATTCAATTACATTGAATATCTTTTTCAATGACAACAGCATTTCCCATTCATCAAGGACTCACTCACTCACTGCCGTGTCGTAGCAGAAACGTTTCAGTGTCAGAGGTGTGAGAGAGGCTCCTGTTGATCTCCACCACTGTCTTTGTGATCGTCACAATCTGACCGCTTGGGGTTTTATGAAAGGTTCTGGTTCTGTCGTGTTCAGTACCTTTTTCTAAAGCACGTTCTCTCCTCTGTGCACCAAAGACACAACCCGGCTGAAGCGGGACTACGAGGTGGACGGGCGAGACTACCACTTTGTGATGTCCAGAGAGCAAATGGAGAAAGACATTCAAGAGCACAAGTTCATTGAGGCGGGACAGTACAATGATAATCTGTATGGAACCAGTGTCCAGTCAGTCAAATACGTGGCCGAGAGGGTGAGACCCCCCATCATATCACCTGCAGCTTTCCCTGCTTCTGCACGCCAAATAGAAAGTTCTGTTTTTGACTTATAAGGCCAGGAAATCACGCTGGTCTGGGATCTGCATAGAAGTGGGTCCAGAGACCCCCAGAGGTACTTCAGAGTGCTTTAGGCCAAATAAGTCATCACAGCATCGCTGCTCTGAGTTTAAATGGAGAGTTTTGATAATTAGAAACATGGATACATATATACATACATACATGTGTATATATATATATATATGTGTATATGTATGTATTATTGGATTTTGTTCTATCCTATTAGTTTTTGTTTTGCCCCCCCCCCTTTATTTTCTTGCCATTCAACTTTAAAAAATGTGAAAAAAGACAATTTGTGGAAAATGTGCCAAACGTACGTACAAATACCATAAAAACAAATCCAGATGTATATTTTTAATTGATTATATTGGGAGCACAGGTCAGGTCAGGCCGCAACATCAGGAGGGACAGGACGGAGACGGCGTCACGCTGAAATGTGGTCATGTTCTTCTGCATAAATGCTCATGAATATGGCCATTAAAGATCTGATATTATATCAAATAGCTGATGTTCACCCCTCAGTGTGGGTTTCTTTTGGTTCTCTAAATGTCTCTGTGCTTCTGTCTCAGGGTAAACACTGCATTCTAGATGTGTCTGGAAACGCCATCAAACGACTACAAGTAGCACAACTCTATCCCATCGCCATCTTCATCAAACCCAAGTCTATTGATTCATTAATGTGAGTATTTCTCTGAACACTCACCACATGAAGTTCTTATCGCTGCTCGCTAGGAGACAGAATCCTGATTTGGTGATGGTTTGTCATCCGTCTCTCTGCAGGGACATGAATAAGAGACTGACAGAGGAACAAGCCAAGAAGACGTTTGACCGAGCTATGAAGCTGGAGCAGGAGTTTGGAGAATTCTTCACAGGTATGATGGAAATCCTGTCTCTGTAGAGATCATCCTTAACAGTGAAGACCAACTTAGAGGGGGAATGAGCCACGTTTTATGGGTGTTTTCAGTCAGATTGATGGTGTGGTGCTGTACTGACCCCAGCGTCGAAGGAACAAGCTTCCTCCTTCTCTTAGCTTAGTCCCTTAGCTAACACAAAGCAAACCAGCAACGTGGCCACTTTGAAAAGGGTATCTCTAAACATAGGTGCAGTGTAGTGTTCTGAAAGAGTCCCGTTTTCAGCCAAAATATACGGCTGACATGCATAGAAGAGAAGCTGAGGCAGCAGCTGCACCATCCAGAGAGGAAACATGGGGGCTGTCTGTCAGGTCCCTCCAGCACCCACGGACCAGAATAATCAGCTGTGATGAAGCTCAACAGAGACAAACTCTCTCAGAGCCTTCGAACCCTCACTTGGACAAAGGTGTTTGAAGAGGATCCCAATGATAAACAGGTTAAGATAACCGAGACCAGCAGAGTGGAGGGACCGGAGGACCATCGAGTGAGTGTTGTTGTCCTGAGATGGATCCAGGTTTATGGGATCCGTCTCTGCCGCCGCCACTCATGACTCATGTAGATGTTTCAAACAGAGTCAACACCAAGCAGCAGAGAACCACATGCTCAGGAGTGCTGGCTAACTTATGTCCAGGTGTTTGGGCTCATTCCTGCAGCGCTCAGCTCAGTGCATCGACCGTTAGCACTGGCCAGGCGTACACAGAACACGTGGCAAATTAGATTTTCCTTTATCGAGTTACTGAAGGAGAGTAAAAGCTGTGCAGGTTCCTGTCCCTGAGAGACACGGCCTCATCAAGTCTCATCAAGTCTCACTCACAAAACCCCGTCTTGTTTCATGTGATAACTTTGATCAGAAGCTTGTGTGAGTGCAGCCATCCACTGTAAATCTGACATGTTGTTCCAGTGTACATTAAAGCTTCCCTTTGCTTTTCAGCCCTGGTTCAAGGAGACACCTTAGAGGACATTTATAACCACTGCAAACAGGTCATAGAGGAACATTCAGGACCCTATATCTGGATCCCCTCCAAGGAGAAACTATAATAACTCATCAGCCTGGAAGGGAGTCTGGACTGCTAGAAACTAGTAATAAGTTGTAACATATGATAACTGTTTGGCCATGATTAGTCTTCTTAAATAATTGTGAATATGTTTTTTTTATTTTGTTTTATTTACTCTCTGGTTCTTGCTTCATTTTTCACTCTTCATGAATGTTCCTGAATGTACACCACAAAGTGTTAGAACATTTTAGGTCTTGAAACATGAACCATTTGTATATTTCTTGGTTTTTATTTGGACAAAAAGGAAGAGAGAAGTAGTGAAAAACAAACGCGTGTCCACATCGGCACTGTGGGGAATTCGGAGCAGGAAAGTGGGTGTGGCCCACAGCGCTGCGCGTCGGGGCGCTGCCAACCAAGGAGGAAACGTAGGACGTAGACGCCGTCACCCTCCCCTCGCACTGCAACATGTTGTCTGGATTTTGCATCTGTGCTGCCCCTGAACACAGTTTCGCTGTTTGCTTGTTTACATCATACTTTCTTCTTTTAAATGGCTGTATTTATTTCTCTTATATGACATTGAAGATTTGTGCGAAAAATGTTTTATTTGCTGTATAATTATCCTGTTTTGTTTTTGTTACTTAAAAGACGACATGACTCCGTCATCTGTTGCATTGACAATGAGAAGTAAAGAGAGAACGCTGCTAAAAGTAACAGAGATGTAACACTATATTTTGCTACTTCAAATGCAAGAGGGCACAAAAGCACAGAATTATTTATTACTGAAAATATAACTTTGATTAAAAGGTCATTTTCAGAGCATATTTGGTTTGAGTGATGTAGTGTGTTGTGATTGTGATAGGGTGGATGGGAGTATTCTTGGGAAAGACGTTTCCAGTGTTTCGTAGGTGAGCAGCAGATTAACTGAACCCTTTCTAGTTTTACCACTCCTACTGGAGGGACAGTGAAGTGTGAACATCACGGAGCAAACAAAAGGAAGACTAAAGTGGATAAAAAGCTTTTCCTGTTTGTATCAAATGTTTTTGTGTCACTGCAATGTGAGAGACTGAAAGGTGAGTTTCTTAACGCCACGCTGATGCTGAGGACTTGCTTTCCTTTGGCAGTTGGAATGAGAATCAAAACCAAATGCACTGCGATGCGTTGGCCAACTCGCTCATCAGGGACCTCTCCGTGTGCGACGTGACTGAATCCGAGGAATCGGTCAAATCAGAAACATCAAATTAGTTTTAAAACACAAGACAGCTCTCGCACCAAAGCTGGCGTTGCTCTCCTCAGCAAGCTGCACAGAACAATCATCCAGGAAGCGAGGGATGGGAGTGACACAACCCGGCATGGCCCTACTGGCCCTTTCAGAGGCTTTTTGAGGGATATTTCCAGAATTTTTGAAACTGAGTCATATTTTCACAACTTTTCTAGTCTAAATGATGATTCTGTCCAAAATGACTCAAACAGCTTCGGCTGGTCAACGGTCCGTGTCAGGAGGAAATTATTGTGGTGCCTCGTCATGTTTCCATAAATCTGACTGATGATTCTTTAAGCTTTAAGGTAACTAATATTTCTTGACTTCGACCTGGATTGCTGTCTGTCTCTCTCATGTCTGCTCTTTTCTTCCTGCAGCAACTTTACCTCCCACCTAATTTCAGGGTGGGACTTCTGTTCCATGCCGTACACCCGTCGATGTCTGCTGCAGACGTTTCATGGTTGCTGCCCTCACAAACATCTGTCGTATTTTCCTAAATACTACCAGTAATCAACAAAAAATACAACATACACCACCTGTGATTGCAAATAGATCCATTTTATTGACTGGAAGCAGTCTGGAGCATAAACATCCCATCAGATCTACAACTGTCAGCATGTCCCAAAGCAGCAGCTGTGTCTCTGAGGTGGAATCAGCTGTGGTCGGTCTGTTGAACGCAGCTAAAATCACTAAATCAATTTGTTTCCACGTTTCATCGATCTGCTCTCTAAAACTGCTCATCAGCCGTTGTTGCTGCTGACCCTTTACAATATATTTTTAGCTTTGTGAAAATTAGGTTTTCATTTCTGGAAAGCTGTAAATAAGGCAAGAAAGTTCCACGCTTGTAGTTTTTTTAGGTGAGCTTGTATGTTACGACATTTTCGAAACATTCATTGATTGCATGTTGTGTGAAACCAACATGATTTGTGTTGACGATATTGGCCACAACCCAGAGATGCTGAGCTTGTTGTAGTGAGAGTCTGAAAGACGTGACTGAAGCTGGAAAGAACGGTTGTTAAAAGGAAGCAGAGCCTCAAACGCCAGTCAACGGGGCCGGCGCCGTCCTTTCACCTCTAGCTGTTGAAACATTGAGTGGCTTGTTTTTGTGTGAAAAACCAAGATTTGTTACAGAGCCCCTAAGGTGACAGGAGCAAAATAATAAAACAGAGGAGCTGTCAGGTAAACGTGAGGTTGTTTCGCTAAGTGAATTGTTTCTGTCTCGTGTTCCTGTACATAGACATGGACACCAGGGGGCCCTTATTTAGAGTGAGTGTAATCAGAGTGCAAGCCATGGTGCACCGTGTCACGAGACGCCGAGTTATTCACAGATGTGTTTTGGGCGGCGTGTCGTTCCCTTTTAGGCCCAGGTTGCACCAGGTCTTGGTGTGATCTTGGTTGCTAGTTCAGTGGCACAAGCATTTCAAATGGCGAGAAGAGAAATGCACCTCCCCGAGGGCCGGGTGAAGGCGCACACGCACGTCTTACATTGAGATACGGGAGCAGCAGCGAAGCTGTCTGAGATGAAGCAGGCCGGAGAGGAGGTGAGGCAGAGAGGCGTAGCAGGCCTGGGAGTGGGTGGAGTGCCTGAGTGAGCTTCAGGTCGCGCCGTGTTTAAGATGAGGCCCTGTGTCTTCATCAGGCGAGGAGAAACGAATGAAGTTGTCACCTTGATGTGTCAGATAACTTCAGTCCGACCCACAACAGCAGAATAGTCCCAGTCTGTAGTTTACTCAACAGAGGCTTGCCTGGTCTGAAAGGGCGCCACAGTACAGATGCACTTCAGGCACTTGGAATGACGACTGCATCTCCTGGTGTGATGACCCTCCGAGCACGTCGGACTGTGGTGCCACTGGCCATGATGTTACCATGACAACAATATGAGCGTGATGATCTGTTAGTTTTCCCGCTGTTGGATTAGGCAAGCATGTTTCACCTCTGGCGTTATCAAGAAAATGTTGGAGATACGTTAATCACAAGTATGTTTCTCATTGATGTGAATTTTCAAAAGTGCACTTATTTATTAGTTTTGTCAAAGAATAGGCACTGTACAATGAATAAGAAATGATTACAACTTTTAATGCAAATTTAAATGAGTGTTGTGCGAGGAGGCAGAGAAGAATCAGCAGCTTGTGTTTTGGAAAACGAGAGTTTTGAGGCGAGGGCGACGTTTATATGAAGAGTTTCCCCTCTCGCTTGTCCTCACATGGTGAATACTTCGCTCTAAAGCCGTGTTTCCTTTGGTTCTGGCAGGTTCTTTCAGGATATGTTCCATCGTTCTTTTGCAAATTTTCCATAATATATTGGTCACCACTTGCCTTAACAGAGTAGGTTTACTGTATATCAGCGTGGGAAGCTTCTTTTTCCTTTCACTGTCTGTCACATATTCTTGTTTTAAGAAAGTGGGGTAATTCTGCTCCAGCTGGTCCAGCCTTGTCCTGAATTAGTCAACGGTTAAGGGACATTTTATATTTTGTAATTCATCTTGAAGACAAGCATTTCTGTGGCAAAAATAAAAAACATTTGAAAATGTAAATGTTGCACCACCTCAGTATTTGGTTCTTCTTGTTTTTCTGGCCAGCGTTATGATAAATATAAAAATGCTCCAAGTGATAAAGCACTTCCACGGTGACTCCCCCCCCCCCCCCCCCCCCCCCCCACAGTCACAGTCACAGACTGTTGGGGAGTTCTGTGTGGAATTGTAAAGGATGTTTGACCTGTGCATGTTGCAACAGTCCTCTGTCCCCTGTGGATGTGCAAATATTCAACACAACTGAACCGTTGAGCTACTTTGTGTTTAAAGGTGTGACCCAACTGCAGATTTGAAGAATTCATTCAGTCTTGTGTTTAAACTCAAATAAAAACAATGATGGAAGAGGTGGTGTCACAGCAATGTGTTGATTTGCATGTTTATTCCACTTCCACTTGTAAACTGCAATTCATCATTCGCCACAGAGAACTGCGAAAGTTTTTGATGACACTTTAAGTTGATCAATGCCATCTACAAAGCCTCTCTCTCTCTCTCTCCCTCTGTCTCTCTCTCTCTCTCTCTCTCTCTCTCCCTCTGTCTCTCTCTCCCTCTGTCTCTCTCTCTCTCTCTCTCTCACACACACACACACACACACAGAGCGTTTTTAATCATTTGCAGAAGATGTGACTGTTTCGTAGTGTTGCCTCACAGGGAGTCCCAGTTCCTTTCTATGGGGAGTTTTTATGTTTTCTCCGTGACTGTGAGGATTTCTCGAAGTGCTCTGGGTTCCCCGCAATCAAAACACATGTATTAATTACTCATTAATTAGCTACTGCTGATCATCCTGCAGAGGATGAACTTTTCTGCACGGTGAAAACCTCAAGATTGCTGTTCTCACACGTGGCTCCGATCAAACAGGCCTGATGTGAGTCACGCGGGAGGTTCAAACAGAACCTTTGACCCCGAACGTCCAGCGCGGTCAAATACAGCTCCTGCAATGACAGATTTGATGAATGGTGTCAGCCTCATGATGATTTCATGTACATGTCAAACGTGCTGATGCCACTGTCATGTTTGGTCTGTTGGTTTTTAACTTAAAATGATTTTGATTGCGGACTTTTACCTGCGAGTCTTGAGTTCTGTCTCTTGTATTGTCTCATGTTGCTTCTTGTTTTCCCTCAGCGTCACTATTTTTAGCTACTTCTTGTTTTGCATCAGAGGCCCAACCCCAAGTAGGCAGGTTAACTGTTTACTGTGCTGTACTGTGCTCTCTGATCAAACGGTGCTCTCTCAATACTGCCCCCCTGCTCCCAGCTCATCCTGGGACTGGTTTTTTTCTGGTTTTGTGAGTGACTCACCTGTGTCTGTCCTTGTCATCCACCGGTGTATTTCTCGTGTCTCTCATCTAAAAACGCATCACAGCATTAACTGGAATAGGAGCACAGACCCTTAGTTTCCTTTGACTGCTCACCTGTGCCACGTCACCTGCATCCTCTCATCAAGGCTCGATGCTTTCAACATCTCCAGTATTGTTGTTGGACTCAGCCGCAGACACAGAACACTGGAATGAGCACTGAAGGGGAGAAAGAGACCAGGAGAGGGGGTTTGGGAGCACTGGGTCCTGATGCTGATGACTGACAGGGGACCAGGGGGAGATGGTCATCATTCAAGCAGGGCTAGAGACTTGCAACTGCCATCCATGAGCTCCTGAAATAGTTTAGGACACACATCCAGGCATGGATGGTTTCTGATGTAGATCCAGTGATGGGGCCTGCTGACCTTGGTGCAGGTTTGCATTCACCTTCTGATGAGCTTCTGGTTTGTGTAATGACGTTTTGCTCTTCTTTCCACTTTCACTCTGTTTTCTAATCAGCTGACGAGAGGTTACAGGAAAAATATGCAGCTGCAAAAATGTGATCTTTCCCAGTTTTCTCTCGGCTGGGAAGGGTTAACATTCACCTGGGTTTCTGTTGATGTTCCCTCTGGTTCTTGAAGTAATTTGTGTTGGTCCAGTCGATTTTCCACTCAGTTAGAGGCAGTAAGACCCCCAGATTTGGGAGTATGAGGTTGCACAAGCTGTGTGAAACCGATTTAGAAGATTTGGTTTTAGACGAGGTCAAAGATGGAGACACTTCACAGTCTCACCTCAGTAGATTCAACCCATCCTGGGCGTACTGAGAGAGTTATAGCTTACCTGTACATCCCTGCATCTCAACTCGGTGTACATTTACAGATGATTGCGTATGAAGTTTTTGCTCTTGCATGGATGACATGTTCAACAAGGTGAGACAACATGTCAAACCAGCTGACGTGAGCCTGTTCCTCGGGAAGCTGGTGCTCTTTGGGAAGCTGAGGCTCTTCGGCAGCACCACGAAGGGCATCCTGATGACCTGCATCGCCGCGTGGAACGTCAGCGGTTCAGCTGAAAGATCTCAAGTGCCTGCTGTCAAAGGAAGTAGGCAATATATAAGACAACGTACACTGTGGGCACTTCCTGTTTGAACTACTGTACAGCAAACAGCTCAGAGCAATAATGTCTCCCACCAGCAGGGGGAGGAGAAGCCACAGCCTCCGTCACGCCATCGCTGGTGTTTTTTGTGACATGTTTCTGTTTATCTGCTCTGTAGCTGCAGCATCGAGGACATCCGTCCGTCCTGGGAGACGACGTCCTTCCTCAGTGACTCTCCTGAGGTTTCTCCCTTTTTTATTCCTGTTTATATGTGTTTTTAGGAAGTTTTTCCTCTTCTGGATTTATGTGAGTGAATTAGTGAGAACACGCGTCCATCCTCAGATGTCGCGAATAAAGTAACAGATTCAAAGCACAAAGTTGAAACTTTCCTTTTTTCACAGCTACTGTTCATATCAATACATCTTCTTGAATTCAATCGAACAATTACTTTTTATTTATTTTTTAGGAAGTTGAACTTGGCACTGATTTCAAGAAGTACTTTTATTGAAATTATTTAGTTTTAACCTCTTGAGATTTCACTCAAATGTTTTGATTTGACAAAGTCGATTTTCTTTACCTGTCACATCAGAGCTCACTTCCCTCCAACAATAATACAGTTGAACAGCTGAAGCGCCTGAACCTAAAAACCTGAGCTTTTTTAAAATCGAACTGAGCGTTTGTGCAGGCGGCCCGGTGGAGCAGTGGTCCTCACTGTGGCCCCCCAGCAAGAAGGTTGTGGGTGGAGCCCCGGCTGCAGCACGGGGTCTTTCTGGGTGAGTCTCCATGTTCTCCCTGTTCCTGCTGGGTTCTCTCTGGTACTCCAGCTTCCTCCACAGTCCAAAGACATCAAGAGGGACCAGGTTAATCCAGACTCTAAATTGACCGTAGGCGTGGCTGGGAGAGCCAATGGTTGTCTGTCTCTATGTGTTGGCCCTGCCATGGACTGGTGACCTGTCCAGGGGGAAGGCTGCTGGGATAGGCTCCACCCCCACCACCCTCAACAGGAGAAGAAGGAGAAGATGGATGGATGGAGGGATGGGGTGTGTGTGTGTGTGTGTGTGTGTGTGTGTGTGTGTGTGTGTGTGTGTGTGTGTGCAAGGCTCATACACCATGTAATCTCAAAACCAAGCTTTACCATATCATCCATGTCAGTCCACAAGAGGGCGTAAATGTGCCTCTGGTGAAAAGTGAGTACCTCATCTCACACCACACCTTGGTCCTGCATTTTTGCTGAAATAGAGAAGGAGATTCCTTCCTATATGTCTTGATATTTAATCTTGAGGGTGTCAAATGGTAGCAGAGTCCATAAGACAGTGACCGCCTGGAGGCTGGTTCATTAATTCAAGTGTAGCAGTGTTGCACACATATTTACACCACGATGTTACCATCACGATCGGTGCCATTGTCACTGTATCAGCCTTTGGTGTCTTCACATCAGTGTGGTAACTCCACCCTCGTGCTCCTCTGTCCACTGACCTCGGCATGTTCAACCCCTCCGACTCACACATGGAGGTGAACCTTACAGATGAAGGCGACACGACAGTGCTGCAAGCATTACTGGAGCCACCATCTGAATTACACACTCTTACGCATTTGTTTACAGAGTTTTGACAATAAACATGTCAGTTTCCATGTTTGTAACCATGGGTGCACACAGCTGTCACTCACAGTTTTGCTTCAACACATTTTTAATTGGATGCATGCTTGCAGGGGTGAAGCAACATTCACAGGAATCCCTCCCTCATAATACACTGCTCAAAGAAATAAAGGCGACACATAATCAATGCAGTGTCCAAGCCAATCACACTTACGGGATATTAACCTGAAGCAGTAATGATTGTGAATAGGTTTCACCTGCTGTTGTGCAAATGAATAAGTCAGCAGCTGGAAAGGAGAGGCAGTTAGCAAGACAGCCCCTGTTAGGGGAAGGTTTAGCTGGTGGCCACTGACGACTTCCCTTGCTCATTTGTTCTGACTGATTCTTGGCTGGTTTTGCATTTTACCGGCGTCCTTGCCACTCGTGGTAGAAAGAGGTCTTTGCAGGCCACAGAAGTTGCTCAGGTGGTGCAGCTCCTCCAGGAAGCACATCCATACGCACCATCACAAGAGGGTTTGCTGTGTCTTCCAGCACAGTTTCAGCAGTGTGGAGGAGACACCAGGAGACAGGCCAGAACACCAGGAGAGATTGAGGGGGGCCGTCAGAGAGCAAGGACCCAGCAGCAGGACAGCTATCTGCTGCAGGGAGGAGCACTGCCATAGCCCTGTCGTACCCCATCGTCTCAGGAGGACGCCCAGATGTTGTAGGGATCAACCTTTGATGGAATTTTTCCACTTTGATTTTGAGTGATTGTGAATCCAGGTCTCAGTGGACGATGATTGAAGTTTCCTTTGATTTTTCTTACATTTTTGTTGTTGTCGTTCTCAACAATTTACTCCACGTAATCTAAGATTTTCAACTGGAATATTTCCTTCATCGAGACCTGGGATGTGTGATTTGAGTGTTCCCATCCCTCACCCTACCAGCAACCTCCACAGAGATGACATCACCAAGAGGGTTACTGATTTACTGCACGTCTCATCATCTTCACCAGTGAAATCTTGCATAACCACTAATGATGCTTATAAAACTCTGAGTGTCTCCATCAGACAACATGATGTCCTTTCTAGAGCAGGAGTTCTCAAAATGGGCCTTGGACCCTGGGGGGTCCGTGTCTGTCTTTCAGAGAGTCCTCAGCAACATAGAGAATATTTCAATTTTATCTTTCAAAGCTGCATCGCATTCAGAAGGTTTTATCAGCATTTAAAGACATTTAACACAGCAACACAGATCTTAATTTGAATATAATTTTCTTATCATACAAATATTTTTCCTTATGTTGTAATTATTAGCTGTAGTAGAAGTCAATACTTTTATAAATTACAGGGTGGCAGGTGTTTTTTTCTCCTTGTTTTTTTTTTTATTCAAAATTATTCAAAGATTTGATTCAAATGTGTCAATCATGGCTGGGCTGCCATTAAAACGTCAAGATGATTTTTATTAAGGAAACATGACATGGAGCATCATATTCCATCCCTCCATGTTCTCCCTCTTCTCCTGTTGAGGGTGGTGGGGGTGGAGCCTATCCCAGCAGCCTTCACCCTGGACAGGTCACCAGTCCATGGCAGGGCCAACACATAGAGACAGACAACCATTGGCTCTCCCAGCCATGCCTACGGTCAATTTAGAGTCTGGATGAACCTGGTCCCTCTTGATGTCTTTGGACTGTGGAGGAAGCTGGAGTACCAGAGAGAACCCAGCAGGAACAGGGAGAACATGCAGACTCCACAGTTCTCCTCTTCCATATGCTCCCCTTTGCATGACAGCGTATTTATTTTTGGCTCTGTGTCAGCAGAATATTGACCGAGCACATGTGGCTACTTTCTCCGTGTTATGGGAGAGAGGGGTTTCCTAATGTCAAGCTCAGTGGTGAGCAAGGTTCCCCTCTGTGTTCTTCTGCAGAACCACGCTCACCAGTCGTACACTTGCACTTCTGAACGACAGCAGTATTTGTTTGCCAGTGCGATCGCCACTTCTCCTGACAGTGCTGTCAGCAGCAACGCAACTACAGCAAGACAGGGCGCTCCACACTGCATCAGCATTTTACCACAAGAATTACAATGCATGCCTTTTATTTGCTTTGATTTTGCAGCAGTGAAAAATCCCTCCTGAGCTTCAGTTTCAGGTCCAGTAAATGCTGTGCGAACACACTGAACCTGGCAGCCTCTTGAACGCAGAAGTCAAACAGATCTTCAAGCATGTCACAGTTTTTGGGGAACCTTGGAAAAATTATTCACAACAGGCTAGACGTTGATCAGAATGAACTTTCAGTGTGAAGTGAGCAGGGGTGAAAGTGGCTTCAGAGTCTTGCCGGAACTGAACGCACGCGTTAAAAAACAAAAGCTCCGCCGCTGACGAAGTTTTATGGTTTTTGATCTGTTTTGGTGATTTTTATTCCAGTTTTCGGGTGTCTGTTCCCCACACAACTGCAGCCCCCATAGCCCCACCCTTCCAGCGCGACCCCTGGAAATACTTTGAAGACTGCTTTTTACAGTCACTGCCCACTACAGTGCTAACAACAGGGAACAGGCAGACATAAAAAAACAGATCATCAGTGTCACTCAATGATTTCTTCTTCCTGTAGGTCCTCACTGGCAGACTCCTCAGAGACAGTCTGTCCCTGGACTCACTCTCATCTCTGAGTGGCTCTGAGTCTCAATCTTCCGTGGGTCTCATTTTGCGAACTTTTCCTCCTGCTTCTTCAACTCCGTCACATTTTCGCTTCAACATGTCGCTTATTTTACATTGCCTTGTGCCAAAGCAGGTCGCCAGCAGCCGAGTTCTTTGATTTTGCCCTCTGTTTTGTTGTCTCTCTTTTTTTCGTTCTGTCAAAGCAGAACAGTGTGGTTTTAACCAATCAAAACTAACAGTGCTGGTAACGTGACCCAGGTGTCCGTCTGTCAGCCAACCAGAAACACCTCGCATGCGGAGATGCACTCATGGGCACGACTCCGTGTCAAGGCGGTTTCACACTGAACGCGCAAGGTGCAGGCTGCGTGGGGGAAGTCCATTCATTGTGTATGTGGGCGTGCTGTGACGTCACATGAGCGCAAACCAAGCCCAGCAGCTCGGTAGCGCTGCGCGTGCTTGTGCACCACCCCAGCGCCGCGTCTGCCGCGTTCAGAGTGAAACTGCCTTCAGACGTCGTTTTCTTTATTTAATATGGGATTTTGACAGCTCCCTTCTACTCCTTTTTTTAATGGAACTCCGTTCCGGCCATGAATATTTTACCGGAACTGCTCACCCCTGGAAGTGAGTCATTGCCTGTTACTCACACAAAGTGTAACAATAGAGAAAACTGCTGCCACACAGTCATCATCATCTGTCCAACCATCCATCAATCCCCTGGACAGGTCACCAGTCCATGGCAGGGCCAACACATAGAGACAGACAACCATTGGCTCTCCCAGCCACGCCTACGGTCAATTTAGAGTCTGGATTAAACTGGTCCCCTCTTGATGTCTTTGGACTGTGGAGGAAGCCGGAGTACCAGAGAGAACCCAGCAGGAACAGGGAGAACATGGAGACTCACCCAGAAAGACCCCGTGCTGCAGCCGGGGCTCCACCCACAACCTTCTTGCTGGGGGGCCACGGTGAGGACCACTGCACCACTTTGGCTCAGGTTGGGTGCATTTCCACTAGCACTGAGCACCACGTCAGCGTGGGTGGACTCACCGGCCGAGAGTTCCCACGCAACAACAATGGAGGACGTGGAGGCAGCGTGATGCCTGTTGCTCTGTCTGTGGTTTTTGCTTGAACTAAAAGTGAGGGAGGACAGACAGGCAAGGCTTCAAGCGGCGAAACAGAACATCCAAGAAAAGAATAAAAAGGGTTTACAAGGGTTTTTAAAACTTTACCAGGCGATGACCAGGATTCCACCGAGGCCAAGATGGTTAAGGCCAAGAGAGAGGCCAAGTTACCCAATCAGCGCCCCGCTAAGTGTTTACGTCACATTTGAGTCCCCGCTCAGATCGCTTGGAACCCCAGCGGAGCAGGGACCAAAATGCTAATGGTTAGAACCATGTTGGGGCCAGTGGAAACGGGGCCATAACCGTCCCGACCCGAGCCGAAGTGAGCCGGTGGAAACAAACCCATCCTGTGTGTCAGATGAAAAGGGAGAGAAAATCCTACGTTGTTTTCTCTTTAATGAACGAATACCAATCGACAGAAAAATGGTTGTGGAGGAGTGAAAATGCTTTAAACGTGAACAGTTTTCTTAACTGGTCCCAATGTTGTGTGTATCGTCCATTAATATATAAAAACCTCCGGTAAACCAAAAGGATAAGGGATAACATGACAAGCACCTGGAAGGTTTCAAGAATCCTCGGTCAAGATCCCTTTGACTTGATCTATCAGTTACCAGTGTGGCATGGCACGAGCCGCAGGTATGCCACCGCTGTAACCAGCAGGTCAGGCCTCAGCAGGTGAGAGCGTGGACGTACCAAGCGCCTGCTCTCAGTCAGGACACAAGCGTGGCGGAGCAGGAGCACAGAAGCTGGACGTGCCAGATGCGCGGTGAGATTGGAGAAGCAGCACAAACTACCTTTGCTTTTACCGCCCACAGACTGGGTGAAGCCACAATTTAACTCCAGTTCCTCTTTCCCCACGAGTTCGTGACTCCTGGCTGTTTCTTTGTCTGTTGACAGCCAGCAGTTCCTGCTTCACGCAGAAAGTTCTCGCCACTCTCATGAGCAGAGTTTGCCATCTGCCGGTTGGCCTGTGCGCTTGTATGTCCTGATGGGTCATCCTCCTCACACGCTCTGGACATGGCCCATTCGATCTAGGGCTCTTTTTTTAAATTCTGAAAAATAACACGTTCATTTCCTTCTTCCCCCACAAAGTCACTTGAAAATATTAATAGAAGCAACATCACAACAATCGGATTAATGTGACGGCGTCTGGCCTCCTGACTGCACACACGCTTCAGAGACAGCTGGAAAGCTCATTGTTTTTCTCACTATTTTCTCCACGCATGTCTTCCTTGTATTCCTTCTAATTACTGCAGGCCAGAGTAAACGATGTTTGTTAGCTTGGTGTCTAGTTTTATTCTTCAAATCACCGTTGTTGTTTTACCTTCGTACGTCTTTGGTCTTTTCTTGTTTAATTGCCAATTCAAATATTTTGTTGCACGTTTCCTTTGCTTTGGACTTCTGAGACATACAAACGCAGGTTGTCCAAGGAGTTCTCAGCGTTTGGGTGCAGGAAGAAACTCTTTTGGCTTATTTTCTATATTGACATAAACTTTATTCAGTGCTGATAAATGGCAAAATAGACAGTACGGTTGAAGTGTCACAGTATTGGCAGTAACTGTGATACTTGCATGCAGTACCTCTGCTGAAGATAAATGGAAAAGTACATCACGTCCCAGCATGTGGCTTCTGCAACCACTTCACCTCTGAGAGAAAACAGTTTGTCATTTCTCCTCTTCGGAGGAGCGAATGCTGACTTCTGTGCGAGCCTTTATCTGCTCCACGGTTGTGAAAACTAGATTTGCACATGTAAAATCAAATCAAGTTTTGTTGCTGAATGTCAGAGATGAGCTCTGGTTTATAATAGTGATTGGATACCAGATCAACTATCAGATACTGGCGTTATTCACATAGAAGCTGATGTCACGAGCAGATCAGATATCGCAAGGATGGTGTCAGTCCGCGTTCTGATTCAGATTCCATTCCATGGCTTGCGCTTTGCCAGGAAGCCACTCTGGTGCAACGGGAGATGGATCGCTGATTCCTGCACAGTCAGAAAAACGTCTCGTCAATGTCATTAAATTCAAAGCATTTCTGTGTATTTTTTGGTCTCCTGGATAAGAAGTGCTGTTCGGTTTTCTACTTTTTTCTCTGTGGCAACTTGAAACACAGTAACCCTAAAAACAATTATCATATCTCTAAATAAAGAAAGAGCTATGGAGGAGTCAGTATCAGTATCAGGAGCGAAATCGCAGGAGTCAAGCATGGGCTTCAAAAAAGATTTTTGCAGTCAAGGTCAAAGGTCACGCTCACCTCACACAATGGCGGTATCTCAGGAGCACCTCAGGGGAATTTTCTCAGGTTTGAAACAAACATCCAGCAGTACTCCACAACGACTTGGAAACTTTTTGGAGCTCAAGGACGAAAGTCATAAACACTTCACACCAAGGCAGTGTCTAACATATTAGACACATACGAACATGCTCATATTTACAAATGACAGCCATCAACAACCGAGCTGTTGCTGGAGGAATTTTACCATGCTAGCAACATGCTGTGTTGGCAGCATGCGATGGTAGCAGAATGCTAAGCTAGCAGCATAGCAAGTCTCATTTTCAGTCGACTTTTTTAATGCCTTGAAAACAAAATGTTGACAATGATAGAACTTTCTCCTGGGTGGGTCTTGATAATAACAAGGGTCATGTTTTTAATATTTCTACCTTCAAATTAAAAGTTGACGGTATGAAATTCACTGAAAGGAATTCACTTCTGCAAGAATGTTTTGCCTACAAAATAAAAGTCAGGCTCATTGCTAAACTAATTTCAGGTAAATTTTCCAATGGCTCAAAATTTTGGCAGTAGTGAAATGTATAATCTGTTTTGTTTCATTTCATGAAGGCTCTAATACTACCAGGACTCTCTTAAGGAGGGGTAGGTGCTGCCTGTTTTTGGCTTCTTTTTTTTCTTGGTATTATTTATTTACTTTTTTTAATTTAATAAAAGAAACACGATAATAGACAATATGGCATAATTATGATCATGAACCCTCCCTCCCCGCTCCTCACTCCTCCAGCGAGCAAACCAACCCCCAAGAATCACTGGCGCTGCACCGAGCCTTCTGTCCTTCTCCCTCTCACCTGTTGATCGTCCTATAAGAGCCCTTTTTCTTTTTGAAGTGTTTTCTTCCGTCTCCATGCTCGTCCTCCTGGATGCTGCTCACCCAACACCGATCCAACACGGCGTTGACACCCACTTTAGACTTCCTGGTCTCAGCCTTTTGACGGACAGCTAAGCTGCCCAATCAGGTGCAGTCTGGTTTCAGCTGTTGATGGACAGCTACACGGGCCAACCGATCTAACTGGTAGTGGTTTTTGATTGGGTGGAGGTAAATTTGGCCCTGTATCACTTGTGTTTTGGGGATTTTGATGCTTCCTTTTTTAAACATCGTAGTTTATTGTTTAACATTTAGACATGATGACAAATTCAGTGATGATAACAAAAAGTACATAGGAATCTGGGAGCCTAGCCCTCCTTTAAGGGAAGTCACTTCAATCACAATATTTTGCCTTGAAAATAAAAGAACAACATTTACAGTATTCACCTTCAGAATAAAAGTTCTTTGAGAGTGACTGGGCGACCCCATCGTTGAGTTCCAGAGCACAAACACTGGTCACGTGCTCCGAGTCACAGGCCCATCAAAGTTTGAGGAATTTTCTAGTTTCACGCTCTACGTTGTATATATTTTACAAACATCGATTCCATTATCATTTCACGTGCTTCTTTTTTGTTTCCCAGTTTCCCAGTAAATACTTACCTGGCAGGGGAGATACCAAGGTGGTTCTCCTCGGGTGAGGCTGTGCTGACCTGGTGAACTCCCCAAATGTGGGAAACTGCATAATTTCTGGCAGTAGGGGACTGCCTCTGCACTCACCCCTGGATTTTTATTGTGAATTTCCCTGTCGTGAGACTAATGAAGGAATCAATCCATCCATCGTCGCCTTCTGCTTATTCCTTACTAGTAAGGGTCGTGGGGGGGTGGAGCCTATCCCAGCATCTACGGGCGAGAGGCGGGGTTCACCCTGGACAGGTCGCCAGTCCATCACAGGGCCAACACATAGAGACGAACAACCATTCACACTCACATTCATACCTACGGTCAATTTAGAGTATCAATCAGCCTCGTCCCCAAATTGATGTCTTTGGACTGTGGGAGGAAGCCGGAGTACCAGAGAGAACCCACGCAGACACAGGAGAACATGGAGACTCACACAGAAAGATCCTGCACCCGAGCCGGGACTCGAACCCGGAACCTTCTTGCTGTGCTGACCACTGCACCACCGTGCAGCCCTAATGAAGGAATATCTTATCTTATTTCAAATGAGAAAGGCCACCGCCAGCCCGGAGGAAGCTGTCGTCCGAGCAGCTTTGTTTGCTTTGAGGCCCAAACCGTAGATTTAGCCAGAAACGACTGACCACCTCCTCAAACAGGCTCGGAGCCTGGTGCTTCGAACAGCGGGTTACATCGGATCCATTTTTAGTGTTTCATACCAAGAGAGCACTGCTGGGTGCAGCTGTAAACCACGAGGTCTTTCAACTACACCCACCTGAGACCTGTTTCAAACCCTATCAATATTTCTTTTGTACACTCAGGTTTTGCATTTATACCAGTGAATCCCACATCCTTCCCAGAAATCGAAATATCCAAATCATGTGTTATTAGTAATCATTTGAAATAATCAATAATTAGTTTTAAAATGTGTGTTTTAAGGTTGATAACAATTGGTATCAACCTTAAAGCTCGAAAATCTCCCTCTCTAAAATTTTGAAGAACTTGGTTAGAACATCCAGGTGACCTCACAGCTGCTGACCACGTGTACCCTTACCAGCCCAGGACCGCCACAAGGCTTCTTCACCTGCAAGATGGTCTGAGGCCAGCCACCCGGACAGCAAATGCAACAAGTGGTTTGCACATTAAAAAAAAAAAAAGCTTCAGCAACGGCAAGGGACTGTCTGCAGAAAGCTGAAGAGCGTGTTGTCCTCACCAGGTGTTGTCGTGACTGATTCAAGAGGGCAAAACTCACCTTCTATGGCATCTGGCCCATCAGGAAGTGTTCTTTTCAGGTGAAGTCCTCAACGACGTCAGGAATATGGAGCAACAAACAGCTTAACTTGCTTTCTCATCTCTTAACCACTGCACACTCCTGGTGTGTAAAGCCCCAGCCTCTGAGCAGGCGGGTCTGTGACTGGAGGTGACAGCAGCAGGATGCCAGTTTTTCTGCTCACCTGTGATTTGCGTTCCCATCAGTGACGGTCACACTTGACCAAAGCTGTTTCCAACGGAATTCCTTTACAGAGAAACGCCAGATGTCAGTCGATGTTCCGTGGGTTTTGTGCGGCAGACCTCCTGGAGGGTCCGGGGCATGCTCCCCTGGAGGAGGATTTTGTACATTTTAAAGTTAAATGCATCAATCTGGTGCACTTTGAGAGAAAAATGAAGAGGCCGGATCCACGATGCTTTGTGCTTGACGAGAGCGTACATTCGGGCCATCAGTTACGCCACAGTCTCAGTAACGGATGGGAAACGCTGGATGATAGCGGGGAAAGGGGCTCTTCTATTGGTGTCTTGTAAACCCATGAGGATGGAGCACCATAAGGGCATGACAAGCAAAGAAAAGAAATCAAATCAAACCTGCACGACAAAACTGAGGGCAAAAGAGACCTACTCTGAGTCAGCACTCATTTGTGCCTGCAAACGTTTGACGAGTGAGACTGAAAGTGTTCCGTGTGTCCCTGGTCTCCCCTACTGCAGCGAGTAGGCCATAGTGTCGTGTATCATTTCATGTATCGTGAGTGACACAATCCACGGAAGTTTTTACCGTTAAAGCAACAAGACGAAGGGCACTCTGTCACAATCAAACTAAGAAGAAACTCTACAGAAGTTCGTAAGTGGAGGCTGAAGTCTTGAAGTTGTGATGATGGAAATGCGGGCTACCGCCAAATATCGGTGACGTCCCAGGTGCTGACCCGTTACAGTACCGGTAAGTTGTGGTGTTCGGGGCTACATGTACCACACGCGTCCTGGTTATTAAATTGGAGGACATTACACGAACATCAAACGCCAATAATATAACGTGGCTTCTAATTGGATGAATCCGGCTGTCAATCAAGACTCCCGTCCACTCACACGCAGCTTTACATGCCGGGGTGGGTGTTTTCAATGTGTACAGTATGCCGAAAAACTGTTGATAATTACACTGCTAAACATATAAGGCCGATTCCGAGCGACCAGCTGCCGGTTCTACGTCACCGATGACAGGTACGTGTCTTTAAGTGACCTCGTACTTTCCTTTAACATCACCTTCACCACCGATGTCGCGCACGAGCACCCAGGAAGCTTAGGACAAGTAACGTTAGTCGCTCATCTGAGACCCAGACCTGAAGCAGCGATTTACAGGTCGTTATCGGGGGGGGGGGGGGGGGGGGGTGAGCGGGGAGGGGGGGTGAGCGGGTGTGGGGGGGCGAGGTCCGCACCTCCTGGCTGACCTTTGACAGGCGGACAGTGCTAATAGATAAAGTTAAGTTAGGGATGATGTTAGCAAGTACAGGCCAGTCTGCACTTTGCAAACCGGGGGAGGGGAGCCTCACAGCTGAGAAGAGGATTCTCCACCACCGCCGAGAAAACGAAAGTGATTTCTATCAGATGATGTGACTGAACAAGTGTGTATTTCTGTTAGAATTAGCGCGTTTTGGTGTTACTTGTGTCGGATGATGTCGTCTACGTCTCGCTTTCGACAACGGTAACATTCATCGTCTGGTGAAGTGCTGCGTTTCGGTGCCTCCGTCAAAGTGGACAAGAGAAGCAAGTACTACTTCCGGTTGGCAGGAGGAAAACTGAAGTATCGACCAACTTGTTTTGTTTATTTAACCAGACGCCTAGCATGTCCTGAATACAGGGTGAAATAGATCTGGTGTAAGTAACTTATTGAGAAAGATGAAACACAGAAGAACTTGTGGAGATCCTGCGCTGACTCTGCTGGATGCAGGTTTAAGTAACGCTTCATACAAAAATTGTTCACAATATAATACAACATAAATAAGGTGAACCAGATAGTACTCCAGCATAGAGGTACTGTCTGCACAAAACTATATTTCATATATGAAATACACAACGAAAATGTCATACTTTGTAGATTAGAGCAGGAAGGAGTCCCCCCAAAAACTGAGAGTAAGCTAAGCTAGCATTAGCATACCACATCTGCTTGCCTCATCCTGAACTAATGGGGATTTTGAATGGTTGTTCAGTTTGATGCCTGAAATAAGCTCATTGGTTCACACGAGCACAAGATGTTTCTATGTTTTGTTCTCCTCTAAGTCCCATGTGACCTTGCAGAACCCCCCTTTGTCTAATGTTTTGTCCTGCGAGTAAATACACGTAAGTAAATACCTCCCAAGGATTTCGAAGCATTCTTTTTCCATGGAAAAACTGAGTTAAGACGTATACCTTGTTTGTGTATAGGACAAGATTCCTTGTGCTTTTGTTCATCGTCGCCCTTCCGATTCCTCACAGGAGGTCAAATACAGGACCGTCAGTGAGTGGCAGATCACGTACGAGATGACATGGACTGCGACATGATTGCCATTAACTTCCATGTTGGAGGATATCAGTTTGTTTGTTTGTTTTTCACATTAATCTTTAATCAAACAGAACTCACTAGTATTAAATGACCCAGGAACTAGTAGTTTAGTCTCAAACACGTTACTTCATTTTATTTAAATATCTCCATCAATTTCCCTCCAGTTTCCAAAGGCCATGGGTTTAATTTTCTTATTATTTCGGGATGATTTATCAATGCAAGCTCTGAAGACGCGCTGCTCCCGTTCAGTCACGCGTGACAGCTCTAACACAGCTTTCTAGAGAAAAGTATATTGCTACTATCTGCAAAGAATGACACATTTTAAGGAAATGATTAACCTCAAAACGATAATCAGTAATGTGTCGCATGAATGGTTGGCGATCCCTGGATCGTCTGTCCAGACTCGCGCGCATTAATTCGCTCATCTTGCTCTCCGTGTTACCACGAGCAAGATTCCTTCTGATGTCCCTAGCAACAGGCTCCACTTCGGCCTGCTTTCCCTACATTTATACTGGTTGTCAGTGGTTAATTCACAGTTGCAGAATTCAAGCTGTCTCACCAATAATTTCTCTTGTATTTTGGGGAATTGAAGAGGAGGGGCGCCGGTCAGTAGTTGTCCACGAGTATTGGAATTACGTCTGCTCATGTAACGCAGAGGTAAGAGGTCCTACAATCGATGTAACAGCTGCTATGTCATGAGATCTTTGTTGTTTTTATTTGTTTTTTTAATTTTTCAAATGCAATCGTTTCAGTTTTACTTACCCAACGAACGCTGTACGGATTTTTAAGAGAAAATTTTAATCATAAAACAGACGATGAAACAAATGTTTTTTGGTCCTCGGGCAAAGTACATTTACTGGCCAGAGAATGTCCACAAAGTAGTAATTAAAGTCTTCAGAAATACTTCTGAAGTGTCAACATCAGGGCGATTTAAAAACAACAACAACTCGTAAGTTCTCCCCAGCCTCGAGGCGTGCAGGCGTGCTGCCGACGCCAGCCGCTGCAGGACTTCAGGCTCTCTAAACCTCCGATGCGATCTGCATTTGACTGACATTTGTTTTTTTGTGTCCACAGACACATTGATACCTGAATGTTTAACTGGTGAATATCCGTCATATCAGTATTTGACCCACCATAAACCGACAGAATCCCACTGTCGTCTCGAGACATTTAATGAGGCTCTGTACTCTGATCGTGTCCTGGGTTCCGTGGCTCAACAGAACCCAGGACACGATCAGAATACCCGGATCACGAAAGACCCTGAAATTGTACGTTTGACCTTAAATTCATAGTTGTACTTGTGTCATAACTGGTGCCACGCTCATCTGCTGCTCATATGCAGTACAAACGCTACCTGACGTACTTTAACCTGAGCTCTCATCCTCCTCTCTGCGTGGACGCTTCCTGGAACAACGCAGGTCTTCCGTGGCGTTTTCTGAGTGGAGCCCATCGGCGTGCGTGTCATCCAATATGTGCCGACACCAACAATTTTTTTTAACAGAAAATGATTCAGAAAATGCTGAATTATTTTCCTGTGGTTTTAACTTTTTTTCAAAGCAGTTTGGTTTGTTAGGGTATAAGAAGCCAGCACTTTGAATCCTTTTGCCTCGATTTGGGGAATCGTTACAATTTTAAGTGAACTTTGTGACAGTAAAATAGATCTTAAAATATTTTTAGAGTAAGTTTTTGCTGCACATGAACAGATCATCGTAAAAGGATTATTTTCTGATGCATAACGTTTGTATATAATCTTTGACGCCACGGTACTGGTCCCAGCGTCAGCCCCAGTCATTCAGTACGGGTCAGGCTCAAGTCGGCGCAGTGACACCGCTGTCGTGTGCGCCATCATTTTACTGTAAATTCTCCTGTATCCGTTCAGTGTTGATGTCAGCGATGTTTGACGGCCACATTTGTGGGATCATAATCAGCACCAAACTCTAATTAGTTCTATCAGAATTCCCCTCAATCCCTAATATCAGCATCCGCCCTAGAAACCCTGCCTTGGCTGGGCCCTGGAGGGATTTTGGGGATTTTTATTTTTTATTTTTAAAACGAGGCACTACAGGCATGAAGTATTGATGCCTCTCGGTTGTTTCTGCATTCATATTTGGGTTGTGAAAACATGCACCTCTGTGTCTGTATCACCTTCATTCGCCTTCATGCCTCAAAGTGTGTTATATTTTACAAGTCATATCTTTGAAGGCAGTCTCCTCATAACTTAATTAAGAACTCGGAGACACCGAGTGATGTTCCGTCTATAGTTTGGAGGTTTTTAAGTGTTAATACCACCCATTGCCTGTTTTATTCAAAATTTCAGTCCTAAAACAAGTCTCGGTGTGGACACAAGTGATGAAAGCAGAGTGGGAACCCCTTTGACATTAAGAGCAGAGTTTTTATCTCGGTTTTACCCGAGTTCACATTTTTGTTGAGGGAATGAATGCATGTCTTGTTTTAGATCATTCCTCCTCCCGTTGTAGTTCAGGATAAAAGTGTCAGGTTTCCTGGACGTGGATGAGCCAAAGGTCCTCACCTGGAGTGCCTCGTCTTAATTTGGTAACTAATCGTGGAACTTCCGGTTTGCGAGCGTCACCTGTTCGCGCTCTTGACGCAGTTGTGTTGAGTACAGCCAGTGCTGAACTGTTATGATGTGTCAATAAGTTAAAAAGGTGGACGGCACCGATGATGAGAGGCCCCCTCGGTACTTGAGCAGGAGATTCGAGGTATGTCGGAGCACTCGCGAGGCGTTCGTGACAGAGAACTTGGCGTGTTATTGATTTTCCGTTGAAACCCGGTGGCGATTTTCTCCACCGCTCAGTCAATCACTCTGAAAAATTGTTATTACCGCTGCTGTGGACATGATGTCTGCTGGCCGCTTCTCTTCCAGCTGGTTCCCCATCGACATCTCATGAGTCGCCGGTGTTCCACGTTCTCGCCAGCGTGACTGCGCCGCTGGAATATTTCTCCACTCGTGTTTAAATTCGCCGTGTGACAGAAATGGCAAAGCAACTGTTTCTCAGTGAGGTCGTGGTGGTGTAACTTGCCCCCCTCCTCCTCTGCTGCCATCTGCATCAGACCCTCCGCCACAAACCTGCCATGTATGTCAGCCCGATCTCCGGGATTCGGTTCTGGGTTCGCCAGTGAGTTCTAGCGACAGCCCTGCAAGAAGCTCGCGCTGTTCTGGAAACCATTGTGTGTTAAAACCGTGACACGTCCAGTTAGCAGGCTGCACGGCTAGCAAGCTAACTAGCTACTTTTATTCCTAGTAACAGTGCTAGGAAATGGAGCTGCTGCTCAGCCAAACATTCCCCACAGATGCATGTGCCTGGGCAGAAAATCCCCAGTTTAATTAATCACTCTGGATGTTTGTGTCCCCCGAGTGGGCTACGTTTCGACGACATTGTCACGGGAGAGTTTGACAGGAGTGAAATATGCCCACTACTGTACTGTACTTGGGCTTTCGCCTCCTAACCGAGGCAAGATGGACTCTCAGTCGGCTTGCCTGTCTTGTCAGAGCCGAGATCGACATTTTGCACGGAGATGAAAATGTTTGCTAATAGGTAGGGGGGTACGTTTTAGGTGCGCAAACATCTCGTTTATTCGCACGCCTCACCAGTGTGCAGGCGTCGTGGAGCGAGACCAGCTCGACCCGGTAGCTGAAGACTTCCCTCACAAGAGTGACAGAGTGGTCGGGCATCAGCAGGTTTACCTGAGAACACGACCGAGCCTCCCGCGGCTGGACCTGCCTCATTACACTGCCCGACGGGGAGTGCAATGCATCCAGTGGTCGCAGGGTTCTGGCCTACATGTTTTGTTTTTGGCCACAAGGGCGGATCGACTGCACTATCGGAGCGATCAGTCATCAGATCAGACAAAATGTCCCACCGTAGTTTGGAGGCGATGAGCTCTGGCGTTCTGCAGTGTCACTCATCATGTTCTATTAAAGTTGCTTTGCTCACATTTCTCCTGTAGCCATGTTGCAGGGCGACAGCCTGACTGAGAGCGGTGTCTTGTATTTTATAGGTCATCGTCATTGCATGACAAAGGCTGTGGCAGATTCATCCTCATCTCTCATCATACAGCATTTCCATAGTTCTTTCTCCAGTAAGTATCCCTGGTTTCCTCTGCACACTCCAACATGCTAACACAGGCGGGTTCCTCCCTCCAGGATGCTCCTCGCAGGAACACGCTCATGAAATCACCCATCACCTGGTCGCTGAGTCCATTTGTCATGTCTTTGAGGTAACAAGTGCCAACACTCACAGATCAGGAAACTACACGGGTGGTTCATCAGTCATATCTAGTAATACAGCCAATAGCTGTGCGAATATTGACTTGTACTGCAGGAAGTACTAGAACCTGGCCGTGCTTGACTTGAATCTTCCTCACCAGGAGGAGAAGTCAGACAAAAACTCAATGACTGACGCGCAGCAGTAGAAGAGGAGTTCTCCATCAGAGCCACAGGATTCAATAAAAAAAAGAGTAGTCACTGTAATCATGTGTACAGTGTTGACGTGTCTTAAACACACGGCACCGTGCTTTGGGCATCCGGGGGAATGCTCACCATTATGAACGCTCAGTTGAAATATTGAAATGTGGCCCGCTGCAATTTTTCAAACGGCAGGAAGGTGCGACATTTTTCAACGGCTAAATTGGAGGCTGTGGTGCTGCAAAGTTCTGCTGGAACATCATATTCTACGGAAAATATCTTTATTTCTTTTAATGAAAATCACAAAATGATAAAAAAAAAAACAACCCATTCCTTCTGATGCTGCAGATCACATCAAGATCGCAAAACCTCTCAAAATAATGAGTTTTTTTTTTTTTTGCCCAACCGCTCTCTCCCAAACGGCGACTGATCATTTGGAAATGTGTGTTTTTCTACCCAAACACACAAATTTAAACTAGCAGAAAAAAATACAAAACAAACATTTTTGTTGTATCGTCTTCCAAATCATGTGTTGTTGGTTTTTTTTTTTTTTAGAATTAAAAGTAAATTTTTTTTTTTAAATCACAAAAACATCCAGCCGTCTCTGGGCGCTGCTAAAAAACAACAACACGTGTCTTCAAGATCGCTCAGGCTGATAAACGTCCCTGCATCCCCAATCCACTGTCTTCAGCTAAAAGTGATCTTATAGGTGTGTGTGTGTGTATTAATGAGCTAATTGGGAGTGCTGAGTAGTTGAGGTCTCCATGTTGTGATCTAAATACTCATGGTGACTGCCCTCTACTGGTGGAAACCTGGCAGTTGCAGGATTAGATTTTTATTATTGGCTGATGTCGGAGCAGGTGACTCAGTGGTGGCAGCTTCCTCATCACCCAGCGCTTCAAATGAAGTAGTGGGTGGAGTTTCATTGTAGAGAGACTCAACGGGCGCTGAATCTTCTGTCCAAACCTATAAAATAATTGTATCAAAAATGACTTCAAATCCGTCTCTCAAAAGTCTTAATTTGCTAAAACAGAGGAAGTAGGACTTTCTGAATGGTTGCTTTGTTTGTGTGGTTTTTTTTGGTATTGGGTTGTATGACCGAATTGTCAAAGATTCCCAATTTTTAAAAAAAAAATTTACCTTACGTTTCCGTGACAACAAGCAGGACAGCAGCCCCGCCAACACAGGGCGAAAATATTTAGCCAAGATTTGGTTTCCTGCCTGACGCTGAACGAATGCACTGCTCAAACGTTGCAGAAACTCTTCTACTTTTTGGAAAAGGTCTTTGATGTCATTGCTGCTCATTGTAATTTTGTAAAACATGATTCCCCAGATGTCTGTTGTTTTCTATTTTTTATGCTGCTTTAAGTTTGTATGTTTGATTTGAGGAACACAAAGTGTTGGGCAGCGATGGCGATGTGACAGGAAACCCCGCAGCACCAGCGCTCCTGTTCCAGGCGGAAGAGCATGTGACACGTGTGGATGCGGCTCCCACAGGCTCACCCCTCTCAGATCAGCGTGTTGCTGATGCTCTCAAGGGTTTGCTGGGTTCTGTCTAAGATTGGACCAAAATTGTCCCTCACCCTGAGAGGGCGTTCACATCAGGTAGTTGGGCCCGTATCCAGGTACCCCTGACCCCAGTCCCAGGTGGTTTTGTTAGACTGAACACCATGTTCCTTACCTGGGCTCAGCCGAAGCGGACTGCTATTGACAATTTGTACTAGCCTTCATTTACTTGTCTTTTTTAGAACTAATTGTACTTTGTCCCCAATCGTCTTTGTATTTTTCTGCTCTGACTGGTGGGAGTGGTACTCACACGTGATAAAAGGCCGTTTTACCCACCGTGGAATCACACTCGCTAATTGTTGTAGTTTTTTGTATTTATTTATATTTTGTAGTCAGTCCCAAGTTTCAGTCCGGGGTGCATCGTCAACATTTTGAATCGTTTTACAGTGGACTTGTTATCCTCAGGGAACCTCAGAAACGAAAGTGTACAGTATATAACGTCTCTGGAAGATTTATGAAGTAAATTCGTCCCATTTCTTAATGCAAGCTTTTTTTCTTATATCTGGTAGCATCGCTGGCGCAGAAGAATCTTTCGCAGCCCTTGAGTAGACGTTCCTGGTTCTTCCTCTGAAATACGCCTCGCCAAGGAACTCAGAAATCAGCAGCAGTCCGTTCATTGTCCTGATTTGAGACGAAAACTCTTTGCTCTCTGGTCAACAGCAGAACAACCTGGTTTGCTAAAGTTTCTGCACGTTTTTAGTTTTTTTCCCAAAGATGAGGTTGCAATTTGCTCTCTTAATGTTTAATTCCCTATACTAGATTAAATTGTGCCCTGCAAAACCAAATGACCACATACTGACCGCAACCACTCGGCTCTGGAGTACAAAATGGCCCAAACCAGGCTACGCTGTCTGTTTGGACCTGCAGCCAGAGTTCTAGTGGGAGGCCACGAGCCCGGCTGCCAGGACGAGGGGTTCATCTACCGGCCAGCAGGCTGCTGCTCTGGTCCCTGCTGTACATGGCTCTTCTTGCCAATGGAGAGAGTGAAGCTGCAATGGAGCAGCAGGTTCTGTCTAGGCCTGCAGGATCTGGACCTCACCGCACCTCCCTGAAGCCCGTACTGCTGAGCTCAGGGCCCCAGAACCGGGTCTGAGGGGGCAGCCTGTGGGACAACGCTGCAGTTCACTCACTAGTTTTCTAAGGACTGTCACTGCCGGAGGAATGATCAGAAACTTCAAACAGAGGTCTGCAGGAGAACTGTTCTCTTCTGGTCGCACTGATCTTCCCCGGTGATGGATGATGTGTGTCAGCTTTGTAATCATTGGAGCTCCACAGGAAGCAGAACATCCCCAGACAAGCGAGGTTTTACCGCCCTGCAGGGCCGCACCGCACCGTATTGTCCTTGATGTGTCGCCTCAAATCCTCCACGTGAATAGAATTTTTCACAGCGGCGCCATCAGAAGAAGAAAATAATTTCTACAAATGTTCCACTTGTTTCCCCAAGGGGGGTTTTATGCAAGGACTGGAGTTTTGTTTTTTTAGACACAAGAAGTTCCATGAAATGTTGTGAAAGTTTTGATAAAGGACACGCCCCCTGCAAGTAACCATTGTAAACATGGACCGTCAGCTTGATCAGCCGGGAACATTTGCGTTTGCCCTGCTGGAGCCTTGCCGCTGCCTGGACTGTAGTTTTTATCACCATTTTAAAAATCCACACTCGGCCCTCTTCAGTCTGAGCTGTCCTGAGGACCAGAGAAATGTTGTCAGTCCCAATCCAAGTGCGAGGCTGTGTCCTTCCCCCCGCCTCCTTCACTGCGTTAACAAATATTTTGAAATCTAATGTGTGTTTCTGCCACATTTCTTGTTTGAAACCGACTGTTTGGGGTTTTTTGGACTGTATTTGAATTTATTTGTGCGAAACCTTGAGGCCTTGAAGGGCAACGATGGTCAGCGGGGAGAAAGCCGTGGCTCCTCCCCCCAGCTCGTGCTGAACTCACCCAAATGTAAACAGAAGCTGCAAGCGTTTGGGGGGACTTGTTTGTGATTCTGAGAGATGGCGGCCATCACACATTTGGCTTCCTCGTGCAGTTGAAGCCATATCGCTGATGGTTGTAAATCATTTAGAGGTTTTGGAAATATGAAATGATATTTGGTTATTGTGTGTTGGTCTCCAGCCATGACCAGCCATGACCATGACATCAATTTAATGTGTGTTCTTTTCGTCTTGATTACTTCTATATCATATAAGTGAACTGCAGGTCCAAATTGTTAGGAAAAGAGAAATAGAAAGGAGTCGAATCACACCAAACGTGTATTCTAGAAGAAGGGTTTCCAAAGTCTGAAATGAATCGTGGAAGAAGGCCCCTCCTCCGAACTCCTCCTTTAATTACTGCTAATTTTATTTCTGACTGCATTTATAGGATCATTAAGTTCTTTGATACGCTTGACAATCAACTGTTTCGCCAGTCTTGTCTGATAGTGCTGTTTCTCATCCAGTCAGAACCACCACATACATGAAAACTGTCCCGAGACATTTATTAGTTTCTTAATCTGGGAAAGTTGGAATAACAATCAAAACCCCCCAAAGTACTGGATCTGTTCACCGTGCGACATCATACACAGATGTGATATCTGGCACATCTGGGCTGTTCTGTGTGAGGCTCTGAGATGACGAATACTCTTCCCCCTCCTCCGTCTGGAGCTCCCCTGGGAGGCTCGCCTCACACTTTTGACACCTCTACAGGTTTCGTTCTGCACCCAGGCTTCATCGAAACCGTCGTCCGTATCAAACCATCACGTAGACTTTCATGTACAAATATCAGTTCAACGTAAAGTTTTTGAAATGTCTTTGTGTGCCGACATCAGACGAGCTACATCGTGCACATGGTGGAGATGGAATTATGATGTGGATAAAAAAAGCCCGCCTCAGGAATGACGGCCGCCGTCCCCTCGCCAGGAACATGTTTCTTCCAGTTGGTTAAAATTCAATTAATCATTCAAGCTCATCTGCATTCAAACTGTGCAAACAGTCCAACTGTGAGGAGAAACCACAGAAGAGTGACCACTCACAGGGGGAATGAAGAAAGGGTTAACATGGAGCACCCTGTTGAGCTTGGTCCTGCGTGTGTCACGTAGAAGGGGGGCCTGCGAGTCCGTCGTGAGCTTTGCACAGCTTAATGACAGCTGTGTCATTTGGAAGCTGGCGATGTTTTTGGTGCATTTTGCTCTGAGTGGAAGGTGAAAGTCTTAGTCGCAGCGAAGGTGTAGCCACCGGGCTGTTTGGAGTGTCACGACCACGTCAGCCACGTCAGTAATTAATCACACACTTGCAGACACAGAACTGTTTTGGCAGCAGGTGTCTCTGATGCAGTCAGGTTGGATCTTCTCACCATGTGGCGTTGTGTGTGCGTGGTCTTATGGCGTGCCAATCTGTTGTTTCAGGTGCGGTTGTACCATGAAAGGTGGAGGAAGGGGAAAGGAGCCGGCTGTTGCAGGGGAGGTCACTGGCAAGCGCCCCAAACGCAAATGTCTACAATGGCACCCTCTTCTCTCCAAAAAGGCCTTGGATTTCTCTGAGGAGGAAGAAGACGAGGATGAGGAAGAGCTGGAGAAGGTGAGGGAGAGTTTGACAGCTTGTCATTTACGCTCGGTCCAGAATCTGAGCACTTCTGACCTTGTGATCAGCAGCCGCTGCTGTGTGAGCAGGACCAGGTGTCCCAGGCCCAGTGTGGAGGCACAGCCGAGGAGGTGGAGGAGGACCCCAACGAACAGAGGGCTCGCCGACCAATGAACGCCTTCCTCCTCTTCTGCAAAAGGCACCGTTCCCTGGTGCGTCAGGAGCACCCTCGCCTGGACAACCGCGGGGCCACCAAGATCCTGGCTGACTGGTGGGCTGTGCTGGAGCCCAAAGAGAAGCAGAAGTACACTGACATGGCCAAGGAGGTGAGCTCATTAACACTGGACCCTCGTTGCTTTAAACAAACAAAAAAATCAGTTGTGTCTTGCAGCCTTGTCGCTTTCAAAATGGTCACAAGGTAACTCCTGTCACTCAGTCCTGTTCCACCCAGTCAGCACGTGGTGACCGTAACGCAGTTGCCTGCTGCTGCCAGTCAAATCTGATCAAGTGCCCCGCCCCCCCGTCCCGATCCATAATGTCGGTAATGTGGACAGCTGACTAGCACCAAGCGTCGGTGAGGTGCTTCACTCGAAGAGAGGAAAACTTCCCTGTAGAAGGAATGTTGCTCATTCTCCACATGATTTATCTGTTGACATCATTTCGGCCATTTTGGCCATTAAGGCATCTTCGGCAGCACCAATCATTATGTGCAGGCTGGGGATTGTCATTAGTGTGAGCTGTGTGTGAGCACACACACAGGTTGGAGGCAGCTGTGGTCCGATCTGCAACTGACATGTAGGATGTGGAAAACAGAATTTTCCAGACTAATCCGGAGTCCTGCGGATCAGCGACCAGGGCAGCTTGGTAGGGAGAATTGATGATGTACAATGGAGGAGAAAAATGGCGGCGGAAAAAAAACCCCAACAACAACAAAAAACAACAAGAAAATTTCCAACCTTTGGATTTGTCAGAGATACAGAAGAAATCGATTTGAAGAACTTTTAATTTGATAATTGTACTGTTTTTGGGGGTAAAACCTAAAAGATGCAACTCATTTTTCAATTCTGAGTATTTTCAAATGTCTTGAGGGATCATTTTTATCCAGCCAGTCATATTTGGTTTTACGAGAAATGTTTCAGATGTGAGACCAAATAAGGGGCATTAATGCGTTGTGTCGTAACTCAATTAAACTCTGCTGGCTCTTCCAGTACAAGGACGCCTTCATGAAGGCAAACCCAGGCTACAAGTGGTGTCCCACCACCAGCAAACCAGTGAAGAGCCCATCATGCCAGACAGTGTGTAACCCCCGCAAAAAAGTCTGGTCCTTCTCTTCAAACCCCTCAAAGGACTCTGCCACTGCCAAAAAAATTCCCAAAACTGACAACATGCCACAGTTGAACTTTGCCATGGCAGGTGAGTGTGCACCCCTCTGGACGGCTGCTTGGCCTGCACGCCTGCAGGTGCATGAGTGTAACTGCTGTGATTCATTGTCAGATCCTACCAAGATGGGAGGCCTTAGCATGCTGCTGTTAGCTGGAGAACATGCCCTCACCAACAGAGAGGTAGGTCACTGAGGGAGGACGCCTATGGCAGCATCCTTGCAATGCATGAACTCTCCAGTAGGTGGCCTCAAAGACTAACCACAGCCTGTAGACTAAAGAGTTTCTTGGGCTCAGTGTTTTTTTTTCAGATGTTTTTGTTCATTTTGCTGCTCTGGTTTTCACTTGTGTCAGCTCTGGAGTTGAAGAAATGACCCCTCTGTTATGTCCCCAGATCCCTTCTAGCACTAAGCCTAGTTTACCTGACGCAGTCACTGAGGGGAACTCCTTCCCAGATGACAAGGACCAGGTATGTTCCCAGACTGGACATCCCCTCTGACTCTATCCACTTCTTACAAGTCTCCAATAAGATTGAAGTCAGTCTGCCTTTAATATAAAGGAAGAAATATGAATACAGTAAATATCCATTTGATTCAGTATAGTTTCAGTTTGATTTTTTAGAATTATTTTTGCAAATTCTAAAGTAATGTATTACTTAGTGCTTTAACCTTTTATGCAGCAAATTCACTGGATTCCAAGCGATTCTCGAGGCTGCGTTTTCTTCCTAGCGCTGTTAAACATCATATTAGCCTGCCTCGTGTGTTTCAGTATGTCATATTTTGCATTGGAGGCCGGAGATTTGTTTTATTAGGTTTAGATTAGGTTTCTGACGATAAAATGCGTAAACGTTGACTTTGTGCTTTTCCATGATTGGTTGTTTAAATGGTAACGAACTGAAACGAGGAAGTACGTATTGGTTATTGAATAAGTTGGTGTTATCCTGATGACTCTGCAGATGTTGTCTGGGACGATGCCGAACAGAGTGCCTGACACCACGGAGAGCAGGATCACATCAGCCCCCTCCCCGCTGGCAGAAGTATGGCTGAATTAGAAGTCACGAATCCCAACTGAGCCACACACCTTGTCTCCCACTTTTAGAGCTTAATTAGCATCATGGCAGAATTAGTAATGGCATTAAGAACTCGAGAGTGCTGACTTGTGTTGATTGCACACACTGATCAAACCAGTAAATCCAGGAGAATCCAATCCACACACAATAGGAAGAGGACCCCCCCCCACACACACACACACGCACACGCACACACACGCGTGTCCTCCATTATTTTCTGACTGAAGGCATCCTTAGTTGTCTCTTAATGGTTCCTGTTATTCCTTTCCAAGTCGGCTGCTTGTTTGGGTTAAGATTAAAATAACTCTGTCTCCCAAAGGAGAACTTGGGCCCTACCTTACAAAAAGGTGCATGCTGGCGCTCAGTCAAGCGCAGGCATCATGGCTTGTTTCAAGCCAGCACATTGATGTTTTCACGCCAAGGGCCCTCAACCTTTAACGAGCTAATGAACTTGCCTGCGTCAGTTGGCACTTCAGCATGTAAATGAGGCTGGCTTTGTGCAACAATGGTGCATTGATATTTGAGAACACCAGCCACCACTTGATTCACCTGGGTTGTGCTGGTGGATTCCTGTTGCTCCTGTATATGAAGGCAAGACATGCGCGCTTTCAGCTGGTGCACGAGGGCGTCTGTTTCTCCATGCTTGCGCCACTGAAATAGCAACACGCCAAGTCCTGGTGCAACCTGGGCTTTACAGAGAATGACACGAAGCACTCGGATTGGTCAAGTAAGTCACACCGAAACTCACCTTTGAATAATTAGGTGTGTAATGGCGGCCCTTTCGCATCATGCACAGTGATTTGTGTTCCAATTGCACGCCCTCTAAATACCAAAATGAGGCTTAACAAGGCCTGAATGCACAGCGCACACACGCACAGCGCCGTCCGCCAACCACCTGGCACCATCGATGGCTTCAGTAGGACCCCATGTCTGGAATGAGGGGGAATGCTGCTTGAGACAGACCGTAAAATAAGTTGGCACACGTTTGCAAACGTGAGCCTGACAGACTCTGGCTGTCCTGGGGGAGTTACCATTCATGGCATAAACTCAGGGATGGTGTGTTGCTAATGGTTGTGTGGATACAGAGGAAGCCTTTACCACATACTCTTTTCTCAATACTTGTCAGAATGTGCGTCTATATGTACGTACTTTAATCATGTACTTCTGTGTATATTTACCTTGAAGTCTGACCTCTTCGGTGTCATCTCAAGAGTACAAGTGAAGATATTTCCAGGGATCAAACAATTTCAGCAGTCTTGTAAAAAGTGACCCATGTGATGCGTCTTGGGTCGTGTGCTTGGCCAAACACAGCTCAGGTGCTTTTTTACCACAAGTGGTGGTAAATTGCAAACCAGATACACTGCACTTTCAATTATCGGAGAAACATGATCGACTCACACTACGCATGTGAGCGCTCACATGGGAGGGTCAGCGATGACCCTGTTGGCTGTCTGAGTAGTGGGCGACTCAGAAATGTCTGATTGAGGAATGTGGGAGGTCACGTTCTCCTCAGGGTTGCTCTCGCTGCTGAAACGTTGGCAACAATAAACAAATACATGGGAGCTCGAATGCGAGGCTATCGTCTTTCTAGTTCCTTCCATGAAGCGGCTCCTCAACAGCACGGGTGTGTGTCTGATCCTCAGACTCGTCGCTTGCAGTTCATTCAGAAACAACACAATATTCTCTCAGACACCGAAATAAATCAACGAAGGGGACTGAGGCTCTGATAGATTTTCATCCAGACACTTAACGTATGAGTTGTGATGCTTGTGATAATGAAAGTTAAAACCCCACCAACAAGTACAGTTATTTTACAGAATAATAGCAGCCTGTGCAGGACAGCTAAGCTAAGTTTGAGAGCTGACCAAGCATCTTACTGTCTGTTCACAGACATCAGCGGCACCTGAAGGAAAACCATGCAGACAGTCGGCTCTCTTCCAGCTCGCTGAGGTAAGTCTGCACAGAGCAAACCTGGTTGGTTACAGTGCACATGAAAATGTTAGACAATGGAGACATCAGTGTTACCTGATTAACACCTGCCAACAGCATAGATTTTCAATTTGGCGTGTAGATCAAGCAGAACTAGCTGGTCTGATCCAGTCACAGGCCGCCTCCAGGCGCCTGGTTGCATTTTCCTCATCCGGCTGCACAACAAGGCTTTTAGCCTGCTGAGACCTCACATTCCCACGTGAAGGGTACAATCATACTTTTTCTTCTGAACCAGTTGATCAGAAACACTTCACCCATGACAGCAAACCAGTTTCTTCATGGCAAATTCACGTACACCTCGTAAACTCCGAAATCTGAATACTTTTGTACGGAAATGCGCCTGAGACATCACTCATTCAGTTGCAGCTTGTAAACTTGGAAATGTAAAGGCCAGGAAGGTTCAGAAATCAGCAACGTTTTTCTCTCTTTTATTCTAATGTCATCACTTTCTTCATCTTTCATCACAAAATTTTTATTCAACACGTAGAAAAGCTGGCAGCAGGGTGGTGCAGTGGTCAGCACTGTCGCCTCACCACAAGAAGGTTCTGGGTTCGAGCCCCGGCTGGAGCACAGGATCTTTCTGTGTGAGTCTCCATTTTCTCCCTGTTCCTGCTGGGTTGTCTCCGGTACTCCAGCTTCCTCCACAGTCCAAAGACATCAAGAGGGACCAGGTTAATCCAGACTCTAAATTGACCGTAGGCGTGGCTGGGAGAGCCAATGGTTGTCTGTCTCTATGTGTTGGCCCTGCCATGGACTGGTGACCCGTCCAGGGTGAAGGCTGCTGGGATAGGCTCCACCCCCACCACCCTCAACAGGAGAAGAGGGAGAACATGGATGGATGGATAGGAAAGCTAAACCATAGAATCCAATCTTCAAAATTCATTGTAATAAATTATCAGCATTTATGTTCTTTCATGTCTGCTTCGACGCCCTTTTAAGAAAGTTTAGTACGTGACGCAAAAATGCTTTTTTTGGTGTCTTTGGCTCGTAAAAAACTTTGCCGGTAGGATCGTTTAATCTACCAGACATTAGATGTTCATTTGGGACCCGAATGAGTCTCACGTGAACCTGATAGATTGGGAGAGTCTGACCAGGTCATTTGTTAGTAAAACTAGGAAACAATGTATGTTCGCTAAAAGCAACATGAATATTTGTTCTAGTTCTCAGGAGTTTAAACTGGGTCTCTTCTCCTCTTTTTTGTTTTTTGTTTTTCGCAAAAAACAATGATATCCTTGTGTCCATGTACTCAACAAAAACACGCAGTCCATCTGTGTCTTATAGTTATAGAAAGCCTATCAAATGGCATTAACTGGGGATGCACAAATTGCCCATTCAGGGACCAGAACTGGGCGGTTTTTGACCGAATCAGAATAATCTGATTAAGTTGGTAAAGGTGGTGGGCAGCTGGAATTTTTTTAGCAGTTATTGGCGTTGAAACTGGAATTCGGCATGAAATTTCAGGGTCCAGCTTGCAATTTGTAGAACATGTGAGGCCAAGATTTTCTGCGGAGGAGCCACATCAAAAACTTCCTGACCAACAAACCTGATCACAAGACACCTCAGACTCCGTCAGCCCAGTTGGGGGAAGCTCACAAAGGGAAGGAGGGAAATGCTTACAGGCAGAGTTCAGAGCCAAGAACCAGCCTGCAGCCTCTCCTGTCCTTCACTGGCTGCTGCACTCAAATGCTTTTATCCATCCCTCCACCTTCTACCTCTTCTCCTGTTCAGGGTGGTGGGGGTGGAGCCTATCCCAGCAGCCTTCACCCTGGACAGGTCACCAGTCCATGGCAGGGCCAACACATATAGACAGACAACCATTGGCTCCCTCAGCCACGCCTACGGTCAATTTAGAGTCTAGATTAACCTGGTCCCCTCTTGATGTCTTTGGACTGTGGAGGAAGCTGGAGTACCAGAGAGAACCCAGCAGGAACAGGGAGAACATGCAGACTCACACAGAAAGACCCCGTGCTGCAGCCGGGGCTCCACCCACAACCTTCTTGTGGTGAGGGGACAGTGCTGACCACTGCTCCACCGTGCCACCATATTGGCAAATTACATAAACAAATTAATTTGAATTGGCAATGAAAAATGCCATCGGTGCATTACGAGCATTAACTAGTAGATCGACGGGGGGTGTATTTCACTCTGATTGGCAGTAAGAATTAGTTGGAAGGAAAAAGTACCGCATTTCACTCCCGCTATCATTATCTGTCCCCTCTGATGCTGTGAATCGCAGTGAGCTTGATCTTGCTTGCAAACCATCATGTGATTGTGATTCTGAAGGTGACTGCAGTTTGAGGACGACACATTCAACCATCCAACCGCTGACATTCACAGTTCAAAGGCTTCTCTGTTCAATGCCTCGTAGGCATCAGCCAATCACTTGTAGGCATCCAATGCACCATGAATCATGTGAAACACAGTGGGTATCCATGAATAAGCTTGGTTGATACCCTGTGAATAAGAAGCTGCTTTTTACTCACCAGCACACAAATGGTAGTTTTTTGTTCTCTAAAGCTTCCGGTTCAGCCACACCTGCACTCCCTCCCACTGTCACATTTGTAGGAGGGCGGTGTGTCTTGGATTGTGGACACCTATCACACAGTCACCAATCGTGTGTGTGTGTGTGTGTGTGTGTGTGCGTGCGCGCGCACACAGGGCATAACAGTGGGAATTTTAATCTTAGTTTAGTTTGTAACCGGGAGGCGGGGAAGAGTGTGTCCTGGCTTGTTTGATAATAATCCTGTCACTTCACGTGGGTGTAGTTCAGCTGAGGCCTCCCCATTGTAGACCTTGACTACGCCACTGGTGCCAGCGCATCAGTAGGGGGCGCCACCAGTTGCTAATGTTTATGGGCTTGGTCAAGATTTGTCCTCTTTTAAGTCATTCTCACTTGAAGGTGGATGTTTGTATGAAGCAGTTCAATCAAAATTCTAGAACATTGTTTTACAGAATGTGGGTCGTTGTGCTTGGGGAGTGCGGATCGCCATTTAATATTCATTCATGAGTTTTGTGTTTGTAAAGATGTGTTTAGCGTCTGAAGCTGGAAAGATGGACACAGTGGTGTCTCCGCCAGGGGACAGCTCATCTTCAGCCTCCCCACAGCAAGCTGCTGTAAAGCCTCAGCCCAAGGAGGAGAAGGACGGGGACACTGATGGCAGCCCCGCCCCCTCTCACACGTTAGCCCTCACCCCTTCGCTCTCCTCTGTTACTTCTACCTCCTATGATGCCATTCCCCCACAACTCAGCTGCCAAAACCCATGTGTCAAAAAGAAGAGCAAGAAAAAAGAGGTGCCCAAGTCAAATGATAATGATGAGAGTCCATGTCCAGCGAAGAAGATCATTAAGAAGTGCAACCACACAGAATCAAATGTAGACAGTGTCTTCAGCACGATTGAGGCGGTGGCCAAAGGAATCTGGAAGGATTTTGAGGAGAAGCCCAAGAAGATCCAGAGCAATCCTGGTGGTGAAAGCAGTCTTGGTTTACCCAAAAAGAAGAGCAAGCTGACAGTAAAGGGCTCGGTCAAAGAAAAAGAGGAGAAGGATGAGGACAACGGGAGGTGTGGGCAGTCCAGCTCGTCTGAGGTGGAGGTGAGGGAAGCGATCCCTGATGTCAGCCCCCAGACAGAAACAGAAGACACAAGTATAGGAAGCACAGACATTCAGGGCAGCACGGTAGAGCCTCATAAAGACCCCCGCAGCCCTTCACCCACCAAGCTGAAAGAGGAGGACAAGGGGAAGGAGAGGCCAAGTGAGGCGGAGTCCAGCTCAGAGAACCGCGGCTTCAGGAAATCAGAGAGGAGCTGCAAAGGCGCCTTGTACAAGACCCTTGTTTCAGAGGGAATGTTGACATCTCTGAGAGCCAACATTGACCGAGGTAATCAAGTGCAAGCCGACCTATAAATGTCCACCCTGGGTCTGATACGTAGTTCAGGGATGTCAACGAATAATATTGATCCGTTTCTCTAGGTAAAAGAGGGGCTTTCCGTGGCTCTGATCATGATGCTAACTGGAGCGATGACAGCTGGCCGGTTTCTCAGATGGGACCTAATAACCCCAAGAAACTGAAAAAATCCAAGTCCAAAGACGAATCTTCACAGGGGTGAGTCGCGTCTCCTCTGCGTTGTTCTGTCCTGTGTAAAACTTCAAATGTTGGGTGTCTTGGACTTTGGCAAGTCTCTCTCGTTTAGTTTGTCATGGGTTCATCTCTGGAAGTCAGCCACTTCTCACACTTTTATTGGGGAACCAGTTTTTGGAAAAAGGACTTGTGTAGTTTTTTACAACCCATTCGGACGCAAAGCAGATGGCTCCTTTGTGGGCCGCAGTTTCAGAACCGCTGAATATTTTCTTTTGTTTTGAGTCGGTGCTTCACAATCCTGAGATGCTCGGTTGGGCGCTGATGACTCTTCAAGAGGTCAAGAAGCTCCAGCAACACTTGAAGCGTATTTACGAGCTTTATTAGGCTGACGCGTTACGGCTCCTGGCCTCCACCATGGTCTCCTCACAGGCATCATTTATATAGATAGGTATGTGGTTAGAGAGGTAGAAGACATACGTAGATTCAGCCAATCACAAGCAGACAATAGATCAGTTATAAAGGTGAGGGCGTGTCTAAACAACATTTACAACACACACAATTTAAAAAAAAACCCTGCTTTTAAAAAAACAATACTACATAAAATCATTAAGAGAAAATTCATCGCGGGGCGTGAAAGAGGATTTTTCTCTTGACTCCTTCTCTGAACAGATCATGTCTGCGATATGATTCTTGATGGCCCTCAAGGCCAGGAGCCAAAATGCGTCGATCTAATAAAGTTTTCCTCTTTCATGCACCTTTGAAGATGGTGACGTTGTGCCAGAAACGCCTCTCCGCTTGGGCATTGACGTCTCTCGCAACATGATTCTTCACCCAGGAACTATTTTTTCCCTTTCAAGTACTCATAGATGGGTATCTTGAGCTTCCAGAGACACTCTGTCAGACCCAGTCACATCTAGTCTAGTCTGGCGCTTTCAGTGATCCAACTGGCTCCCACTGGTCCGTGCTCATTCACACTCGCTCTGTACAGGAAAGGTTAGATGGAAACAAGTGTCATGAAGTCTTTTTACTCTAAATACACTCTGAACTTCAATCATCAGCCTCGGGAAACTGGAGGAAGAGTTTGAAAAGAAGTTTAACAGCCTGCCTCAGTATAGTCCCATGACATTTGATAAGAAGGGGACTGCTGTGGCGAAGAAGAAGAAGGCCGACAGCTCCTCAGGCCAAGAGGAGGCTTCTAAAACAAGCAAAGGTGAGAACCAAATGCAGACTCGTCACACGTTGACTCTTCTTTGTTATCCTCATCTCATCCATGGCTCACTCTGTTTGTAGAGGCATGGTCTCCACACTTGTTGTCAGGACCAGTTTTTTCTTTGTTCAAACCAAAACATGAGGACTCCATAACATGACATAACATTTCCATGCTCCTTTGTTTCTATCTTTTTTGCTCTATTAGGACCATTTCCATCACAGAAAAAGACATCATTCCACAAGATTGTTAGGAAGCACAAACACTCAAAGGAGAAACCATGTGCAGTGGAAAAAGGTGAACTAGAATGTTGATGTTTGTGCTGTAGCGGGGTATTGTGTGGCGATGCTTAACTCCTTACATGTTACATTGTGTCCAGTATTTTCACAGCGCTCCAGTAAATAAAATATGAAATTATGTGAAAACTTTCACGCATTCTTGATAAAGCAGTTTAATATGCAGTAAACAAGGCTGAGGTACCCAGAAGAAGAATCTCAATTAGTCTCTGGCTACTTTGGGTCTGTAACGCATGTGGGCTGCATGTGGAGCAGCTGCTGTAATTCTACGCTTCCACTGTAAAAGCTGGGAAAGGAAAAAAGCTGCTGTCCGTCCTCCCCAGAGCCAGACGAGAAGATGGATCCCATCTCTGCATCAGGGAGCTGAGGCCTTGTGGGTGTGCGGCTCCATCAGAAGTCTTCAAGTACACTTGGATGGTCTTTGCCTGCGTGAATGGAGCTGGGCTTGTTTTAGCATTCCTGTGAAATAACATTCTAGATGAACCAACAGGTGGTCAGCTTAGGGCAATGACGCTTACCCCCAGGTAGCTGATCTCTGTGGGTCTCGGCTCCCTGATGCAACACACAGGCTCTCTATCTTGTCCGGGCTCCAGGGAGGAAGGACAATCGGCGTTTTTCCCCTAAAAGTTGGTGTGTTTTAAGTGTGGCATGTGTGAAGTGGTGACCTGCTGTGCAGTTCCAAGCAATGTGCAGCACTTTCACTCAGAAATGTGTCCAAGATACTGCAAGTATTCAGGAAATTAGTGTTTCTTTAAATGTTTACTTGCTTCCTCCACCAGCAGTATGCAGATGTTACAAACCCAATTTAGCCCTCTTGCATCTGTTTTGGAGAAACATAACCTATAATGGCCGCCCGTAAAACTTAGCTTCTTGTTAAGAACCACAGTAAGAACCATCGTGTGTTAGGGTCAGATCATGCTAACCTACTCTGATTGAACCCTTGTACCTCAGCAGTGGGACCGAATGATCCCACGATGTCAGCTTCAAAAGCCAAATCGTGTGCCCCCATTGCCATAACGTGCCCAGATGTCCAGGGCACCGCTAGTATGGAGCTGTTAGTCGGTAGCCAGAAGAGGAAGGCCAGGAAGACCAAGATCACACACTTGGTGCGCACAGCCGATGGGAGTGTGTCTCCAGCCGAGGGTGAGTGTTGAAGCCCGCTGCCAGAAGTCCACATCACATCGTTGCCGTTGCTTGGTTTGATAACTCCTCCATCACACGGTGATGGCAACAGACCCCGAATTCTGAGGGATTGCTCATCAGTGTGGGATGAGAGATAAGTTATTCATAATTCATAAGAACAATCAATTTTTTAACATTTTCTCATTATTAATGCTTTATAACGTGGCCACGTTTTTTTTCCCATTGTTTTGAGGCTTTTTTTTGTAAATAGAGATTTTATGTCTTTAGGAAAATTTGGGTTTATTGATATTTACTTAGTAAACATGAATGTTTCATATTTCTTGTGATACGAGCCACCTTTGATCTTAAACTGAATGTGTTTGCCAGGAAAAGTGCAAGCTAAGCGTAGTGGATCTCCCGTCCAGGCCCTGTGCAGGCCACAGACCACGCACGTAACAGTCGTGAGGTCAAAGGAGACCAAAGACATGTCAGTACATGTTGGCGTTATTCTGGGTTAATTCACAACCTAACAAAAGTGAACTGGGACATCATTTCAGTAGCCCATCTTAACATTCCACTGGATTACATTCTAAATTGTCTGTGTCATTATGAGCACTTTTAATCCGATTGTGCTTCCACTCCGTATGGAAATTTGCATTGAATGGTTTCATTTAGTGATGAAGTTCCTGAGCTGAGAAAATTCATATAAAAGAATTAACCAAAATGATATGAAGACTTTTTTTCCCCAGTTTTCTCCACAGCGGGAACGAGGGAATAGCCTCACAAAGCCTGGTTATTAGCTCCTTTTAGCGACCACAGATGGTTTAGACAAACTGCAGCAAAAATGGAGTTTTTTTCAATGTACTGTAGGTGTTGTCAAGATGGAAAAACAGTAGACTGAGGAGATTCGTACACACATCAGAGCTCATGGAGGTTTCCATAGCAACAAACGGACTTCCTGTTGACTCGCATTCGTACACGTAGATACAGTATATGGAAACAAGACGTCAAGACAAACAAGCCCTCATTTTCAAATTGGCAGGAACAAATTACGAGTCCCAGGGTGTGGTTTGTCAGGAGGACTCTGCACCACGGAGCCTTGTCCTTGTCCAGACGCAGTGTAATAATGAGAATGTAAAGTACCGTACGATGCTGCTGTTCAGTTTCCGCTGTCCTCAGTGTGGCCCAGGTGGTGTTTGTGTTGACAGACCCTCTGAATGCTGATGGGGGGAAGAGATCTCAGTGTCTTTCTCCTGTTATCAGATCAGAACATGACCTGGACAGGAAGTGAACCAACCGCATTTTGTTCTGTTTGTGCTACAGAGGACAAAATTCGGGACCTGAACCAGGAACAGGAGAAGAAGCCATTACCCCAAATGAATTTATGCAATGAAAATGGGTGCTACAGTAATCCCAGACCAGAGGAGGCAGAGAGGAGCCCCGTACCACAAGAGCTACCTGCTTTCTTCAGCCTGGCAGCACTCGCTGAAGTAGCAGCCATGGAAAACGTTCACAGGTAGGCGCACAGCCCGCTCCCCGAGTCGAGCTGCTGGCATCACGTGACTCATTTTCTTTACCGCCATTTTGGGAGGAAAAGCCGGAGCAGAAATAAATGCTGCCAGTGTTGACTTCAAGCCGTCAGAGATCACTACACCTTTAAATCCACGGATTTTGAACAATTTATTGCAAAATGTGATGGATTAAACGTCCAGACATTTAGCGTTGCCCAAACAACTTCCCCTCGTCCTTCATCTCCAGAGAAGAGAAGAGCCCCTCAGCCTAGGGATGCTAGCACCGCGGCCAGTGTAACGGAAGATAATCTGATCAAATGCTCTCTCTTGTGCGTGTCTTGAACTGTTCTGGCGTCTTGCTGCCCAACAGGGCCGCCAGGGTCAGTTTTCTTGAATGCAGCAGGTGATGAGACCCAGGATGACGTAGCTGCAGTCATTTGAACAGCACGCTTTCCTGCCAGTGTGGCAGTGTTTTGTTTTGGACTGTTGCATGCTGGGATGGCGTGACATCAGCTCTGTACTACTGTATTGCCCAGAGAGAGGTGGGCCTCAGTGTAACATTTGATAGAACAAGTAATTTAGAACAGAGAGACCACAAATAAACAGGGAATATACGTGGAATCAGACGTCAGAGGTGGAGGGTGGATATTGGGTGCTCTGGAACAGTTTGGGTGCTAACCCAAACATACAGCGATGACTGGTGGGTAACTCATGTCTGCTGTGAGGTTAACACCACATTCTGGTCTCTGTGGGTGGGCACAGACTGTTTGACATATCCTTGACTGATCTGCGAGGGCGGGATGTGAGCTTGTGTCTGTCCCAGTAAAGGTCCATCCTCACACGACCTCAGTCCTTCTCAAGAAGTGGGGCGCGCACCCCTGCAATGCCAGAGGGGGTGCGTGTGACCCCGGAGAACATGCTTTTCTTTTTTTTTTCCCGCCTTACTAGAATAAAGTGTAACTGCACATCCGCTACAGTAGGTGGCAGTGGCACTCCCATTGTTAAAGTGTGCGCAGGGAGTATGAGCTCTATGGTGTCAGGTATTTTTGGACCAGCATGTGTGCACACAGCCCAGAGCGGGAGATGTGAAGTGCAGTGAACAAACCCTCAAGAGACGCCATGGAGAAACAGGGATGAAAAGAAAGACGGAGGGAGACAAATGAAAGTCTCACGAAAGCTAAGACGAGGAAATCTGACCAGGAGAGACCGCTGTGTTTACTGTGTCTAAAAATGTTGGCAGCAGACAGCACGAAGCCAAAAAAATGAAGGCGTCACTTAAAGACTTTACACCCCAATCACGCTGATAAGCCCCTTGAGTTTCATCAGCGAAAACGGGCCGAATATTGCCAACAATCATCCGGCTTTGTGAACGCTACTTCAGTGAACCAGCGAGCGCTGTTAGCGTCATAGAAGGCGGCCTACATGGTGTCCATGGTCTCTGTCATGCTGGATGAGGCAAGTGCTGCTGAAATAAAAACTTCCCCTCTGTCCATTGACAGTTGCCAGACGTAGAAATGACGTTGCTAACGATCTTAAAGAAGAGCTGGTAGATAAAGACAAAGGTTTGCCTTACAGTTCGATTGCACCGAAGTTTTTGTTTATTGCTTCTGTACGCTTTGACATGACAAACTCCCCGTGTGAGGATCGACTTTTTGTGGATTTGTCAGAGGCGGAGCCACAGCTGAAGAGCTATTCAAAAGGCTGGACTGCTTCCTGGCCGAGAGTGGGCTAAAGTGGGAGAAGTGCATTGGTGTTTGCAGTGATGGGGCACAGACCGAGGCAGGGATGAGAAAAGGACTTGAGGCCCTCATGGAGGAGGTGTGAGTGGACGCACTGTGTAATACACAGAGACGCACTGGCATCAAGGCACCTTTCGTCTGAATGAAGTGAGGTTATGACCGACATTGTAGGTGTAGTGAATTTTATAAAGCCCAGACCGCTAAAGACAAGAGCCTTCCCTGCTCGCTGTGGGAGATGGGAGCTGGCACCAAGCTGTGCTGTTGCCCAGTGAAGCAAGGTGGCTGCCACCAGGAAGTCGTGCCCCGGGTTTTTGAGCTCAGAGAGCAGATCAGAATGTTTTTGGAGCAGGAGCACAAGTATGAAGACGCAGAAAAATTTAGGGACGAGAACTTCCTGGTGAAACCTGAGTGACCTCTTTGGAAGCTCAATGAACCAAATCTACAGCTTCAAGGGAAGGACCAACACCTCCCTCGGCTCGTGACAAGATCAGCTCCTTCACTGGAGAGCTTGCAATGTGGGGCCGGCGACTCGATGAAGGAAATCCTGATTCATTCGAGAACCTTGGCGCTCCTGACTATGATGCCACCTCAGTGATTCCATATATTAAGCAGCATATTTCATCACTGATGGGGTTCTTGAAAAAAGCACTGCCCTGAAAGCAGTTGCCAGGGTGACTGGGGGAGAGATCCTTTCAGTGCAGCAGCTCCAGCTGGTTTCAGGTCTGCAGAGGAGGACCCGCTCACTGACTCGACGTCCGACTCCACATTGAGACTGAGGTTCACGTCACAGGCCCTGAGTGTACAGAAGCGGTATCCTCTCCTAGGGCAGAGGCCTTCAGGCGCCTCTGCTGTTGCTGCACTGAGGACCAAGTGCAGGTCCCAGCTGAGCGTTGCAGTCTGGTGCTTCCAGAAGCTTCGATATGCAAAACGTGCTCATTGCAGCCTTTAAGCCTGACGTCCTCGTTCGGATTTTTTTTTCAACATCAGCACAAATTGTTTCATCCATTTTTGTTTTGTGGGTTACAGTGTTTGATATTTTGTGCTCTGGAGTTGATGTTGCTGATCAATTTGAATCAATAATGATTTATCAGTTTGATTTAATTTTATTTTCGGTGTCAAATGGTTCAATTAATCGGTCAAGAAGGTTTTATAGTTTAAACACTGTAAAACTGGGATTTAAGCTTTTAGAATTTCAGGCAAATTGATGCACTTTAAACCTCGTCTGTCCCGGACTAAGAAGCAACGTTAATAAAGTTCTTCTTTGTTGTAAGTTGATCTTTATTTCTTTATTTTTTCTTTTTTGTCTTCTTTAATGTTAATAAGGACACAATGTTGTGCAGAGGTGTACTTATAACAATTGTATTGACTAATGATACTATTTATAGTAGCAGCAGAGAAGGGGGGGGAGGGGGCTACCAGGAAACAATAGAGAAGCACTGCACTACCTGAAGACCTGCTGAGGACAGTACTTCCAAAAACCCCCATGCTTGTTCCGCTTCTGCTGTCATGACGCGGATCGGAGGCAGGGATCATCGCAGGACCTGAATCTCATGCGATTCATGGAACTGTGACCCTGCTGATCCCACTCAGAAGCTGCTGGTAAGGAAATGCAGCGGCGGCGGAAACAAAACATCACAACCCGGTACATCCTCATGTTAGAGGGCTGGCACCTCCAGCTTATGACATGGAGGAATTCAACTGGACTGAGAAGAGTGGCGTCTCCGGCCTGCTGACTGATAATAAAAACCAGCTGATTCAGTTTGACAGCCATGCTGTGATAAATGAGGCCCTCCGGCTCTCAGGAAGCATGGAACCGCATACTAATTCTTCCTTGATCTTCTCCTTTTCAGAGGTCAGAGAGGCTTGGCTGAGACTCAGAAGAAGGAGCTCGCCCAGACTCCAGTCCTCATCTCCTGCGCCGACCAGTGACACTTTGCTGCTGTACGAAGAAAGCTACAACATGGACACTGGCAGCGGAACTTTCCTCAGTGGCGGGGACCCCACTCTGAAGGGGGACTCGGATCAGGAAGCTTTGCGAGTTTGCTAGAGCTCGGGTTTGTGACGGGGGAAAGAAACCTCTCCTTTCCTTGCTCCTCCTCCTCCTCCTCCTCCCACCTGCTCCTCACTATCTCAGTGTTTCCCAAAAACCTTCCTTTGATTAGAGGGAGGATGCCTTTCTGAACTCCTCTTCCCCTTCTTAGATGCTCCGTTAGGGTCTGTGGGAGAACCACACGTCCCCCAGTGCATGGGTTCCCTTCTAGAGATGATTGTCATGGGTTTATCGTACATTGTTTAGTCAAATAGCGGCCATTATGAAGGTCAAGTCTTGCAACTTAAAACATAGCATTTTAGGTAGGGAAAAACAAACACTGCTTTTGTTTTATGGACAACTAGAGCTTTCTGTCACCTTTTTACCTCACACACACCCCCACTGAAGAGTTCCCTTCATCTCTGGTAGAATACCTCTGTGTTTAAGTAGCGCCCGTTCCTTCCAGCTTCAACCCAAAATAACGTCGACCAGGGTAAACGATCCTAATGGATACACTTCCATCACCAACTTCTCAACTGTTGGCCTGTGTACACTGATTTGGTTTACTCAAACTATGAAGGCTTGAGTATTTGATATGTGCGCCATGTACATATACTGTAAAACAGTATGTGGTAGCTACAAGTAATCATGTTAGGCTGAATGTGTAACAGTAGGTCTGTGCATCCCCTTGCATCTGAACTAGAGCTGACTAGAGCTACGGGTGTCTGTGTGTCCTGTCCACCCTGTATCGCATTCACAGTGTCCCTGTAAGCTTGACGAGATGGCAGGTCGACGTAAAAACGCTTCTAGTGACGGGGAGGTTGTGTGACATTGATTCATATATAGCCTTAACCCCCCCACCGAGACCCTTGTTGTCACCACAAACTCTGGACCGGTCCGGTCCAAGCCATCGCAGTCCTGAAGTCAGACATGGAAGCTTTTTTTCCAATAGTGAAATGCAGTTGTTGTCAATACTTGATCTTATTGCAGTTTGAGTAGCAGAAAGGTGAATTCCTCGTGTGCAAATTATTTTATGGAGTAGGTGTTATTTGTTTGTTTATGACGTAAACACTGCACTAATTTGTAGCTGAAGTTGCTCTCGAAAGAGCGCTAGAATGCCTTGTCTCCAGTGCACACGCGTTCTTAGGCCGCAGCCTGTCTCGGACACGAGCTCCAGTTGGAAAGACTAAAGCTGGTCAATCTCAATTTGATTCTTGGTTTTATAAATGTCTCATAAAATGAGGTCGTTGGGCTGAAACAACAGATATTTTATGCGGGAACATTTCTTGATTTAATGTATCCAAAAGCAGACCAGGCTATGCTATGGCTCCTCTCACAGCTCATGGAAACAAGGCATTTCAGATTATGTCCCACGTCTGTTCCTGTCGGCCTTTTGAGATTTATTGCTAAGTAATGGTCTACTTAGAGGTCATGTGTAATCAATATTTTTTAGAGGTATTTATATTTAGTGGGTTTTTTTTGGGGGGGGGGCGTTCCTGTTTGGTCAGAATCATTCCATTCCCACGCGGCTGTGTCGGCCATGTTTTTGTTTACGGTTAATTAGCTATAGTAGAGATAGCGAATAAGAAGGATGCAGTTTAGCTGCAGGTCTGTCGTCTTCCCAGGAGCTGGTAGAACCTAGAAGAGCTGCCACAGGCTAATAGAGACTACCTGAGCGCTACGGACTCCCCAGCAATACCCCCACCTCCTTACCTAGCAGCCTTTCAGCTCCTCTGTGTAGACCAATACTGCAACGACCATAGTTTCAGTTCTGTCGCCTCTATAACTCTTACGATTCTCTGTTTTCTACTTGATTGTTTGCCTGTTCAAGTTTCATGATGATCTTTTAATTAGAATTCAGTCTCTTTTTTTGTTTTCTCTTCTTTTCTTTTTCCTCCTGAGATCAAGTTTACTGGATTAAGACTGTTGTTTAAAAAAGGTCAAGCTTGTAGACGATGGATGCATCTCTTCCTCCCCGCTAAGAAGGTGAACGTCTCCGGACCGTCGGCTCGTCTCTTCACCTCTGGACGACTGTGACTGGGTCACCACTTCTGAGGGATGTGGTAAATGTGTGACGAGTGCTTTTGGACACTTGATGATTGTAGGGATGCACCAATTTATTGGCCACAGACGACATCGGCCGATATTTGCCTTGTTGACTCGCCCGTCGACAAATCCGGTGAGATTCACTTAAGGAGGGTCGACGTTTATCTGTTGACCTGAAAAAGGTTAAGTTAGAGGTGAATGAGTGAATCTGTGTTCCTTTGAAGAGAGAGTCTTACTTTTTTTAATGACTTGTTTTTTTTTCCTGTGTCACAAAAGTCTACAAAAAAACCAACATACACAAACAAACAACAACAACAACAACAACAACAACGGTATTGGCGATATCTCTTTGGTGTTTGTCGTGTTCTTGGAGACATCGGTGTCAGCGTCAGTCCAGAATCTCACAAGGGTGCGTCGCTCGATGATGAACGCAACAAGTGGATGGGAACTTGTGATGGGAGTTTTGTTTCTAAATTAAGCGGGAATTGTAGTTTTGTTCATTTGGGCCCTTCGATGTACACGAAGCAGAATGTGCAGCAAACTTTGGATTCATGTCTAAATTTGTCCACAGCATCTGGCAAACTAACTGCAAAGGTTTCCCATTCAACTTGATGGGAGGCACAGTTTGCGTCGCAACGATCCTAATATATGCTATTTATATATTTTTGCATATAAGAAAGTAACTTGCATTAAAGTTGATGGCCTCCAAGCAGTAAACTGTATAGTTCTTCCACTGATGGACTTCAGTGTAATTCTTTGCTAAGACAAAGAAATTGTCTTCCCCCTAAACAAAAGAAGAAGAAAAGAAATATATTTGCTTATAACAAATTATTTTATTGACGTTTGCCAAAGAAAAGGGAATGGAATATTCAAAAGGAAATCCTGTTTCGATCTTTGCTTGTTTGTTTGTTTGTTTGTTTTTTGGTTAAGTTTTAATAGAGAGCTAGCATAACAGTTGCACTGCATTTTCTAGGTGTGTAAATCTTCAGGTAACAATGTCAGCACAATTCGTCCCGTGTATCCCATGGGATTTCCTCGGTATTTGAACCTATGACGTGCAACAAATGGCCACCGCTCAATGCCTCTTTTAATATACAGTATTTGCACCTTATGACCCGAACCAAAATGATCATGGGCTTTGAAGCAAATATATGACTTTTACCCAATCTATGGAAATTATGCATTTTAACTATGATATATGTGAGAATCCAGTCAGTAACCAATCCACACGCTAGAAAACAGCCATAATACTGTCATTTCCCCATCTCCTCACCTTTTCTATCTAGAAGATGCTTCTATAAAGTTGAAATTCCTATATTAGTTACCTAAATGACTATAATACCCTTTTGTGCTAGTACTGTCTTCTTGAATGTAATCATTTTGTACCTGTATTTTTCTAATTCAGTCTTGATTGTATTATGTATTATATATACGTGTATATATACACGTATATATGTACGTATATATAATGTGTGTGTATATATGTATGTATATATATATAAACACTGTGTATATATATATATACATGTATAAACACTGTATATTTATATACATGCATATAAATATATATACATACACACATATATATAATATATGTGTATATATATGTATACATATGTACATATATATGTGTATATATATGTGTATATATATATATATAAAATATGCTATGATGGTATACTGTTCATTAGGTGCATAGTTTGTTAACAACCAACAGGTCTCATAAGATGGTGGCTGCAGAGCTGTGAGCTCCCCTGGGGGTCCACAGGACTCGCCGCACCTCATGAGAACACGTTTGACTGATAGCTGAGAGAATCTTGTATTTGGAGTGGTGGGACAATAGCTTACCCTGCTATTTCTTTTTTTTTCCTTTGCAGTATACGTGAAAGTCTGTTCAGGGCAGTTTATACAACAGGGACACTCCTGCAATTAGATAGAATAATGGAATGCTTGAGTTTCAACTTATTTATTACTCTTCCTTTTTATAGGTTTAGTCAAATAAATAAAAAAAACTGAATAAACAACTGAATATGCATCCATTTATACATGAAAATGTATAAGATTATCTACCCTTTACTGGAATGTAGATCATGGCTTCCTTTCCTTTTCTTGGTGTGTGAAGAAGAGGTCATGCCAGATCTTTCGCGTCTCTCTCCTCTGGTAGTTTGTACGTGTGCTTACTCTAACTTCTGTTCTTGGTTCTCCTCCTGGCAGATCTGTCTTTGATTGTTCTAGCCCACTTGTTCAATGCAGCCTTGCCTTACTGGAACCCCTGCTTCGTGAGGGATCTCTCAGCCACCCGCCCACCCCCAATCACCCGCCCACAACTACTATGTCATAACACTGTTTGCTGATGCAACTATTATTCCTTTTACACTTTCTGCTGACGCAACTATTACTTCTCGAACACCAATTAAAATGACATCTATTACATCTGTGTGAAAAGATATTGTTGTTTGTTTGTTTGTTTCAACTTGTCACTCATTCTACTGTGAGATGGAACATCCGCCGACACTCAATAGTACAGCCGTGACGGACAAACTTGTGCGGCACAGCGGCACTCCGCTTGAGCTGGAGCCTCCCAGCTGTAAAGAAACTGTAGAAACTGTAAAAACAAGTTTTGGTTACCAGACCTGTGATTCAGGTGCATTTGAGTGAGAGGACCCTCACTCCTCATGGGTGCATCACAGTGTCCAAGTCAAGTCAGTGTGTTCACACAGAGGCCTGGCTCTAATTAGACGGTCAGAAGGATAAATCACTTCCTGACTGGAGTCCATTTTACTGTAAAAGCAAATAAGCGTTTCTCTTGTACTGGATGGAGATAACAAGTTGGTTCATAAGAAAATGGCTTCATTGGACTGATGGGGTATCGATGGCGTTGCCTGGAACCGCTCTCCTGACACCACAGGCCCCGATTACATGAAGCGAGACGGGGTTTCGCCCTCAATAAAGTGGTGATGGGATGAAACGTGTCTGTCGATGAGTCTTTGTGAGGAAACTCGTATTTTTTTTTATCATAAAACAAGAAAAAGAAATCGAGCCACTGTTCAGATAATGTGGAGAGGTATTTATTCCTAATTAAAAAAAACATAGCTGCGGCCATTTCATCTCAGCTGGATTGTAATTTTGTTCATATCCAACGGCAGGTTGTCAACTTGCAAAGCTTCCGGTTTGGTCAGGTGACTGTTTTGTCACATGACACATTGACAGCTTCCGTGCACGGCTACCACCAAAACAATGGCAGCGTTTCTGCAATGGAGAAAATTTGTCTTCTTTGACAAAGACACGGTGAAGGAGCCTCTGGACAATGGCAAGAACTTCGGTCTCCCGGGCGGAATATCGGCTTGCGACTCCGGGCGGGGTCACATTGTCCTCGGAGATATCCTTTACTGTCGGAGCTAACAGCTAACAGGCTAGTCCAGTCCGGCCGGAGGCAGCTGAACCTTGAAACGGTCGGGTAAGAGTTCATCACCTGTAGAAATGACTCGGATCGATAAGAGAGACGCAACATGCCGCTGCCAGTTATAGCAAGATCGTCCAGGTGCTGAATATTAAATACTGCGTCACGTCAAACTCCGTTAAAAACCGCAGGGAGACTCATGGCCTCAGTGACTGAGCTCAGACTCAATGAGTTGTCAGCGGCGATCGTTTACGCAACGGTTTACAAACGCTGAACAGCTAACGGGGTACCTCGCAGACAGCTGTCGATTATTTGAAGGAATAATCCGACCGTCGAACCTTCCATCTGTTCTGCCGTGGTCCCTGAGCAAGGGTCAAGAAAGAGCTTCAGCACTGAGAGCAGAAATGCACGCAGAGTTAAAGAAACTGACGAGGATTTCAAATGTTCCTCATTTCTCAAACTTCAGGGATCAGAGGAAGTCACAAGCTATTCTGAGTAAGAATCAGAAAACTGCAGGTGATGCTACCTGGCCAGCAGAGGGCACAAATCGCTGAAGGACGCACATGCAGGTGATCTGTTTACAGGTGTAATCCACCTTTACACATAACGGCTCGGCAGAATTGTCACTGAGCAAATGGTTGCATCTTTCAAGTGGTGGCTTGAGCTCTGATGCACCGTAATCTCTGCTGGAACTTCCACTCGTCCTCGTCACCTCTTGCTACAACTGTGTGAAAGAGCCCTTAACCCCTGATAATGTTACATATGGATGGAAAGATCTGGCTTTTGACACGATCCCTGCAGTTGACATCGTTTCAGGCCTATAAACTGCGGGTAACTCACCTCTACCAGCTCAAGCAGCACAGCATCCTTGTAACCGTGGGTCAAGATGAACACGGGATCAACCCTCTAGTGAGTGTTCCAGTTCCCCAGGGAACTCTAAACGGCAGGACACTGGTGTCATGGAAGGAATGGGACCACCTCCCCTAATCTCACTCGCTTGTTTCACAGGTAAAAGTCTGGAACCTGGACAAGAAAGACAGTGGAAATCCTCTGTGCACCAGGATTTTTCCTGCAATTCCTGGCAACAAACCAACAGAGGTGTCGTGCCTGAGTGTCCATGAGAACCTCAACTTCATGGCCATAGGTACAAGGTGGAGATGGAGCGAAAGATCGCCACACGCAGCGCTTTTCCTCCCGAGCTGTAACAGATGCTGCTTTTCTTGACAGGCTTCACGGACGGCAGTGTTGTTTTAACTAAGGGCGACATCACCAGAGATCGTCACAGTAAAACCCTGACTTTGCACGAGGGAACCATCCCAGTGACCGGCCTGGCCTTCCGCCAGGTGGCAAAGGTCACGCATCTGTTTGTTGCCACTCTGGAGAAAGTCCATGTAAGTCTGCTGCAAGTAGCTCTCATACACGGCAAGACGGCAAGAATAATAACAGAACAGCAAACAAGAAAAAAAAAAAAGGGATATTCCTGAGGTACGATAAGGTGATGGACTCAGTTTAAAGCACACACGTATTCATAGGTACAATGATAGATCAATGAATACAAAATACTTCAGTACAATCCTCAATCTTAATATACCCTGAATTCAAGCGTTGCACCGACACAGTTTCTCTTGTCACCCCCGCAGCTCCTCGTCTTTCAGGTGAAGCTTCCATGACTGGACATCACCCTTTGCAATTAGTTCAGATTTAAATGAATTCCTTGGAGTCCTGACATGTTTTATTAGGTGCTCTGCTCACACTAGAAAGATGTTGAACTCCAAGCTATCATCATCATGGAAGTCCGTTCTCTGTTAGAAGTGTTGAAACAGTGTGTGTGTCCTGCAAGTGGCACTCCAGCGCCTCCGCCTGGTTTGTTCTACTGTTGTAGTAAACGCAAGTCCTTCCTCAAAGTGCTTGAAATTTACTCCAAAAAAGTAGTTCAAATGTTTTGTCTCAACTTGGAAGCGACTGGAGAAGCCTCGACCTGAGCCTTTCTGACTCTGTAGATAAGAATTCCTTTCTTCCCTCCCTCCCCAGTGCTACACCCTGTCAATCAAAGACTACCCGAAGGTGGAGCTGGACACTCATGGCTGTGCCCTGCGCTGCTCCTCCCTCGCAGACCCCTCCCAGGATTCCCAGTTCATAGTGGCTGGTGATGAGTGTGTGTACCTGTACCAACCTGATGAACGAGGGCCCTGCTTTGCCTTCGATGGAACCAAGCTGTTGGCACACTGGCATCGCGGATACCTGTTCCTGTTGATTAGAGATGCCAAGTCGCCCAACAAGTAAGACCAACACTGCATCGGATGGATGAAGGTGAAGCACTAAACAAGGTGGAGCCCAAGAGTCTCAGGGGGTGGAGGTTAGAGAATGGCTGATGGAAGCGGGACATGGAGGACGGCACACATGTATGTTATTTGGTTCAAGAGACACGAGAGCTCAAAAACGATAAATGTCACCTGAAAGACTTCCAATTTGACTTGGATTGATTTCATTTCAGACATGAATGAAGTCTGGAGTTGTGTTGACCAACAATATGAGGCTGCTGTCGCGCCGATATTGAGATCCTCAAGTGGGAAGTCCCACTCCAACCCGTTTCCCTGCATTTCTCTAATTCAGTGATGCAGGTGTATCAGTACACTAGAATCCTGACACAGGCTTGTTCACAACGCCGTCTCTAATTGGTGATCAGCTAGACAGGTGATGCTTTTAGAACCATGTCACAATTTAATGTGTGACTCGCTGATGAAACGGGTTAAACCCCAGTTCGTGACATCATGCTAGGTGTTGTGCGTAGTTTCCACAGGTGCGACAGGCACAGGTATGCCAGCAGGGCTCTCTGTCCAAGGGTGTGGGCCCGTGGTGACGTCCTACCGTCTCTCAGAAGGCTGCCTGTCTGACTTCTCTTCTCAGGACAGCATTTGACAGCAGGGAGAGCTCTCCCTCAGACAAGCAGCTCCTGACCATCTATGACCTGGACAACAAGTTCATTGCCTACAGTGCCTCTTTTGATGATGTCATTGATGTGGTGGCGGAGTGGGGCTCCTTCTACATCCTTACCCGAGATGGTAAAATGTTTGTTCTCCAGGAGAAGGACACGCAGACCAAACTGGAGGTGAGTGCAGAGGTGACATTCTGAGTGGTTGGGTGACGGCCGAGAGTGGGACTGGTGACATCAGTGAATGGCCTCAGTGTGGTTACTCTGCTGTGGATTTGTTGTGGTCTGAACTGGAGTTTAAAGGTACACGCTATACTCAATAGAGTAGTAGAAATACTCCACAGACCAGAACATCAAACCCTCTTCTTGTATGAGCCGTCTTGCTCCAGCGCCAGACACTAGCAGACTGCTTGCTTGGAGGCAGAGTACCTTTTGTTGCGTTTGGCTGAGTGAAGTTCAGTTTTATTAGCCTTCTGCTACTGTGCGGCTCAACGTTAAAACCAAACGAGCTCACTGATTGTTCAGAGGAATTTGAAAATGTCAGTGTCTGCCACAGTATTTTTGTAGTTTGGAAATGAGTTAAAATGAACGCTAAAAGATTCAGCATTAAATAATTAGTTTCAGTGTAGTATTTGGGCTAGAATCTACACCTTACATTCAGGTATGACGGGCGTATACACGGAGGACCAGGATCCTGGAGTTGCAGTACCGGCACCTCAACAGAGGTGCAACTGGTTTGTCTCCTGATGACACAGTCAGAAAGTCCCATGAGCACATCGCCAGATTCACAGGCAGTAATCACATTGTGATGGCCGGCACAAGGAGCGAGACTCAGAAAGTCGTCTGCAGAGCCATACAAATTGAAATAATTCACTAATAAGTTAATAAATACATAGAAAATAAACCATAGCTCGTAAAAGAATCGGTGGTCTGTGGCCCTGGCTGGATCTTAAAGGGCGGCGCCTCCGTGAGCATGCTTGTTATTTTGGGGGGTTCGCAGCAGGGTTGTCAGCCTCCTGTTTGTCTTTTAGATGCTGTTTAAGAAGAACCTGTTTGTAATGGCCATAAACCTGGCGAAGAGCCAGCACCTGGACAGCGACGGGCTGTCCGAGATCTTCAGGCAGTATGGCGACCACCTCTACCTGAAGGGAGACCATGATGGCGCCATCCAGCAGTACATTCGGTACCTGCACCTCCCGTTGCCGTCCCATTTGCGGTGTTGGACTCGACTTATGAGTCACTCGACTGTTGGTTGGTTGCTCAGGCTGCTAGCAGGTTTATGCTGAAACCATGCTGATCTTTACCAGCCTGCTGGACCGGTGTCACATGGACCAAGAAAGAACCTATGGAATTCTGGGGCAAATCTGAACACATTGACATTTATTGGTGTTTTGTTTGACGGACTTCATAGTCATGAAAAACCTAAAAAGTCACGAAATTTGAAAATAGCGATTTTCTGTCCTTTAGACTGTATCAAACCATGTAGCCTGCTGATTTTAATTAAATGTACAATCTTAAATCAGGAAAAAGACAGTCTTCTCAGATTATTCATAAAAGCGTGAAGGTGTCAGAATGTCTTAGAAATGTGTCAGTACAAATTGTGTATGGATCTGGATTAAAATATAGTTAAAGCTTGAAAAACAACCAGCCATCAGGTTCTGAGTTGATTTTCTAATTTTGCAGCTGTGAACTTGTGATTCCAGTCTCCTGCATGAATGTTCCCACAGCACCATCGGGAAGCTCGAGCCGTCTTACGTCATCAGGAAGTTTCTGGATGCACAGAGGATCCACAATCTGACGGCGTACCTACAAGCTCTGCACCGGCAGTCACTGGCCAACGCCGACCACACCACGCTGCTGCTGAACTGTTACACCAAGCTGAAGGACAGCTCCAAGCTGGAAGAGTTCATTAAGGTAACGGGGGGGGGGCTGAGATTTGAGGACACACGCATGAAAAAGTGGGGACTTTTACAGGCACAACTAATATTTGTTTTCTTTGTGGGTGGTAACAGGAAGTGCTCCACCTGCTGGAAGCATCCCTGCAGTGTTAGGATACCAATGTCTTTCCATGTCTTCTGTTGTCAACAGAGCAGTGAAAGTGAGGTTCACTTTGACGTTGAGATTGCCATTAAGGTGCTGCGGCAGGCCGGCTACCACAGCCATGCTGTTTTCCTGGCGGAGAAGCACATGCACCACGAGTGGTACCTGAAGATCCAACTGGAAGACCTCAAGGTGAGAAGCCCTGCCAGCGGCCGCCTGAGTCAGTCCCATCCCTTTCCAACACCCTTGAATTGGTGTTGCACTTTGGTGCGTGAGGGCAAGTTCACACTACAGGGCTTTTAAAATGGTCATGTTGCTGTTGGGCTCACACGACGCAACCTGCTGGGGTTTACATGACCGAGTGGTGATAGGGGCTTCGCCTCCTCTGTCTGTCTGGTCTGCAGTTTGTCATGGAAACACACGTGAGAGGTGATCATGAAAATATGCGACACACACAGAAATAAAAGTTGCTATTAAAGCCCAATTCAAATGTCATTTGATGCCACAGACACTGGTCCATTTCACGGAGCAATGGGAATTCTAGACATGAAGGACAAGCGCAACATAATAGAAGTGCAACAAAAAACGTATTGAAATATGTGCGTGTGCCTGGCTGGGTGAACCCTCACGCCCCTCAAGATCAGAGTGTCTTCAGTGTCTGACTGGACCTGTGGGGAAAAGCAGTGCTTCAGTGGAGCCGTCCTTGCTTTCACACCCCCGTCGTGAAGGAGGGGGATGTTTCCCGATGATTGCGGTCTATTGGAAGCTCCATCTTCAATCACTCCATTGCAGTGCGGGGGTGCACAGTAAATCTATGAAACCAGGCCCTGATGGAGCTGCTGAGGACTTTTACTCAGCCTGCAGAATCTCTCCAGCCTTCCCAGGAAGTCCAATTTGTGTGTGAGATGGACAATAGGAAATAAAATACATTCCATCCTCAACCTTGCACCCAAGGATAGGATTCCAGATCCTCACTGGTTGGGATAAGGACCCGCCTGTTCCACTCTCCTGTCTCTCCGTTTCCCTCCAGAACTACGAAGAGGGGCTTCGCTACATTGGACGTCTACCTTTTGAACAAGCAGAGAGTAACATGAAGCGTTATGGCAAGACGCTGATGCATCACACTCCTGAGGGTACCACGCTGCTCCTGAAGGGCCTGTGCACCAACTACCAACCCAGCGGGGACGCAGGTGAAAGAGACGAGAGGAGTCAGGTCTATAAGGTGTGTGTACGCTTTGCTTCGAGACACTTAAGTTATTTCCTACCTTCTGTATTATTGCTTTAAAGATGGCTCGCATTTATTTTGGTTTCAGGCCAACTCTGAGGAATTCATCCCAATTTTTGCCAACAACCCTCGGGAGCTGAAAGCCTTCCTGGAACACATGATCGAGGTGGACCCTCGCTCTCCGCAGGGTGTGTACGACACCCTGCTGGAGCTGCGTTTGCAAGACTGGGCCCACGAGCAAGACCCTGAGGTCAGCAACGCACACAACGTTTCACCAACTGCAGAGCTCTGATTAGTTAACAGCCTTGTTCTCTTCCACTGAATGTTTGATAGAGGAAGAAGATCCTGCAGGGGGAGGCTTTGTCACTGCTGAGGAGGGACAACACCGTGTTTGATAAAGCTCTGGTCCTCTGCCAGATGCACAACTTCAAAGAGGGAGTCCTCTACCTTTATGAGAAGGGCAAACTGTAAGTGAGAGTGTGTGTGTGTGTGTGTGTGTGTGTGTGTGCGTGTGCGTGTGTGTGACAGCAGTTAACAAAGCGTGTGTGTCATTTCTTTCATCATTTGCTGTTTCTATGTGTTACTGGGTTTTGGACATCAAACTGAAAGATGCACCAGTCACCAGGTGTGTTATTATGGTGGTCCTCACGTTTTAGTTTGTGGATGACTCCCCATCATCATGGAGTAGTAATAACTTGTGAACAGACACAACAAATGCTACGATCTTTCTGACATCACCGCACTGGGGGAAGGTGAGAATGAGCAGGACAGGACAACACAGAGGTCAAGAAGGGTTTTTTCAGTCTATACTTGAATCCTGATTTGGGGCTTTCGAAATTTATAATTCCCTCTGGTGAGAAAACAACTCCATGGCTATGTAGCCTGGATGCGTGTCAGAGCCTACCTACCTAATCTTGACCCTGGATGTCATCGCATGTCAGGGCCTACCTACCTAACCTTGACCCTGGATGTCATCGCATGTCAGGGCCTACCTACCTAACCTTGACCCTGGATGTCATCGCATGTCAGGGCCTACCTACCTAACCTTGACCCTGGATGTCATCGCATGTCAGGGCCTACCTACCTAACCTTGACCCTGGATGTCATCGCATGTCAGGGCCTACCTACCTAACCTTGACCCTGGATGTCATCGCATGTCAGGGCCTACCTACAGTACCTAACTCTAACCCTGGATGTCATCGCGTGTCAGGGCCTACCTACCTAATCTTGACCCTGGATGTCATCGCGTGTCAGGGCCTACCTACCTAACCTTGACCCTGAATGTCATCGCATGTCAGGGCCTACCTACCTAACCTTGACCCTGGATGTCATGGCGTGTCAGGGCCTACCTACCTAATCTTGACCCTGGATGTCATCGCATGTCAGGGCCTACCTACCTAATCTTGACCCTGGATGTCATCGCATGTCAGGGCCTACCTACCTAATCTTGACCCTGGATGTCATCGCGTGTCAGGGCCTACCTACCTAACCTTGACCCTGGATGTCATCGCGTGTCAGGGCCTACCTACCTAACCCTAACCCTAACTCTATACGTCTGGGCCGCAGAATGTTCTCTTCACAGTCAACTCTCTCAGATTTATTCAAAGTTTCATTTTTAATATTCAGGGCGTTGGACGGTAAACTAGATGATAATCCAGCATAATTTCATGGTTACTGTTGATAATGTTTTGTATATTGTTTGCATTTTTCCACAGGTACCAGCAGATCATGCACTACCACATGCAGAATGAGGTGTATGGGAAAGTGGTGGAGGCCTGTAAACGCTATGGAGACCAAGAGGGCTGCCTTTGGGAGCAAGCGCTGGGTTATTTTGCAAGGAAAGAAGAAGACTGCAAGGCCTACATTAGTGAGGTCCTCCATCACATTGACCAGAACAATCTGATGCCTCCGTTACTCGGTGAGCTGCTGGAAATGAGATTTTAGTCCCTCGTGTCTGCTTGTGACCAGAATGCCACATAAAACGAAGTGTCATATAAAAAGGTATTTCTTTTGTTTGTGGGTTTGTGCGGCTGTAGTGGTGCAGACTCTGGCACACAACTCTACAGCCACGCTCTCTGTCATCAAGGACTACCTCATCAACAAGCTGCAGAGAGAGAGCCAGCAGATCGAGGATGACGAACGCAAAATCCGCCAGTACCGTGAGGAAACGGCTCACCTCCGCTCCGAGATCCAGGAGCTCAAGACAAGGTTGGTCATGGGAGGAGTTTAAGTTTTGGACAGTGTTATGTAGACCAGGGGCTCTGCTCCAGTATGTGCTGAATAGCAATTCAAGGTAGTGATTTTCTCAGATTACCTGTACTGCTGGTACTCCTGATCATTTGTCCTGGGTAAACCGATCACAGGTGCCTCTCCACACTTCTCCTCTGATGACTTGTGATCAGATCTCACTTCCCCACTCAGTATGCAGATACTCAGCTTCAGCAGTTGTTAGACACATGATGTGTGAGTCCGGTACTCAGATCGTGCGGAGATGATGTGGCTCTTAAACACGTCCACTCCTGTAAGTCACTGCCTTTTGAAGTACTCGAAGCACCAGTGTCTTGTTTTGGAATATTTTTCTGGTTTATTATTTATTCCTGCAGATGTAGAAGGAGAGATCACCTTCCCTGTTTCCAAGCTGGAAATTAAAAGCAGTAGTAAAACGATAGATCAAAAACACACGGATCAGTTCTGTTCCTCTGGGTGTTCCTGACAAACCAAACCACCCGACATGTTTGATGCACATGCAGTGCCTCTGTCTCCATGATCAAACCATGTGATAACGCGCCACTGTTTTTAGTTTGTGGAGAGAGAGCAGGACTAGCAACCTGTCCGGGGACTGCTGACTGACTGGTAAAATAGTACTGTAGACACATAATACACAGATACTGCTGTACATTATTCATCGTTCAACTTGGATTTATCTCAGGGTCCAGTCTTGCTACTGTTACTGATTTATGAATGAAAACATTGATTCTCTCTGGCTCAGAGAAGTGTCAGCTCAGTAATGCATAGTAAAAGTACCATTGTAAGTCGATCGCTCACAAATGTATTTTTCTCACGTCAACTTCGATCTTTTGGATGGATTTTGTAGCTGCTGGGCAACAGCAGGTTTCAAGTTCGGCCTCATAGTGTCTGAATAATCTTGCTAACAGGCAGGCAACCAGCACTGGAAATGAGGGAGCAGACCTGGAGGAAACAGGACTGACTGTCCTTCCTGTGTTAAATGTTGACTGTGTTGGTTGATATCATTCCACGTGTGTTTGTTATCTGAACAACTCAGAGATGAAACGGCCCATGCAACCAGAAGATCCCACAACATCATTTTGTGACTTCAGTTACTCACACCTTGTCTTGTTGAAAGGCAGCGTTTGAGGGCTACGACCATGTGGCTGCTACTCAGAGTCAGAGTTTTCCAAAGAATACTTCTAATCTTTACCCCTACATTTTCTTCCAGTGCCAAGATATTCCAGAAGACCAAGTGTAATATGTGCAACAGCCCCCTGGAGCTGCCGTCGGTTCATTTCCTGTGCAGCCACTCGTTCCACCAGCACTGCTTTGAAAGCTACGCTGAGAGCGAGGCCGAGTGCCCAACATGTACTCCAGAGAACCGTAAAGTCATGGACATGCTGCGAGCCCAGGACCAGAAACGTGACCTGCATGACCACTTCAGTAGACAGGTACCTCTACTTTGGACCAGAAGGATGTGAAACTCCTCCACCCTTTCAGTCTTCACGATTTTCTTACTCTTCTTTCTGTTTGGCCATCAATAAAATGTAAATAAATGCAAACTCTTGTTTCCTCTCTCTTCAGTTGCGCGGCTCAAATGATGGTTTCTCAGTAGTGGCCGACTATTTTGGCCGAGGAGTGTTTAACAAACTAACTCTGGTCACCGACCCGCCCGGAAGCAAACCTGTGGGGAACCTGGAAGTCAACCTGCAGAGAGATCTTCTCATTCACACCAAGAGGAACTGCTAGGGTGCCTGCTCCTGCTCTGACTCCCACCAGAGAGGTCTCACAAGCGCTGGGTCTGGACCACCTCCACTGATGCATGGGCCTTGGCTCAGCAGCATAGTTGCTGCCTGCTTTGATTACCTGTGATGGACATGCGTACAGGAATGCTCTCCTAGTCTGAGTCATGATTTACTGAGCAAGTGTCTAAAATGTCCTTGAACATGCAATACTTCATGTTACACCTTTGAGAATACCGCGTTGGTGTACTCGCTTGTCTTCTAATGTAACCTTGCACAATCATCTATCACTAATCCGTATTTTATGTCTGGATCAAAATTGTGGAATAAAAACTCAAGTGTCTCTCCCGCGTGGGGTTTTCATGCAGTTGCTCGGTGTACGCAAGCTCTCGGCGTAGAAATAAGATGCCTTTGAAAAAATGTAATAAAATAAAATCACATGGCAGCTGCTAACTTATGCCAGCTGCTCCAATAAATGGATCAAAAACCAGGCGACTTCTATGTCATCTTTAGACAAAAACTGACAATGGCATGGACATGGATTGTGAGCAACCGACCTTGGAGGACTAACTACATTACACAAACCACAATAAATAACAATAATGCAGCCGTTGAAATGTTTTCCTCCTTTTCACTGCCTGCGTTCAGATGATGTAATATTGCACGTCAGGCAATGGAACACAGTGTTCTTCCTACATATCCCAGAGGCCTCGTGCACACATCTCTCCTCTTGCAATACATTTGATCCTTCCAATTGCTGCAGTTTGTTTTTTCTCTTTTTTTGTTAATAATAAAGTTTTGTAACGCTGCAGAAGAAGCAACTGCTGCTTACGACACCCAACAGGACGAGGCAGCAACAGCACCACCCACTGTGACCTCAGTGAACCGGTTATAAAGAACAAGCGTCACCCATCTTAAAAAGTCAAAATGGAAGTTTGTCTTGAAAGATCATACACATGCACATAGAGACCATGTATAGAATATATAAAAGACTTTAAATGGGGTTATTTCATTAATGTGCATAATAAAATGTGTTGTGTAGATACACGCAAGCTAATGGTCATAAATATAGAGAGCTTTTTTGAAGTAACAGCTTGTGTGTACGGCCATACCACTCTGAGCACGCCGACCTCTCTGGGAGTACCCAGGGCTGTAAGCTTTTTCCTCTGCAAACGGCACTTGTTTGCTTCTTCAAAATACTTCTACTTTCTGTCGGAACAGTTACAAAAAAAGACATAATTATCTTGTTAATTCAGAAAAAAAATACAGCATTGTCTTTGAGACAATCAGAAAAACAGCCCTGATCGGCTTTTCTGTCTGAAACCTATGAAGGCAGCTGCCTAAACGACTCCAACCACTCGTTTCGATGCAAGCTGATACTACAAATCTTTTGATGAGATTATTTTCCTCAAAGACATCTGCTGTTTTTCCTGTATTAACAAGATAATTATGTCTTTTTATAACTGTACAGACAGAAAGTAGAGGTACTGTGAAAAAGCGCCGTTGGGAGGAGAAAAAGCTGACAGCACCTGGTCTTGCCAAGCGGTCTACCAACCAGGTAGTGACCAGGCCCTGCTTAGCTTCCAAGATGAGATGAGATCGGCATGTTCAGAGTTGTAGGCTATACCAATATTTTCTCTTCAAAAAAGGTTTTTACTGTCCATCCATCCCTCCATGTTCTCCCTCTTCTCTGTCAGGGTGGTGGGGGTGGAGCCTATCCCAGCAGCCTTCCCCCTGGACAGGTCACCAGTCCATGGCAGGGCCAACACATATAGACAGACAACCATTGGCTCTCCCAGCCACGCCTACGGTCAATTTAGAGTCTGGATTAACCTGGTCCCTCTTGATGTCTTTGGACTGTGGAGGAAGCTGGAGTACCAGAGAGAACCCAGCAGGAACAGGGAGAACATGGAGACTCACCCAGAAAGATCCTGTGCTGCAGCCGGGGCTCCACCCTCAACCTTTCATGCTGGGGGGCCACAGTGAGGACCACTGCTCCACCGGGCCGCCTCCCTATCATACACCTTAATGTCAAATGTCATACCAATGACAGTCGCTCCTTGGGAGGTTGCTGCCTTGACAGAAAAGATGTCTGGGGGGGGGGGGGGGGGGACAAAAACAGGACAGGCTGCTGGTGTGGCAGCGGGAGGCATGAGAAGCTGCATGAGAAGCTGCTGTGAGCGACAGTGCTAACCACTGCACCACCGTGCAGCCTCGCAGCCTCCTTACATAACTAATAAAAACCAAACAAAATAAGCAACAACAGATGTTTAGGCATTTCTGAATAAGGTTTTTTTTTTCTTTAAATTGATTGGTAAAATAGAAGTTCAAACACAAACACATACAACAGTACATAGACGGAAGAGGGGAGTTTGTAAAAGCATCGTCCACATGGCTTTGGGGTCGGTTGAGTTTTTGATAGCCCCGTATATTAAACAAGTTCACCATGAAGGGTGCACTTACAGGGGAAGAGGGTTTAGAGGCACTGAACACCCATTTTTTGATGAAACATTTGCCTAGTAGGAGCAAAGGGTTACTGTAAAAATATGTATCTGCTCTTTTCATATCAAATCCATTCACACCAAAGGGAAAGAAACAACCATGAAACAAAAGGAAACCTCACCATGATGGTGAGTGTCAGACCAAAGTCCAGACCAGAGGTGAAACACCTGCAACATCACTAAAGCAGACGTCTTGTTTGAGTCTGTTCAGTCCCTCCGTGATCAACCACAGCGTAGTTCCTTACTACGTTATTACTTCTTATGTTACTATGTTATTAGTGAGAAATGATGATGATGCAGTAATTTGCCCGATTTTTTTTTTTACCTGGAAATGTCGTCATTTGATGTCTACGCCTCCTTACTGGACGTGGACCACTTGAGAAAGGTCGTTTCCCGACGTCATCGTACGTGGACCAATCACGGGGTAGTGCGTGGCGCGTTGTGGGCGGGCCTTAGAGTGGTCGTCATTGCAGAATGTTGCATTTGCGTCATTTGCGTCAATAACCGGATGTTACGGCTTTTTCTTTTAAAAAATAAGACACAAGAATTTTAATAAACTATCACCTGCAGCGTTTTACCAACAACTAGATCATTCTCCTCTTTCTCACCTGCAGTGTCCTTTAAGAATGCACTGGGTAGTTAAATACCACCATGTTCTACGTATTCCCCTCACTCATGTTTGACGTGTTTTTGGGCCGTGACGTAAAATATTGCTAATACGATGACATGGAAATGTCATGCATCTTTGTTTTATTTTTTGAATTAGCTAATCTCGTCTTCATCAAGGCAAACACTCCAGTTTTTTTTAATCTAATGTGTTTGACTACGGTTCCCTACGCGCGTCATGCTAACCGGAAGTAGTATGTTAGCTTGGGTTTAGCTTGACGTTAGTTTTGGTCCTCGCAGCGCCTTCAGTGGATCCAATGAGGTGACGCCGCGTCCTGGGCCCGACTGTTGAGATCAAGCCGGTTGTAAAGGGGACTGAAAAACGACTAAGTGTTCCAACAAAGAGGCTCGGAATCAGCTGAGCAAGTGGGGGAGTCGTTCCAGAATCAGCCCGGGAGAGCACACTCCGTCGGCAGCTCCTACGCAGTTTAATTTGTGCCAGCTGAAGGAAGGTAACTTTATATTCCAGCACAGTGCCTCAGTCATGCTTTCTTATTGGCGCTTGTCACTTAGCTAGCTAACGGGAACAGTAAGCTGTCAACTTGTGTTCCAGCTCTTCCCCCCGGTGGTTAGCGTTCGTGGTGTGTGTGGAAAAGCCTGCGTAGTTCTGCTGGCTGTGAATTGAGAGGATGATTGAATGCCGAGCTCTGAGCTGTGGTATCGAAGCTAGCCTCACGATGCCCTGCTGTGTTTAGGGCTGTGATGAGCCAGTGGGTCCAGTGGTGTCCACAACCTGGGACTGGTCCTCCTTTTAAAACCACTACTAAAATCTACTACTACTACTACTACTACCAATGACAATTAATAACAATTAGGACTTGGCGCGTGCATCCAGTTCACCTTCGTGCTTCTAGACGTTTCTGTGCAGGTCATCTGTTCCTGTTTCCTCCAAACACCACTCAGTTCCAGGGTGAAGCTCAGTCTATAGTTGCGCCCTTGAAGGTGAAAGATCCGCTTTGATTCGGGTGCAGAGACGCTGTCGTTCCCTGTTGGTTTTCACGCTTTCGTCACCATCAAGTCCTTGCCTCTTAGGCCACGTGTTGCTAAGTGTCTGCACCTTTGTGAGATCAGGTGCACTGGCACGTCCTCAGGCATCGGCTAGCGTGGCGTTACCTGGTGGTGTCATCCGGATCCTGTCTGAAGGGGATCTCATCCGCAGTCGCACCTGCTAGGAAGCGGAGAGTGGAGTGTAAAGTTATCTAATGATGAGTGTGACGCAACCGGCCTTGTTCCTACTCTCCAGGGGAAGCACCGAGAAGAATTAGATAATGCAGCCGTAGAATGAGAGCGTCGGCCACCATCTGATTGAGCTGCCAACATGGCACAGAAGTGAAGGATGTGTTTGGGGAGGTTTAGAAGCAGAAATCCGCGCACTGATACGGACATGGTCAGGTTAAGTAGCGTGAAAGCATGAAAATGAAATCAACTGATCTCATGTCTTTGTTTGATGAACTGTAATCTGGGTCACTCATGGGGAAATAAAAGTGAGTCAAAGAAAGGATCTCTGCACAGCGACGGCACTTCCTGTGTTGGTCGCAGTTTCAGTTTAATTTGGTTCAGCTTGGTGAACACAGTGACCAGAATTGCAATCAGTACAATCCTCCTCATTCAGTATTTACAATCTTCTGGTCCAGCTCGTCCAGTCAGACTCTCACTGTTAAACCATGAAGATTTGCTCTATTAAAGTTTAATTTGTTTTGTTTTTTATCTCCACAGTTCATCATGGTGCAGAGGAAGCTGGCAATTGTTGCTCTCTTCTGCCTTGTTGTGGCAATGTTGCCTCCCGGCACAGGTATTTTTCACCTTTGATTCTCTGGGTTTATGTTTGGTCTGCATGATTCGAGAGTGTCTGACTGCTTTATTTGAACTGATAATATGAAATATTAACATTGACACCATCACATCTCTTTGGAAAACTCTCTTCACACGATGCCTGGTGTTTGTTTTTGTTTTTTTCCTCATTTTTGTCGTGCAGATGATTTGTAGGTAGGACGCCTCTGCAGCTTCACTGTATTTAATTCAAAATGCTACTTTGACACACAACCAGCCTCACCCTTTTGATTAATCGTGCAGCTTCGGTTGGTGGTGAGCAGTCCTGACTTAAGAACACCGCCACACTGGTTCCTATAAAAAAGTTTTATTTCACCGAGTGTTTGGAAATGGAAAAACCAGACCAGTGGTGCAAGACTACACCGTCCTCGGATCTGTGGTGTGACCTGTGTTTGTGTTTGCAGTGACGGTTGCTGTCATGTCCGTTGACCTGGGCAGTGAGTGGATGAAAATGGCAATAGTGAAACCTGGTGTGCCCATGGAGATTGTTCTCAACAAGTGAGTTCATGTTGAAAGAAACGCCAAGTATTCAAAAAATATACCCATTTAACATAATTGTATCTGTGTACCAGTACTGGCATATATACTTTAACGCTGCCTTGTTGCGTGGTTTCAGCGCGATTCCATTTTTCAAATCGTAGGCGTCTCCTCTTGATCCGCTAGCTGCCTGCCCCCTGAATGTACTAAGAAAAAGTCCGGTCCCTGGAGACGATACAGGGCTCACAAACGGCAAACACCCAGTGCACAGGATGTTCACATAAATATAACAAACCAGGTTCCAGCCAATCACCGACAAGATGGTTGGGGATGGGGGGTTGCATACATTGGAGAGGAAGCAGAGTCGATAGAGCAGCATGGCAGCAGTGACGCTCGGAATTCCTTTCTCAATGGAACAGTTTGTGATTCCTAGCTTACTCTGTAGGTCCTAGCTAGCACTAGCGTCGATTCCAGGAAGCACAAAGTGTACAAGAAGTGTCTCCTTCGAATGAACTCCTAAAATAATTTAAAATACATCAGCAGTAACTTATAACCTCACAAAATAATTTTAAATACATCAGCAGTAACTTATAACCTAACAAAATAATTTAAAATACATCAGCAGTAACTTATAACCTCACAAAATAATTTTAAATATATCAGCAGTAACTCATAACCTAACAAAATAATTTTAAATATATTAGCAGTAACTTATAACCTCACAAAATAATTTTAAATACATCAGCAGTAACTCATAACCCAACAAAATAATTTTAAATACATCAGCAGGAACTCATAATTGGTGTTTACATTGAACGTCAAAGGAAGTGACCCTTAGTGCAGCTCTAATGTTGTTTTCCTCGCCCGCTGCCCCATCACCCTCTGCTTCTAACCTTCCTATTCAGCTGCTGTTTCATTAGCAATAAAATAAGGAGTAAAACAACGTTAAAACATTGCAAATTACAGACTTTAGTTCCTTAATGGGAGGCTCTGGTTACGTCTGTCAGACACTTTGTAAAGGTCTTCATCACTCGCATCTCTTTGAGTTGTTTCATTCAGCAACAGAGACATTAGTCTGCTCTGGTAAACTGGCTGCATCTCCATGTGAGCTAGCTGGAGGTGCTGCTAGGCTCCATCGTGGTGCCTCAGGAGCAGCGGTCCCTGGAAACAACAACTCCCTTTGGCCTGGATTTTGAAATGCTGCAGATTTTTTTACATGCACCAAATTGCTACATAACACACAAGAGGAAAAGTAAATAAAAAAAACCCCAAAGTAATGTTTGGGCTCTTTAAACACACGAATTCAGTGGCAGCTGACATGTTTGCAGCGTGTAATGATTGATGTGTTTTGGGTTTCTCCTCAGGGAGTCCAGGAGGAAAACGCCAACAGTTGTGTGTCTGAAGGAAAATGAGAGACTTTTTGGAGACAATGCGCTAGGAGTGGTATGGTGATCTCAGATGTCCTGTTGTTTTTATGATAAAGTATCCTCAGTAATAAGGGTGGAATAAAAATATTGATACCGCAATACATCCCGATACATCTGTTACTATTCAGTATTTTGCTGGTGCCAAATATTGATGGTAAAACCCGATTAACCCTGTTGCCATTTTGGCGCGCGCGCGCGCGTGTGTGTGTGTGTGTGTTGAAGAGGCTGTTATCTGGGGCTCATTTCCCGCCTGTGGTTTGGTGCTGAAGTTAGAGCTAATTAGCATTTTTGCAGTTGGTCAAGTGCACCAGACATTGCAAACACATGTCTCCTGGTCGCACCGGAGAGGCTGCAACGGGATCTTTTCATCCTCCACACAGCTTCAGACCACATTTGGAGCTTTGTGCAAATTTTTTTTTTCACTTTATTTATGTTTGCAATTTACCCACCTTCCAATCTCCAAATTGCCGCCATTTTTTCACACCTTTCCGTTTTCGTGATATCCTGATAATAAGGATCGATATAAAAACTTAGCATTTACTGGCCTTTTTCTGCACCTCCTAAAGCCCAGCTTGAACAGAAATGGTCACTGCCCTGCTCCTCTCTCAGTCCCACTGGCCCACAGAGGAGGGGAGGAAACGAACCAGGGTTCATTTTAAACCTCAGCTGTGAGAATTACCAAAAATTCTACACTTGGTTTTTGTGTTTCCTCGTCTCAGTTTTGTCGATTTTTTTTTTTTTTTTTTTAAGTTGACACCAAAATGCAGCATATAAATATATAATTCCTGCTTTTTTTTAGTTACATCTTCTTCAGTGACCCAGATTTAGTGGCGTATTGTAGATGAATTGTCTTGCAGTATTTCTATATCTTTATATAATCTGCTCCCTTTATGCTATTCATGGTTGATTCTTGCTTTCAATTCAGTCTGTGAAGAACCCCAAAACCGTCTATAGACACCTGCAAAGCCTCCTGGGCAAGAAGTACAGCAACCCCCAGGTGGCACTCTACCAAAAGCGCTTCCCTGAGCACCAGCTGAAAGCTGACCCAGTCCGCGGCACCGTTTACTTTCAGAACTCAGAGTAAGTCTTTTTACTGGTCTTCATTTTTTTGCCCCCCCCCCCCCCCAAAATCGTGAAATGATTGCCTCTTGGTGTACAGTATTTCAGAATCGTTTGCTTGCTAAGGGTTGCTTGCTGTTAACTTTAATCAAATCAGTGTTCATTTTTTATCATGTGACTGGTTCAGGGATGCAATAGCAGTTGTCATGGGAACCTCAGTACCAGAGAACTACCAGTAAACACGTTAGTCACCGATGACAGACCGACGGCATTTCCTCCCTGCTTTTCCTCTAACAGAGACCTGCAGTACACACCTGAGGAGCTCCTGGGTATGGCGCTCAACTATTCTCGTGGACTGGCTCAGGACTTTGCAGGTCAGTCTGGGCGCAGAGCGAAGTCGTCCTGCGTAAAATGTTCAAAGAGGTGCAGCATGTCAGCTTGTGATTTTGCCTCCTTATCTTTCCAACTCTCAGAGCAACCAATCAAAGATGCAGTGATCACTGTTCCAGCCTATTTCAACCAGGCAGAGCGCAGGGCAGTCCTGCAGGCTGCGCAGATAGGAGGTCTGAAGGTCCTTCAGCTCATCAGCGACAACACAGCTGTGGCCTTGAACTACGGGGTCTTCAGGAGGAAAGACATTGAGAGCACAGTCAAGGTGCGCACTCCACTTATTAAAGGATGCCATCGAATCGACTGCACAGACTGGAATCAACGAGGAAATGAGCGTCATGCGTCTCACTCCTCAGTGCCATAACGATGCATTCATTTCCCCAAAATACAACAACATGAAAGCCACGTATTAAGTTTTGTTGACGTTAGTGTCTCCACATGTTAGGAAAACTAAAGTGTCTGAGTCTGATCCTCTTTTTTCCCCCTCTCAGAATGTGATGTTTTATGATATGGGCTCAGGCAGCACAACTTCCACCATCGTCACTTATCAGACTGTGAAAACCAAGGAGTCTGGCACCCAACCCCAGTTACAGATCCAAGGTGTTGGGTGAGTGGAAGGCTCGTGAGGTGGCGTTACCTCTGAGGGTTCTAGCACCAGCACGTCAGGGCTGTTCCAGCACCCCCTTAGTGGCAGAAATACATTTATTTTGTGCACTGAGCATTAAATGCTCAACATTCCTCCCTAAATTTTAGAAATATTTAAAACAGTGATTAATGAGGACAATAGAGACAACATATGCTTTATCCACTTATTTCAAACACGGAGAAAGAATGAATGAAAAAAGTAGACTGAAATGTGGAAGCTAGTGATTTCCACACAAGCAAGAATCCTGTTTGGAAGGGAGTTTGTGGAAGTAAAACAGTTCTCCACTCCTGTTTGTCTGAATATTTAACCGTAAGTTGGCTTTTTTTGTTTTTTAATAAAGACTCACATTCCAGTAAACATAAGAATAAAACAAAGAGGCTCAAAAGAGTCTTGTAAATTTATTAAGATATGGAAGAAATAACAGTATGAATTCATATTAAACCATCCAGTTTATATATTAATACATTTATTACACCCCAACACTCAAACTGTTGAAATGAAATGTATTCTCAGCATCCATTCGTCATTATTTTAGGGAGTTTGTGTTTGGGAGATGTCTGAAACTGGCCTCACAGCAGGTTCACCAGTTTTAGCTATCGTCCTGAATCCACCAGCTTCTAATCAAAGAGGGGGTGTTCTTAGCCTCAGCACGCACGGCTAGTCGTCTCTGTCCTGTTGTGGCTCCAGGTTTGATCGTAGTTTGGGGGGCTTTGAGATGGACCTGCGTCTCCGGGACCACTTGGCCCGACTCTTCAATGAGCAGAAGAAGAGCAAGAAGGATGTCCGGGAGAACCACCGGGCCATGGCCAAGCTCCTCAAAGAAGCCCAGAGGCTCAAGACGGTGCTCAGTGCGAATGTAGACTTCACAGCCCAGGTGAGTCCAGCAGAGTCCGGAGCCCTCAAGCCTGCACATCTTTACAGAACTCTTTTCTGGAATCCTGCTGAAGGACCTGGAATAAGATCAAGTGTTAGAATGTGGGCGGATGTGTTGGGTGTCTATGATCACTCAGACTGACAGAAGTGTGTCCCATGAAAGTCACGAGTGAGTAGATCACATGAACATCTGGGTGCTGCACTTAAACGAGTTTGTGTTTTTTAGGTCGAAGGCCTGATTGATGACATTGACTTCAAAGCTAAGGTGACCAGAGCTGAATTTGAAGAGCTGTGTGCTGATCTGTTTGAAAGAGTGCCTGGCCCGGTGCAGGATGCCCTCGCTGCTGCAGAAATGACGATGGTTGGTGTTCTGGTGGTTGGTCCGCCAGCTGTTGTCATTTGATGATGTTTGATGGAACGCTAACAGCCAACATGGAGTCAGTAATGAGGTTTAATCCGCTGCACTTCTCTTTGTGCCGACAGGACGACATTGAGCATGTGATTTTAGTAGGTGGCTCCACTCGGGTCCCCAAGGTTCAGGAGGTGCTGCTAAAAGCTGTGGGCAAGTGAGTGTCAACCTTCTGAGTAACTCACAAATCTGACGACCACATCTTCAGCCGGAGTCGTATCCCTACTGAGTGTGTCTCCATGCCTGATGGACACCGGCGTCTCCGGTGGCACGTAATGTCAGCGAGGCACAGCGGGACTTTTACCCTCTTCACTGGCTCTGTTTGTTCTGCTCACCATAAACAGACCCAGTTCTGTGGTTCCTGTCAAAAATGTCTCGAAGACCACATGGTTGAGCAAAAGGGGGGGGGGGGGGGGGGGGTTTAACTAGTCACGAAAAAAAAACTAACTCGCCTGGTGACTAACATAGTCAGTGCTGTCGCAGGGTAGTTGGAGAGCAAAAGCAGAACTTGGTTTCATCTTAGACAAGAATACAGTCACGAAATGATTTTCAGAAATCAAGGAAAGATTAAAAAGTAGTAGTAGTAGTATAACCGTAGTAGTAGTAGTATAACCACTACAAAACAGCAGTTGAGTCTGAAATTACTTTGTGTGAAGATAACTCATTAATACGTGTGTACAACATTTGTACTCTTCTGAGGAACGTGAGGGTTGCAAGTCTTTGCAACCTTTTATTTTTTTGGGGATCGGAAGCTGAAAAGTTTAGGAACCCCTCATCTAATGATATGAGACCAGGGGGGCTGTGCCCCCCTGTGCTAAAGAGAAGAACTCCGGTGCACTTGTCTTCATGACTTTCAGTCACAAAGGTTTTATCTCAACTTTTTGGTGCACAAATTACACCTCCGTCAAGTGATGTCATATGTAATCTATGTAAGGTGAATCGTATAAAACCCCATTCTCACTGGTCAAAAACAAAATCTGCCAACACTTTGTTTTGTTGTTTCTGCAACGGGAGCAGCTTTAATCAGCGTTCACTCTGGGGTCAAATGACTGCAGTACTCTCAAGGATTTATTGGCTCACCTCCTATTGGCATTGATGGGAACACGAAACCAGAAAAAAAGTGTCATTTGTGGCCAGTTTGGCATCATTCTTGTGGTGTCGTGTGAACACCGACTGGAGCAAGAGTGACTTCTGTCTGGCGCAACTGTGGTTGTGACATTAAATGTGGAGCACCGGAGAAACGTAACTCCTCGTCTGCTCACTTCCATGAACGGTTCTACCAGGGTCTGAAACAATCGGCGCCTGGGCAGGTGTGTAGAGTTATTTTCTCAACCACAAATTGTATTGGTAACGTTTGTCAGACGGGGACAAACATGAAGTACGCGGCGCTGTTGGTACCTTGCATACCGACTCCCAGATGAACAGGAAAAGAAATCCTACACAAAACCTTTGGTAATTTGGGACGGTTGTAGTTGTAACGGCCATGTTTTTTTTTCCTGTGTAGAGAGGAGCTGGCGAAGAATATCAATGCAGATGAGGCAGCAGCCATGGGGGCTGTGTATCAGGCTGCTGTCCTCAGCAAGGCCTTTAAGGTCACACCCTTCCTGGTCCGAGACGCCGCCATCTTCCCCATTCAGGTCAGTGCAGGTCACCTTTGCTGATGATTGCATGAACTCCTGCGAAGGAAGCTGCTGATCATCTGAATCATAACTGGAGCAATGATCCCGCTGAGTAGACGGTAGTTTTCATTCATCCGTGGTTCACTGCTACAAAATTAGATGGTAAAGAGATTTGGAACACGAGTTCCCAGCGCGCTAACCACATGCGGTCTCCTTCCATCAGGTGGAGTTCACCCGTGAAACTGAGGAGGAGGGGATCAAAATCACCAAGCACAACAAACGTGTCCTCTTTCAGAGGATGGCGCCCTACCCCCAACGCAAGGTCATTACGTTTAACCGCTACACCGACGACTTCGCTTTTGACATCAACTACGGAGACCTCGGCTTCCTGTCCCAGGAGGAGCTCAGGTTGGACGATGGTGGCGTGATTTAAACATTGTCTGCTTCCTTAGGGATGAGTGAAGAGGTTCATGTACAAATACTGAGGCTGTATTTACCCTTTAGATCAGGTTAATTGGTTTAACAAGTATGTCAAAAGGGTTGGGTTGGGGTTAGGCTGGAGCCTATCCCACCTGACATGGCGACAGGCGGGGTTCACCCTGGACGGGTCGCCAGTCCATCACAGGGCCATCAGGAGCAATAAGGGGCTCAGTGTCTTGCTCAAGGACACTTGGACATGGTCACCGGGGGAAGTGAGGATTGAACCAGCGACCCTTCAGTTACTAGATGGCCACTCTACATCCGTGCCATGCTGCCTCCTTACCTCATACAGTAGCTGGATATGTGAGGACTGAAATATCGTGTGATCATTGCAGAAATCTAGCTCCTGCTAAATCTCTACCAGGGACACATGTTTCAATATCCTGTCCAATCCTCCCTGTTCCAGAGGCCTTGATCCGGTGTCTCTGTGTGTTGCAGTGTGTTCGGCTCACTGAACTTGACCACGGTGAAGCTGTCGGGAGTGGGCGGCAGCTTTCAGAAGCATGCCGATGCAGAGTCGAAAGGCATCAAAGCCCATTTCAACATGGATGAAAGTGGAGTTCTCCTGCTGGATCGGGTCAGTGGACCATTTTAGTCTCTTCAGCTTCTGTTGAACAGTCGCACATTGTGAACCAGTCACTGGCATCCCAGAAACGAAGAAGGAAAAACAGCAACAACAACAAAGTCAAGAGAAAAGCCAGTACCTCCATCAGCGCAAATGCAACGTACCAAATAAAGTGTTAAATCAGATACAGTTGATGTAAAGGACCCCAAACTGTGAATGAACACAAACACTTACGGATCGATTTGAACAAACAACGTAGAATAAGCAGGAGTCCAGCAGGTTAGAGGTGAAAAGTTATTAATGCAGAAACAGTCTACTGACAGCCAGACTCAGGTGCTTTCATCAACTAGACAGACGGAGACAAACGACAGAAATCAGCAATCAGAATGACGGACAAATTACTTTGTATCAGTTGAAATCGCAGGATCAAAACATCTGGAATCCCAGCTGGTGCCATTTCTCTGCTTTTCCTCCTCAGGTGGAGTCCGTCTTTGAGACCATTGTGGAGGAGAAAGAAGAGGAGTCAACATTAACGAGTAGGTTCATGTCGGTAGCGCCAGGTCTGTGGGTGATGGAGGGCTGACTCCAGTGTCCAGAGTTGCGATTGTTAATCAGGGTTACTCCTTCTTTTCTTTCCTTTTTTTCAAATTACTGTTTTTCTCGAATGTGTTTCTCTTTGTTTCTACAAATTACCTGCACATTCAGATTTAGAACATTTGCTGACAGCCGTGGGGCCTCAGGGCGATGTTAGGCTGCTGGACGATGGACGAGCTGGTGAGGGGTCCGAGGGGCCTCGGTGGGGGTGATGGCATAAGTCCTGACAGGAAACCGCACCTCTGCCATACAGGGGGGTTGTTTATGGATCACTGTATGCTCTGTTACTCTGAGACCCCAGCCTCTGAACCCCAGCTCTTGCTTCATGATCTCTGGGGTCCTCAAGCGTCCATCCTAATTTATTTATTTATTTATTTTTAATAGACTCTGAATAATGGCTAAAAATTCTCAGTTAGGAGGAATCCAAGAACCCAGAACTAAGTGGACTGGCGGTGTCGCATCGGCCACCTTTTGATGTCCCTGTCACTCTGGTTTAATGAAACGAAACAACTGACGAACCTGGAGGCTGCATTCATTGTAGTAGCGTGATTGCTTGTTCCCTTGTGTTTAGTGTCCAACACAACTTCATCCCAGCTGATCATTGTGTGTGTTTCCAGCTTAGTGAAACACGGGAGCAAGATTACTCACCACACTTTAAATGATCATAGCTGAGGTGCAGTGTTTCAGGGTGCAGCCCTCTTCATGGGGTTCTGATCTGCAACTTCCCTGCTACATGGTAGAAATTAGGTTTCTGGACCCTTCATTCTGTGGCTCGGGCTGAAAAGTTTGGGAACCCCTGCGTTAACCAGTCCTGTATTATCATAAAGGACCATCATTCCGTACCTTATCCCTCATTTACTGTCTTTCAGAACTGGGTAACACAATTTCCACACTGTTCGGAGGAGGATCCTCAGAACCCGCCCCAAATGCATCAGAGCCTGTCCAGGTAACTGCCCCTATTTAAATGGTCCAAAAGATTTTAACCATTTATCACAGATAGCCCAATTTTTGTGATAAGAAACTGTAGATTCTTTATGAAGAGGATGTGTAATATTGCAAGGAATTGTTTCCTGATTTGTCATGTCCAGGATGAGGAGGAAGTTCCTCCAGAGTCTGGAAGTGAGGGCAAGGACGAGAGCAGTAAGGACAAGGCCCAGAAGGAGGAGGCTGCCAAGGAGAAGCAGGATGACTCAGCACAAAGTGCCGGAGAAGAGAAAAGCCAGGAGAAGACGGAGGATGCAGGCAGCAAAGCTGATGCCAAGGTAGGATTTGTCTTGATGAACCCTCAAGAGGATGATGTGAGTATAGTGCCAGCTACGCTGGTCAGGTCATTTATGTCTCTCCTCCAAGAGGAACCAGTCTCGACAGACGCTGTGTGGAAATGAAGCACATTTGTTCTGTTGAAGGAGGAAAAAGAGAAATCTGCTGATGCAGACAAGAATGTGGAGAAGGCGACAAAACCTCAGAAAAAGAGCAAGATCTCTGAAGAAATCTCGGTGGAGCTGATAATCAATGACGTCCTCGACCCCACCGCTGAGGATCTAACCTCCTCCAAAAAGAGGTAATGCAGCCATGTTCATTTAGCTTCAGCTCTTGTTCTCTCTTCACTTTGATCAGCTGAAAACAAGTGTGCGTCCCTTCTCAGGCTGCAGGATTTGACTGACAGAGACCTGGCCAAACAGGAGAGGGAAAAGACACTCAACAGCCTGGAAGCTTTTATCTTTGAGACGCAGGTAAGCCGTTGAAACTGGCGTGGCGACTGAAATTGTAGGAAACTTAAAATCTAGTCTTGAAGTGATTTGAGATGAAACCCTGCAGGCAAAAACCCAGGCCACCCCTCGCTTGAGTTTTGGGATAATTTTCTTTCTCCAAGGTGAAGCTGCATCAACTCAACATTAGAGACTCTGGTGTTACTGAAGGCTAACCGTCAGGGCCAAACAAATACACACACACACCTACACCTGAAACACTCAAGCCAAAGTGTTCTCTTTATTCATCCGTCTGAGAGGAAGTCGCTCTCTGTACCCGCCGTCTTTCTGAAGCCTGCTTGATATAAAAAAAAAAGTGACACCAGAAGATGTCAATCTTGGGCAGAAGTCTTGCTTGGTTTCATTCTAAAGTTGTACAAATCAGAAGAATATTTTCAGCGCGATGAAACTCTTTGGCCAGTTTTCCTCCCGTGCAGGGATCGAAGCTCAATAGAAGTCGGCGGCTTGTCTGACCGAAAGCTTCCGCTGCAGAGTCAACATGCTCAGTTGCTAGGACACAGATGTTCACTGATGGCCTGAGATTGTGGCAGGGGCTAACAGAGATACTCCTTAGGTGGAGAGGAATATTAAGAATACATACTGAGATGCCTGGAGTCCAGGGTTGTTGCACGAGACTTTACATCACTAGAAAAGAAAAGCACCGTCGTGGGAGGGCTCATTGGTTAATAGCTGAAGCTTCTTGAGTCATCATAAATGGATGATTTCAACGTGTGGAGAGAGAGAGCGGTGATGGTAGCGTTGCCCTCTCCTAGCTTTGTCTCCGAGCTCACAAACATCAGCTCATCCTTCAGATAACTTAGGGAGTTTCACAAAATGAACGTCTCTACAGTCCCAGTGGTTCTGGATCCTCTGAGCCTTCGACCCACCTGTGTGGCTGCTTGGGTGTGTGGGAGGAGACCGAGGCTGAGAACGCTGCTATAAAAAGCTCCTTCACTCTTTCCTCAGCACTTGAAATAGGAGGGATTATGTGAGCGTTTCAGGACTCAGACCTTCATCATCGTCCACCCTCTGAGGAACCAATCTCCTCAGGAGCACTTTGACTTCCCGAGCTGTCCTGCTTCTTACCTGTTTATATACTGTGTATATACACACTCTAATACTGAGAAGCCTGTTCATTTCTTGCATTACCTGATTTACAGAACGTTTTATTCTCACATTGTTATGGCTTTCAAAAGCGAGATGTTCACAAGCCTCATCTTAATATTGATGAGAGATCTGGCATGATTCCGTTTCCCCATTTCTGGAACAACATGTCAACAAGTGTATCCAGAATCTTGCAAATGAACTGGCATCACTGTAAATGTGCCTTGTTTCTCCATGAGCATCCAAGAAATGAATTACAGTCAGAGACGATACAAGAGTGAGGCAGCACCTCAGTAAATGATCCTCCCCAAAACACTGCTCCTCTTCCTCCAGGACAAACTGTACCAAGAGGACTATCAGCTGGTGGTGTCGGAGGAGGAGAAGGAACAGATCTCAAGCAAGTTGAGCGAGGCGTCAGAGTGGATGGAAGAGGACGGCTACTCGGCCACCACCAAGCAGCTGAGAGAGAAACTCTCCCAGCTGAAGAGCCTGTGCAAGGACATGTTCTTTAGGGTGGAGGAGCGGCGCAAGTGGCCCGACCGGCTGGCTGCCTTGGAGAGCATGCTCAACACCTCCAGCTTCTTCCTGAGGTGAGCGTCATGAAGCGGGTCTGGGGATCTGTGGTGCTTCTGTAGATTTGTGGTGCTGATGAGGTTTTTTTCCCTCTCCTCTCAAAGGAGTGCTAAACTCATTCCAGAGGACGACCAGATCTTCACTGAAGTTGAGCTCAATGTGTTGGAGAAAGTGATCAACGAGACAATGGTAGGTGAATGGATTTACGAGGGCACGGGCCAACATTTACACTCTTGGGCACTCGTTTTGCTTCGTACGTGAAGTTGCAGTTGACAGATCTAAAAAAGAGCGGTGCAACTCTGCCCTTCAGTCCAGTGTTCTTGTTTAGGTTGGGTGCCAGTTTGGCTCATCCTGGTCCGTCTACATGGCACAACTTGAAATCTTTTGAGTCCTGAATTTTAATGTCTCTTTGTATGAACTTGAAAGCCATTCTGTCCCCTACTTCTTGAGCTTGAGCGGCAAAGCAAATTTGTGAGGTCTGTTTTGAGTGCGAGCTTCATCGGCATTTATCGATCATCTGTTGATTACTGCTCCAACAACACTGCAGTTGGAACCAAACCGTCTGCTCCACTGGCTGAATGCATTTCTGAGTCAGTCTGACTGACTCATGGCTCTCTAGAGCCGCGGATCTCTGCCATTGGGCTCATACGGGAACAGCTGGCGCCCTCTAATGGACGTAGTTCAATTTTGAGAGGGAAGTTGCTTTTGTGTAAAAGTAGAATATTTAAATAAAGATTTGAAGGAACGTATGTGTTAATTAAATCAACAAAATGATGTAATTACTACCTTTATAAAACTCCATCCTCTGACAACATCATCAACTGGAGATGCTGAGTTTGGCGAGGCTGTTATGGGGCGAATACTGCAAAAGCTCTTTAAGAGCTCCCATGAAGTTTTCGAGGACCTGGTTGTTTAGTTTAAGCTGAAGGGTTCGTCCCATATGATGATGAAGACGGTTTCATCTTCATGAGTCCCTGCCTGCTACAAGAACGGGCGGGTGAGCCTTGAGATAGAAAAGGTTGAGAGCCCATGCTCAAGGTCATACGTTTAAGACACAAGTTCCATTGTGAGTAAAGTTGCTAATGCTAGCTGGCTAACGTAATGGCTTTGTCAGCAGCAAAGTTAGGTGACTGCTAACTTAAAACTGGCTTACTCAAGTATTGGACCCGATGGTGGTTCCTGTAGTGTGACGGTTAAACTGACTCCTGATCAGTCACCCAGGCGTTCTGACCGGGAAAGAGCATGACTTTGTTCCGGTCATGATTCTTTCACCACGTATTCATTTGAATAAATAGTGATGGCCGGTGTATCACGTGAAGAGACATGTCTCCTCTGGTTTGTGTGTTCATGAAGCTTGATAGGTAGTGTAGGGAGGTGAGTGTCCTGCAAAGAATCCAAATGTCCCTGAAGGACGTTGAGCATCAGAAATCTGGACTTTTCATCTCTAATGTCGAGCTCCAAAATCACCGGATGCTACATTTACCATAGGTGGTGTCTTCATGCTGGCACTTTAGCTCAGTAAAAAGCTAAACGCCAGATCCCTAGATTTGTTGTCGAGTGCTCCTTTTAAGTGTCTGTCAGGTGGAAGTTGGAATGTCCCTTCAATCGTGTAATTGACCCCACACCTGTCTGCTCCAGACGTGGAAAAATGAGACCGTGGCAGAGCAGGGGAGCCGTTCTCCAAAAGAGCGTCCAATCCTGCTGTCAAAAGACATCGAGGCCAAGCTGGCGCTGCTGGATAGAGAGGTCAACTACCTGCTCAACAAGGCCAAGTTCGCCAAGCCGAAGGCCAAAGCTAAAGCCAAGAACAGCACCAGCTCTGAGAAAGGCAGCGAGGCCAACAGCACAGCCGAGGAGATCGTCATCCCTCCTACAGAAGAGAGCGCCGACAAAACCAGCGGTGGGTCATTTTACGTGTGTGTGTTATTTTAGTTGGATTAAAACCAGAGCTCTAATACACATCAAATCCCCTCCTATGTGTTTCTAGATTCAAATACACAAAGCCCGGAGGACCCGCAGCCAGGCGAGGCCCCGCCCACTGAAGAAACCCCTTTACAGTTAGACTCTGACAGCCAATCACAGCCCACAGAAGAAACTACAACTCCAGGTCGGTGTGCTGCACCATTTTGTGATGATGATGGAGAACTTTAGGTTGCGACTACAGTGGGTTGGGAAACAACCGCTTGCAGGCAGACATTTTGATAATTGACTTGATGCTTTGCAGTTTTTGTGTCCGACCTCCTTCCTCGCTGAGTCTGCTCATATTTGGGATGTTGGTATCACAAACCCGGTCTCTGGTTTAAGAACTGTTCCACTCCTACGATACATACACAGATATTAGAATTTTATCAGGCAATTGGTTCAGTAGACAAAAGCCTCATACGATATGATTGGAATGCCCTCTGCTCAATTTGATGTTTCATAATAATATTACTAATGATTGTGAAGCTGTGAGCTGCTGAATTAAACTGGAGGATGCAGAGTCAGAATGAATGGTTGAATCCGTCAGTCAGGACCTGTGAGGACACCACAAGCTAACAGCTAACACCAGAAACACTTGTATTTGATTGGTTTTCATCGCTGGAACTATGAATGTTCTAGTCTGCAAAGAACTTTCTCAAGACTGATAAAGTTTAGAATCTAAATAATCAGTCACGTCGTAAACACGCGCAGTGCTAAGTGGCGCATGTATCTGCTTTATGGACATGAAATCAGTGTCCAAGAGAGGCCTGAAAGTGCCAGATACGAGTCTGTGTGGTGTGTCATGACTCTTGTGTCCGAGTAAATCTGTAATCATGAGCTTTGGGTACTCGGACGGAGACGTGGCGTCCTTCCTGAAGAGATTACACTTCTCCACGAGAGTAAACAGAGTCAATTTCATCCCTGGTTCACTGGGTATTTAGTTCGTCCTCTCCTGTCCTCATTTCCAGGACCAACAGAGAACGCCACACCTGAGAACCAAAAAAAGGAAGAATTATAACAACTGGAACTGAGGAAAAAAATATTTATTGACAGTGTCTAAATGTTCCACGGTCCTTCCTGCTCTTTTTTCCCACTTGTCCCCCCACCCCCCCACCCCCTTTATTTTATTTTATTTTTTTTGTCCTCATGTCCCTGTTTGTTGAACTGCTGGAAGCTGATCGGCGAAGGACTGGAAACCACTCTTGCCCCCCCCCCCTTTTTTTTCCCCATGCTGTTCATCTCGCCCTCCTTTCATGGACTCTGTAAGCAACAGACACTTGTGCAGCGTGAAAAAGCAAAGCCAGCCAGGTCGAGGCATCGCAGCAGAGGACGTGGAATCATCCGTTGGCCAAACTAGACACGCCTACGTGGATATTTGGCATGGATGAGGACCATTACTGTGTGAGTTAGCACTCACGTCCCCTCGACCATGATGTGTTGGTGAGGTTAGTATTTGTCCTGATGCTTGCAGCATGACTGACTACTAGCTGCTGAGGAAGTGCACTTCTGGTTCTGGGTGTAATATTTTGTTTATTTTTGTTTTTTCCCTCCCACTAATACAGAATTAATTTGGTTACATAAACTGTAGGTGTGTTGGTAGAAAACCTGACGTGGAAAATCATGGTCCTGCCAGTTTATTTGAATGGAAGCAGCAACTATAACAAGTTCAGACCCTCGTCATCATCACAGCTGTCGGCGCTGTGGCCTGGGATGATCTGACCCTGGGTCATACCACAGTCACAGAGCGAGTTCTTAGAAACAATAAATGTCCGTCAAAGCTAAAGGACTAAAATCTGCTCCAACCTGTCGGTCACGACTGATATTTGTGATATGAACGGTACAGTATGTGGGTTATCGGAACACGCTACTCCTGCAAATTTCACACTCCAGGTATTAGACCGTATACATCGTCCCCTGAAGACGCTTCTCCACTCCACCCTCCGCCTCTACAAAATTAATCCAGATTACCCCACACACAGGCGCTGGCTGGAGCCGTGGCATTGAGGTCCTGCCTACTCGATCCTGAGAGTGCCACTGCTCAGGGAACTCCTTTTTCATGGTTTGAAACAGACAGACACATCCCACATTCACGTTCTATTGTACGGTTCTAAATGTCCACAAATGTGTTGATGACCGCATCTTCCATCAGAGCTGCCGAATCATTCAAGAATCAAAGATTTGACTCTAGGTCCATTCTGGGAGGGCTGGCCTCAGACAAACGGCGTTGTCTGAGCTGTTCCTAGAACGGGACCTGTTCATGTCACAAAGGTACATGGAACATTGCCAGAGAGAGACAGGAAAAATGCACCTTATTCTGGAACTTCAACAAAACCTGTCATTGGTACGGATTTGTGTCCCTGGGCCATGACAGAACCCTGATAGAGGTTCCTCCATAATGTTCTCTGTAATCCTGCTGACCACGTAGAATTAACCCGCCTCACTTCACCTCATTTGCAGATGATGATTTTCTTCTCTTTGAATGTGGGCAAGCAGCACGATAACTACCTAAAAAAACAAACCCAAACCATGTTGTGAGCTCATGGCGCCTGTGCGCACACGTCTGTAATCAGAATCAACAGGCGCCGGCGTGACCGGAGAGTTGACGTGTAGACTGCGGGCTTGAGGAATGCTAACTCCTTTAGCATGGAGTTAGCACTGGCTTGTTCAGGGGCTTACAGATGGTCCCTTGAGTACAGATTTTGGAAGTTTCCCCTCAGACTAAAATCACATTCTTCAGTAGAACGTCACTGGAACCTCACCAGTACCTGATGGGACTGATGCTTCTCCAACATCTTGCTCCTGCTGAAGTGTACATGCACCACCAGCCTCTTATTTTGGCTTCCTTTTTCTAATTGTGGCTCAACGGAATCATTGACGGCTCACTGAGGAGCGGCGGCGGCGGCAGTGTATGACCTGCAGCAGGGTTCCTGTTTTGTTTGAATATCTCAGCATTTCTGCTTGGCATCACTCTTTGGACTAGGCTGGATGAACTCGTACAACTTTCACTTTTTCTACTGATACCAGTTCAACATTTTGAGAAGTGCTTGAATGTGTTGCGGTGACAGCAGATAAACTCCACGCTGCTCGTAAGCTGCTAAACGTAGAAGAGGCGGTGTGTTCACTGATCTTTACCTCGACATGCCCTGTGGTGCACATCCTTTACAACTTCACGTCACCTGTGTGCTTCTGTTTGCAGCACTCTGGATCATTTGAGGGGGTGGGTGGGGCGGGGGGTTGGGAGGGGGTGCTGAAGGAAACAAAAAGGATGCGAACAATGTGTTTCTAAACTGTTAATAAAGAACTTGTTTGTTTTTAACTTGTATTTTATTTTGTTCGAACCTACTCACAAGGATTAGTTAGGGATTAAATCCAAGGTTCCGAACCTCCTCCCTCGCTCGGTCACAGCTTCTTAGTTTCTTTACGGTTCACATTCCTCTGGACATTCATTCCATGTAAATTGACCCAACAATTTATTCATATAAGTATACTGCTGGGATAGGCTCCAGCCCCCCCGCGACCCTCAACATTAGCTCTACATTAGTTGAGCGGTCTGTACCACCTGGTCCGTACAAACGTCGGTGAGTAAAACAACTTGATGTGGTACGATGGCGGTAGGGTTTTTGCGCTATCATACTGTGTCTTCATTCATCGGGAATAAATTCACCTCCGTCAGTAATTTATTGTTTGAATAAAAATATTTGAGATGTCCCAGTGTATTTTCAGTGGAACAAAAGTGTTACATGTTGACAAAGCCATTTAAGTTGAGAAATAAAATTCATATTTTAAAGATGGCAGCCGGAATAAAAGTGTTGACATTGCACATCTCATCAAACAGAGGCGGCCTTGAGCAGTTTGGTGTCCCAGGCAAGATTTTTCCTGGAGCCCCCCGGCTGTGGTCGTGGTGTGCGACGCATTCATCACGCGAGGGGCTTGACTATATGGCTTCATGTCTCGCACACATTTTCACAAACATTCGATTCAAATGAAGATGTGTTGGTTGATTAGCTCCCTCCCTCCAAGAGCTAGGCTAGCTATTACAAACTTATCAATCACCTCTGTGCTTCTCCCGTTTCTCCCTCTTCGTCTCTCCTTCTCTTTCCACCCTGTGCACAAGAGGCTTTTCTCTTGCTGGACATCGCCAAAACAAAACAAAACAAAAAAAACCCACGATGAAACAGTGCGTCACTCTGACGCGCTGTTTCCTCAGTCGTTGCCATCACAGCACCAGCATGCTGCTTGAATGTGCGGCTGGGCTACACCGAAAGACAGTCCAGCTGCAGGGGTGTTCGTTGTGAAGCCCCAAACGTAATTTTCTGAAGTTGCACTTGAGGGCGCCTGTTAGATGAATTATACACACACACACACACATATATATATATATACTGGTAGTTATCTATATCTACATATGAGTTAGAAACTTGGAGGGGAAAATAATATAACAGAAAATGTTTGGTGGTCGCTCGCCGGCGCCCTCCATCCCTCCCTCATGTTGCCCCAGGCGATCGCCTGGTCTGCCTATTAAAGGGGCCGCCTCAAATTCAAATTCTGGAAACACTTGAAAGTGAAGTCCAAGTACCTCAAAACTGCACTTGAGTCATTGAGCAGGTGTATTTTCCACCACTGCAGCCCAGAGAATGCACTGTGTGCTTCCTCACGGTCAGCTCACAACCTCCTGGATCAGTAAACCTGTCCAGATGAGGACCTCCTACAAACCTAGGTCTACAATAACGAAACACAATGGCGAAATAATAGTGTTTAAAAAATGCAAGTACAAAAAAGCACAGTTCTATGGCATTGAAAATAATATAGGTAACAGGATTGTGTGAAACCCCCCTGAACATTCTCCACAGTGCAATGATGTTTTTGTCCTTTCAAAAAAAAAAAAGGGGGAAATGTAAATAGAAAATACCTCTTAACCTTTCACACATGCATACATATAAATATGTATATACACATATATATATATATTTTTTTAAAGGACAAACACATCATTACCAAGACCTAAATGTCAGCTAAAGTACCCAAATAACAATACAAATAATATAAAAACCCTTAACTCCAAAACACAATAATAGAGAGAAAATTAAAGAAAAACAAGAGACAAACAGAGACAAACGGTACAGGGGTTCAACCGTCTTGCCGATGATCTTGATCGTATTGGAGCACATATCGTGTAGAGCAAACTGATGTTTCCTGTCGCTCGTTCATCTCCAGTCTCTTGTGCTGCTGTTGGCTGAAATAAATGGGGAAGTCTTTTTCAAATTAATCTCTTCACACCAGTGTTGGCTTTGCGGACGTAGTAGACGATGAAAGCCATCAACGCGAGGCAGAGAGCTCCGATGCAGCCGGCCACAACTGACACAGCCACCACAGTGTTATTCACATGGGTCTGCTGCGAACCTGGAAGAATGTCACACAGCATGCGTTAGAAATGTCCTGATAACAGTTTCCTTATCATGTGACCTAGAGGAAGCAGGTATAGGGGTGAAGAGGACTGGTCTAAGCACAGACCCACGTGGAACACCATAGCTGACTGTTGTGGTTTCAGAGGAACCATCATTGGCAAGTACGAACTGAGTCATTGGTCAGTTTCTGTGCTATGATGAACCTGAAACCTGCCTGGAAATCCTCTCATCAGCTGTAGCTGTGGAGAAGTCACAGAGCTGTTTAGCAACTGCTTTCTCCAGGACTTTGGAGAGAAAAGGAAGATTTGATATGAAAGATTCTAAAACTAGAATAACCTCAAGCAAAGCTTTATTTCCTAGCTCTGCTTTGTACAAAGTTTTCTGGTAAATCATCAGAAAACAAAAATCACTGCACTCAAAATATACCTTGAGATGTTCTTGTGTCATCTTAGTCCTCTATTCAGTTTTAAAATGTCCTTTGCACCAATAGTATCGACGCTAATGGCTAACGCTAGCACAGCTACGCTAGCGTCAGAGATACATTCAGCAATAACTCCACGGCTGACAGCGGTGGGCCTGAGTCTGTGCCACGTTGATTCTGTTGTCTGCGACAGCCTTGATTTAACTTGATTATATCACCCTTGGCCCTGCGATGGACTGGCAACCTGTCCAGGGTGAACCCTGCCTCTCGCCTGTAGCCGCTGGGATAGGCTCCAGCCCCCCCACAACCCTTGACAGGAATAAGCGGAAGAAAATGGATGGATGGATGGATGATATCACCCGTGGCTTCTGACATCTCTTGGATGGATCCAATAGAAGGGGGGAGAGGTGACAGTGGTCAGTGCTACACTTTGAGTTTTCTAGTTGAACAAATCTATGTTCACAGCTGCTACACCTTCATCTCCCAGTACTGCACCCTCAATTTGGAACAAGAATCAAAACCAACCAGAGCAGGCTGGAAGGACTACACCAGTGGCGCAATAGAACACTCTAGACAAGCACCATGAAGGTAGAAGCAGTGACAAAGCGTAACCTGGAAAAAGGCTGCCAACATCCACAGAAACTGAACGTGACTAGAAACCAGACAACTCTGGAAGAATCCAACCACTACCACAGAGTTGAACTCCAAGACACTTCTTGATCTCCTGTCAAGGAAGCAGGTCATCTCGCCTCAAGGCTGTCCCTGCACTTTTATCAGTTTTCTTTTCATTCCGGACAGTCACTACTGCTGCGTACTCTCTGTAGGCAGGAGTAACTCATCTGTCTACCTGCTCCACTCGTCTATATGATCAGAGAACCCAAATGGCATTGTCACATCAATCTCAGGAACACAGGACATTTGTACCTCCAGCTGCTACCAGGTTTCCTGCAAGAGAACAAGAGAAAATTTTAACAAATCTTCAAACAACTGGTGGTGGACCGAAAGGTAACAGGTATGATGCGTTTTCCCACCATTGTCCAGGCGGGTAGTGATGGGGCCGGAGGTGACGGTGGCCGAATCACTCACTGCGGTGCCCTGGTCGTCCTCGACACTGCGGCGCCTCCTAGGGTTGCTGCAGTTCTGCAGGTGGATTGAGTAATATTCATTTAACGGTGTTGTCACCCTCTGGAGGCTTCAATTTGAGATGTGTGGCATTGAACCTGGAGGTGGGGGCTGACCTGAACAAGGTTTGGGCAGAAGGTGCTCGTGCAGAGTCTGGTGGCACAGTGGATGTAGTAGGTTGAGAGCATTTCGTCTGTGTGTTGGAGAAAGCGGAACGCTTCAAAGGAGAAGCGAGCTTCTTGCTCCATTCCGTTGACTCCCATGATTGTCTGGCCATCCCGGTTACACCTAGAAGAGAACTGGTTCTCGTTTCTTGTTCAGGATCAGTCTGCGACATGGCCGTAGGGTCAGTCAGTCATAAACAGAATTCTATCTCCAGCCAAGTAGGTGATGCTGGTGGCACCACCTTCTTTCTAAAGCCCAGCGTAAATCTGACACCTCGTCAGGAGTGGGAGGACTGCAGTCTGGGGCCTTATCGCTCTCATCACCATCACGTCCACCCGTGCAGGGACATCGCTGTCCTTTCATAGTTGGTTGATACCAGCACTTTCAACACTGACCAACCAGTAAAGGCAGGAGAGCCTCCTCCACAGACATCAATCATGAGGACAAGGAGGATTTTCTTCAGATGAATAAAGATAAAACTGAAATTGTATTTGGCACCAAAGAGGAGGACAGAAACTCTGTGCCATTAGAACTTCTTTATATTACCACCTTAGAAATATTGCAATGATAAAAGCAGGGCCAGCTAAGGGCAAAGGCAATATAGGTGGTTGCCTAGGGCGCCACATTGGCTAGGGGGCACCAGAAGAAAAAAAAAAACCTCACCGATGGGCACCCCATCATATTTTTTCTGGAGGTAAAAAAATGAACAAATAGAGAGAAACCATGCAAGCAAGCAAGAAAAACATACACTTTGCACCTGCCCTGTGCACACTGAGTGGGGGATGGGTCGCCATTTGATGCGCATCCAAGTCCGTGTTTTGGTCAAGATAGCCATACATTTACATTTTACCGGCATTTCATTTAGAAATTAAAATGTCCAAGCGTTAGGGAGAGTAAGGGAGGAAATGATTGATGAATACATCAATCACAACTCAAGTATAACTAATTTTGAACTCAGTTATAAGTTAGTTTGAACTTCCAGGCAGCAGGATGCAGCACTTATTTGTTCTACTCTGCAGCTCCATGTTGTTGCTTGTATGAGGCTAATATCGACTCTCTAACTGTCCAGATGCACTCAGGAAACATCTGCAGAAGCCCCCAGCTGCTGGAGAAGAAACATCTGTTTGTTGGAAATGTTTTATAATTCGTTCATTCTTTAAAATCTTCCTTTGTTAAGTCATTTTAATATATAACCCCAACTGGTCGAGGCAGATGGCTGCCCACTCTGAGCCTGGTTCTGCCTGAGGTTTCTTCCTGTTAAAAAGGATTTTTTTTTCTCGCCAAGTGCTTGCTCATGCCAGCCCTGGATCAAAGACTTCATGTCTGAGCAGGATCTTGAGAAATTGACAGGATTGTTTTTAGTAAGCTTAACTAACACGCCTGTCAAATAAGTCAACGGGGTCGAACTGAAACCAAGAGCAGAGATCACATCACCCCGGGGATGAGATCTCTGCCATGGCTTCCTGCGCGAAAGAGAACAGAATTCACAATTCACCTTTCGCATAAGCCCCGCCCCCTGCTTAGTCATACATAGCAACGTCACTTCCTCTGACATCAGAGGTTCTAAACTCGGACGGAACACTGTTGCTACTAAAGCAAATATCGGTCAGAGGTGCTTGTCTTGATCAAACAGCTTTTATTTAGGCTATGGTCAAACGTCACATGCAACAGTGACACGCGCTACCTGGAGAGGTTGAGGGGAGATGTAAGATTTATTTCCTTTCCCCAAACCCACATACAACCCTGATGAATGTTTGCTGCGCTGGTTAGCCATTTACTGTAGGCTAGCTAACGTTACGTTACACAAACACCTGCTGGTAACAATGTGCATTAGCCTACTTTGTAGCTCATCTAAACGTCTGCTTTGCCAGCGATAAACGATATTAATAATATTGAACAAACCAATGTAACGTTAGCTCACTTTGCTGTTCTGAAGCAATGCATTCCAGATGTCTTAGAGCTGTACGAGCCCTCATGTACCGCCGCACTCAGCACTACGCTCCGAAGGCCTGGAACAAGCTGCTAGAAAACCGTAGATTAGCTTCATAACTGTAGATTTTTAAAATCAGGTTGAAAACCTCTGTTGTTTGCTGGAGCATTGAAGAACACTACCTTAGTTTTCACTCATTTTGAATGTACTTTTGAGATTTTCATTGGAATAGGAATTTTTAGGAATTGATCATGCATTTTATTCCTATTGCTTCATGGATTTGTGAAGCACTTTGGGTTGTCTTGAGCATGAAAAGTTGCCTTGCTTTGTTTAGACTCCCCACATTTGACTTCCCCGTCTGAATGAAGGCCTCCCACTCTGGGCGGCCATAAGTGGCTTCTGTTGTTGCTCTCCAAGTCAGCCGGCTCCTCTTAGTCTTTATTCAGATCCACATTAACTTCCACATGCAGTCATAGGCGCTAGAATGGGGGTGCTACAGGTGCTGCACCCCCCTCGTCATTGCATACTTAAAATATGTGAACTAAAATATATACATGTATAAAAATATATAATAACATAACATACTACTGTGTTGATATAAGATTAGAATGATGGGCAGTGTATAAGATATAAACTGCTATTATTTAAATATTTCATCGATAAAAGACGAGCCTTCTACTTTGGAAGTGCTTTGCTGCTTTCATCCCCTCACGATTCGTTGGGTCATGGCTCATAAACAGCGGAAATGTATTTCGGATATTTTTTTTTATTTTTACAAATAATGTGGTCAAGAAAAGCAAAAAATGATCTCGGAAATTTTCAGACAAAAGATGTGAACAATAACGTTGAAACAGCGACTGAATCCGCTTCGAATGCTGACAGTGACACAAACATTCGAGTGTGCCTGCGCGTGAAGACGGAGTTCAAATAAAGGCACTTGTTTTTATACACTCTGTAATCGAAATGACTTCCAACGTCCCTCGTTATTCAATGGCTGCTGTTTCTTTGTGTTTTAACCTTAAGCCTGCCTTTGTTCATGTTGATGCTGAGTTTGACCCGGGACGCCAGTCTCTCATTTTACGTGAGTGATGATTGAAATGGCCAGCGTTTAACGAACGTTCCTATGCCTCACGTACTGAGCGTTCAAGCTACGGAGAACGTGAAAATGTGACTTTTTCAATTTTTCATTCTTTTCATTCAATCTTTCGTCCGATGCCTTTTAAATGGCAGCTTGTGGCGACAATGTAGGCTGACAACATTATGTTGAGAACCTCAGCCACGATGTAATGACGTCGCATATTTTCCAACCCAGCCACCAGACCCCCTCGGATGAAACCACTTCTGGTGCGCCTGCATTCTGGACCAAAACCTATCAACTTCTCAGGAGTCACAAACACTGTAAGAACCCTTAAAGTCACTGTACAAACATTGTTAACCTTTCAGTAAAAACTATTAAAAAATCTTTAACTTCAGCAAGCATGGAGAGTCGTTCATGTTGTGTGGATTCCCTTAGCATCTGTTTCAGTGGTTTTTTAGGGCCTGAGCCTGAAGTACCCTCAGGCTCAGGCCCTATTATTTTAATCTATATTTACCCTTTACTACTTTAATACTTTATTCAGCTCCTGTAAATGTCTGCTTTATTCAGTTGGTTTGTTTCGGGCTGTGGGAGGTCACAGTGCCTTGAGCTGGTCTCAACAAGCTGTTCAGAAAAAAGTCAGGTTTCCAATCTGCAATGTCATTTTTGTTAAACATTGCAGGACCGGATGTTGCGTCAACGGTCAACCACGACAGTCGACTGAGCATCTTCACATGAGTGCTAAAGGAGCATCGAAGGGCCAAGCTTGCAGCTCCATTGTGAGCCAGCTGGATTTCTTTAATGTTTTTTTTTGGAGCGCTGGACCACACAACCACACAGTAGCCTAAGTGAGAGAGAACTAGAGCCTGAATCGCCCGATTCCTGACTGAGGATGTTACAGGGTCACAGGGCCCAGTAGAATCAATATGGTCAGACCACGACAATTCATCGTCTGTCACAATGCTGAGTACTTTCATTTTCCTTCCTTGCTCCATTGGGACACCACTCATAGATGGATTTAAACATCTGTGGCAAGCTAGTGCTGCTTTCACCACCTCACCTAACCACGCACTTGGTATTATTAGGTTCTGTGTTGGAGTGTTAGGCTGTCAGTGGTAACTTGTGCTGGCTGTGGACCTTTCATTTTCTTATCAATGTGTTGGCAAATTGGTTTCTTCTGTTTTTCAATTGTCTTCTTTTCTTTGGTCATTGCGGGGGCACAAACTGTGAAAGATGAATGACATATTGGGGCCAGAGGTCGACTGTCCACTGTGTGTTCTCACAGCATGCTGCTCAGCAGAGGCTCCAGTCACCTGGAAGTGAGTGAGACTTCTCTTAAAGCCATGCTTCTCCCAAAAAGTATATTTTGCGTGCACTCACAAATAAGTATCTTGAGCTCACAAAGACTTTTTTTTTTCCTCTACTACAGTACTTCTTTGTGACTTTAGAAAGAGCCAGCCATGTATATTTAGCTTGAAGCTAATGGTGGCTGATGGCTAACAAAATCTAAACTGCCCAGAAATGTTTCTTTGCACCTCCAGTGGGACACTCTGGTTCCACTGGAGGTGCGTTAGGGTCAGGGTAACCCTAATGCACTGTCAACCCTGTGCTTGTCCCTGCTTGCTACCAGTGGTGCCCAGATTTCATTCCGTTTAGTTTCCATATTTTTAATTTAGTTTAAGCCTCAAACCAAAGTGTTTGTGAAATATTGAGCTGCTGATAAAGAAGATGTGGATGATACTGGACAGTGGGCTTGAGAGTTGGCATTTTTGTACACTTCCACTGTTGTGTGTAGTTGGTGGCAACGTTAGCTTCATGCTAAGTATAAGTAGCTGGCGCTTTCTACATTCACAAAGAAGTAACGCTGGAAGGAAAAAAAAAACATCTTTGTGAGCTCAAGATACTTCTCCATGAGTACATAAATCTAAATTTACTTTTTGGGTTAAGGGTCACTAAGTTTGGTTGGTGCAACTGATGTAAACTCCAGTCTGAAGATTTGGCTTACTCTTAGGACCAGGCCTAGCAAAAACCAGGTGGTGTCATTCATCCCAGTGGCTTGCATGGTGGATCAGACACACACACACACACACACACACACACGTGATAAGCACCTAAGCAGACCCCTTTTATTGTAACATAAAACCATCTGGACTTGTGTCCAGAACACTCAGAGCAAAGACTAAGATGCTGCCATAGCTCGCTCACTCTTCTATCTGAGGTTTTCAGTGTAAGTTTGATGTGTTTCACCTGCCTGTCTGTCGCCTTTCTCGTGCTCCTTAGTGTGTTTCACCTGTGCCCCAGCATTCCCTTCTTTATCTTTGGTGACCTCTTTGCAGCCCCTCCTGATGTGCCTGGTCGTGTTCCTGCTGCTTCTCTGTGTCCCATGTTCCCTAGAGGTTATCTGTGCATGACGTCTGGATCCTGTTTTGGGCTTTGCTCCACCCTCATTGCTTCAGACTCACTGTGCATGAACTTATGAGTCATTTCCCTGGTTTCCTGGTCAGTGACAGATGCTGTTTAACGCCCCCAGCAAAGCCAGCAAATGTACCTTCACCTCTGTTGGACAAAGATCTTTGTGTTTTTCTCCAAAAAGGAGCTGTGCTGTTCAACTCTTCCTCTGTGCAGGCTGATAACTCACCCTACGAAGAGATCATGGAAGGTGGTGTTTATGGGGAAAGGGGAGGCTGTCGCGTAGCATCGGTCCAGCAGCACATTGAATCTGTGAGGAAGAGGATCGGCACACATTGAGAGTGACAATCATTGTTCACTGGTTTTCTGTTAACATGTTATGTGTTGTGAAATTATGGACATAGAAAATGAAGGTGCAGTATTGCTGGGTTAGTTTCATGCATGCCCAGCAGATCACCACCCAAAAATAACAAAATGTCATCTGATACTTTCAACAATTCCAACAGGGGAAATTATGTGACATGGCAGAGAAATTAGGGCGGCACGCTGGTGCAGCGGTCAGCACTGTGGCCTCACAGCAAGAAAGTTGTGGGTGGAGCCCCACAGCACGGGGTCTCTCTGTGTGAGTCTGCAAGTTCTCCCTGTACCTGCGTGGGTTCTCTCCGCCTCTCGCCCGAAGGCTGCTGGGATAGGCTCCACCCCCCCACCCCCCACGCGACCCTTAACAGGACAAGCGGTAGAAAATGGATGGATGGAAGAGAAATTAAGGGTACATCAGTTATAAAAGATGAAGTACCTGTTGGTGAGGTTGGATGCCTTCACCTCCACAAAGATCCTGGTCTTTAACTCCAGACCTCCAAGAGGGATCCGCAGTCTGCTGGAGTAGCCTTTGTCCTGAAAGCACAACAACAGAGGATGATGGTGATGATGGTGATGATGATGATGGTGGTGGTGATGGTGATCATGTACTGATACCAAAAGAACCTCAGCCAACCAAAAGTGTTGATTTATTTATGTTTTGTTCATATCTAGCAGGTAATTACAATCAAGAAATAAAGAACATGATCAAGTATGGATTTAAAAACTTGTGTGTTTACACCATAAGAGAGCATTCAGGGAATTTCTTCAAATTTGGCTCATCTATCTATCGGGACTCAAGGATGACCAGACAACATTTTGGAGGTCAAAAGTCAAGGTCATTGTTGCAGAGGTAGAGGGGCCGTCTAGCAACCGAAGGGTCCCTGGTTCGATCCCCACTTCCCCCCTGCGACAATGTCAAAGTGTCCTTGAGCAAGAAACTGAACCCCTAATTGCTCCGGATGAGTAGGTTGGCGCCATCGTGGCAGCCTTCACCATCAGCGTGAGTGTGCATGTGAACGGGAGGATGAGGCCACACTGTGAAGCGCTTTGAGTGCCACTGAGGTGGAAAGGCGCAACATAAAAATAAGTCCATTTACCATACAACTATGATGCAGTATTTGTAGTCAGTAGTTTACTCGCTGTACCTGGAAACATGCCGAATATCTCCACCTCTGCAGGGTCAGAGAAACATCCCAACTTTGCAGAGACTCTCGTCCTTTGCTACATTCAGCGAGTACCTTTTCAGTCCACATGAGGGAATACTGTGTCTGGCTTCCTACCTGGTAGAGCCTCATGCTCAAAGTGCTGATGAAACTGCCGTTGTTATCTTTGACGGCCAGGTTGACTCCAGATCTGATGGACGACAACATGACATCAGCAGCTGAAATTCACGACGGGAAAACCCAAGTGGTCAAAAACAAGGTTATCAGTCCTTCACACACAGAACAGCAAGCCCTGCAGAGACAGGCACCAGAGTAACACACACCACTGAAGATCCCTCTGGTAACCGGATATCTTCTTACTTCTAGTCATTCACCTGCAGTTCTCTTAAGTACTCGGTGTTCACACAAGAGATCCAATCACAACTGTTTTTCACCCTCATGTTGTAATCCCTCTGAGCGCTGAATCCCTGTTCTTTGCCTGTCATCATATGATGGGAGACATCCCCTTGATTTTCTGGCTCATGTGCTGCCTGAGGGCTGCTCTCCCTCTGTGTGTGTGTGTGTGTGTAAGCGCCAGACCAAGAGATACCTGTAACTTAAGGTTCCACCTGTATCATGCAGGTGGTTCAGTTTTCAGCCACAGATTGACGCAGTTCCTGTGGATCATGTTGATTTTAGGTGTTGGACTATTTAAGGTGCAGGATCATGGACTGTAGTCTGGATCTGGTCGTTCTATCACGTTTTTATGGATCCCTTTTAGATACAAACCTCATCTCTTCCTGTTGTATGTTTAAATGCACTTCCCCTGTGTGTTCCAGCTTCGTACCTGCCTGGTTTATCACCTGTGTTTTACCTGTGTCTCGTCTGTCAATCAGCCATTGTCTGTGCCAGCTCAACGCTTCTTTGTTATTTTACACTTGAGCTGAAGGAACACAAACAGGAGTTGTGGCTGTACTCAGTTTTATACGACACCTCTGCTCACAGCGGAGAGGAAAGATGTACAATGGCAGGACTTTAAGGAGGAAGGGGAGGAGGTCAGTAACATAAAGTTGAAATGCTCAGACTGACATGTTCCCCTGTGGTTTGAGCTGCACGGAGGACAAACTAAGACACCGCTGCGCATGGAACATCATTGAAGACGTGCCTGTGGAGTGCCAGTGGCCGCTCTCTTCTGACCGTGTGACCACATTTGCTCGCCATGTTTGGAGCACTTGGAACGTGACAGCGTGAAACTTCTCCCCAGAACTGTAACCGGGCCATCGAAGTAGAGAAGCAAGTCTGAGCGATCACGCAGTCAAAGGCCGTCTTTAGCTGCTTTAATTATACACACTCCTCATGTCTCTTAAAGACTGTGGCCTGTTTCTTGAGTGAAATGTTTTTCTCTCCACGTTCCTGGTTGGTCGTCAGTGCTAATCGAGCCGTGCTGCCCAGCTGTTTCTGGTCCGTTCAGCACGTTGAACGTCATGACACTGCGTCTGGTTAGGTTGCTTTTGTTCCCTTGTTTTTTCCTTTGGCCGGCACCTGACTTGTTGACTTGTCTTGTGCTTCCTCTTTGCTGCTGTTTTCTTTGCTGTCTAATAAACTTGTTGTGGACGCATAAAGCAATCACCTGTAAAGTATTTTGGAAAGTGCCTGCACTTCCCCAAACAGTTTCCAGGGACGGTCTTCCAGATGGTTCTCTGCAACAGTGTCAGTTTTCACTCCTGCCTTTGCATGTACACTCGTGAATCGACAGGGTATCAATCTTGTGTGCGACTGGTTCCTGAGTACATGTGTGACTTACACGCTCATCTGAGTGTTGTTGACCAGGTACTGCAGAGGGTAACGGCAGGAGAACCTGTACATCACCTCCTGGTGATAAGTGATGGCTCCTGTGGAGATGTCCTTGGAGCACACCATACCAGAGATGTTGATGTACTGGACGGTGGAGAAGTCTGCAAACACTCCGGTTCCCATCTCCTCACTGACCTTTGGAGAAAGAGAGAGAAATCCTATCTTTAATCAGGAGGTTGAATGACAGAGATCCTGACTCTCACCCGGAGAACCCACTGTCAGCTCGTTGGAGCAGCCTGTGATGCCCTCCTCTGTGATGGAGAAGTTGAATTTGAGCAAAGGTGGGTCTGCTGTCCAGTCAGGAGTTCCTTTACACTGGTGCTTGGTGTGCTCCGAGTTGAGGGACAGCAGTGACTCGTTGTAGCCGTTGAAATAGATGGGACACAGGAGGATGCTGAGGGCCACCATCTGAGAGCCACAGACGACCTCAATGTCGGAGCTGACTGCAGAGAGCAGGGACAGATGAGTTTGAGCAGCTTAGAAGCAGAGAGGGTGCAAATATACATGGCTGGCTCTTTCTGCATTCTGCACAACACCCTTTTTGGGTGAAGCGTTCTGTTAAAGGGACCCTCCACACAGTCTAGGTGTTGAGTTTATCTGCATCCCTGCAGCCGTGACCTTGACTGGGTTCTGCGGCTCTGAAACAAATATCTGGTACTGGACTTGAGACATGGTTGGGTAACTGCATCCTCTTGTTTCCCCTTCAGCAAAAACAAGTTGATGTGAAAAATACTATATTGTTGATTAAAAAGAGATCCTGTTCCAACCTTGAAATTACAACGTTAGCATCAAAATGACATTGATTCCCTCCTGTTAGCAGTGCTCTCCCTCAGCATGTCGCAGTAAGATGCGGCGTGTTGGTTCGTTCTCAGCGAGCACGCACGACGAGCAGCTGTCAGCCAGAGCAAACCAGGGGGACTCAAAAACAAGACAAGTCGCTTTCAGACTCTGACAAGCTGGCACAGCTGGTTTCACTGACCTGGACTCCTGAAGGTGGAGTGTCCGGTGCAGGCATTTTGAGCTTGAACAAGGAGGAGGGAGGCCAGATGACATCCAAACAGGATGAGCCACATTGTGATCAAACTGCCGGTAAAGAAACAAACAATGCATTGATACGATTCATGAATTCACCATCTTAGAGACCTCAGTCCTCCGCTAAGACTGGACCACAATGAAGGAATGTCGTTAAAATCATGAACAAATCCAAGTGGTGTAACGCACAGGTAACGATGATTGTGATGACAGCGACTGATCAAAGAGGGCGTGTGATTGGTTTGGTCCGCCTGTGATTGGAGGCCAGTTTTAGAACCTTAGAACTGCTGGAGAGCAGAAACCAAAGAAATTCTGGTGCATATCCAGAATTTTATTTCCCTTTCTATAACATTGCTAATATGGCAGTTTTGATGCTGTTATGAACTTCAATGACGATATGACGACTATACAGTTCTCACAATACTTGGAATTTGTCCTGATATGGAATCAACATAGAGAGAGACAAAAAAAAACTACAAGCATCCAGGATATCAACGAGGAAATACAAACTGAAATATTTGCGTTATAGAATATAAACTAATATGACAGAAAACATTGAAAAACAATTCAGTGGAAAAATGTCTTCATGTTCAGGATTTTCTGGGGATGAACAGGATAAAACAATCGCTGGCAGTTCCATTTCAGTGACTTGGTGAACGTCTCAAGAGCAGAAACCCCAGCATATAAACTCCGTCTTCACCCGCAGATTTGTACTAGCTGTTTTTTGTGCTGACAAATGTGATTCTTTTGTGTTTGGTTGGATGATTTGACCAAAGATTCAGAGTTAAACTATGTGGTGATGTCATGTAATTCCAATAAGAGCCACCAGAAGAAATGATCCAACCCGCATCTGTCTGACCGGTGGGAAACCTCCTAATACCCCACGAGACGGAAGCTTTTGCTCCTCACCTTGCCAGGATGTCGTCCAAGTGCTGCCTCACGGCTTCTCCTCAGCGTGTCACCCCTCTCATCACGATCCAGCCATTTATACTGACCTCCTTTCCAGCCACACAGAGGCCTGCTGAGAAGAAAGGAAACCTGCGTGAGGAAGACAAGCTGGTTGGCCTGCTGTGGGTTCTACAAGCGGATCGTCTGACAGATGCAAACAATAGGAGAAGCTTGGTGTGGAGGGAAATGATGTCAAGTCACTATAAATCTAACTTGTCTTTCAGGAGGGACCTCAGCTGCCATCCTAAGTGCGCTAACATGCTCTGTCTTCGTCCACGGCGCTCCAGTCGGCTTTCTACATGAAGACAGACATCAGTCTTCGTTTTGGACTCATGACTGTTACACGGCGATGAATGGTAGACAGACAGCTTTATCACGTTTATTCTTCTTACACAAAGATGGATTAGCATATATTTTTCCAGCAACACACGAGGGAGAACTTGTTCATTCCACTCAACCTACCTGTAGAGATGTTACATAACCTGAATAAGTCTCCCAGCTGCATTATTTTCAGCCATTTTTATGCAAGAGGGCCTTATTGTGAATCCCTCTCTGCTTCTGTGGTGATGGGTTTCTCCAACCCCACCCCCACTCCCACCCCCTCCTGCCGGGGGCTACCTGTCTTTGTCAAGAAATTAGGTCTCCTGCACACCATCTCCAACTTGAAGAGGAGGGCACACCCTTTCAGACAAAACCTGCTACGAGTGTCACCTGAACCACGAACACCCCCAGATCCCCTCCAGCATCCCTGAGACCACGTCGGAACAATGGGCTGGAGATGAGCTTACACAGAGCTCTCTGTGAGGAGGTGTCCCGTCTGGCCCCCTCCCCATTCAGCAGCCAGCAGCCCCTTTGAGAAGCTCGTTAGCTGCACATCCAAGTTTTCTTAATCCTCTCTACTAAAACTTGAGGGGATTCACAGGCACCAGGTGTGGATGTGGCCATAGGGTCGATGCTGATGGGCTCCCTCTGTTCACCTCCACTAGCTGGCTTTAATGTGAACAACATTCATCCATTTCTGTTGTTTTATGTCTGGGCTAAGTTGAAGCTGCATCAGCGAGCGTTCCGTGGTGGACCGGGACGGTTCTGGTGGGCCGTCCAGCGTTGGGCTGGTGCAGCTGTCTTGTTCTAGGTAGGAGGGAAGGACGGATAGTGACTGAAGCCTTCCTTTTACCAGGATCAACAATAAACACAGTGCATTTATACTGTCTAGTACGTAGTTTTTTGCACTGACATTGTTAGAGACATTGTTGAGTTTTTCTTTGGGGGGGGGGGGTTTTAAACATAGTCAAAAACAACTGACAATCAAGAGTTGTCTCTTCTCTTCTCTTCTCTTCTCTTCTCTTCTCTTCTCTTCTCTTCCCTGGACTTTAGAGTGGGGAAGAAGCAATCAATTCATGCCTTTTTTTTTTTACCTGCATGAGGGCCAAAGGCTTTGCTGGGGTCATCAGGTGGGCGCCCCTCTTCATCTGTGTTTTGTCGAAAGGCCCGCGACAGCTCAGGTGGGTTCAACAGCGACACCTGCGCGCCTCAGGTGTGCCCCCCTCTGCCTCTGCTCCTCCTGCTCGTCAAAATTGGGAAGGGAGAAGAGTTCTTTTATGCTTTACAGGGTCTTTGAAGTCTCTTGTGGTAGTTTTGTCATGATGACATCATCGTGACATCAGGTGTTCCTACTCCACTTTTCCTCACATTTGACATCTAGCAGCCCGAATGGAAACTGCTTGGGTTGGATTTACTCTGTGTTTTTAAAGAAAGTGTTACATGTGGGTTACTTCCTGCCTCCGGCCAGCGGGCGGTACTCTCCCTTCTTCCCAAGAAGGGGGACCTGGTTCAACTAAAGATCTGGAGGCCAGCTGTAGCTACTCAGCTGATGATGGATCCTCATCCAATCAAATCTGTCTCCTCTCATCATTGCAGACTTAAAAACACATGCAGGCACATTGACAAGGAACTGTTGAGCAGCTGGTAAAAACAAGTCAGTGTTCAGGGTCTGGTTTTGATTGTTCAGGGTTTTAATTAAAGAAGGAACGGAGGCTTTCTAGTAGATGTTTTTCCTGGTCAGTGGAACTCTGTACTATGATTGCAGGAACTAGAAGGAGTTTGGGAGGAATGAGGAGGGTTCAAGGAGTGGTGGAGGAGGGAGAGGTGGTGGGTTCCTTGTATGTTTGTAAGAGGAAGGAAGAGAAGGGCGTAGCCATCATGGCGGACAAGTCAGTTTGATTTGTTAAGCACCAAATCACAACAAGAGTTCTCTCATGACACTTTATACGTAGAGCAGGTTGGGCGGGGGGAAGAGAGCAGAGACAAAGACAGGTCATGGAGGGAGACAGAAGAAAAGAGACAGACGGAGAGAAAGGAGAAGAGACTGATGGACAGACGGGGACGTGAGGAGGCTGGGAGGAGAAACATGGCCAACAAAAACAACAGCTAGCTGCCAGTAGTAACATCTGCAGGTTCCTCAACAAATCAGTGTCAACATAACATGAGCAACTATGTGCTAGCAAACACAATGCTGATGTTAATGCTAGTACAGTACAGGGAATACTTATATGAGTACCACAAGTACGAATAAAAGTACTGATGTTAATCCTCCTCCAGCAGCACCGGGATCTGGGATGTGGGGAGGAGAAGAGGATTTAGTAACACGTATGAGGACAGGAGGAGAGAGAAACCCAGTGCATCATGGGAGATCCCAGCAGTCTGAGCCTATAGCAGCAGGTCTAAGGGCCAGCCTAAGCAGTCCTGACTATAAGCCTGATCAACAAGGAAGGTCTTTAGTCTGCTCTTAAACATAGAGAGGGGGTCTGGGTCCTGGACTGAAACTGGGAGACGGTTCCACAGGAGGGGAGCCTGATAGCTGAAGGCTCTGGCTCCCATTCAACTGTTGGAACTCTAGGAACCAGCAGGAACCCTGCATACTGGGAGTGAAGGGTTCTAGCTGGATCATAGGGGACTAGGAAGTCTGTCAGGTGTGAAGGAGCCTGACTGTTGAGGACTTTGTATGTTAGAAGGAGAATTTTAAATTCTGTTCTGAATCTGACAGGGAGCCATGCAGAGAAGCAGTCCAGGAGAGACCTGGTCTCTGCTACCAGTTCTAGTCAACACGCGGGCAGCAGCGTTCTGGACCAGCTGGAGAGTCTTTAGGGACTTATTAGTCCAGCCTGGTAGGAGGGAGGTGCAGTAATCCAGCCTGGAAGTGACAAAAGCAGGGACTAGTTTTTCTGCGTCTTCTTGAGCCAGGATGTGTCTGATCTTAGCGATGTTACGTAGATGGAAGAAGGCGTCCTGGAGGTTTGTTTAATGTGGGAGTGAAAGGACAGATCCTGATCCAAGAGAACTCCTAGGTTCCTTGCGGTCGTGCTGGGGGCCAGGGTGGTGCCTTCCAGGGTACCTGACATGACCTACAGTGACATGAGGTGTATGAGTTCTAAAATATAATTGATGTATTTTTTATCAAAACATACATGAATGAATGAATTAATAAGGAGGAAAATAAAAGAAAACACAAGACAGACAAACCTTGAGGGGGCAGACAAAGAAATACATTTCTGCGTAACAGCTGTTTGGCTTCAGTGCACGTTTTCGAATGACGCAAAAATAACTTAAAATTAATAAACCAAAGAAAGGAGAGTTTTGCATTTCTCCGTTTACTGTCATGAGCATGATATTTACCCATGGATGAGGTAGAAGGCTGTCATTTATCCAAAAACCAGGAATGTCGCTTCAGTGTAGCGACAACTTTTTTTTACTGTTAACACAGAACTGTTTTGATGGCCCTGTGATGGACTGGCGACCCGTCCAGGGTGAACCCTGCCTCTCGCTGGAAGACAGCTGGGATAGGCTCCAGCCCCCCAGCCTGGATGGATGGGAAAGTCAATGCTGTATATATAGCGCCACCCACTGCCCATTTTGCAGTACTTCACTTCTTCACATGTCAATGAAGGGGAACTCAGAGGAAAACAACGATGTAGGAGGTCTGTAAGCATGGTTTCAATTAGTTTTGACCTTTTTTAAGTAGTTTGTCCAATTTGCTGGTTGGTTCAGAGTTTAAGAACGTTTGGAGTCCCACAAAGTTCAGTCCTGGGCCTAATGTTGTTTAATCTGGACATTAAAGAGAACTGGGATGTTTCCAGTCTACAGAAGTTTCTTTTATGCCACAAACTTATTTTGTTCTGGAAAGAATTGGAAGACCATTACAGGTGCTGCTCAAACTTAGGAAGTGATTGGTCCTTAAATTAGGCTAAAACTAAAGGTGATTTTTGGAAACTGGACAGAAAAAGGACAATCAAACCAACCTGATTGTAAACGGCGTTTGATAGTGCCAGACAACAGATGCAGAAACTTCAAATAGAACATTTTAAGAGAAAAGTATGTAAATATGTTGGTCGCCAAGGGCTGTGGGCCAACAAATGAACAATATGACCAATACCAAACCTCCGTGAGGTGAAAGCAAGAGAACATTAACAGACTCTGCAGTTGCACAAATTGAAATTTAAAGAATCAATTGATTGAAAACATCATTCGTCGTGTTTGGAGGCAGAGAAACATTTTTACCTGTTCATCTCTTGATATTTAATTTAATAACTCTGCAGGTACAGCATTGAAGCAGATGTGAATCTCTGGTGAATTCTCTGAACTAGGATTTAAAATGCTGCTCAGGTGCGTTTCGTTTTAGAACACCGACGGAAACAGTAACAGAACATCATGAAGAACTGCAGTTCCACCTCACCACCAACCCAAACGGGCCTGTTGTAGAATAACTCCCACATCTCGGACAATTCAAGTCAATGAAGAGTCGTTTTCTCTTTCAGACCTTCAGAGATAAAACTGACAAACTTGAATTCGCAAGATTAAATCAAAGGTCCAGGTTCTGCTCAGCACTTCTAGAACCTTCTCTCTCTCTCTGGCACCTGGTGAACAAAAAGCCTGGGTGAGTCCCAGGAGGCCAGCCAGAGTAAAACCCTTTTACAGTAATTTAGCCATGTTATATTTGATGTAACTGAATGAACACATTGTTGCAGTACTTCATGCCTCACATCTACAAGTGGTGCGTCTGTCCCTGGCCTCCCCCACTCTGCCAACGGGATCTGTCGTCTCCATGTGGTGTCGCCCCGCGGCCCCATGATGTTTTCCACCCAACTGGAGGAGAACAGTAAATGTATATCAAATTAATCCCACACCGTTCGGCTCGATTGTGTCGTGATCAGGTTAGGCCTGCGTTTGATGACGTCACCAGGCGCGCATGCATCTCTAGCCTGCGATCAACATGGTGCAAAGCAAAGGAGACATCCACAGGTTAAAAGCACCGACTTACATTCGTCCTGAATTTATTATAATATGGTTTCATAAAACGTTACATTTGTCAAAACAGTAAACAGTGATTTCAACAAAATGTCGGGCAGCTGTCCCAACGAATCACGCCGAGGAAAACACGAAAAGCATCCGACACAGGGAAGAGGGAACCAGAGAGTCTCGGGGTGATTTGGGGACTGTGTCGGGCCTCTGTCCACTTCTATTTGGAGCTGGTGTACTTGGTCACGGCCTTGGTGCCCTCGGACACGGCGTGCTTGGCCAGCTCGCCCGGCAGCAGCAGGCGGACGGCGGTCTGGATCTCCCTGGACGTGATGGTGGAGCGCTTGTTGTAGTGCGCCAGCCGCGACGCTTCTCCGGCGATGCGCTCGAAGATGTCGTTGACAAACGAGTTCATGATGCCCATGGCCTTGGAGGAGATCCCCGTGTCCGGGTGCACCTGCTTCAGCACCTTGTACACGTAAATGGCGTAGCTCTCCTTTCTGGTCTTGCGACGCTTCTTGTCGCCTTTCTTCTGGGTTTTGGTGACGGCCTTTTTGGAGCCTTTCTTGGGAGCAGGAGCTGATTTCGTGGGATCGGGCATTTTTCTCTTGCAAGCCGACGGACTAACGAGAGGAGACACAGCTCGGGATACCGCCCCGTCCCCCGTCCTCCGTCCCCTACTTATAACCTCGCCATGTAAATGCCAGTCTGTCACCGCTCCTCTATGATTGGAGCTCTCGCCATCAGAGCGCGCTGCTTCCGAGGAGACACGCCGTCTGATTGGCTCGTCGGTTTCAGGTTCGTCCAGCCAATCAGAGAGGCGTATGTAGTTTATATAGCTTCACTCTTGAATACGTTACGTAAAGCATCCTGGTTGCGTTTTTAATAGAATTAAGGCTTTAACCACCATGTCTGGAAGAGGAAAGACCGGAGGAAAAGCCCGAGCAAAGGCCAAGTCCCGCTCCTCCCGGGCCGGACTCCAGTTCCCAGTGGGTCGAGTCCACAGGCTACTGCGCAAAGGCAACTATGCGGAGCGGGTGGGCGCCGGGGCCCCGGTGTATCTGGCGGCTGTGTTGGAGTATCTGACCGCTGAGATCCTGGAGCTGGCGGGCAACGCAGCCAGGGACAACAAGAAGACCAGGATCATTCCCCGGCACCTCCAGCTGGCTGTACGCAACGACGAGGAGCTGAACAAGCTGCTGGGAGGTGTGACCATCGCGCAGGGAGGGGTGCTGCCCAACATCCAGGCTGTCCTTCTGCCCAAGAAGACGGAGAAGCCGGCCAAGAGCAAGTAAAGACTCTGCCCGGTCGCAGCGGGGACAAAGGGCTCTCCTCGGAGCCGCGCAGCCACTTTTCATACCAGTGTTTTTTGTTTTGTTTTGTTTTTTTTGGATGAACAATCTTTGACCTAGAGGACCGTGTTTGGTGTTGCTGTTTCTAAAATTTATTTTCCGCTTCTCATCGGGACCGTTCATAGACTTTTCATCCGCCTCTGCTCTGGAAAATGGAGGCTGAGGGAGGTGAAGGGAGGCGCAGGAGAACAAGCTGTTCGTTCTATGGACCAATTCTGACGGGAGGGCTGTTTTATTTTCCCAGTGCTGCTACAAGTCGTGTAAAACTGTCACATTGTTTGTCGTGTTGTCAATAAATGTGCTGTGGCCTTTTGGCACCGGGCGGATATGTCCAGTGTTTATTTGTGGTGTTACCATCCGGGTTCTTTGCCGTGGGTCTTTGTGAGGGAACAGGAGGTGATGGCCTGCAGCTCCTCAGGGGTTCTTTGATTTGGAACAGTTCGTTCTAAATTGACAATGATGCACTTTAATTTCTTTTCATTGAAATGTTGTTTTGCAAGCGTCCCAGTCGGACTTGTCCAGTCCCTGGATTTAATCTGAGAGTGTCACAGGCCCCTCTGGCTCATGGAGGCTTAGAAACTACAGCTTCTATTGGGGCCCGGCCAGTAAAGCCTCATGATTTCCTGTGGGGAACTTGATTCTGTGTTGGCACTGTCGCGTTCAGTTCAGGAATCATATTCTGGTTGTTGGTCCTGTAGAGCGCGCTATCCACCACAGATGTATTTTTGGACTAATTTACTTGTTAAAATGCTGTGACTGCAGTGCTTTGTCGAGGTTCCTACAGAAAATATGAGCTGGTTAATTGATTTTGTTTGTTTTGAAACCTCCCTCATGTTAGCTAGGGGCCCGAATCTGACCTCTAAACAAGAGGCAGGTTTAACTTCCTCTATTGGCAGGAGGTAGAGGCTTGAACAGACTGAACATGAACCACATAAGGTCTCCTGAGACCCTGAATTTTGTGAAGTTGCTTCACCAGATTTGTGGTATGATCCCTAGTGTGTGTGTGTGTGTGTGTGTGTGTGGGGGGGGGGGGGTGCATCATGTCTGTAGATCTCCTTTAGTAGCAGAAAGCTGCTAGAAAATTCTAAAGAACCTGAAAGACTTGAATCAGCAGCTGTACCCCTCTTTTTTTTTTTTTAAAGATGTACGTTGAGGGGGCTGCATGAGTGCAACAGTTGGGTAGCAACTAACAAAGCCTCTTTGGTAATCTACCCTTCATGGTAACCCAGATATTGATTTATACAAAACTTAATTGGTCATGAAGTCACTGTCAACATGTCAAATTAATGGTTTTCATGCTGAAGGTCGTAAGGAGGAATAATAGTTAATTATAGTTGAGTAAAGCCACTGATCTCAGCTTAAACCTCTCTAAACCCTCAAACAAGCCAGCAGCCTGGGAGAAATATTCTCATGAGGAGCCTCCAGAACCTGCAGGTGATGAACACCCATTTCAACCAAAGTGACGTTAGTGGAGCCCTTAATTAACAGGTAAACCCTCAATAGACCTCAGAACGTTTTTCAAGTTTATCAAAGATTATTTTTCAACTGACAAACGTAATTATTTTACTGTATTTTCAATTGTAAATGCCATTTTACCCTGGAAGTGTAACACCTTAGCTAAGATATTTAATGAATCAATCACGCGCGTCATTACTAAACGATAACGACACAAACTGGGGTTTTCACTCTAAACTTGATGGGTACAGGGAAGTCCACAGCTGACGTCTGCACAACCACACTCCCACAACAAGGTAACAACTGGCTGCCTCAAGCTTGAAAGACAAACAGTAACTAAAGCAGTGTTTCTCAATCACTGGGCCTTGACCCATGGGTGGGCCAGTAGCTCCCTTTGGTGTGCCGCATTATGCTTTTAATTTGAAGTTCTCTTCTTGTAAAGGCAATGAGGTTTTATTTTTATATGAAGTATAATATTTACTGAAAGCATGATGGAAATTATGTTGAAATCATATGTTTGAGTGAAACCACACAAATGATGATAGTTAATATTTCACAAGGAAAATAGCAATCTGGATTCCATCGGGTGATTTTTCCATGGAACCACTGAACCAATGTAAAAGGTTACCGGGTCATTATTAGGTCCCAACGAGGGCTCATTAAGTTTTAGCACCGTAAAGATGAGCAAAGATGCTAGCAGTAATCTTGAGTCTGTGTGTGTTCTTGAGCGCAAAATAGCAGGAAATGTAGGCAAACACAGACGGGTCAGTCGTTCATGAACCAAACGTGACGTGATGGTGCTTTTGCTCTATGATCTTCTAACGCTCCCGCGGTAGTCGGCCTCACCCCGAGCCTGAATGGGAAAGTTCATGCTTGTTTTAGGACTCAGGGACCAGAAGGAACCACCAGAGAACGGTGATTAATCCCCCTCCTGGACGGTGGGCCCTGACAATCCTCCGCCGGGAGCACCAGCACCTCTGGGGAGGTTGCCCGCATTCCTCCAGGTGTCCCACCACTCATGCCTCCAGTAGCCTCCAACAGCGTGGTGATGATGGGGCTGTGCTAATGTTGACTTTAAATTGTTCTTGAAATATTTGATGTCTTGGGGAAAAAAATCCCACTAGTGGTATGTTAAACACATAAAACACTACACTCTGATCATTGGATGAAACAGGCTGATGAATAGATCTTAGAAAGTGAACCATCCATCCATCCACCTTCTACCTCTTCTCCTGTTCAGGGTGGTGGGGTGGGTGGAGCCTATCCCAGCAGCCTTCCCCCTGGACAGGTCACCAGTCCATGGCAGGGCCAACACATAGAGACAGACAACCATTGGCTCTCCCAGCCACGCCTACGGTCAATTTAGAGTCTGGATTAACCTGGTCCCCTCTTGATGTCTTTGGACTGTGGAGGAAGCTGGAGTACCAGAGAGAACCCAGCAGGAACAGGGAGAACATGGAGACTCACCCAGAAAGACCCCGTGCTGCAGCCGGGGCTCCACCCACAACCTTCTTGCTGTGAGGGGACAGTGCTGACCACTGCACCACTGTGCTACCGAGAAGGTGAACCATCCTGCAAAATACTAGACTCATCTTCATATCTGGAGTTACAGTGAAATATGAATCTACGATAAACAAGAAACACATGGTTATCGATCCACCATTATATTTCATGATGATTCACCACCTAAGCAAGTTTGTATTTATATTTGACCCATGTAGTATTTTCTATAATGAAATAAAATAATAATATAAATAGTAAAATAAGAAAGACTCTAAATGTAATTTCTATGGTCCACAAGGAAAGAATCTCCAAAATCACAACAAAAGTTCTCTCATGACACTTTACAAGTAAGTACAAGTACAGGTCCAGTACTACACTCCTTCAATGAATCCACACCCAACAATTCTCCATCAGCAAGCACATCAGGCAACAACGGCGATGAAAACCTTCCTTTTAACAGGCAGGAACGTTAAGCAGATCCAGGATCAGTGGGGACGGACGTCTACTTTGAACAATTGAGGGGAAAGAGAGCAGGAGAGCAGGGCAACATTTTGAGAAATGCAGTCACTCTTCATCCTCCCAAGAGCCAGACAATCAGATAGAGCCCCTTCTTGCCTCTGTGCCTGCATGTGGGAGCTGAGACCCACAGAGACCTGCTAACTGCTAGTGGCTTAGCACAATGACGAGTAGTGGAAGGGCAGGTTAGCATAACGGTACTAGAGTCATCAAATACACTCCAAAACTGTCTTTGCCTTTTGAGATATTTCAGACTCAATCCATAGATGGAACTACTTCCTGACTGGGTGCAGTAATGTGACACAGCACCTCAGAACTTCAGCTGACAAAACAAAATGTTTGTTTACAACCATAAGAGAGCGAATGTTGCAACACCCATCCTCTACCTTCATCCTCTACCTTCATCCTCTACCTTCATCCACTACCTTCATCCTCTACCGTCATCCAACACCTTCATCCTCTACCTTCATCCAACACCTTCATCCTCTACCTTCATCCAACACCTTCATCCACTACCTTCATCCTTTACCTTCATCCAACACCTTCATCCTCTCCCTTCATCTACTAGCTTCATCCTCTACCGTCATCCAACACCTTCATCCTTTACCTTCATCCTCTACCTTCATCCACTACCTTTATCTACTGCCTTCATCCTCTACCTTCATCCTCTACCTTCATCCAACACCTTCATCCACTACCTTCATCTACTGCCTTCATCCTTTACCTTCATCCTCTACCTCCATCCAACACCTTCATCCACTACCTTCATCCTCTACCTTCATCCAACACCTTCATCCACTACCTTCATCTACTGCCTTCATCCTTTACCTTCATCCTCTACCTTCATCCTCTACTTTCATCCAACACCTTCATCCACTACCTTCATCCTCTACCTTTATCTACTGCCTTCATCCTCTACCTTCATCCTCTACCTTCATCCTCTATCTTCATCCACTACCTTCATCCTCTACCTTCATCCACTACCTTCATCCTCTATCTTCATCCACTACCTTCATCCACTACCTTCATCCTCTACCTTCATCCACTACCTTCATCCTCTACCTTCATCCTCTACCTTCATCCACTACCTTCATCCTCTACCTTCATCCTCTACCTTCATCCTTTACCTTCATCCTCTACCTTCATCCACTACCTTCATCCTCTACCTTCATCCACTACCTTCATCCTCTATCTTCATCCACTACCTTCATCCTCTACCTTCATCCACTACCTTCATCCTCTACCTTCATCCTCTACCTTCATCCACTACCTTCATCCTCTACCTTCATCCACTACCTTCATCCTCTACCTTCATCCACTACCTTCATCCTCTACCTTCATCCACTACCTTCATCCTCTACCTTCATCCTCTACCTTCATCCACTACCTTCATCCTCTACCTTCATCCACTACCTTCATCCTCTACCTTCATCCTCTACCTTCATCCACTACCTTCATCCTCTACCTTCATCCACTACCTTCATCCTCTATCTTCATCCACTACCTTCATCCTCTACCTTCATCCACTACCTTCATCCTCTACCTTCATCCTCTACCTTCATCCTTTACCTTCATCCTCTACCTTCATCCACTACCTTCATCCTCTATCTTCATCCACTACCTTCATCCACTACCTTCATCCTCTACCTTCATCCACTACCTTCATCCTCTACCTTCATCCTCTACCTTCATCCACTACCTTCATCCTCTACCTTCATCCTTTACCTTCATCCTTTACCTTCATCCACTACCTTCATCCTCTACCTTCATCCACTACCTTCATCCTCTACCTTCATCCTTTACCTTCATCCTCTACCTTCATCCTCTACCTTCATCCAACACCTTCATCCACTACCTTCATCCTCTACCTTTATCTACTGCCTTCATCCTCTACCTTCATCCTCTATCTTCATCCACTACCTTCATCCTCTACCTTCATCCACTACCTTCATCCTCTATCTTCATCCACTACCTTCATCCACTACCTTCATCCTCTACCTTCATCCTCTACCTTCATCCTCTACCTTCATCCTCTACCTTCATCCACTACCTTCATCCTCTACCTTCATCCTCTACCTTCATCCACTACCTTCATCCTCTACCTTCATCCTCTACCTTCATCCTCTATCTTCATCCACTACCTTCATCCTCTACCTTCATCCTCTACCTTCATCCTCTACCTTCATCCACTGCCTTCATCCTCTACCTTTATCTACTGCCTTCATCCTCTACCTTCATCCTCTACCTTCATCCTCTACCTTCATCCTCTACCTTCATCCACTGCCTTCATCCTCTACCTTCATCTACTGCCTTCATCCTCTACCTTCATCCTCTACCTTCATCCTTTACCTTCATCCACTGCCTTCATCCTCTACCTTTATCTACTGCCTTCATCCTCTACCTTCATCCACTACCTTCATCCTCTACCTTCATCCTCTACCTTCATCCTCTACCTTCATCCACTGCCTTCATCCTCTACCTTTATCTACTCCCTTCATCCTCTACCTTCATCCTCTATTTTCATCCTCTACCTTCATCCTCTACCTTCATCCACTACCTTCATCCTCTACCTTCATCCTCTACCTTCATCCTCTACCTTCATCCTCTATCTTCATCCTCTACCTTCATCCTCTACCTTCATCCTCTACCTTCATCCACTACCTTCATCCTCTATCTTCATCCACTACCTTCATCCTCTACCTTCATCCTCTACCTTCATCCTCTATCTTCATCCTCTACCTTCATCCTCTACCTTCATCCTCTACCTTCATCCACTACCTTCATCCTCTATCTTCATCCATTACCTTCATCCTCTACCTTCATCCACTGCCTTCATTCTCTACCTTTATCTACTGCCTTCATCCTCTACCTTCATCCTCTATCTTCATCCTCTACCTTCATCCTCTACCTTCATCCACTACCTTCATCCTCTACCTTCATCCTCTACCTTCATCCACTACCTTCATCCTCTATCTTCATCCTCTACCTTCATCCTCTACCTTCATCCTCTACCTTCATCCACTACCTTCATCCTCCACTAGAAAATCCCAGTTTCACATCATGTCTACAGTCAACAGCAATTGCTTTCGTTATTCAGCGTCAGATTATCAGGCAAATTAAAGTCATGTTGGATCCAAAAACAGATGTGAACAGAGCCTGACCAGCCGGATCGTTCAGGTTGAGCGACTCCTTCCCAGTGTAACGCCACGTTGTTTGAGTTTCTTTTCTTGCTCAAATGAAATGTTTATGGGTTATTGAGCAGAGTTGGATGAAGAATGCTTTGGGAGTTGGATGACGTTGTGGCATTTGTCTGTTTGCAGAAATGTAAATTGTGGTTCTGTTCTGGGGACTGGGCTGGAGCCTGTTACCTTCTGTTAATATCTAAGTTACTTTAACACATTGCTGATTTTCAGCCAATGCCCGTTTGACCACAGAATCATTTACATTCCATATTTAACGAAGACGATGTTCGTCTCATCTGTATTTTCTCTCACTACTTATCTGCCCCCCACTGCATGTTTGCCGTCTGGTAGTGAGGTCAGGGTAAAGGTATCATGTCCCTTCAGTGCCTGCATCTCCTCCTTCAAAGCTTTAGGCCACAAATCTGAACTTGGTGAACTCAGTGCCTCCTTCAGGGTTTGGGATACATCTGACATAACTCTGTAACAATAATCCATACTGGTGAGTTCCTGATCATCATCACATTTTACCTTACACTCATCGTCTTGAAAGTATTTACGAGCTCTCCTCTCCCTTTTTGGACAGCGTGTATTGTGACTCCTTGTGCCCTCGCTCACAAACCTCTACTTTAGGCTGCTGTACGATTGGTTTTGACGTGTCAGCGTTTGATGGGTGAACTTCAGCCCTGTCCTTGAAGTATTCACTCATGTGATGATCTGTCTGAGCCTGACACTCGTTCACACACTTGTTTATGAACTTCACTAATCTGTTTTTTGACTACTTTCCCTGCATCTGGGTAAAGAAATAAATACACAGGGCTATTTTTGTTTATCCCCCACGGAGATCCCTTTTTCACACCGTGAGTTGAGCTTTTTGTTCTTTTAATTTTATGCATAACACATTGTTCCTGAGTTCTCAGTCTGGAAAGTTCTGGCTTCTTCCCTGTCAACGTGTCATACGACATCTGTCCTGTCCATTTGTTATAACACCTGTTGTGAATAGCTGCAGCAGTCTGAACCGCACATGTCCACAGACGGGGCTGCCCCTGACCAAAGTGGCGTCCTAAGTGAAATTTTATTTGGAGCCCCCCCCCCCCCCCCCAAACACACACACACTTTCCCCATCCCAAATATATCATAGGTACAAAATGACCATACAACATGCCATTTACCTTGACCTTTATTAGCAATAACAAAAGTAGGCCAACTGTAGATACAATATTTTGGCTGCGGTCAAATACAATAATAAATTCAACCTGAAATAAATAGATATTAAATAAAATAATTTCAAATGGAAATAAATGAACAACTCTGAGTCACACGAACCTCCAGCACCTCAATCATTATTGTATTATTATTATTACTATTATTATTATGTGTTATTATTATGATGTACAAACTACAGTCCTTAGAAAACACACTAATGCAGGGTCAAATGGGCTTATATTTTAAAATCAGTTCCCTCTGTTAACAAATGCATCATTTACATTCATTTCAATCAGTGTTTCTCTATCTCCCCAAAAGCTGACAGTTATGAATTAAATTCACCAACAGATGGCGACATTTACCTCCATAAAATCCATCCATCCATCCATTGTCTTCCACTTATTCCTGTTAAGGGTCATGGGGTGGGTGGAGCCTATCCCAGCGGTTACGGGCGAGAGGTGGGGTTCACCCTGGACAGGTCGCCAGTCCATGGCAGGGCCAACACATATAGACAGACAACCATTGGCTCTCCCAGCCACGCCTACGGTCAATTTAGAGTCTGGATTAACCTGGTCCCCTCTTGATGTCTTTGGACTGTGGAGGAAGCTGGAGTACCAGAGAGAACCCAGCAGGAACAGGGAGAACATGCAGACTCACCCAGAAAGACCCCGTGCTGCAGCCGGGGCTCCACCCACAACCTTCTTGCTGTGAGGGGACAGTGCTGACCACTGCACCGCCGTGCTGACCCTCCATAAAATAGTTAAACTAATATTGATGGGCTATAAACTTCCCCCAGCTGGTTGTTTTACCACTCTTTGTCATCAGAGGTGAATGCATAGGGCGTTACAAGACATTTAATAAACGTTAATAAGATCTTCTGAATAAAAACAAATCTCCCGTCTAGACAGAGACTGGAGACGAGGCCTCCTATCTGATGAGCAGCAGCTCAGGTTTTTGTGTCACAAAGTTTTATTTCAACAACAAACCCGCCTTCAGGTGAAGCACGAGCTTCCTCTTGTTTGATCTTTTTCTTCCTTCTGCTCTCTCCCGACTCATGATGTCTTTGGACATGACGGCAGGTTACCGCTCTTCATCTGCTACCTGCAGCTCTAGAAGTGCCTTCTGATGCTCTCTTCTGATTGGTCAGATGTCATGTGCTTTCAATCAGTGCAGGAACGCATGCATGATCAGATTATAGGTCTTCTCTCCTGATTTGGTGCTCTCCACATGCCTCACGGTAGCACGAATCCACATCCGTTATGCATACGCACAAATGCGTCCCCTCGCGCAAAATGTACCCCCATGGAAGATTAGGCCCTCTGCACAGAGCGTGTTGTGTTTAGGGAGGGGCGACCCTGTCCACAGGTCTTTTGGAGGGTTCTTCTCCATCAATATACATCTTGCCATCTCAAACAATGTCCTCCAGCTTCTCTCAGCTGTCCCATTTTGGTGAGGAAAATAAGGACCTGAGGTCTCATGCTGAATGGGGTTTCAACAAAATACTGACTGAAACTCTTTAGATGTCAATTCTGTTCCGTGATCTGATCTGATGCATTTAATTATTCCATACGGAGCTACATCAGCGATAAACTTCTCTGTAGCTACAACTGTGTCACTCTTAGCTTTCAAAAAATACACAAAATTTGCCCTGAGCGCTCATCAGTGAGTACTAAAGAGTACCTGAAATTGTCCTTTGCCATTGGCTCTACGGGACCTGCAGGTTCCTTCCCTGCTCTGGGACAACTTCCCTTTTATACGAACTTCACATATTTGATCGGATTTATCAGTTTTACCTTTAATTTTTATCCCCTCTGTCACAATTTCCAACTTCAACACATCATCATAGTTGCAGTGGCCCAAAATTTCACGCCACATTTGAAGATCATAACAGCCATGACAATCATCAACACCATGACTTTTTTCTTCAGGTGTGACAGGTTTTAAATAGCACAACCTATCATACACCTTCCATCCATCCATTCTCTACCTCTTATCCTGTTAAGGGTTTGGGGGGGGGGGGGCCTATCCCAGCAGCCTCCGGGGAGAGGTGGGGTTCACCCTGGACAGGTCGCCAGTTATCATTTCATCACTTTGATTAATGTGAATGGAGAATGGCTGAATGAGTCTGGCAAACCCTTCAGAACCATTGCAATCAATAGACCATCACTCAAAGTGTCCTCCTCATTTCTCAAAGCTATGATCCCAGTCTCTGCATGAATGTCACAGTCTGACGCTCTCATTAATGGCTTTTTGAGAGGATACAAGCTCTGTGTCCAAACTGAGGACACATGAGGCTTCCCCTTACCAGCGTAACGATCTCTTAGAATCTGGGGTGCCCTCCTGCCATTGTCTGCTGCACCTCTCATCACAAGCGAATGAATTCAGCTTATGCCTCTTCATGTCCTTCCTCCTCGCCCTCGGCTGGCTCTTTCAGAATGGTGCTCTTCAGGCCAAGCACACACAGGTGTGCCAGAAACTTTGTGTCCCATCACTCATAATTTGTTTCATCTCCATCCAAACACAAAAAGTTCCATCGGCTTCCAAACTCCTTTCTGGGCCCATAACCTGCTGAAGTTGCCATCATAAAATGACTAGAATACCGATTCGCATGATGGAGGAACAAACACACACACAGCCTTCAGTTGTGTTTGCACCCTGGGGTGAACGGCACACAGGAGCAAGGCCTACCAAGACATTCATGTCAGTGTTAAGGGCACAACACCAACACTGGTAACAGTTTAACAGGTCATGATGCAATCTGATGGTTCCTTGTTGAAAGTTCACATTTACAATGTGAATTAACATGTCAGTACTATAAATGCAGCATTTCCTGGAAAAAGATTTATCAAAGACTAGAGAACAAGTGTATTTGTAACTTTTCTCATGTTTATTAGTGAAACATGTAACTCGAAGAACTCTGCAAAGCTCTTCTGGCTGCTGATAGTTTGGTTGGCACAAATTAAAATGATCTTTATGTGAGTCATTTTACCTTTGCTCTTGACAAGTTGTGGGTGAGTTTTGACTGGAAGAAGTCTTGCATGTCCGTCTTTGTCTTGCCCTGTCTTTGTGCTGGCTGTGCTCGCCTCCTCATCGCCTGAGTCCCCAAGCCGTCTTACCAAGCGAGTGTGGCAATCTGTCGTACTCCCGGTGTACTTCAGTGCAGTTTTACACTCTTTGCATATGGCAGTGCTTTTATCCAGTGCTCCATTTTTCATATAAAAATCAAATTTCTTCCACACTTTGGATTTTAAACTTGTTGGCACGTTGTATACAGTATCTGAGTCTGCCATTTTCAACTTTCCTTCACAAGCCTTTTTGTTTTCCTCCCAAACTCACAGCGTTTGTTTGGTGGCGGGAGGATTTTGTCTCTGATTTTTGCGGATGATGTGGTCCTCTTAGCTCCATCAGGCCACGACCTTCAGCTCTTGCTGGGATGAGAATCAGCGCCTCCAAGTCTGAGGCCATGGTCCTCAGCCGGAAAAGGGTGGTTTGCCCACTCCACGTCGGGGGGGAGGTCCTACCTCAGGTGGGGGAGTTTAAGTATCTCTGGGTCTTGTTCACAAGTGAGAGTAAGATGGACCGGTGGATTGACAGGTGAATTGGGGCGGTGTCCACAGTGTTGCGGGTGCTAAACCAGTCTGTTGTGGTGAAGAGGGAGCTTAGCCAAAAGGCGAGCCTCTCCATTTACCGGTCAATCTACGTTCCAACTCTCACCTGTGGTCATGAGCTTTGGGTAATGACCTGAAAGAACAAGACCCTGAATACAAGCGGCCGAAATGAGTTTCCTTCGCAGGGAGGCTGGGCTCTCCCTTAGAGACAGGGTGAGAAGTTCAGTCATTCAGGAGGGACTCAGAGTAGAGCTGCTGCTCCTCCATGTCGAGAGGAGCCAGTTGAGGTGGTTCAGGCGTCTGGTGAGGATGCCTCCTGAACGCCTCCCTTGGGAGGTGTTCCAGGCATGCCCAACCGGGAGGAGGCCTCGGGCTGACCCAGGACACGCTGGAGGGATTATTTCTCTCGGCTGGCCCGGGAACGCCTCGGGATTCCCCCGGAAGAGCTGGTGGAAGTGGCTGGGGAGAGGGCAGTCTGGGCTTCCTTGCTGAGGCTGCTGCCCCTGCGACCCGGACCAACCGGACAAAGTGGAGGACGATGACGACTCACAGCGCTATCTGACGCAACTGCGACTAGTCTCGCGTCAGATTTATGGGTGGGAGCGGGAGAGAGTCACAGACGGAGAGGGAGCTCTCCGGCATCAGCAGCATGAAAACCATTTATAACTTTATCATCAGGACATCGGACGGCTCACGCCACACTGAGACCAATTCAGGAGTCTGTGTACCGATGCACTTGCATCTTTTAAATCAAAACTGATTTTTTGGGTCAAATCAGTTATTTGATACTTCAGAAATAAACGTGACCTTTACTAAATTATACTTAATAAAAAGAGCTAGAAGTATAAGTCTTTTTTGTAAAGGTTGCTCTGAAAGTGTTGGACAATGGCTTGAAAGCTCATCCAACTACTGTGAAGTTGCACAAAGTAAAATAGTTTTGTCTTCAGAACGAAGTTACATTTGTTCTTCATTGGAACTGTTGTTTATTAATCTGCATGCTACTTCTTTTATTTACGACCATGGAAATTTATAGCATTTCACTACATGAAGCGCCTCAAACTCTGTGGCAGTAAAGTGTGTCAGAATCTATATTACAGCTCTCCTGTGAGCTTGTTCTGATGATGCTCATTCATGTAAGCTGATGCCAAATTCAAAACTAAGCTTCGACCTCAGAGGTGAAGCGCAGTAATGCTCGTAGTGAAATGATGCTTGTTGTTGACAGAACTCATCAAGTTTGAAGTTTTGAATTTAAAACAGCCGTTTAAAACAAGAAGCACTGCAAGGATAAAGAGGTGGGCCGTGAAGTGGCAGCCACGGATCAAAGCCAGAAATTAAAGCCAGAGATCAGCAGCCAGTTCCAATGCAGTTGGTGTAAACCGCCATCTGCTGGTCGCTGTCTTCTCGCATCACTCTCGAGATCAGAGGGTCCTGTGATCTCAGGAGACTTCACAGCACATCACAGCTGACCTCAGCCTCCCAGTTCAGACAGGGGTGTCTGCTAGGACGACTCCTGCTGGAACAACAACAGGCAGGATACTAAAAGAGCGGGTCACACTCATCAGGAACAGCAGTCCAGCCTTGTTGGTGGGTACATCATGAAGACCCCTTGAGGCACACAATTAGATTTCTTGAGAGCTTGATTGTTCAGTTCCTCTGTTGTCTGGGATGAAAACACTAATATGCCTGCCAGGGTCAATAAATAAAAATAAATAAAAAAATTACAGGTGACTTCCATCTAGTGGAATTAGAACAGATATGATTATGCAAAAATATCTTGATTGTCTGGATTTGTTTGATATACTGTAGTGCAATGAGGTGCACTTGGCTTCAATCCACTCATCACCCCTCCATACAAGCCAGCTCAGACTTCACGCCAGTGCCAAATAATTCCCTATTGTTCAGTAGAGTCAGTTCTCAAGCTTCTCAGTTATTTTTCCTGATGAGATTTTTGCTGTTTCAACAGTTTTTTGGCAATTGATTTCCAACCCCACTGTTTGTGTTTCTCCAGCGCAGAGCCTTGCTGACCTCAGTTCCTGCCCCCCTCCACTCTCTACCTGCTAAGCCATCTTTTGTGTTTGCTGAAATGTTGAGAATCAGTCTTTTTGCTGAACCTCTTGCTATTTGAGTCCACTGAACCCTTTACATATAAAGAACACTGGGGGAAAAAAAGGCTCATTTCAAGGTAAACAGACAAGGTGTTTACGAAACTTGCATTCAAACAGGCAGGACTTGAGCTTGACTCAGAGAGCTGAGACTAATTCCACCTGGCCACTAAATCCTCTCACACTGGGAACGGAGGAGAGTTTATCATATCCAGCCAATGGGAAGGATGCAACAATTGTCTTTTTCCCTGCTCTGTGGACTTTCTACTTCTTCAAGGGTTTAGTCTGCATGCATGCAGCCTCCACCTTCCCAACAGGCTGAAAGGTGGGTATCTGACATCGTCCACTTTGGCACATGGAAAACTTGTGTTGGATTTCAGACAGCTAATTTTTCACACCGGCATGTTACTGTTTCAGGCAAAGTGTCAAATCCACCAGTCGTGAGCAAATGATTAAATCAGCAGAGGCCCAACTGGTCAATATTTGTGCGCATTTGGCAGCATGTGGTTGTAGCAAGCCATTGCTATATGGGATATGGGAAAGTTAGGGAGGTGATACTGGAGAAATATCATTTTTTAAATTGTATTCGTAGTCCACATTATTTAATTAATTGTAAGTATATTTTTCTAATATTGTATTCTGCTGTTTAGGTTTCATCTTGTACTATATCATATGGCGCACTTTACGTGCAGGTAATGTAGTTCATGATGAGGATGGGCGGAGTGATATGAAAGGGGTGAGAGGCCATTTCTTGTGTGGTAGTTGTTGAGTTGTCGGAGTCTGTGAGCGGACATTAAAGTGGATCGTGAGACCACAGCCGTCGTCCCCCGTGTTTTTTTTTCTTTTTACCCACAGCCCTCTGGTAGTTTAATTCAGTAGCCTGTAAGGCAATCGTTAAGACATCCAAAGCCCTGTCTTACACTAAAATAGCCAAAGGTAAATGTTGAGCTTTCAGTCGATAATTAAAATAAAAAAATAAAATGTACGGGAAATAAGGTCGTGAATTAAGAAAAGCGAATGAAATTAAAGCTGCAAGCAGCGTTGTTAGGGCCTGAGCCCCCGCGCGGCCGTCCTTGACACCGGCCCGAATCCAACGGTGTAATCGGCAAATCCCTAGGCCTTGTAGTTTAGGAGATACGAGCCTCAGTTCGCTGCACAGTGTGAGTGCAGAGCTGAGAGCCGGCCCTTTAAGAGCCCCTCCCTTCTCTGCTCGCTCTCTGCCATCTCTGTCAGAGTGGAGAGCAGAGGAGGATGTTGGCAGTTTTACTGTCAAACACAGTCATAACTCTGCATATGTGGGTCAAAAGTTGAATGTAAAGACATCAGTGCGTAGAGTTTTGTGTCAGGAATTCAATGGTGTGTTTTTTGAAGGTGTGAGTGTTTTAGTTTAGAAGCTACAAGTGTTTGTTTAGGAGTATGTACATGAGGGCAGAGAAGCTCCAATTGTGGTTTCCATGACTACAGTAAACAAATCTCTGCCATCTGTGCTAGAGTGGAGAGAACGGAGGATTAACAGAATTGTAGTGTGTAAAAGCTGAATACCTCGGCATACGTTGGTCAAAAGTGATATATAATACCATATTTTTGTAGGGGTTTTTGTCAGGAATGCAGTGGTGTGTTTTTAAAAGCTGTGGGATGTATGGTGTAGACGTGAGAAGCATTTGTTTGACAGTATGTACCCTGAGAGGACACGCTCTCCCCATTGACTTCCATTGTAAGCGTGAAATGTGTCTCCCCCACTTTGACGGCTTAAAAATGGGAACCGAGCGCGTAGTATATTAACCTTTACAGATTTTGAAGAGCACAGTTGGGAGAGTAACGTGTGAAAGTTTGGAAGCAATGCCATTAACGGCTTAGGAGGAGATAGATTTTGTTCGGGGAGAAAAAAAAGTCCTTTTTTGGACAGTTTTGTCCAATTTGTGGACATTCTGTTGTAGATAGGTGAGAGGTCAGAGCGTATGAATTTTTCGTCTTGATGAGACGAGTCCAACGGTGTTGGTCCCATGTCTGTGGGGCATTCGTGCAAGCAGTTATAGCGGTCCAATGTTTTTGTTTTTGTTTTTTGGCTCCCTAGGTGGCGCTATTGAGTTTTTGTGGAATTTTTTTTTTAAATATGAAATTTTTCGCAAGACCGGACGTGCGTGCCAAATTTCAGCAAATTTCATGCATGTTCAGGGGGTCAAATTAAGCTTTAAAGAGTTCGCGGAATAAAGAAAGAACGAGTGTGTCGAGCAAACATAATAGGGTCTGAGCCAGAGGTGCCTTCAGGCTCAGGCCCTAATTAAAGAAAAAAAGGTATGTGATGCAGGTCAGTCCCACTTTTGATCTCAGAATTCTGAGATCCCCTTTGACAGACAGTTATCTCAGCAGCTCTGGAAAGATCAACGAGAGATTATTGTCGCTATGGCAGTGTGAGGACGTCAGCTGTGATATCAGGGGAGAGGTCATAAATGGTATACAAAAATATATATTTCAATAAAACTCCTTATCTGCTCATACAAGTTTGACACAAACGCAATGGAGCACGAAGTGACCGAACTGCAGTTCACCGAGGAAACTCTTCTCCCTATGGTACAGAAATATTTGGCAGAGATCTCTCCTGTCCAGTGGGGTATGCTTGCTGATGGCATATGGGACTTTGCCATTGATGCCAAACTGGCAGATATGTGCACAGACATCATCCAGTCTCTCATTAGCAATGTCATGCAGGCACTGTTATGTAAGTTACAGGTGCTAGAAAATGAATCCCTCTATGAGATGATGACATTCCTGCTGACACTCAACGTCATCAATGAGACAACTGCTGCTGCGCTTGGTGTTCCACAGCAAGTCTGTGAAAGTGCCAGTAAGCTTGCCACACTGATGGAGAGAGAAGTTTCAAAAAGGGTGAACTCGGCTCTCTGCACAGCCATGTCCATCACCAACTGGTCTTCAGGCCCAACATTTTTTTTCTACGGCACTATGACCACCCCCACCTCCCTCCATGACCTAGTGGATCACACCAAGTTATGCCTTCAGATATACTCCCATAATATGAAAAAACGCGATTTGAAAGAATGTTGCTATCTCAAAAACAAAGATAGAATTAATCCAGAGGACTGGAAAATAGGATGTGTAGAAGGAACCAAAGCAGTGACCAAAATCCTCCTTAAATGGTTACCTAAAAGTGTGAATAACGAAGATGACCCTGCAGCCGTTGCACCTGATACCCTCGAATATGCACAGAGTGTAGCATCTGACATTGTTGCTATGCTTCCAGACAATCTGCATTTCCATGACAGATGTGCTCCTTGCATCAGCATGAGAGGTGTAGCCAAAATGATCCACAACTTCATGTCGCATGCAAAAACCACTGACATCAGCAACCAGATTTCACACAAACTCCGCTTTTTCAATGTCTGCAAACTGAGAGGCAAAGACATGGTGAGGAGGCTGATGAGCTTGCTAGAGCTGGTCCAAGGTGGAAACCTGACGCCGGATGCATTCCCCATGTCTGGATTGGAGTCCCAATTGGCCAACAAGCAATCAAACATGACAAATGTCTTGGAAGACACGGATTCTCCTCTGGTCTTCTTAGATAACATCCACAATAAAGTTTATGAGTGGTTTGAAAAACTGGGCCAACTGGAGAATCACATCATTGACGTACAAAAGTGCCACAGAAGGATCAGAAAGTTCTCAAGACAACTCACTGATGAAATATTTTTCAAACTTACATCTAACCAAACACCCCAGATGTTCAAAATCCCAGATGTGATCACCAGGTCAGTGATTGTTACCTATGAGGCCAGAGGAACATATGACGTGTATTCCTTGGTAGCGGACGAGGTAGCGAAGTACCTGCAGCAGGTCCTCCTGTGGCTGCAGAGGGATCAGCAGAAGGCTGGTTACACTGAGGAGACGTCCGCGGCTTTAAATGACATCAGTTCATTTTTCACCACTAGACTGACACCAGAAGATTTGAATTACAAAGACGAGTCCCTAGAAGCTTTGAGGAAGTCTTCATCTCCGAAAAGTCAAAAGTTGTTCATGGAAATTTTCTTCATGATGTTGACCAGGCTTGTTCCCAAAGGGGACTCTCTGCCAATCATTGATGTCCACCTTGCCATCAGACGTCTTTCATACAACATGTCGGCAGAGATTGCTAACCAGCTGGTTGCCATAAAAACAGCTGGCAGCTGGATGACCCTCAGCAAGGCAGTAGTCAAGGACCTGACAAAGGAGTATGGCTCACCAGAACAGCTCATGGAAGCCATCATGAAAGCTGATGATTCTTTTGATGTCACAATTTACCAGAGACTCAAAGCCCAAATTCAAGATGGTGCAGTGCAAAAAAAGAGGTCCCACATCCATCACTTTGCATCATCAGTGAAGAAAGCTTTGGCCAAACACTTCAAGTGCTGCCGAAGATGGAATGACCACCATTAGAGGCTGCATGGCTCTGAGGCTAGGCTTGTCTAGGGCCTGAACGCTTGCAGGTTGGATTCTCCAGTGACTGTGTTGAAGTGTGAGGGTATGGGAATACAGGCGAGAGGGAGATGACCATGTCCAGCGTTATACTTAGAGAGACCATTTACTGCATCCTTCAGACAGATGTTGCATTCATTATTTTGCAGAATCCTTCCACAAATAATTTCTTGTAATTAATTATGTGTCCGACAACAAACTAAGGATATGACATACAACATAACATGCAAAGTCCTCAACAATCAGGCTCCTTCATCCCTGACAGAGCTCATAGTCCCCTATTACTCAGCTAGAACCCTTTACTCCCAGGATGCAGGGTTACTGGTGGTTCCTAGAGTTTCTAAAAGTAGGATGGGAGCCAGAGACTTTAGCTATCTCCCATGGAGCACTGGGCTTCTCTCTCCTCCTCTCTTCTCCTCTCTGTCCTCCTATATGTGCCATACATAAATCACACTCATATGTGTTACTAACTCGTCTTCTTCTCCGGAGCCTTCAGGCTCCCCTCATCCCAGATCCCAGGTGCTGGAGGAGGCTGCAGACCTGAAGAGGCTCAAGCTACCACCCATAGCTCCACCTGCTCACGTCCCTGTCTGTCCATCAGTCTCTCCTCCCTTCTCTTTCTCTTTATCTCGACTTGACTTGACTTGACTGTTTCATTGTCTCTAAACATTCTTCATTGTTCCCATGCTGTGTGGCTCTGTGGTACGGTGGCTGTCTAGAACCTAAAGTTTTGCAGGTTTGATTGATTGTTAAGGGTCGCAGGGGGGTGGGGGGGGGGTGGAGCCTATCTCAGCAGTTTTTGTGTGAGGGACGGGGTTCACGACGCAAATTTCACGTATTCGTGCCATTCACATCACATTAGCATTTGCGCCACCTGGCAAGTATACCACACGAATTTGCGTCTATTCGTCTCTCTACATAGACTTCGCACGTTAACTTTACGTGTGAAAAATTTGCATTGCGTTTGGTGTGAACACACTTTAACTGTGTCTATAATATGTTGCATATATTAGGTTCACACTCGTCCATTCTCCCAGGTGCTGACAGACGCTGCTATGAGTCTACCATCTGCTGGGAATCAGATTCTCTGTTTGTACTGATGCCAATTTCTGGACTCAAGTCTCCAAAAATACCATTCTCATGACCAACAATACCAGCCTCAATTCATACAATTTAACTACAATCTAAGATTATCCACAGGACTCACCTCACAGGACATAAATTATGTTGCAGGAGCTGTCCTCAGACATCTGTCCCCGCTGCACTCAAAACTGCCCTGACACCTGTATTCATGCAGGAGAAGGTCACAGGGCTACTTTCCACATTCTTTGGCTGCTGCATCCCAGCCTCCCCATCTCTCTGTTTGCTTGGAGATAACACTTCAAACAACTTGAACCATTTTAACAACACAACCTTGTTGGTTGCGCTAGCTGTCACCAAGAAAACCATCGTCATGAACTGGAAATCAAAGAACAAAATCCATATATCGATCTGGAAAACCTTATTATTGGATCACATCACATCTCGTTAGAAATCTCCAATAACTCATCGAGTGACAACCCAACCTGGCCATCACTTTTCAATTTCGTACAGTCATAGCTTCGCTGGTCCTCCCTGCCTGAGGCCCGGCCCTCGTATCCTCCCTACCAGTAATCCCTCCCTGCTTCACCATCCCTACCACTACCCATGCCACATCATTCAATAGGATTGGGATGAGCCCCACTTTTTTCCTTCTTCTTCCTCATCTTCTCTCTTTTCATTCTTTTTCCATCCATTGTCTTCCACTTATTCCTAGTAAGGGTTGTGGGGGGCTGGAGCCTATCCCACCGCTCGCTACAGGCGAGAGGCGGGGTTCACCCTGGACAGGTCACCAGTCCATCGCAGGGCCAACACATAGAGACAAACAACCATTCACACTCACATTTATACATAAGGTCAGTTTAGAGTATCAATCAGCCTCGTCCCCAATTGATGTCTTTGGACGGTGGGAGGAAGCTGGAGTACCAGAGAGAACCCACGCAGACACAGGGAGAACATGGAGACTCACCCAGAAAGACCCTATGCCTGAGCCAGGACTCGAACTCGGAACCTTCTTGCTATGAGGCCACAGTGCTGACCACTGCACCACCGTGCAGCCCTTCATTCTTTTTCGTATGTAATTATTTACTTACTGAATTTTTTCTTCTTCTGTACCTGTGACCCACACCCGATAACTCCCCCAAACTGCTCCTCCACTATTCATGAAGACAGTTTGACTATAGTTTAAAATAGTTTCCCAGCTTCCTTCTAGGTAAAATGTGTGATTTATGAAAGTACACTTTAAAGTAAAGTACAAGAAGAAAAAACTATTGATGCAGTGGAAGGTAGTTCACATTTTACAGATGTAAAAATATAATTTAAGATTTCTCTGAGGGGAAATGTTGAAGTAGAGTAACTTTTAGTTTGTATTGAAATATACTGTCAGTTAAACCAGCTAAACTGAAAGTGCAAGTTATGATCTTCTAGGCTTTATTTTAGTTCATGAACCTTTTGATTCATCATGTGAACACAATGTTGGAACCACAGAACATTGGCAGCATTAAGGGCTTGGTTGGTTCCATGTAAGCCTCATTTTTCTCTGTGCTGTAATTCTATACTATTCTATCTGTACTTGTCATGCCCTCTGCTCCACAGCCTTTGTGTGTCTGACTACACACACACACACACACACACACACATATATATATATATATATATATATATATATATATATATATATATATATATATATATATATATATATCCAGCTCATACTGCAATAATACTGATAATGTGTAATACCACTATTCAAATACTAGCGCTAGTAGATACTAGATTATATCACAAGTGAACCCTCAAGTGAACATGAAGATGAACATCATATATCCACAAAAATATAGGCACTGTGACAGATTTGAGTAGTGTTTCCCCTCTCTTATGATGCTGCTGTGGCCAACAAGACAATGGCAGTCCGCTTCTCAACAGCTGAACATGGGCAGAGGATGCCGGCCTCAGTGCCTCTGCTTCCCAGCAACCAGTCAGCCAATAAGATGGCAGAACAGCATTGAGATTCCAGCACATTCTCTGGAGACTGAGTCTCTGATTGGCTGCAATCTGGGCTGAAGACACTGCGTTTAATAACAGAAATGAGAGACAGGACTAGTCGGGGGAAGTGCTGAGCTGTTCCTCAGGGGAGACAAGTTTCTTGTTTAAAATAAAGATGAGCGTTTACCTGCTTTTTTTTCTTCAAAGTGCTATCTTTAGCAAGATCGACACAGAATTCTTCGCACAAATCCCCTGATCACTATAAATTCTGCACTTTTTCAGAAAGGTTGGTGTTGTAGTTTTTGAGAAATAAATGACAATATGTGGTGTAAAACAATGAAAGTGAAAACAGATTCTGGGTCTGCGATCTGGATTCCCCCTACATGTTATGAGTACAACCTTGACCTGAGTTTGACCCCTCAGCCAAACATCACGAAACACTGTCAGGTTGTCGTCCTGCTGACAGACAAACACGCCACATGCTTGTTTTGGAGAGACAGATTTCTGCCGAGACCATGAACCTTAATTCACCTGCATGTTGACTTTTATGATCAGGATCTGCATCAAATATTCCCATTCATAGAGTTTGGAAAAAAAAACAAAAAAACCTGCAAAGCATGTTTTGAAGGCCAGTGGGTGTGTCAGATCATAAAATTTCCCCAACAATCTCTGACTTTAATCTCAGTAATTGTCTATGTTGACATGCGCACCATATCACCGTAGAATATCACAATATTCTGATTGTCTAAAAGTCATGTAAATACCTGCCATAACCTGATGAAGCTCATATTTCAAATTAGTATTTGTGGAATTTGGGGCTATGAAAACAGGTTAATCAGAATGTGCCCTTTAGTACTTTAGCAGTACTTTACGTCAACTCGCAAGCAAACATTTTCAAACCTTTGCCGTTGTCGGGAACAGTGTAGCTGTCCGTGTGTTGGCATGGCGACCAGGAGGTCAAGGAGCAAAACTGTAACTGCTGATTGTTTTACTGTGTTTCCTGTGTTTGTTTCTGTCTTTGAGTGAGTTCTGTCCAGTTCACATGAGCCAGAAGTTTAGCGAGGTTGCCTGGTGATGAACTGGACTGCAATGAAACATTTATCCAGAAAATGTCAACTGAACTGGAAATGTCCAAAGGCTGTGGCACATATGAACACCTTATTTGGAATGTTTGGTTAAACAGAACATGGAGCTTAATTGTTACGTGGCGTGCATGGAAACATTGTAAGACCACCTGTCCTCCCCATCAGTGCCCTGCCCAAATTCTGTCTGTGTCCTTTGATCTCTGCCTGCTTTGATCACACATCCTCACTTTATCAAAGCCGTCCAGAATACGGCTCTCATCTCAGATGAGACCAAGCTCTACCATTCCACCAACCCTACCTCCTCCCTCTGTGACTGTTGACAGGAAATCAAATCCTGGTTCTTTTCCAAATTTCTCAAGCTCAGCAGCGATGGAACTGAGGTTCTTCTCCATCCTCACTGGAACTCCCAGTTTCACCATCAACCATCGACAGCTCCTCACCCTCCCCTTGGGTCAAGAGTCTGGGTGTTGCCTGCGATAGCACTGTGTCATTCCAAACCCATCCATCCATTTTCTATACCACTTATCCATTAAGGGTCATGCTGGGGGGGTGGAGCCTATCCCAGCTGACATTGGGTGAGAGGCGGGGTTCACCCTGGACCGGTTGCCAAGTCCATCACAGGGCCATCAGGAGCAATTAGGGGTTCAGAATCTTGCTCAAGGACACTTGGACATGGTCACCAGGGGAAGTGGGCATCGAACCAGCGACCCCTCAGCTGCTGGCCGACCACTCTACCTCAGAGCCACGCTGCCCCTTCATTCCAAACCAGCATCAATGATATCACTTGTCTACCTACTGCCAGCTATGGAACATCAACCACCTCCATCCCTCCCTCACCCCAGCAATGTCATTTATTTCTACAGCACCGAATCCCAACCAAAGTTCTCTCCTGACTCTGTCCAAGTAGAGCAGGTCCAGCACCTCCCTCCTTCAATGAACCTCCACCCAACAATTCTCCATCAGCAAGTGCATCCTGCAACAGCAGCCACCAGAACCTTCCTTTACCAGCAGGAAGGTGGAGCAGATCCAGGCTCAGTTGGGACGGAGAGAGAGCAGGAGAGCAGGACAGAGACAAAGACAGAGAATGGAGGAAGACAGAGAGACAGAAGGAGAGAGAGGGACAGAGATAAAGAGAGAGAAAGGAGGAAGACAGAGAAACAGAAGGAAAGAGGGGGACAGAGATAAAGAGAAAGAGAAGAGAAAGGAGGAGAGACTGATGGACAGACGGGGACGTGAGGAGGCTGGGAGGAGAAAAACGGCAGATAACAACAACAACTAGCTCCCAATCATAACATCTACAGGTTATTCAACCAATCAGTATCAGCATAACATGAGCAATTATGTGCTAGTAAACACAATGCTGATGTTAATGCTAGTACAGTATTGAGAGTACTGATGTAAATACTGCTGGTACAGTACTAATACTAATGCTGACTCTAAGGGTAGCAGGTCTGTAGCCTCCATCAGCAGCACCTGGGATCTGGGAAGTGGGAGGCACAAAGGCTCCGGAGAAGAAGACGAGTCAGTAACACATATGAGTACAGGAGGACAGAGCGGACAAAGACGAGGAGAGAGAAGCCCAGTGCACCATGGGAGATCCCCCGTCAGTCTAAGACTATCGCAGAATAACTAAGAGCTAGCCTAAGCCAAACCTAAGTATAAGCTTTAACAAAAAGGAAGGTCTTAAGTCTGCTCTTCCATGCCGAGAGGGTGTGTGACTGAACCTGGGAGACGGTTCCACAGGATGGGAGCCTGATAGGTGAAGGCTCTGGCTCCCATTCTACTTTTTACAGACTCTTGGGAAAACTGCCCCCCCCCCCCCAAGCTCCAAATGGGTCAGAACGCTGCGGCCCATATCGTGAGCAGAACACCATCCATCCACCACAGAGCACCTGTTCTCCAGCACCTCAACTGGCTTCCTATCAAATACTGCACTTACTACAAAATTCACAAGGCCCATCCGTCCACCACAGGGTCCCGAGACTCTGCCTGTCTGTCCACCACCTCTGCAAACCCTTGCCTCCTGAAATCCGATACATTCTCTGTCAATGTTCAAATCCTGCCTGAAAACCCCTTTTTAAACGACTTAACTTAAGAATCTGATTGCTGCTGCTCTGCTACAGATTTTAGATTTTTAACTTTGTAATGGTTTTGATGTGTGTTTTGTTCATTTGAGTTTCTAACTGGGATGGCGTGACTCAGAGGTAGCAACCGGAGGGTTGCTGGTTTGATCCCCCCTCCCCCCGGTGACCATGTCCAAGTGTCCTTGAGCAAGATACTGAGCCCCTAATTGCTCCTGATGGCCCGGCGACAGACTGGTGACCTACACGACCGTTACAGATAAGTGGTATAGAAAATGGATGGATTAACTGTCTTTAATTTTTCTGGACAGTGACCTTGAGAGTCCTGAAAGGTGATTTAAAATGTTAAAATGCTTCTTCTTATTATTATTATGATTATCGTTATTATTATTATCATGATTATCCCTTACATTTAACATGCAGTAAAAGACAAAACAAAAAAGTTGGATGTGAAACTTGGCTCAAATTAATGACATACTTGCAGGTACCACCATGATTCCAGGTTCATGAGTCCAAAACCTGTCCCCTGTACAGAACTGTTGGTATCACATGAGACTCCCACGAAATAAAAAAGGCAGTGGAACTCACAGCCCTGTGACGTCACGGAAGCTCCCTCAGCTCAAATAGAAGAAGTGGAGAGGAAACACAGCTGAAGCGCTTTGTGACTGCGAGTGAGAGAGAGGTACCATGGACCTGAGGCGGCTCGCTGTCCTCGTGTTATTCATACGGGGTGAGTCACGACTTGTTGACCGGCGTGGTTTGTTTCTAAAAGTAGATCATATTGAAAGAGATAATGAACTTAAAATGATCCTGAAAAGACTTGATTATGTGACAGTTTGGTCTCTCTGAGTCAAACTCAGACGCTCCATCCAAATTGTCTCCGATAATGAAATGATTTCGTTTTTACTTTACTTTGTTTTGCTGTCATTTGCTTCTGATGAGTCCCTCTTGTGCTGTTCATCTGATCACGTTTGTTTCCTTTGTGGTTGCTCTGGTCCGCTTATTTTATACCACAGTCTTCCTACCTACAGTACATGCATTTATTCCCGTCATGCATAGGTTTGTTTCTCCTGTGACTGAACATTTTCTTCTGAGATATGTTTGAAAATGGAAAAAAAAAGAAAAGGACAAAGAAACAGCAACTGACTCTTCAACTGATACAGAGAACAGCCAGGTCAAACACAGTCCACGCGTGTGCTGACCTTGATGGATCATTCCTATCACGCCCCCACTGGAACGTATTCTCGCTCGTCAATCTCACCCCAGAGGAAAGAAAAAGCCCCCAAAGCCCCCATTTGCAACCCACAGCTCATATATTTTCTGGTACTTTCTCTTTCACCCTTTCACCTCGAGAGAACTGACCACATTACTTCCTGTCAGAAAACAAACGCGGGGGGCTGCTTCAGTGCGTGCATGTGTGAGGGAGGAGGTGTTCTTGTGTTTGGGAACTTCAAGGACGACTCGGGCAGTGCTACCTACCTGTTTTATGTGGAAGCAACATGTGTTTTCAATGCGAGTTCATGTGACTGCAGGTTCACTCGCCGTTTGGCAGCGCGTGACTGTGATGAAGGGTCAGACGCTCCGCTTGAGATGCCCCATTAAAGACATGCACCGGAACAACGTGGAGTGGAAGAATCCTGAGGGAGTCATCATGTTCTTCAATAATAACACAGGTGAAGATGGTACGTCCTCCCAACAGGTGCAGTCCCGCCCTTGATGTTAAATATCTTCACTTTAACTCCCCTCACTTGTTTTCAGGCGTAAAGGTCAAACGCTACAGCATCGTCCAACTGTCCGAGTCAGAATTCACCATCAGTGTTTCCAATGTCACCTTCCAAGACGGAGGCACCTACAAATGTACTGAATTTGACCACCCGGCAATAGAGAAGCGGGTGGAGGTGACAGTGTTGGGTGAGCTTAATTCAACTCGCTTTTCATTTCTTCAGGTTTTACTGTAATCGTACAAAAAGGGAGCGCCACATCCTTCCTATGACACGACTGTCCTGATGATGGCTGCATCATGATGCAGTAACCTCTGCTCTGCTGTTCAATGATCTTTAAAGGTCTCCCGAAAATAAAAATGACAAAGCATGAGGGGAACTTTGTCATAAGTTGCACTGCTGAAGGGAACCACCACCCTCCCCGGATATCCTGGGAACTGGATCAGGGACCTGAAATTCATGGTAAGATTCTAAGTTGGTTGTTAACTCATTCTTATTTGAGACAACATGTGAAGTATTGACATCCCCAGCGGCTGCATATAGGTGATGACGTAGTTAGTGCTTATTTATATTTACACGGATTAGTGGTCTACACTGCATGGACATCAAAATCTGCTCATGTGGTCACCATAACAGATGTATGAGTCCATGTCAAACAGGAAGTGTCCATAACGAACCAACCAGCCTGAAACTTCATGTAGTTGTTGAGGGACTTTCCCTGATGACACTTAGTGACATTTGTGAGGCGCAGTGTTGGCGTCCCTTGTATTTAAAGAGGTGTACTGTCCATGAGCACAACACAGCAATCTGCTCCCTCCTGCTCAATCCAGAGATCATGTAGGTTCAGACCACGCTGCGCCACATACATACACCTTCTTAAAATAATGCCTGTCATTTTTTGGCAATTTTTTTTGCCTAAAACAGTTCCTTATGATGTCTTGTGTCCAGTTTTTTTTTTGTATTTTCTGAAAAACTTGGAAAAAAAACGACTTATGTGATTATTTTAATAAGGCGACGGTATGCGTCACCCCCAGGGTTCCGCACACAAATGTGAAGGGATATGAAGCGTTGTATTCACAATGTAAACCAGTATTTTGTTTTTCCCGTCTGCATCCCGTGGAGACCTGCTCCTGACCCTGGCCCATCTGTAGGTACCGTTTAGGTTAACCACACACAAGCAGCATAGGGCCACAGGCAGGGCCTCTGGCACCACTAGGCTTATGTTCATTTCTTTCTTGGTTGCCGCTGAAGCAACATAGTGCCTCACCTTCTCAAACGTGGATAAATGGTTGTAGCGATGTCACCTCATACGCCGTTCATCAGCTGGAGACAGTGTCAGAACCGTCGGAGCCACTGGCTCTTGGGCTTCTGGTACTGTGTCTGAAGGAGCAAGCATTAATGTCAGTGGTGTTAGCCTAGCCACAGATGGTGCTAACGTCCTTTGTGGGGGGAAAACAGCAGGTGATCGAATGTTCCCAGGGACTTAAAAAAGTTTGGGAATTATTGATCCTCAGTCAGGGCACAATGTCTGAACCTCAACTTGGGCAGCAGGATGGAAACATTTAGCTATGCCTGCATCTCTTATTGAGCATGGTGGGAGTTTCAAACCACCACAGAGTGGGCTCAACTTTTGATGACACTACCTGAAACACTTACAGAAATCTTGATGGTGGGTGGGTGAGGTGTCTGAGGCCCCACTGACAGGAAACCCTGTAGTGACAATGCTCAAGACGTGTATGTCCAAACCTACTCATCTTTCCTTTCCATCTTCCAGCCTTCAAAAAGAATTGCGGCCTTTTTCCATTTAGCAAAGTAACAATCAGCAGTGTCTGACTAGCTAAAGCTCTTCCCAGCTGGTTCACCTGATTAGAAATGCAAACTAACGATGCGCATCTCATTCCACAGTTCGTGCCCAAGTTCTACATGAAGGAGCAAAATATGTCTCCATGGACATGTTGCACATCGGTTCAGTGGAGACCAGAGTGGCTGTGAAATGTCTCGTTCGCCATCCGTCTCTGTCCTCATCGCCTCTGATGAACTTTGTCAAAATCGGCCGACGCTGTGAGTACATCTCAGTCTCCTGATTCCTCGACGCATGTCTAGAGACCATAACACCGACATCAGAGACGCAGCAGTGACGAAATGATTTTGATGAGGAGCAAAACCTGTTTACTGCAGAGCACTTCTGCTTAAAGAGGGATATTTGAGGAAAAGTGAAGTGTAGACGTGTTGTCACAAAACTACACTGGGAAGGGGCTTTTCTGATCAGCTGCTCCACGACAGTCCAGAGACCGAAACCTCCATGACCACGCAGCCCTTCGGTCATTTCCCCTTTTTGTAAACTGTAAACAGTCTAGTTTCCTGTATTCTAATAGAAAAACCACATGTGTATTTTGCAAATCTTCCAAATCTTGGTGTGAATGTTCTGTTTTTATTTTCGATGATTTGCTGTCTTGAATTTCTGTTTGACAAAAGCACAAACCTGCCTCTGTCACAGCAACGAAGTCCACGAGTAGACCACCCACAGCTCAGACCCAGGGGTCAAGAGAGGTGCTGAGGACAGCCACCCGCTGGTCCAGACACGGGAGGACAACAGTGTACCTGACAGCCACATCACAGGTGCTGGTATCACCTGTCCCCTCTGATGAGCCCCCCAGTGGGCCGGGGACCTTTACAACCCCCTCTGACAAAGCCACAGATGCTCATCTCAGCACCGGTGGTGAGTGACACGGTTTCCTTACGTCTTCCTGTTTGAACACGAACCACATGACAAATGCACAGATGAGCTGGAGCAACTGTCACTGAGAGACAACAACAACCGGTCTGCTCACTGGTTGCGAAGACGCTGCTCAAATATTCCAAGCAATATTTGCAAAGAATTATAAAGTAGGAAAATATATTACAAGTAACCTAATCTCCATAAAAATACGGACAAACAAATGGAATTGTCCTCCCCTGCAACATTCTGAATCCTCTGTTACGCCTCCAACCAGGCTGGCCGATCAAACCTGAGGAACCAGCCTTCACGGTGCGTTTAGCTGCCTTTCTAGTCGTCACCCTGTTAGATCTGCTTCCTGTGACAGGAGACCCACAGTGCATGTGAAACTCAGCTCGACGTGTTGATGTGAGAGTGGAAGGTGACACTCCATGAGGGTGAAGCGCGACATCAAACAATTCAAGAGAAAAGTTTCAGTCCTGATTCTTACACGTTTGAGCCCAAAAGTTTAACTTTAAACTTGTGTCAAAGGCAATCAATCCTTATCCTTCTTGTGATTTCCATACTCTTGTAACGGAGCAAACCATTCAATGGTGCTCAACGAATGCATGACCCTCTAGCCGCATGGACAATACCATGAATCATTTTTAGAAATACAAGAAAAAGAAGAAGAATTTTACCGAAATTAAAACCAGTTCACCAACTGCCTGTTGCATCATGCAGGACACATCCTGAGCTGTCGACGTTCACCAGTAACAAACGAGTTCAGAAGTGTGACTTCACGCTCAGGCTGTTTCATGGACGATATGATGAAGTCTCTCAATGTCTGCTCTGGAACAATCATGTTTCCAAACAGACGTGTGACACAGAACAAGGATGTTTTGTGTGACGAGTCAGTGCTCAGGCTTTGTGTTCAAAAAAGGACTTTTTAAGTTCAAGTTAGGCGGCGATGGTGGTTTTTAAAACAGGAAGTGAACCACTGTCTCCTGCTGGTCTCCACTCGCTATTGCAAACGTGCCTTGAACACGGCTCTCCTCTGCATGCCCTCCTGCCCTCCACAGTCCTTCACCTAAACACCAGTGTCATGTCAGCACAACTTTACCATGATTGAGAAACGCCACTGTTTTATTCCAGTAGAAAATTTGGGTTTTTATTTTCTGGGAGTCAGAGCCGAGCCACAGCCCTGCAGTGAACTAGAGATGATTTAGCCGCGTGCTAATAACACAAAACATTTAGTGCCTTTGAATTAATCTTGAACTGCTGATCACATGAAGTGATTGACCAGTGGCGGTCGCTCATGATGATCCCTACATGAGGCCAAAGCCATTGCAGGTCATGTGACTGATTAAGGATCCTTATCACGCAGGGATAACTAATAATAACAGGGAGGCCACGTCAGCAGTTGAAAGTCAGACCTTTTTTCTTCAAATCCTTTGGGGTTGTGGTGTCGACGCTCCTCAACCAGCACCCGGACTGAACCCAGCAGCGACGCCACAAAGCGACCAGCAGAGACTGCGCTGCAGTTTAAGCTCTTTGATGACATCTAGTGGCAAAGATGAAAACCTGCAACTCAGCTCTTCAATTCAGCTCAGCGGTTCCCAGCTGCTCACTTCCTGCTCTTTGTTGCTCAGAAAGACTGATACCTTCCTTTGTGGCTTTAGATTTAAATGCATTTAAACAACTGCACCAGTTTAAAGGTACTCATGTACTGTTATCCTAAAAAAAAAAAAAAACTTATAGAAAAGAAGGTTCATTTTTATTTATTTATTTTTCTCTTGAACAATTCCTCAAAGGTTGGACATCTGACCCTGGGACAACAGACACGAACTCGACACACGACGGAGAAATAACAAATTCAACAGGTAAGTCCGGTCTGTTCCCACCCCCGCGGTTGGCGCTCCGCTCCTCTGGAGGGAAAGCGACGAGGCAAACGTCCTGGTTTCAGCCTCGCCGACCTGACGCTCTCATTCTGTCTGTTCCCAGAGAACTTAAATGACCGAGAGATGCAGCGGGACGACAGAGCGAGTTCACCATTACTGGTCCTCCTGGTGACGTGCCTCATTTCGAGTCTTCTGGTGGTGGTCATTTTCTTTGCAGTCAAGCTCAGGAGAGCACACGTCACCTGGAAGAAAGGTGAGCAAACGACGCACCCACCACCCGCTCCGGATCTGACGTGGCGTCTGAACCTGATCTGCTTGATGTGGATCGTGTATGTCATGTATAAAAAACCCCAAAGCTGAACAGAAAGACTCACAGTTTACTTTTGACATCTGAGTACTCAAAGTCAGTGCTGATTTTTTTTTAATGTTCTGTATTCTGAGGTTTCTCAGATTTTTCCCTGTTAAAAGGGTTTCTGTGGAGTTTCTCCTTTAGTGGATGTGAGGGTCTAAGGGCAGAGGATGTTGTTATGATGCCATGTGAAGCCCTGGAGGCGAACTGTTGGTGAAAACGGGCTCTGCAAATAAAACTGCCTTATTTTTTTAATGTTCTGTATTAAAAAAAAACCCCGTTTTGACAGTTTTTGTTGTTACAGAAAATGAGACCTCAGATCCATCAGAGGAGAGCAGTAAATCCAAAACCAGCCAAGAGGAGAGGAATTACCAGGGTCAAAGAAGAGGTGTGTGCTTCTAGGGCTCCACAGCAGTGAATACTTTTGAAAAGCAAGGTCTAACATTGTTATTGTGAATTATTGTGGCATCAGTACTCTTGTAAACCTGACGCTGGGGCAGCTCGAGGGTTGCCAGAGACGAGTCTGGCTCTCCTGACCCACCTTCTTCATTCAAACATGACACACTTTTGCTTTCACGTGTGCATTTTTGATCATTCATTTTGTATGTTGTGCTAAAGTTTGAAATGCAGTGTCGGTGTGATCAAGGGTAACTTTTAGTCAGGAATCAAGGCAGAAGCTCAGTAACACACAGAAGCTACAGGGAGGCTGGCTGCCCCCACTTTAACTCACTTCATCACTCTCATCTGTTAGCTCTGCATGCTCGTCGTTCAAAACTCAGTCTTTTTAACATTTGATCCGTGCCACGCAGTTTTTATGGGTTATTTCATCATTTAGTTGCACACCTGTACGGTAAATGAATGCAAGGCAGGTTCAAACATCCAGCAGGAGCTGGGCGAGACTGCCAACCTCTGCCAGGGCTGAGTGTTTGGACTGCTTTTAAACCAGATTCACTAATTTCGTTCAAACTGATTCAAGGTGCAAACTGGAGCCGGGAGTAAAGGGCATGAAGAACAGAACAGGACTACGTCTTTGTTATGCCAACCCAGATCAGAGCCCACTTAATGGTCTCTCCCTAGGCTGGAGCTACAGCCCTCCACCAGGTCTCCTTCCAGCCTCAGCTGTACCAACACCAGAGTAGCACAAGGTGGCTTCGCTCGGTGAGGCTGAGCTGCCCCCAGAGGTCACGGGTTCTCTATGGGTCAGACCCACCACTGACCTTGCTGAAAATCAACATGGAGGTTATAAAAGCTCAGTAGACTGCAAGATAATCCTCATAGATGAAACTGCCTGAAGTGCAAAGCTGTTATTACACAACAGCGTGAGTCATGACAGTAAAGGGAGATCCTGGTATTTGCTGCGTGATCTTGATCCGGACCCGCCTCAGAACATAAAAGGCCACTGCGCCGCTTCCTACCAAGCTCGCAGTCGCCCTGGTAGTCGGCACACCCTCAGAGTGACACACGCGTCAGGTCAACCCAGAAGACAAACTTGTCCTTCCACAGAACTGGAGCCATGTAGCTACGGTTCCTCGGTGGCTCGCCCACAGTGAAACACTCTCTTTCCTCTCTCCCTCAGGGCTCTTCAGCACTGCATTCACGCAGTACGTCGCCGAACAACCAAGCGCAATGACTTCAGTGGTGAACGCAGCTGCAGAGGGGAGCGGGAGCCAAGCGCAGACTCCTCCACCTCACAGCTACGCACACAGTTCAGCTGGCGGTGGCATGAAGGAGACAGAGCTGTGACAGCAGCGCCATCATGCTCCCCGGCCCGTCCCTGCACCTGCTCCATGTTTACAAAGAAAAGAATGTGGTGTGCTATCCGCTGTACTGTATAAATCCTTTACATGTGAAATAAATTATATTTTGATACAACAGCACACTTTAACTTTGAATGAGCGGCGTTTAAGGTTTTGTGGTTTTGCTGATAAAATGTATCTTCACTGGCTTTTTTAATGTCAGGTGTGATTGGATGGTCAGTGCTGATCGCCACCAGTTGTGATGTCCGTCGTGATGTCATCGGTGCTGACAGCCACGGCGAGGGTTCTCCTGGGACAGCGCAGATGCTTGCAACTTTGTCTAGCGTCGTCAAATTTGTTGTCTCCAAGGAGCAGCAAGCAGCACCAATTCACAGTGCACTGAGTGCTGTGGGTAGAGAGGAACTGGGTGAAGGCTTTGATTGCGCTGCTGGAAATTAAATGTGAAATCATCTATAATCTCATAAAAGCCTCCAGATTACGGGAACGTTCAGGTTCGGCAGTGAGAAAGGACTCTTTCTTAAAAAGCCGAACAAACCTTGTGCAGTGTATCGTCGGCAGGAGGAACCTGGAGAGTAAATCTTTCAATTATCGCACGATTAAAAACAAACAAAAAAAACGCGAATGGAAGTAACTAAGAAATCTCGTGCAACATTCAAATCTCAGTCAGTTTAAGCACCCAAAGGCCACCATGACACCGTAGCCAGCAGAGCAGGTGTTGCAGTTGGCTGGTTCAGGTTCCGCAGCAGTTCCAGGACTAAAACTAACCCTTTAGTCCCTTTGCTGCCCAAATCAGAACAAAACCGACTCGATCCGGGACGACGAGAGCAAAATCAGACGAACGTGACTCATCTTCACTTCCTGCTCAAATTATTATTGAAGGACTCTATTATTTTCTGTCTACTTTGATCATTTTTGCTTTTGCGTTTTTTTTACTCTGTACGCATGTCAGTTTCAGGGACTTTCTTCTTTTTTAAATCTGTGAAAACCTGGCATTTAATTATCGGGTGTTGGGGTTGGCAGAACTCATGAAACACTTCTCTTGATGTAATGTTTTAAACTACAACCTGGATCGTCGCGAGGGGGTCAGGTTATTAACTCTGACAGCATCAAAGCAAACTCCAAGTCAGCATTTATCAGAGCTGCTGTATCCAATCCCTGTTTCCACATCACTTGTGCACTTAGGGGCATGATCCAACAGTGCAAGATCCACGTCCTCGCCTCCTCCAACACTCCTTCCTCTGATACCTGTCCCCCGCTCGGCATGTGGCTGTTCTTCTATCAGAACCAAAAATCGACAGCCCATCCTTCTTCTCTGGGAGGGCATCTTGTCACATGCCATCCCCTCTCCTGTTTCAACGGATTTATTAGAAATTATATTTCCTTAAAGACACTTGAAAATTCAGGACGTGAACTCTGTCTCACATTCATTTCAAACTATCATAAAATATACACCAACAAAATCACGAGAATGGCCCCTCGTGTACTTGTTTGTGCAGCACATAGATGTATTGAAGCAGGATGTGTCTGACCATGAAATCTCCACCTTTTTGTTACAATCTCTGTAACCTCAGGATAGAACCCGAGCAAAAAATGCTGTGATCAGGCAAGGCAGCGTTCCATTGCTGTACATCAAACCGTAAAATAGGATGAACAAAGGTTTTGGCACAGGACGACGGTGCAGTGACTGTGCAGTGGATGCTGTCTCCCCGCTGGCGAGCTGAGTTGCCTCCCCTGCAGTCCCACCAGAGCTCTGCTTGCTCGATGTAGTCAGTGAGAACAGGAATGAATGATTTTATTTAGTAGCCACAGGTTCACCATCCCACGTGGAGTTGCATGACTGCAACACAGCAAAGGTGACATGAACATGCGGCAGCACAATAACGCACGAATGGAACTTTTCATGCACAAAGTCACACTAAATCCCGACAGGAAATATAACCAGAAATGTCACATCCTGACCGAGACTCATCTGTTCAATGCCATCTTTCTTTCAGTCCAATCTTTTAAAATAAGCATGCCAACAACTCTGAATCTTGTCTCAAATCTTTTAATTCAACTTTATCAAGTCGTCAAAAACCTTTCATTAAAACGGAGCCTTCTTCTTTGCGTTCTTGGTGAAATAACCTTGAGAACGCGTGTTGCTGTAATCTCAGTGAATCTCTAGGCTAACAGTTGCAACCTGGGCGAGTGCGGTGGCTGAGGGTGCATGGAACGCTCCAGAATGTTCTCGAACAATGAGTCAAGCTTGGACGCAACGGACACGCTTCCTGTGACTTCAGAGTAAAAACATCCCCGCGTCACCGTCCTACACCGCTGTGCACCTATGAATCTGACCGTGAGGTCGTACTGTGATACGCAGTACAAATACAGCCTATTTTTCTACAGTTCGCCATGTATCACCAGTAAATGCTACGATATCCCTGCCATGCGGTCAACAATAAAACACATTACAAAACGCAGATAAAGGAAGCGGACGTCCTGCTCGAACGTCATGACAAACACCGAGCACCATTGGTGAGCCTTTGGGGAGATTTGCCGGCCATGGCGTCTGATTGGCTGCTCGCCGCTTATATATTGAGTTCCGCATCTCCCACACTTCCCTTCACCTCTCACACCGGCAAGGACAAGTCACCCGGGCCGCTGTCCATTCCAGCCTAACATCTGCAGCCATCCTCGGCCTAATAATACGGTGAGTCTTGAACGAGTAAGTCGCACGCCCATTCCCCCATGTTGTCTGAATGTGTACCGTCGTTGAGCAGCCATGTTGTTTCACCGAGTGTGACGAGCTGGTCTATAAAATGGACCCTGCTCCTGGTTGGCTGTTGCTGACATGACCTGGTCGGAGAATGGCGTTTAAACACAGTTTGCAGGTGTAGATTTTTTTTTTTTTTGGTCTTAACGACCCCCTCTGATAACGGTTACAGCCTCGCTGACCACGGTGGGGGGTGGGGGTGAGACAGACGCTCAAGAAGGTTCTCGAACAATGAGTCAAGCTCGACGGAACGGAAACACGTCTCGTGACTTCAGAGTAAAAGCATTTTATATTCGATGTATAGTGTTGCGTGTTTTTTTAACATATTTAATAGGCCTTTTCAGGGGTTGTATCAAACATTTAAGAGCTAAATCGGCTTAGCAGCTTCCTGGCCTCTTCCGGTCGGAAGTTCTAACACATCGTGGTAAACTTGTCGTCTCATTGTCACGTGGTTAGAACGACCGCCATTCTCTGCACATCGACGTCATCCCAGGCTTTTGCCGCATGGTTGGTTCCTTAGCTATTTTTGGAATTTAAAGCTGGGAACTGTGATCGGAATTGCTAAAACTGCCGTTACTAAATAAGTGTTACATACTGAGAAGTGACAACACTTGCAAATTATCTGAAGTTTTAGCGACCTACTTGCAATTTTTTTTTCTTAAAAAGAATGAGTATATGTATGTATGCATGCTTTGATTTGAGTCACTGATAAAATTGAAATATTCTGAAATTTAAACATGTGTAATGCTTGTTCATACATTAAAAACGGATCATTTCATCACATTTGATGTGAAACAATCACTTAAATTCTAAATCTGTATGCTTAATTTGCATTGAATATTAAAACTTAGAATTGAATACAAATTCTGAACACATTCTGAGAACACATGTATTCAACTTTTTATGTTGTAGAGCTCTCAATTAAAAGTTGCTTAAGCAGCTCTCTGAATTTAAATAAACTGTAAACATGTTCCATGTAGGTCAGTTCTCTTCACAGCAGCCAATCTGAAATATTGCACGTTTTTCCTCCAGCAGAAGGCCTCTTGCTCGATCGATCGTATTGGGTGCTTAATGACGTGGTTAGATTGGGCATTGTGATGGATGTCGGTGGCGATTCACTTGATGTGACAGACGGTTACCTTGCTGACTCTGGATTCCTCATGGTTTCTAGGCAGTAGATCTGGCTTCTTTCCACCGGGGGATTTATGCACATGAGAGCTCAGAGTTATCGATTAGAGACGTTTCTGCTCTGTTAGTGTCATTAGAAAACTGAAACAATGGGGAGCATTTTGCGTTTGCAACAGCTCGTCATATTAATGCTGACACTGTAACAGTCTTTGCTGTACTTCTTGAGTCTCAATGAACTGGAATTAAAAGACCCTCATTCCCTCGTTTTCTCCAGCAATCATGTCTAAGGGACCTGCAGTTGGCATCGATCTTGGTACCACCTACTCCTGTGTTGGCGTGTTCCAGCATGGCAAAGTTGAAATAATTGCCAATGACCAGGGCAACAGGACCACACCCAGCTATGTGGCCTTCACAGATACTGAGAGACTGATTGGAGATGCAGCCAAGAACCAGGTTGCCATGAACCCCACCAACACAGTCTTCGGTATGTATGAAAACGAAACGGTTCCGTGGTCTAAGTTCATTCTTGTCTTCACTTACTTTAAAACATTGGTGGTTCAGTAACTTACGCTGTCCCACCATCGCTGTGACCAAAACTTTCTGTTGAATAGAAAGTAATGGGGTGTTCATTTTGCCCTTGTGGGATCTGTTTAAACTGAAGGCAAGAATGATCTCAGACCTCTTTGAGACTAATGCAGTATTTAGTGGTCCTAAGGGGCCCTTTCACTGTTGCCTCACTGTGATGACGATTTTCCTGCCATTCGTAGTTTCCACCAGAGGTTGAAAAACCAAAGATGGCCAAATCCTTCCTTGGATGTCTGAGTGATCTTAACAAATCAACAACAGACGATGTTTTTTTTATTTGGTTTATATAACTTTTTTTTTTTTCTGTTTTTTGTGCAGATGCAAAGAGATTGATTGGTCGCAGGTTTGACGACACTGTTGTGCAGTCCGATATGAAGCATTGGCCATTTGCTGTAATCAATGACAACACGCGCCCCAAAGTTCAAGTTGAATACAAGGGTGAGACCAAGTCCTTCTACCCAGAAGAGATCTCATCGATGGTGCTGACAAAGATGAAGGAGATCGCTGAAGCCTACCTCGGAAAAGTGAGTGCTTGCATGGAAAAAGTGCTGGACAAAAAAAGACTGATGAATTTCAACTAATGTTTGGCTTGTTCTTCCTTGCAGACTGTCAACAATGCTGTTATTACAGTACCTGCCTACTTCAATGACTCTCAGCGCCAGGCAACAAAGGATGCTGGCACGATCTCTGGCCTCAATGTTTTGCGAATCATCAATGAACCTACTGCAGCTGCCATCGCCTATGGTTTGGACAAGAAAGTAAGTTAAACTCCTGCTATGTGAAAGTAATAAGAGGCACAAATGGAGATGAGTGGCTTTGGAAAAACATGTCCTTACTTTTCAGGTTGGGTCTGAGAGGAACGTTCTCATCTTTGATCTTGGTGGTGGCACTTTCGACGTTTCCATTTTGACCATCGAGGACGGCATCTTTGAAGTCAAATCCACTGCTGGTGACACTCATCTTGGCGGCGAAGACTTTGACAACCGTATGGTCAACCATTTCATTGCAGAGTTCAAGCGCAAGTACAAGAAGGACATCAGTGACAACAAGAGAGCCGTCCGTCGTCTGCGCACAGCTTGTGAAAGGGCAAAGCGCACCCTGTCTTCTAGCACCCAGGCCAGCATTGAGATCGACTCCCTGTATGAGGGAGTTGATTTCTACACCTCCATCACCAGAGCTCGCTTTGAGGAGCTCAACGCTGACCTCTTCCGTGGAACCTTGGACCCCGTCGAGAAATCACTCCGTGATGCCAAGATGGATAAAGGGCAGATTCATGACATCGTCTTGGTTGGTGGCTCCACCCGTATCCCCAAGATCCAGAAGCTTCTCCAGGACTTTTTCAATGGCAAGGAGCTGAACAAGAGCATCAACCCAGATGAGGCTGTTGCCTATGGAGCAGGTAAGAGTCTTCGTCCACTTAAATATGATAACAAGTTTGGTTTGTTCCTTCATCCTCATTCGCTGCTCTTCAGACTTTTACACGACCAGCTTGTTTTTAAACAGTTCTTTCATGTTCTCAGCTGTCCAGGCTGCCATCCTGTGTGGTGACAAGTCAGAGAATGTCCAGGACTTGCTGCTTTTGGACGTCACCCCTCTGTCCCTGGGTATTGAGACCGCTGGAGGTGTCATGACTGTCCTGATCAAGCGTAACACCACCATTCCTACAAAGCAGACCCAGACCTTCACCACCTACTCTGACAACCAGCCTGGTGTGCTCATTCAGGTAAACACTTGTAGTGACAGTTGATTAGAAATTTTCACCAAAGGTGAGGCCAAAATGGCTCTCCTTGAAGGTCAGGTGTCTCTCGTCAAAATTGTTAATACTGCTTATGTCCAACAGGTGTTTGAGGGTGAGCGTGCTATGACCAGAGACAATAACCTTCTGGGCAAATTTGAGCTGACTGGCATCCCTCCTGCTCCTCGTGGTGTTCCTCAGATCGAGGTGACATTTGACATTGATGCCAACGGCATCATGAATGTCTCTGCTGTCGACAAGAGTACTGGCAAGGAGAACAAGATCACAATCACCAATGACAAAGGTACAGAATGAACAAGTGACGCTAAACTCCCCTGATAAAATGACAATGTTTTCCCAGCAACAGACGTTGATGGCTTTCATGTCTATTATGCCAGGTCGCCTCAGCAAGGAGGATATTGAACGCATGGTTCAAGAAGCAGAGAAGTACAAGGCAGAGGATGACGTTCAGCGTGAAAAGGTGTCGGCCAAGAACGGTCTGGAGTCTTACGCTTTCAACATGAAGTCCACAGTGGAGGATGAGAAGCTTGCTGGCAAAATCAGTGACGATGACAAACAGAAAATCTTGGACAAGTGCAACGAGGTCATCACCTGGCTTGACAAGAACCAGGTAAGGATTGACTTTTGAGTGGTGAAGGAAACAGCTTGTCCAACCTGGTTTAAAAAAATAAATGAATAAATAAATTCTGGACTTGTGTCATAATGTGAAGAATTTACTGTAACACTTGATATGTTGCAGACTGCTGAGAAGGATGAATATGAACACCAGCAGAAAGAGCTGGAGAAGGTGTGCAACCCAATCATCACCAAGTTGTACCAGAGTGCTGGTGGCATGCCAGGTGGAATGCCAGAAGGCATGCCTGGTGGCTTCACTGGAGCTGGAGGTGCTGCTCCCGGTGGTGGCTCCTCTGGTCCCACCATTGAGGAGGTCGACTAAACACTCTTACTTGCCACTATCTTCCAACACCCTAAAGAAAGGAACCCTCTTGTAGCACATTGCATCAAGCTAAAGAGTGTAATGATAAAGTTAAAACCGGGTTCAGGGATCACATTGCAATGTTTGACAAAGTGGGAACAACTTGTTTGGAGGCACAATGAGCACTCATGTATTGTTCTGTGTTTTGTATACTGAAATGTTGTGTTCTTGACAAATAAAATCTTGTAACCCATCTGACAACGTACTCTTGTATTTGCAGGACATCTTGAGAAATTGAAGTGTCTAGTTTCAGGACATCATGGACATCTGCTTAATTATCACTTAGGTTAAAACCTTAATCCTCTTTAACAGGAGTTACAGTTGCCCTTGGCTTCCTTTTATGGTGGTGACGTGAGGCAATAAAAATCCCAAGGTATATCAGCTGGGAGGTTTAAAAATATATATTGGAGGCAACTGCCTGACGAATACCGGGTGACTTTTGAAATTCCCTTTCATTGACTGGTTGAGGCTGTTAATCAGTGAATTGTTCACTCTTGACATTAAGCAGGTCTGGGTCTTATTTTGAAGACAAGTCACCATAAAGCATACCTTCATCTAAAATTCAAAACTCAATTTCTAGTTGCCATAGTGACCATTAAACTAAAAGCTTGTTTGGACTGGAAAAATGCCTGAGTGGGAGTTTTCCTGGAGTGTCCATCAAATGTAGTAAAGCTGATTTACTGAGTATAATAAAAACGAAGCAAATGCTTTATTAGCCAGACCACTGGCAACGTAGCTGTGTTGACCTAGAACCCTCATCTGAAGCACCTGTGAATCATAGGGAGCCCTCTAGTGGCTTTAAACTGTAACTGCAAAGAGGCAAGGGTTGTGGGACCCATCCTGATGGGGCTGGATCCAAAAAGTTCCGATGCACTTTTTCCTTGACCCAATAGACATCTTGGTGTCAGGTGAAAGTGGATAGAAGATGATGAGGATCATGGTGGCACCCCCCCCCCCCACTGTGCTGCCTAGAAAACATCTCAGGTGGCTTCTCCTTGTCATGCCAGTGACATTGGAAGCCATCAGGACCATCAAGGTTACATTTTCGCTCGTTACAGAACAAAACTTTCTTCCACCTTTGAATGTCCCATGTTTGCCGCTCCCTTCCAAAGTCCAAGCGGGCAATTTTGTGGTGTTGAAGGAGGCGTGGCCTTTCAAGAGGTTTGTCATTTTGCTTTGTTCCTGTCTTCTTAAATCAATAAAGGATCTTTGATATAAGCAACCAGAATTTATCAATTCGCCTGTAATCCCTCCTACCTCGAGAATGACAGGCACCTGTTTGTGTCCAAAGGTCCTTGATGAAGCTGTCCCTGTTTCATCTTGAATAAATCTGTCAAATTACTTGTCTTTAATGCAGCGACATGTTCTGCTTGCTCTTCCCACCATGTTTCTTTTGATCAATAAGCCTCCTTCCACACCATCAGACTTTTCTAAATCAAAAAGATCTGGTCTAAAAAAACAGCAGAAGTGGAAAATGTTTGAACAAACACATAAAAACCCTGAATGAGGCTGGACTGCTGTTCCTGGTGAGTGTGACCCGCTCTTTTAGTGTCCTGCCTGTTGTTGTTCCAGCAGGAGTCGTCTTGGAAGACGTCCGTCTGAACTGGGAGGCTGAGGTCAGCTGTGATGTGCTCTGAAGTCTCCTGAGATCACAGGGTCCTGTGATCTCTACAGTGATGAGAGAAGACTGCGACCAGCTGTCGTGGACCTGATTTACTGGCTGCTGATCTCTGACAGACGGTCGGGGAGCTCGCAAATCAGGCTCTCAATCTCTCAGTGGCAGAACCAGAAGCCTGAGGTTTATTTTTAAGGCAGTAAAATGAATCCATTTGTGCGCGGTCACGTCCCATCCCCCTCACACTTCCTGTTGCCACCCTTTCTGATGTTCGGTGAAAGGTTGGAAATCAGTGACGGTGCAGTGCTGCGTTTTTACAGGTCCCAATGAAAACTTCACTCTGGTCTGGTCAGAGGTGGCTGGTTCCTCCTGATGTGAGATCACCAGTGTGCAGGACGCATGGCAACATTTTGCGTTGCAATTTGATGACTTTTGACAACCTTATTGGACTGTTTTCTAGGCAGCCAACACCTCCCTTTTTTGGAAAAGTGACAAAGAACCAGATCGTGCTTTGAGTAGAGGATTGTGTTAACTGTAGGTTATGATCAGTGTTGTTGTGAGCGCGCCAGTCGTTGCTGCTGAATGTACATTGTTTCACTGTGAAATAAAAGACTAGAAATGAAGGTGTGATTGTTGATGATGATTGTATTTGTTTCCTGGTGTGTGGTATTTGTCGTGTTTGTACAGTGTACAGTACGTATTTGTATCACGGAGCAGCAGAAGTCCCCATGCAGGAACAAGATGGCGCCGCGCCCCCTCACTAATCTACCTCGCCTGCATCTCACCAACTCAACCAGCGGCTCCTCTCATCCAACCATCTGCTCACCCAGTAGTCGTTTTGTTAACCAGCTGGTAGTAAAATTCCACCTGCCCTTTTTTTCCTGAGATGAACAAAAAAAAAGATCCCTGATGATAAAAACTGACAAAATATATTTTGGGATTACATTGACCAGACAAAAATGTAAGCAATGAATTTGAGGAGGTATAAACAGGAAGTGCTGGTCCGTGATTGACGTGTCATGCACGCGGCATGTGCCCCTTCCCCTCCCAGGTGACCTGCCTCAGCCTCACACACCTCACTGGTAAGATGGCCGACGACTTTCATCGGTGGGAGAGTGGAGGGGAGCGACGTCCAGCTGAGGTCGCCCTCCTGGTTTCAGCCCAGCTTCAGTGTTCAGGAGTGGCGCCGCTGCAACGGTGCCTTACACTTTTAATCACTTGACACCTCAACTTTTTGATTTATTGGTTTAATGACTGAAGTGAAAAGGAGCTTTCTGCCTGATGATTGTGTCTTTGACCTTTTGTTTGGAGCTGGTTTGGGCTGTCATGTTGTTAGTGGCTTTGTCTTCATGCTCTGCCTTTGTGACATTTGCTCTTGACAGCTGCTCCATAAATAAACCCATCATGTCATTGTTGCTAAGTTACTCGGCCTCCAACAAGCAGACCTCTTAGAACAGGGGACCTGCTCAGACGACCACCAAGAAGGTTCTGTCCCGTATTCAAGTCCAGGATGCTTATTGGTTGGGATCAATCTAGCGTCCTCAGCGTGCTGTCGTACCAGATCCATGGAAAGTCTCTCACCTGGATCTCAGGTGTCTGAACTTTCCAGGATTGTCCTCAGTGACGTTTAGGTGCACTGAGCCGTTGTCAGAAATGATTCTTCAAGTGCGACTCTTGTCCAGTGGCTCCAATAACCGCTGTGTCAGCGTCTCTCTCACTCTCAGTGCTGCTGTCCAACTCATCACCAACCAACCAGCTTCTTCTTCTCTGCCTTTCCTCTGACATCAAAGGATCAAAGATCCATCAGTCGACCAACGACCACCAGGCTTCTGTTGTCGATCAAACCTAGAAATAACAAGGCGGTTGTAAAAGTCCTGAGGACATCCAGAAACTGAATTAAAGTCGTAGCGCCACTAAGTGGTCACAGGAAGTAAACCTGACTGAATGGCCAACATTTGATACATCAGAATGACACCGTGTTGTCTTCACTTCATGTACAGCAACATAGTAAGTGGGTGTTCTCTGGCACCACCTAGTGGAAGCAGGAAGGAATGTTTGCTCCTCAGTGCAGCATCGCTCTGCTCCCTCTCGCAAAATCCACATCTGATCAGGTTTCACCTCCCTGTCGCTCTCAGGAACAAAAACATCAGAAGTCCTTCAAGACAGGAAGAAGCAGCACCAGCCAGCAGCTGGGAGGTGGAAGCCACTTAACTCTTTCCTTGCCAAGGTCGTTTGAAGCGTTGCCAGCTCCCACCAGACTTCGTGAACATTTATACTAATATTTCAAGACCCTCAGATCATTTTGTGATACGATTATTGGATAAACATAGTTGACAACATCAGAAAAAGGACCAAGTATCTTCTTTCATCAAGAGTTTTGTATGAGCGTCAATCATCGTTTTCCATCAACGCCTGGATGAAGGTTGGTTTCATGAAAAACTGCCATTTTTTGACAAAAACTGAGAAAAACACAGTTTTGTCAAAGAAGTGATTTTCCAGCATCAACGCAGTGGCCTATTCATTCATGTTTTTGTTTCCATCTCCCATACAGTGACTTCAGTTGCTTCCTGTAAAAACACCACCACCGATGAGCAGGAGGCTCAGTGCTGGACCATCAGCTGATGGCTGGCACGCTGCTGTGTTGTCACTGGTGGGGCTGATAACCAATACCAATACTGATGGATCAATACTTCCTGCAGCGCTGCTCAGGTCCTATCTTCTGTAGCTGCATCAACATGTAATTCTACAGGTTCGCTTCTCATCATCACCACCAGCAGAAGACGACATCAAACGCTACACACGTGTGTGTGTGTGTGTGTGTGTGTGTGTGTGATTGTGCAAACATAAGCAGTTCAGCGTTGGTTGTGTAGAAGTGATCAAGCTGATTCAGTGATCACTTTCCAACAAAATGTGCTAAGAGGCTCCCCTATGGCTCTGATGCTGCTCTCCCTGAACAGAACAGAACCTGTCCCAATGGGTCATGTGACAGTACGTGACTGTCACATGAGCCAGCAGCAGTGAACGCACCCCCGCACGGCAGAGCTGCACTTGACTTGCTCTGGCTACCTGTGCTTAGCTTGCTGCTAACAAAAGATGGGACAAAAATAGAACCGTGGTCTCCTTGAGACTTTCCCTGGGTTTTGTTCTGCCAGTGAAACGAGTCAGTTTGGGTTGTAGACTTAAACAATGAAGCCAATGTTTCACAGCCGCTTCTTCTTGGATGTTTATGGAAAAAAAGTGTTTTGGGGGCATAGGGCATTAGGTGGTGGATGGGGGAGGGGCCTAAAATCTGAGGACATATTTCCATTGGACGGGGAACAAGTCGACGCCCCTGAGGGACAAATGAGTCCTCAAGTGTTTGATTTGTTTTGACAGACGAGAAAAAAAAAGAAAACCAGGGAGTTTGATGTCAAAATACTGGAAAAGGGATTCGTTGGTTTGTCACTGGAGAGAAGAGAACCAGGAGCACCAGAACAGTCATGAAACCAACGTTCCAGTCTCTGGTGAGGAGAGCATTTTATTGAAGCTGCTGTCACTGAACCAGAATAAGAACGCGTTTGTGTAGAATCCTTGCTGTTCCATCATGGCAGGATTTCAAATACAGCCCAGCACTGCAAAACCACTTTGCTGCTCAGCCCCGAGGGCCGGTGTCCCCTTGTTTGCCACAAGAATCTTTTATGATATTTCTACAGTTTTATTACTCCTTATTTATCTAGTTGATACATTTTATACTGATACTTGTACTTGGCATTCATTATGGAAAGCAAAGAAAATATTTCACTGTACAGGGAAACGTGTTTTCCTGACTGTGCACACGACAAGAAGAACTTGCAATCTTGAGTCAAACAATAATTCCAGACATTGATGAGGAGCTCCATTTATCAAAGCATCGAAACGTACGTGCAGGAATTGGAATTTCAACGATTCTGCATGTCCTGCCCTTGCACTTGGTTTTCTACCTGCCTAGCAAACCACACCGCTGTTCCTTTTCGTCCAATATTTATTCGATGGATGCATGGCATGGATTTTGATGACTGAGTGAATGGTAAATCTGTAAACAAGAAACGCAGAATACTGTGAATGAGCCGACCTGAAAACATCACCTTTTTGTAATTAATCACAATGTCTCCTTACTGCTATACACAGTAGAGCACATCTGAAAAGGGTAACAGGCTAACGCTAGCGAATGGGTAATTAGCATCAATGCTAACATTTGGTAAAACTTGTATTTTGGGTAAATTATTGACATGAAACATCTACATCTAAACAACTCATGACGGTTTTTTACTAAGCTTACACTTTAAAATGTATCATTTATAGTCACTTACAGGTACAGAAGAAACTTAACGGTTTACTCTCGTTAGACAGGAAGTGGCAGGCAGCACCGGTTTCATCCCAAAATAAAACGGAAAATATGTGAAAATATTACAAACAAGTAAAGCCTCTAAGAATCAATTTAACACCAAAATACATAAGTGGCTCTCACTGAGCCAGAACACTGCACCTAAATATAAATTCTTCCTGCAGTCATTACTGCTCCATGCAGCGAAAAAGCAACAAGGCCAAATCTGCAAATCTCTTCTCCAGTTCTCCTCACATGTGGTCTGTTTCAATCTGTCAACAACTGAAGCAAACTATGAGCTGCTACGCATTTTGATTTTAGCACAATTTACCTCAGAGCTGGAAAATCTCCAGAAATTATCAGCAGAAATCACCAGCTCTGCCAACGCTTCCACATCCATCACCCGGATGTAGTTATGCTCCAACCACTAGATGGCGGCAGAGTGCTGCCAATACCTTCCCTGCTACGTGTTGAACGCACCACAACAGGCTTTACTGGGATGCACACACCACCTCGGCTGCATTCAGACTGGAAGTGGTTCGTCTGGAAGTAGCAGCTAAAAGGGTTAAACATCATGGCGATGCAAACAGAAGAAGTGTGAAGCTCGGTCGCAGTGGCGCTGCAGTCACGCATCAGTGGCGTCTTCCTGGCAGCCTCCAGCCTCTTCAACCAAGCCTTCCGCTGCAGCATCACGAGCGTTGAGTTCAATGTTCTCATGTTCTGGCTCCCGCTGCATGTTGGTCTGGAAGACACGACAGCGCACACCTCCAGTTCCTGCTGGAACAACTGCTCACAGCCAAGTACCAAGTTCAGGTGTGTTACCTTCAAGTAGTGGTGGAAGAAGACAGCACACGACACCAGGATCAGAAGGTGGACGGACGCTCTGATGATGAACTCACTTATAGGCACTGAAAAACATTTAGAATCACCACATGTGGTCAGTGACATCCCTGCTGACCACCACAGACGTGTTGATGGTTGAAGATGGTGAACGGAAGGCTGCATGTTAAAGGAACACGCAGAGAAGAGAGGTCTCTGATGGCCGTCGTCCCCAGAGCCAGACAAGGAGATGGAGACGCTTCTCTAGGGAGCTGAGACCCACGCTAGTTAGCTTAGCACAACAAATGGTAGGGGGTGGGAGGTCTGAGCACACAGGTCCTAAACAGTCGTTGTCTGTGTAAGGGACTGAAAAACATTGAATATAAACGTTTGAATCTAAAACAAAGACAACAGATGGAGTAAATGTTTGAACGAAAACACGGTCGTCCATGGTTTCTCTCTTCCTTCCACAGCTTTTGTTGATATGTTTAGAACTCTTTTGTTTATCCTCACACAAAGGTGAAGGATTAAGAAATGGTTTTGTGTGGTTTGTGATGATTTGGTGTTGTAAAAGTATTGTTTTTATCTGTAGTTCATGAAAAGATGACAAACGCCATCCAGGGGATGGTCTGTTTCATGCAGCAACATCAACGTAACGTGAAAGTAAGTTCATGGACCTCACAGTAGTGATTTATCACAGTCAAATGTGAGTTTGTGTTGGTTAAAAATGTTGAACTCTGAACTCAGAGATCTGAATGAGTTCATTGTTGTCTTTGCTCTGATGGAACTGTTGCTCCTCTGTCCGCCACATTTGAGGTCGTCATGGTGACAGAGTTTGTGAAGAGATAAGATGAAGACAAGAGATCTGACGCAGTAACGGTAACACTTGTATGTTTGTTGGTCCGTTGCTATGTTGACATGACGGGGTTGAAGTAATGGGTCTGTGAGAAGTTCAGTTTCCTATTTTATGTGAATTATTGCTGTTATTTTGCACATCATGATCATGAATTTACTTTGTGATGAACATGATTCTCTACTTCTGTGCTGATGTGACTCATGAACGTGTGTTTTTTTTAGTGCCTCAGAGTCGTAACAGAAGACCGAGTGAATGACAAATATTTTGATTTGTGTCAGAAATAAAACGGCGCTGGCCTCATGAAGACGGTCGTCCATGGTTGATCTCTTCATTGACCCCCAGTGTTCATCCTGTGTATCACATGTAGCGGTTCAGGTGCCCCTGGGTCTGGAGCCGGCTACACCTACATTCATACATCTGGGCTTGTGTAGAACTTTGGTCAGAGACATTCTAATTTTAGATCAGAGGCATAGCTGGGACTACTTTCCTGACTGGGCGCAGGGATTTGACTCAGCACCTGAGATTTCAGCCACCAAAACCAAACATCTGTTGGACCAGGAGAGCGACTGCTGCTGCTGATCATGGCCGACTTTGTAAGAGAGGAAGAGGGGGAGGAGGAGGATTACTGCAGGATGCACCAACATCCTGAGATAGTGATGCTAACACTGCCCACTCACTACCATTCATGATGCTAAGCAAACTGTGGTCTGCTGGTCTCTGTGGGTCTCAGCTCCCTCATGGACACACAGAACATGTAACTACAACATACTTGGTTTCATTTTCACCAACATGTGTTGAACCTCTTGCGGTTTCCTCTCTCTCTCTGTTTCCTGTTTGTTCAAACTGTCCAGTTCAAGTCTGGGGCCTCTTGCAACGAGGTCATTTCCTGTCAGGTTGGTTTTGACGCTGAGTTTCAAGTGTGACCTGCACAGGAGCAAATGAGCTCACACTTCCCACCACTACTCTTCAATGTGCTAAGGTAACTAGCGTGGGTCTCAGCTCCCAGGAGAAGGGTCTCCATCTCCTTGTCTGGCTCTGGGGACGATGGACAAGAAGCACATGTCCCAGAAGGTTGGTGGATTCATTTAACACACACCACTTTTACACGTACGCCATCGTTCCACTGTTACACTGAAAATGTCAAGAGTTCAGATTAAATCAGGATTAAAGAAAGGGTTCATTCTGGGTTTCAGAACTGAGCATTTTTGGATGAAAACGTAGGCCAATATTATCTGGGTTTGAGGTTTTCTATCATGAATGAACTTCAGGAGGAATTATAACTGTGGAGTCTTACAATATGAGACACTTGAACTGGACAGGAGACAAACAAAGGACAGTGAACTTTAGCTCCGCCCCCGTCTGTCAGACTAGCCTAGCCAGTTAGAAGTAGCTAGCTAGACTATTTTCCACAGTCATGTAACAGCTTCATCAGAATGTTGTCATTGTCAGGATCAAACAAGAACCAGAGAACAGAGGAAGATGAAGTGCATGTAAATGTGGTCAGGGTCACATTCCTCTGATGACTCCAGCTCGTCCTGTGTCACCTGCTATGATGAGGTGGAGCTCCTGGCTCTCAGAAGAGAAGTCATGGGGGTAAACATGGGACAGGTGATAAACACATTTGTAGTCCCCTCGGTGGGTGTGGTCTGCTGCTGAGAACAGAAAGTGGGCGGAGTGATTGAGCGCTGGTAGGGTGTAGTTCTGTGCCGTGCTAGAGGTGGAGAGGGTGAGCTGGAACACGCCTCCTTGGTACTGTGGTTCAACAGAGCAACTGATGGTGAAGTTGGAGCCCCGGAGCAGCAGAGTCTCCTGCTGCCTCACCTCACAGACGCCGTCAGTGGAGGCAGAGAAGGAGATGTTGGGCTGGACCAGCAAATCTGTGGAGGGGGGGGCAGATGAAGGGCTGAGTCAGCAGATGTGCTGGTGTCACTGAGGAAGCAGCAGCTGGTTTGGATGTCCAGCAGTGTTACCTGAGCACACCACCATCAGACTGGTATCACTTTGACCTCGATCAGTCTGCATTACACACTCCCGCAGTCCAGATGCTGACAGGACACAAGAAGACCTGATCCTCCACACAGGCCTGTATGATGAGTCCTGTCTTACATTTGTGAAAACAGCAGAGCCACAGCTCATCTGTCTACACACTGCTGAGGCAGACCGGTGGAGCCATTCAGGACCATCAGGGGTCGCTGGTCTCCACTCTCCCCGCTGTTTGATCTCCAGGGTTCCAGAACAGCGACTGGGCTCCCCCACCACCCTGACTCCATCAGGCTCTGAGCAGACACAGGAATCATGAGTGGTGGAAGTAAAGCAGTGAGATGAAGCAGATCCCCAACCTTTACCTGAGCAGACGAGGCCAATGCTTTTCCCAGGTGAGCAGGTCTTCCTCCCTGAGCCAGACCTTCCACAGCTGAGCAGAGCAGACTCATCTCCACGACACTGGAACTTTCCTGCCATGACTGGGGTCTCCATGTCTGTATACGGGCCCCCGTGGAGGAGAGAAGGAGCCCCACACCCCAACTCTCTACACACCACCTCTGCATCCTGCAGGCCAAAATCCTCCTCACACACAGAGGACCAGGGCAGGTGAGACTTCACCTCCAGTCTGCCTGAGCACAGGCTGGACCCACCCACCAGCCTGACAGACTCTGCGGAGACATCATGAAACATTGATTCTTATAATATTCATTCATTTTCTCAACTACTCATCCTGTTTTAACTCACTGGGATCACAAGAACCATGAAATTTATGTAATTTGCTTATAATTTATGAACCACCTGGGAAGCTTAATAATATGGGAACATTTTATTGAAAACTCATCTGAATCCAAACTATCGTTGGTTGTGGTCCTCAAAAACTTCATCACCGTCTGACAAAGTTCGCACACAGCACTGATTTCATTTTGCTTGTTACTTGCTGATTTGTCTTTTAAACCAAAGTTCAACAAAACGTCAGCTGTCAAAGCTGCAGGTGCTGCTCTGATCTCATCCACCATGACAGTCCATCTTCTGACTGACATGGGACGGCGCATGGAGGTGACAGAAGTGGAGACGATCAATCACTGGATCAATTCTGAGGGCTGGAGCAGATCAATCACTGGATCAATACTGATGGCTGGAGCATTTACGGATCCGATCATAAACAAAGGGAGGTCGCCTGCCTCAGGACAAAAACTGCTGTAACCCCCATGTCCTGTCACCTTTTCAGTTTAATTATTACTGACCCCTAGTGGACGTTTTGAGTGTTGTTTCTTTTTTTGCCAGTACTTTTCCTCTCATGCCTTGAAGTTGATATGTCTGTAAATAGATATGCAAACTATTGTTGTTTTAAGATGCAACTATTTACAATGTTGTGATTTCATTTGTTTATGTATGTAGTGTATTGACACACACTTTGTATTGTACTGTATTTTTCAGTTTTACAGAAACATCAGTAAAGTCGTACTCTTTGGAAGAAAATGGTTTGCTGGAGTTTGTTGTTGGCTATCTGTCAAGCTGTCGTCCGGCTACACGACTGCAAGGACAGAATAGTAAAAAGACATCTACTCAGCGGGCAGATCGTCACAAGGAGAAGAATCTTCACACTGCATGCTAACATCATCATCCTCATCACCCTCCCTGCTCACACCAGGCATACAGCAATACTGTTTGATGTCGACAAAACAAGAGGTCACAATGGATGTTACAGAAGAGGAAAATAGAGATCCAAGTGAAGACAAGGTCTGCCTCTAGCAGTTCCAGAAAGTCTAATATTTCTGCTATCAGTGCAGCAGCTGTCAGGGTACGTGTTAGAGTGGAAGCTGCACGTGCATGTGCTGAGTATGCCAAGAAGGAATCACAGATTATGATTGAGAAAGCGCAGTTGGAGGCTAAATTAAAGAACTTGCAGCATGATAAAGAAGTGGCAGAAGCCATTGCTGAAGCAAATGTCCTTGAGTCAGCTGGAGATGATAAAAGCAGTGCTGCAGTCAGTCAGTCATGTGATCACTGAACGCACAGGGCAGTACGTAATACAAATGTTGGAGTTACGGCTATCTGCCGATGATGATTTTCAGTCTGCCGAAGGCGATGACCGGACTGCTGACGGCAATAAAGAAGCTATGGGCCATGTAGAGCCTACAGTTCATGTACTGAAATCACTCACGCCACCAATGCGAGGCCCAAATGTCTCATATGATGCACAGCGCTTCTCCACTATCGAGCATCAAGACATTCCTGCATCACAACGACATAGTAGGCCAACGGAAAAACTTGGACGGCTTTCTCCAGAGCTGCGCACATGCAGCAAGTTTCAAAGCTCACCAAACAAAACCACATTTTTCAGTTTTCGCACCTCACCACACAAACCCACTGAAACCAGTGATACGAATGACATCAGTGACATGGCTAGGTACCTAGCACGCAGAGACATTGTCCCTTCTTGTCTTACCAAGTTCGATGATTCACCAGAGAATTATTGGGCTTGGAGGACGTCCTTCAAGAATGTCACTGATGGTCTACTACTCAGTGCCAAAGAAGAACTTGACCTTCTGGTTAAGTGGTTGGGAAGTGTGTCTGGAAAACATGTAAAAAGAATGCGTGCTGCATATAAGTGATCCAGATCTCGGCCTGCACAAAGCGTGGCAACGCTTGGAAGAGTGCTTCGGGTCGGCAGAAGTAATCGAAAAGTCCTTCTTTGACAGACTGGACACATTCCCTAAAATCACCAATAAAGACGCTATGCAACTGAGAGAGCTCAGTGACCTTTTCCAAGAGCTGGAATCAGCCAAGTTCGAGGGTTACTTGACTGGTCTCGGGTATCTAGACACTCCCCGTGGTAACTGCACCCATTGTGGAAAAATTGCCCTACAACATCCAAGAGATCCAAGAGAAGTGGATCTCACAGGGTTCCAAATACAAAGACGAGCATCTAGTAGCCTTTCCTCCCTTTGAATTCTTCTGCGATTTCATCAGCCGGGAGGCAAGAGCTGGCAATGACCCAAGTTTTAGGCTCTCGACGTCTAATACACCCCATATTAAGCCAGAGCAGCCATTCAAAAGACAAGGGAAGAGCATGATATCTGTACATAAGACAGATGTTGCTCAAGAGAAAGAACCACAAGATGGTTCAGGCTCCACAACTGGTGATGTCAAAAAGCTACGCCCTCTCCATAAAAAGCCGCACCCTTTAGCTTGCTGCAGAGGATTCTGAATCAAGCTTCTCGAAGATCGCAAGGCTTTTCTCAGAGACAACGGTATTTGCTTTAAATGTTGTGCCACAACAACTCACCAAGCCAAGAACTGCATCACAGCCATTAAGTGCAAGGAATGTTAGAGTGATAGCCACATCTCCGCACTTCATCCAGGACCTGCCCCATCGGCTCGTCTCAGTATGGCGGGGAGGTAGAAGTAGAGCCAGCCCAATCTACAGTCACCTCAAAATGTACTGATGTTTGTGGAAAGGGTCAAAGCGGCAGATCCTGTTCAAAGATTTGCCTGGTTAATATATTCCCAGAAGCACACCCTGAGAGTGCCACAAGGGCATATGTTGAGCTTGATGACCAAAGCAATTGGTCACTTGCATGGTCTGAGCTTTTTGATATGTTCCACATCAAAGGGTCAGATTCTCCGTTCACACTTTGTACTTGTACAGGTACGACACTGATGACTGGAAGAAGAGCTAAAGGATTTGTGGTGGAATCTGTCGATGGAGCTGCAAGAGTCACTCTACCAACGCTTCTAGAGTGCAACAACATTCCAACCGACAGAGCTGAAATATCTGTGCCAGAGGCAGCTTTGCATCATTCCCATCTCGAACCAATAGCGCACAGCATACCACCTTTGGATTCTAAAGCACAGATCCTTCTCCTATTAGGCCGCAACATCCTTAGAGTGCATAAGGTGTGTGAGCAGTGTTAACGGTCCAAATGATGCCCCGTACGCGCAACGCCTCGACCTGGGATGTGTCATCATTGGAGAAGTCTGCCTAGAGGCAGCTCATAAACCAACAGACATCCAAAGCTACCACACCAATGTGCTTGAGAACCAACACCCTTCATTCTTCAGACCATGTCCGAACAAGATCCAAGTGAAGGGAGCAATATGTTCTGAAACCAAGACATCAAGTTTCAGCAGCACAAGGCATCTGTAATATCCAAGAAGACAACTTGAGAAGCTCTATCTTCAATACACCTGGAGATGACAACAAGATTGGGCTCTCTACTGAAGATGGTCAGTTCTTGGAAGTCATGGACAAAGAGATATATATGGATGACTGCAACAGCTGGGTGGCACCACTGCCATTCAGAACACCACGCCAGCAACTCCCGAACAACTGAAAGCAGGCCCTCGTGAGACTCAACTCTCTTCAGCGGATGCTGGAGAAAAAGCCAGACATGAAGAGTCACTTCATCACCTTCATGCGGAATATTTTTTACCCCAACCACGCTGAGCTGGCTCCTGCATTGAAGGATGGACAAGAATGCTGGTTCTTACCTACCTTTGGGGTATATCACCCGTGGAAACCAGTGTCGTGTCGTCTTCGATTCCAGTGCAAAGTGGTGTGTCATTGAATGATGTTCTCTTGACTGGGCTTAAATAGCAGTCTCATAGGACTGCTGATGCGATTCAGACGGGAACCAATTGCTGTCATTGTGGACACTGAGCAAATGTTCCACAGTTTTGTTGTGAGAGACGATCACAGGGATTTTCTCTGTTTCCTCTGGTACAAGGACAACGACCCCAGCAAGAACATATGTGTGTACCGTATGAAGGTTCACGTATTCGGCAACAGTCCCTTGCCTGCGGTTGCAATATATGGTCTTCGGCGTGCTGCAGCTCATGGTGAAGGTGAGTATGGCTCTGATGCCAAGGAGTTCATTGAAAGGGAGTTCTACGTAGACTATGGACTCTTGTCAAGGCCTACGGCACATGAAGTCATAGACTTGCTGAGGCGGACACAGGAGATGCTTGCAGAGTCAGTCCTTCAACTTCACAAGGTAGCTTCCAATAAGCAAGAATTTATGGAAGCTTTCCCTGCTGAGAAATGAGCAAAGGGACTAAAGGACCCGACCTTGGATGTTGATCCCACTCCCATTCAACAGAGTCTTGGGGTAAGCTGGGATCTGAAGAAAGATGTCTTCACGTTTCAAGTAGCAGAATCATCAAAGCCCTTCACACGTCGGCGTGTTCTAGCTACCATTAACGGACTCTTTGATCCACTTGGATTTGTTTCACCTTTTACCATTCAGGGAAAGATACTGCTACGAGAGCTCACTAATAAAGCCTCAGATTGGGACTCTCCTCTTCCTCCAGAGAGGGAGGATGAGAGGGATGCTTGGAGAAGTCTCTTCAAGACCTCAGGATGTTAGAGATCCCAAGACCCTATTCTGCTTTGACAATTTCAACAGCAACAAGAAGGCAGCTGCACGTGTTCTCGGATGCGTCCGAGAGCTATCGCAGCTGTCGTCTATCTCCGAGTCACAGATGCTGATCAAAATTGTCAACTAGGATTTGTCACTGGCAAAGCAAAGATAGCTCCTCTGTCAGCCCACACTATTCCAAGATTGGAACTAAGAGCTGCCGTCCTGGCTGTGGAGGTCGCCGAGCTAGTCACAAGCGAACTAGACGTGGCTCTGGTCGAGGTCAAGTTCTACACTGATAGCCGAGTTGTCCTGGGTTACATCAACAACCAAACAAGAAGAGTCTATGTATATGTGAGCAACAGAGTGCAGCGTATACGGAGGTCTTCTGAACCAACCCAGTGGCTCTACATCTCCACAAGTCAGAACCCAGCCAACATTACTACACGTTCTGTGCCTGCAGCCATGTTGAGCAATGCAACCTGGCTCAAAGGACCAGGGTTTCTGCTGCAAGCAGCGGAATGGTCTGCACCTGAAAGCCTCTGATCTAATTGAGCCTGATTCAGACAAAGAGGTACGGGCACACATCACCAATGTGTCCAAGGACAAACCCACTTTGAATCACACAGATTCAAGCATTTCTCCTCATGGAAGAGGTTTGTGTGAGCCATCAGCGCACTTATTCATGTTGCAGAATCCTACAAGGGTACCAATAAAGCCCAGGATCAAACTTGCAGTTCATGGCACCACTGCAAGCAGCCACGCACAGTTGAAGAACTGACGAAAACTTAACTCGTCATCATCAAATGCGTGCAGAGAGAAGCTTTCGAGGATGGGCTTGACTGCATAGCAGCTGGAAGGGACCTCTCAAAAGGCAGGCCCCTAAGGAAACTCAACCCCTACTGTGATAAAGACGGACTCCTAAGGATAGGAGGATGGCTCAGACAATCAGAACTTGCCTACAAGGAGCATCCTCTTATTATCCTGGGACGAAGCCACATTGCAAAACTGCTTGTGGATCACTATCGCCAACGGGTGATGCACCAAGGTAGAGTTTTCAAAGAAGGTGCACTCTGCGCTGCAGGATATTGGATCATGGGAGCAAGGAGATTGATCAAAAGCATTCTTCACAACTGCATTACATGCAACAAACTCAGCGGAAGAGCGACAGAGCAGAGGATGGTCAACCTACCCCACGACCGCCTGGGTAGTGAACCTCCGTTCAGCTACGTGGGACGGGACGTATTCGGCCCCTGGCATGTAGTCACAAGACGGACAAGAGATGACAAGCGAACAGTAAAAGATGGGCTGTTCTCTTTACCTGCTTAAGTACACGCGCCGTCCACATTGAATTGATCGAGTCAATGGACACGTCAAGTATTATCGATGCGCTGTACAGGTTCTTTAGTCTGCAAGGACCTGCAAAGCAGATTTGATCAGATTGTGGAACAAATTTCATGGGTGCTATCAGAGAGTTGGGCTTTCTGCTATCCGACCCCAACATGCCTAGCATCAGAAGGTATCTGGGAGTGGAAGGATGCTCAAGGATCCTAAACCCGCCTCATTCATCCCACATGGGAGGATCCTGGGAAAGGATGATAGGCATATCCTTGACTCCATGCTGCTCCAGACTAGCCCTTCTCGCCTGACTCATGAAGTGCTCTCCACCATGATGGCAGAAGTTGATGCCATGCCTCTCAACCCTATTTCAATGGATCCAGACTCTCCCTTTCTTCTGACGCCGGCTATGCTATGCTTTTAACCCATAAGGTGTGCACTCCACTTCCTCCTCCAGGAAATTTCACTGATGCGGACCTCTGCAGGTAACAGTAGAAACAGGTTAAGCATCTTGCAAACACCTTTTGGAGTCGCTGGAGATGCGAATATCTCACGACACTACAAGGCCGCAGCAAGTGGCAAAAGCAACACCCTGATCTCAAAGTTGGTGATTTGGTCTTATTAAAAGATGCTCAAGCCAAACGCAATGACTGGCCCATGGGGCATGTTACTATCTTCCAAATCAAAGTCACAGTAGGGTTTTGTTATAATGACCTTGTCAGAGCTGCTTTGACATTCTGACTTCAGTCCAGTGCTTCTGTTCGTAGGTAACATCACTCTGTGCTGGAGAAATCATGACTCACTCACCTTCCTCTTCTTATTGCTTGTTTAGGCTGAACCCCCAACACACACACACACACACACGCACGTACGCACGCACGCACGCACGCACGCACGCACGCACGCACGCACACACACACATTGTGTGAATGTAGAAAAACAAAGTCAACTTGTCCTGGACCACAGTAACATGACTGTTAATGTCAATAAAGTTACCTGAGCAGGTGATTTCAACCATGGTGGAACGAAGCAGATTTGATGAGCTCACACACTCTTTCAGGATTGATCTTTTCTGAAAGCACTCAGAGTCAATGGCCCACTTGAGTTGTTCTGAGGACTCCTTTCTCTCCTGTGTTGAGATGACAGAACCACAGTCCAGCCGTCTACATATCACAGCTGCTTCCTTCAGGGTCCAGTTAATGTCTCTCCTTGCTGCTCTCCACTCTCCCAGGTGTTTCACCTCCAGTCTACCAGCACAGTGGTTTGCTCCTCCCACCAACCTGACATCATCAGCGTCTGAGCAGAGAAAAGAGGATCATTAATACATAAACATGCAACAGAAGAGAGGTGGACCAGAACCAAAGCTCCACCTGAGCAGGTGAGTCCAACTGGTTTCCCAGGTGAGCAGGTGTTTCCAGACCCCCCCTCCACGACTGAAGGTGGCCCACATCCCAGCTCTTGACACAGCACCTCTGCATCCTGCATGTCAAAGTCCTCTTCACACACCGAGGACCACAGCTGGTTAGATTTCACCTCCAGTCTGCCAGAGCAAAGGTTAGAGCCGTTCACCAGCCTAACAGACTCTGAAGATGACAACAAGAAGCAGATTCATGATGAGAATGAGTTCATGTTAACATGTACTCACCTGTTCATGCCTCTGACATGCTAAGTAGCAAAAACCTGAGAATGAGACAGGAAATATAGAATAGCAAGGAATTTATCCTCCTTGTAAGAATTCATGTGATTATTGAAGCTGGGACACGTTATTCCTGCTTGAGGAAGGATGCTTATCACGCTGTTCCCTGTGCAGTTTCACTATCTATCTCATCCCCACAGGTAGAAATGAAAAACTAAGGCTTTGGTGAGGACAGTGAAGAAATGGACATTAGAGTCAAAGCTGGAGTTTCATGCCTGCTTTGACTGCACTGATTGGGGGTCTTTGAAGCTGCAACGAAACTGTGGTGTCTGAAACACCTGGAGCTGAACCTGCTCAAGAATGTGGAGATGACAGTGGACTTCAGGAGAAACCCACCCACACTCTCCCCCCCACCATCCTCAACAACACAGTGTCTACTGGGGACACTTTCAACTCGGGAACCAAAATCTCCCAGAACCGTAAGTGAACCTCCAACATGGACGCTGTCCAGAAAGAAGCCCAGGAGACGTTATACTTCCTGTGACAGCTCAGGAAGTTTAACCTGCCACAGGAGCTGCTGACCATCTTCTATACTGCAATCATTCAGGCTGTCCTGTGTACAGCCATCACTGTCTGGTCTGGATCGGCCACCAAACAAGACAGGATCAGACTGCAACGGACAATCGGGTGAGCAGAGACAATCACCGGGGCCGACCTGCCTTCCAGCCAGGACCTTTATCGGTTCAGGGTCAGGGAACGGGCAGGCACCGTCTCTGCTGACCCATCACACCCCAGTCACAAACTGTTTGATCCCCTCCCCTCTGGAAGATGCTACAGAGCCCTGGATGCTAAGACCACCAGGCACAAAAGCAATTTCTCCCCTCAGGCTTTCACTCTTTGAACAGTAAATAGTCAGAGTGTCACGAAATAAAAACAAAACAAAAAAATATTCATACTTTTTGTATCCACACTGCACATTTGCATTCCTACTGTACATTTTTGTACATATACTGTCTATTTTGTACATACCTCTGTATGTATATTTTTCCATCTTATCCTTTTTAACCTAACTTAGAGAGAGTCAGAATGTGATTAGGTGTGAGCGCCTCAAGGTCATCTCGGTCATCAGAGACTTTTGTGATTGGTCTGTCATTCAATATGGCCTCAGCCTCACAGAAAACAGTGTGGAGCCCTTCATCGTCCAGCATTTGCTGTTTGAGAACTGAAGTGAGAACCCTCTTCGAAGAATGAATCAAGCATTCCCACACACTGCCATGATGGGAAGCTGCAGCTGTGTTAAAGTTCCACTTTATGCCATCCTGCACCAAAGCTCTCTGAATGTTTCCATGATTTAAACCAGCCACACTTTCTTTCAGCTCCCTGTTGGCTCAAACAAAGTTTGTGCCATTGTCAGACCTGGTGGTGGAGACTGGGCCTCGTCTACAGATGAATCTCCGAATAGCATTGATGCATGAAGCTGCATCCAAAGTATGTGCCACCTCCAAATGCACAGCAGGGCTGGTCAGACAAGTAAAAAGCACTCCATACTTTTTAACAACACTCCTGCCGCTTTTAACGTCGATAGGCCCTAAATAGTCAACCCTGACATCTGTAAAAGGGGCTCTGTTGGACAAAACTCGTTCCTCAGACAAGTCAGCCATTTTCTGTTCAATGAGCTTCCCCCTGTTGCACCTGCAAATCACACAGTCAGATATCACTTTACTTGCAGCAGAATTTGCATTGATGATCCAGTACCTCTGACGCAGTCTGGACAGCATGTGATTTCGTCCTGCATGTCCCAGTTGATGATGAATGTGGTGCAAAATCAGTTCAGACACATGCAGATCCTTGGACAGAATGACTGGCGGACAGCGGATGCTCCATCTACCTTTTTTTTTTTAAGCCAGCCATCACTTTTTATTGATTAAAGTGCGGTGTTATGAATCAATTTCTACACAAGTTGTGTAATTCTGTGTGGTCTCAACTGTGAGTTCCCATGTAATTCTTGTGTAGCCTTGGAAGTGTGTATCATCCTGACAGCCAGTGTATCTGAAAGAACCAACGGAACGAAAATCAGTGAGATCTGTGCGAGCACGAAGCTTAACTGGGTGGATGCTTTGCCACTAGCACTAATAAGCTACCGCATGCAAACTAACAGAAATACACATTTCATGCCACACCAGATGCTTACGGGCCATCTTACACCTGCTCCACGCTTGAGAAGTCCTCACAAAGGACCTAATCTTGAAGAATTGCAAATGGGACTGTCTGACTATATGAAACAACTAACTGCTGTCCATAAGTCCATATACTTGCAGGAAAAATCAAAGGTGCCAAAGGCTGACCAGGTGGTCGAGAGACAGGTGGTGCCAGGCGACCGGGTGTACGTGAAAGTTTACAGGAGAAAGTGGCACGAGCTATTTTGTGTTGTAAACTGTAATACTCTGAGAATAAAATCCCGTTGGCTGTACTCTATCTCTCTCGCTTTGGTCTATTCTTATATTTTGTCACTCGGTGACTAGTGGGGTTTCTGATCGAAACAATTTTACAGCCACTCTTGAGTGATGCGATTTCAGCTTTAAATTTGTGTTCTTGTGCATACAGAATGATTGACTGCTCTGTCTTCAGGGGTCAGACTCTGTCCTTTGAGCGTGGTTTGAAAGCTCTACATTTTCCTTTCCACTGCAGATCCTTGAGTCTCCAGCTCATCCTTATTGAAGTCTGCAGAGGCACACAACTCCTTTCTCTTCTGTCCCAATAGCAGAAGAGTTCTTTTGACCCTCAGCAACCAAGCAACAGACATTTTTAGCTTCATCCAAGATGAAAAGTAACAAAGCAGGCGATCAGGCTGCACAACAACAGAGTTCACGGTCAAATCCTTTCTGACCCCGTTGTTATCTGCAGGAATCACATCCAGATCAGCATCCAACTTAGGCCAAACCTCCTTTAGCTCACAGAGAAACTTTGGACCGTGTATCCATCCTCTGCCTTTCAGAAATGCTCTGCCCTCATTAATCATTGACGAACCATCCGCTGAATTCTCCTTTGCTTCGACATACTGTATCTCCACTGATCAACTTTTTCTGCTTCTCTGATTTTGGAGACGCTGCGACAAAAGTGTGAAATCGCCTGGTTTCATTGTGAATGCATTTAAGAACAGTTGAGCTCTCTCCATGGGTCAGAGAGGCAGACACTTTAACTACGTTTAAATCCAGGCTTAAGACTTTCCTTTATGACAGAGCCTTCAGTTAGGACTGGTTCAGGTAGCGCTGAACCATTGATAGCTATGCTGCTATAGGCTGAGACTGCTGGGGGACACATTAGGTTATGTGGAGCCCTTCCCTCCTCCCCCCTCCTCTCCTCTCCTCTCCTCTCCTCTCCCCCTCTCTCCTCCTCTCCTCCCTGCACATTTTTGGAACTGTCATTACCACTACTTGTTGCACTTTTTAGTTTGGCCTTGGTGTCTCGCAGTCTCTCTGTGTTTCCACAGATCCACCAGAGCCCCCCCCCCCCTTATTCCCCTGCTGTTACACCGGCCTGCGCTCCCCTCCCATGAACCAGTCTGCCATCCAGTCCCCCATCAAGCTGGCTTGCTCTCCCTGCCTCCCCTTCCAGAAGCTTCCTTCTTCAACTGTTAACACTTCCATGTTTCCCACATTTTGTATTGTAAACTGTTTTCTTGTCCGGAGCAACATCTACTGCACGTCTGTCCGTCCTGGGTGAGGGATCCCTCCTCTGTTGCTTACCCTGAGGTTTCTCAGATTTTTCCCTGTTAAAGTTTTTCTATGGAGTTTTTCCTCAGTCGATGTGAGGGTCTGAGGACAGAGGATGTTGTTATGATGCCATGTGAAGCCCTTTGAGACAAACTGTTGGTGAAAACGGGCTCTACAAATAAAATTGCCTTGCCTTGTGCTGTCAGGCCAAAAAACTGACTTCTCCAGCTGCAGTTACAACACCTTCTGAGGCATTTTATCAACTCGGACTGCAAGAACTTGAGAGCTCATTCTTTATCAAATCAACATTTTCCTTCGATGCCATTAACGCATTCAATGTATAATGTATGTGTACAATGAATGTAGTGGCCGTTTGTCCACTAAACAAAACAAAACAAAACAAAACAAAACAAAAAAAACAATGAAAAATTTCAAATCAAACTTTCCACAATAAAAACTCAAAAGGCCACTTTTGCGCCGTGGGTTGTGGTGTACATGGATGGGAAAAACATGAGGTCCAAACAAATGTCCAGTTTCAACAAAAAAACATGGTTTATTCCGCATTCCGATTGAGAATAATGAAATCTAAACACTAAACTAAATAAATACGCAACTAAATAACACTAAATAGCTCCGACAGATGGTAAGATACATCCTGAAGTGTGTGCTTCTAAAACTGTCTGGTGTGCATCTCAGTCAAAGAGCAGCGATTGTCAGCAGTGCTCGGCACAGTGTCATCTACCTGTGCTGGACCCTGAGCGGCACACACTGCGTCTTCTACTGGCACCTGTGATGATTGTGTGTTGCTGTGAAAGGTGCTTCCAACAGAGGCTCCAGCTGTCTGCTGGCCACCTCTGTTGTAGCAGAACAGAGGCGCTATGCAACTCTTCCATGGTCACAACGGAGGTACTCAGTTCAAAAAGTTTAACAACCACTGGCCTGAAGCATAGAGAAGTGAACTTGTGACCACAGGGTTGGTGGTTCAACCCTCAGGACTGGTAGGAGGAAGCAGCCACCCTCATTAACATCATGAGGTGCCCTTCAGCAAGGCTTTAAGGGGTGGGACTGAGCAGCTTGTGTTCTATGATTGTGAATGTGATCAGGGTGCTCCTGCAAATGTAAGTCACTCTCAGAGAGAGTCCTCTGACTAAATCAAGGTAAAAAGAGAACATTGGTTTGTCGTCATTGTCAGAATAATAGAGGAACATTTGTGAACATGTAAACAGCCAAAGTCAACTTGTCCTAGACCACAGTAACACGACTGTTAGTGTCAATAAAGTTACCTGAGCAGGTGATTTCCAGGATAATGGAACCAGATGAGCTCGATGGTTCCACACACTCCTTCATTGTAGCAGCAGACTGAACACACTCAGAGTTGATGGACCACATGAGTCGTTCCAAGGAGTCGTCTCTCTCCTGTGTAGAGACAGCAGAACCACAGTCCAGCCGTCTACACATCACAGCTGTTTCCTTCAGGCTCCAGGACGAGAACAAGTCTGTCTCTGCTGTTCTCCACTCTTCCAGGTGTTTCACCTCCAGTCTGCCAGCACAGTGGTTTGCTCCTCCCACCAACCTGACATCATCAGCATCTGAGCAGAGAAAAGAGAATCATTAATGCATGAATATGCAACAGAAGAGAGGTGGACCAGAACCAAAGCTCCACCTGAGCAGGTGAGTCCAACAGGTTTGCCAGGTGAGCAGGTGTTTCCAGACCCTGAGCTATCATAGTCCAGGAGGGAAGATTTATGGCCCTCACACTGGAACGCCTGAGCCCAGAATGGAGGGTCTGCTGTTCCAAAAAGCCCCCCCTCTAATTGAACTGCTGTCCTGAGTTTTATTTTTGTCATCTTTGCTGCTGCTGCTCACTGCAGGTCCTCCCAGCTCTTATTTTGAAGGAGCCGTAGTGAGAGTGCTGTGCCTGCAGCATGAGTGGTCATCTGACAGCAGGAGCAAATCAGAGCAACGTTCCAATAAAGTCAGAGCGCTTCTCATCCACCTGACTCAGCATTTTTGGGACAAGAAAGGACGGACATTGGAGAAGGGTGGAGCTGACAGGGATGGAGAAGAAAATGTATGTATGTGTGTGTGTGTGTGTGTGTGTGTGTGTGTGTGTGTGTGTGTGTGGCGGGCAGCTAAACACTGAAAAACTGTTGCTTAAGTTACAAGCAGCACCACTGGATGAGTCAGTGGTTTGAAGTAAACATGCTAGCTTTGTTTATACTGTATATGATCTAACCTCCTGTACTCAGTTAATTCATAGAGTGATGCAAATGATACTCCTAAACTGTATCATACTACATTATTACACATTTATACTTTGATTCATCTGCACGTTCCAGTTTATTTGCACAATCCCAGAAACCTTCAGGTGAGAGGCGGGGTTCCCCTGGATGGGTCACCAGTCCATGGCAGGGCCAACACATAGAGACAGACAACCATTGGCTCTCCCAGCCACGCCTACGGTCAATTTAGAGTCTGGATTAACCTGGTCCCTCTTGATGTCTTTGGACTGTGGAGGACGCTGGAGTACCAGAGAGAACCCAGCAGGAACAGGGAGAACATGGAGACTCACACAGAAAGACCCCGTGCTGCAGCCGGGGCTCCACCCACAACCTTGATGACATCACCTTTATATTAATATCACAACTATGGTTGATGTTTTATTATTATTGTTATAAACATAAATTACATATTTCGGCATTACTTTTTTCAGTGAGGGATAATCTAACTAATCACTTTCTCTATCGTTACAACGCCGTCACCAACACGCCGTCACCACGCATTAAGGAAGCCACCAACTGCCATCCAAGTTGGCTCACAGACACAGGAGCCACCAATGTGCGTGTTTTTTTCTCCTTTGGTGAGGGGGAGGGGAAGGGAGGGGCGAGATAACCGCCTCAGTGATGATGATTGGCTAAGAAAGTAAGAGTTCATGTTCAGCCAACCAGAGACATCAGGTGGGCGGGTGTTTACACACAAACCCAGCACGTAGCAGCACACACACATTATCAGAGATGGCGAGTCCGGAGTCACGGGGAAAGATGGCGTTTTCAAGACGGAAGTATAGGCACTACTTTAACTTCATTGAGGTTAAAGGTCAAAATGTCCATGTTGAGTGTAGGTTATGTCGTCCCAGAGCAAAGAGGCTGTCAACATCCAATGTCAGCAACTCCAATTTAATGAAGCGCCTCTCGACGGACCAGGCTTCTACTAAACTAGTGGCCAGAAACACCGTTGTCACCGCTGATGGTGACAGCAAGGAGGTGCTGCTAACGTGAGCTCTGCCAACAAAGGAGGACAGGAGCCACGCGTCCAAGCAGCCACTGCTGGATTTTTCTGGGGGTGTGATGTCCTGGCCCCCCACATCAGCTACAGCCAGCTACGCACAGCATCCAAGACAAACCGTAGCACACACACATACACGTACACACGCGTATACACACATACACGCATGGAGCGCACAACTGACCCATAAACACACACTCAGACATTTATCTTAAAATTATATTAAACCAAATGGTAAGCCTGCACCGGAAAGTCTGCAACCAATGTTTTTTCTTTCTTTTTTTGTTGTTGTTGTTACTTTTTCTTTGTTTGTTTATTTGTTTTTTGTTTGTTTTTTGTGTTTTTTTTATAATTGTTGTTTTTTTCTTCTATTGCTGTTGTTGTTTTTGTCTCCCCCCTCCCCCTTGTCCTCGCTGTCCTGTCCCTGTTCTCTCTTCCTGTCCACTCCTGAGCCTCAGTCCGGTAGCTTCATCAATGAACCAACACCATTCCTAATAAAATTAAACATAAATGGCAATAGGAGGAGTTTATCAGATTCCTCCTATACAGAATAAAACTGCCTCAGTACAACAAGGCACCAGGAACATGGATGCTGCTTGCCTCAGCTACTGAACAGGACAGGTACAAAAAAAAAAAAAAAAAAAGCCAATCAGCCAATATATACAAGCAGGTTGGGTCGTGTTGACTTTGGGGTTCCAAAAAGCCGCAGCAACCATTCAGGAAACCTCCCAACCTCCCTGTGGCCTCCCTGCCTTCAGGTGCCGACCCAACCAAAACACACAGTGAAGGAACAACAGTTCTGGGGCCACAAACAGGCGGCCGGCGGGCCAGATGAGGCCCGGGGGCCACCTTTTGAGGATCATTGACATGAACCAACTCATGGGGATGGTGTGGATAACAACAGTTACCAGGTCACCACAAATGTTCAGAGTTGCCATTTCTGATATCAAATATCCACTTTCTTCTTCCATTCTTATGAGGCCAATTATTATCCCAGTCATTATTGCTGTCATTGGTATCTGTGTTTTGTTCATCACTGCTGTTACTGACCTGATGACTAATTTCTGTATTTTGTCTCCTTCTTTACTTGTTTAATCTCTTCAGTCTCCAACAGGACCTTTACAGGACAGAGATGTCCAGCACCCAGTGAAGGACTTTACTGAGCTCATGTGGAGAGACGCCTCTCACCTGGGACTTCCTCAGCTTCACTCCTCCTTCAGTGCTTCATCTCTTTTTCCTGTCATTTATGATTTATTTATCCACCCATTTATTTATTCTACTCCTTTTGCAAGTACCTTCTTCATTATGTCATTCATTAGCCTGCCATGATAGATATTGTGGCATTAATAAAACACGAGATACAAAGAAACTGAACAGAACACACACACACACACACACACACACACACACACACACACACACACACACACACACAGTTTCTGCAAATATGGCTTCAGTTGCTTTGATTCTCGTGTCTTATTTCATGGTTCAGTTGTTGACACTTGGTCTTTTCTCACTGTTAACTTGTCTCTCCTGCTTCATGTAAAATAAAAGAACATTTTTAAAGTTGATCTGAAGCTCAGGTGAGACCAGTTAGACTGTGGTGGCCTGACACTCTCTGGGTTTAGCAGCAGCTCAGTCACCACTTTTGATTGAACGACTGTGGTTCTACCAGCACACGAGAACTGGACAACAGTCCATTTATTGGACTTCATTACAAACGGAACACAGAGCATCAGACCAGTTTAGGGCCGACTGGAGTCGATCCAGAAATCCAGCTGCTGCCTCCAGGACATGAGCCAGTTGATTTGAGCCGTTTCAAACACACCTCTATCTTCAGCATGCAGATGAACAACAACCTCCAAGAGGAAGCCTACCTAAGCTCCAGAGCACCGGCAGCACCAGCAGCACCAGCAGCACCCTGCCATCCATGTCCAGTGTGAAGCTCCTCTGAATGTCTGCTACTGGTTTCTTCACTCTTATTTCCTGATCAGGACTCTTAAGTGCAGGTTTTCATGTGCGAGTCAACGGCTCCTGATATGGTGAAGTGATACGAAGACAGAGCTGAGGGTTGGACACGTCATCCAGACCAGAGCTGCAACTCTCATCATCTTCTGATCAGATGAGCAGCTTCCTCTGCTGCAGATGGATCAGATTGTCAGGACCACATCTCCTGTTTCCTCGTATAAAACCACACGTACTTCATAAAACAAGCCTGACCCACTGAACACCTTTCATGTTCACTGCATTTTACAAAACAGAGAGGATTTCAAAGTCAAGTTCTCAGATAAATTAGCTGAGTTTCACTTGAATCCAAACACTGATAAAAGTCAGAGGACAGACAGACAGACAGACAGACAGACAGGCAGGGTAGACGGGCATTAAATAAAAGGAAAATCTCACAAAATCTCTGACTTTGTAAAACATTTATTAAAACATACACTTCAACTGACTTCCAGGTGATTTCCTTGTTGTGGTTCCTTCTAATTTTTAGGGAGTTCCTAGATGAGTCACTCATGACTTTTCACCTTGTTTTTTAAGGAACTACGAAAAAAGATTTTTGGCAAAATTTTTGGCAGAAATTTCTGGAATCTTAATAACAAACCTGCCAGACAAATCATAAAAAGAACATGCAGGAAAATAAGCAACCCTCACTTCACTTTAATTGATAGTTTTGAGGTCAGCTCACTGATCCTGGATCAGATTTGTGTTTGAAGGATAAAAGCAAGGGTGGCACCAGTAGTAGCCCAGTAAAAGCCTACTGGGAGCTGTGGAACCTATTAATTATAGTCAAGTTACTAAGAATGATTAATTTGTTTTATCATTGAGTTTCTCATGGCGGCTTTGTGGAGCAGTGGTCCTCACTGTCGCCTCACAGCTAGAAGGTTGTGGGTGGAGCCCCGGCTGGAGCACGGGGTCTTTCTGTGTGGAGTCTCCATGTTCTCCCTGTTCCTGCTGGGTTCTCTCTGGTACTCCAGCTTCCTCCACAGTCCAAAGACATCAAGAGGGGACCAGGTTAATCCAGACTCTAAATTGACCGTAGGCGTGGCTGGGAGAGCCAATGGTTGTCTGTCTCTATGTGTTGGCCCTGCCATGGACTGGTGACCCATCCAGGGGGAAGGCTGCTGGGATAGGCTCCACCCCCACCACCCTTAACAGGAGAAGAGGGAGGAAATGGATGGATGAATGGATGGATGAATGGAAGGATGGATGGATGGATGGAAGGATGGATGGATAAAAGCAACTGGACTTGCTTGAATGTCTTGAAGAGGCTTCATCATCCATGTACTTCTTGTCTTGTTGTAATTGCAGTATTTCAACCTTTAACTGGGTCATGTTGAGACATTGTCACCACATATTTCTAGTCAGGGAAACTGAACTGGTGTCTTCAGGTCTGTTAAAAGAACCCTGGAAGTGAATGTGTTCACCAGACCAGGTTTAGGGAAAAGGGTTTCAATGTATTTCTGTGTGAGAAGCAGGGTTGCACCACAGGCTCGTATTTTTGTGTCAAATATACAAATCTTTGTTCAGTCTTACAAGCAGGAGGAAGGGGAGAGGCTGGGTGAGAGTGAGAGTCAGTGGCTGCAAACGATAGAGGAGGGGGAGGAGACCAACCACACTCATGAGATGTTAATCAGCACAGACATGCAGCACTGAGAGAGACGACGTGACAGAAAACTGTTTTTGCTCTTAACTTGCTTTTGCTTGTCTCTGATGTGAGAGAGAAGCGAGAGAAACCCACAACTCTGGACCAGGCTGGTACCAGCGGAACCAGAGCTCCGCTCCTTCAATCTAAAGTTAACCTGAGGTCACTCAGTACATTTTGCTGCTTCCTTACTGGATCTTTGGAAACACAGCAGCTTCATCAGGAGAGTGAACAGGAAATGAAGTCTCAAGTCCAGGTCTCACCTTCAAGCTGCTGAGCCAACATGGCTGCTGGACTTTGGTCCTTTTGCTTGAAGTGCCGCTGCTTCCTTGACCGGCTGGTTTACTGCACTCCTGGACTTTGTCTGATAGAACAGAAATATTCAGCTCCCTTTTCCCATCATAGAAGTCCTCCTGGTGAAGTTCAACAAAAATACAAAGGACAACACAGTACAACAGAAACCCTTGATAAAGAAGACGGTTTACTAGTTTTGAATTTGTCTCACATCCTGTGAGTCCAAGTCATTGTCAAACAGGGCGTTTTCATTGTTTGATGGTTTTAATGACTGTTATTTTGCATTTTCATGTCTGCTTCGATGACCAAGTTGATCAATTGTAGCAGACTTCAAAATATGAATCATGGCACTACGGCATGACATGACATGGCATTACATAAGACAGTGACACAGATATCAACCCAATATTACAATACTGACTATTCAGAGTTTTTCAGAGGTAACTGTTCAGTACTCGTCATGCAAAGTAAAACCCCAAAGTTCTAGAATGTACGGCTGCTGACATCATCATCTCCATTTTCCCCAGTAAGGCATCAGGTTTGTGTGAGTGGAGGTGGTGTTGAATGATCTGAAGGAGACAAATCTAGAAGCAGACCATGATTGTGGCACTCAGGTTTGATGGCTGCGTCCATTTTATTATTTTCCCCCAAAGTTGTTGAAATCATTTAGATTTCATTTTCAGTCTTTCCAGTGACCTGTACTTAATAACTGAAAATGTTCCAGAAATGGGACCCAACTCTATCCACGTCATTAAAATGTCAAGCTGAGCTGCATCAGTGAAAATGTGTTTCTGACTGTTTGTTGACAGCTGAGCTTCATGAAGCCTCTGGCCTTCATCACCTTCGTCTGGATTGGCTTCTAGGAGCTCCAGGAGGATGGCCTCCTCCACTGCTCTCATCAAAAATGTCCAGTTCAGCTGCACTGGGAATCCCCAACTTGTTTTTTTAGCGACAGGAAGAAAGCATCTAACACCATCCAAAAATGGAGGAGGTGAAGAACTGCTGAAGCACTTTTTAATCCCCAAAATAAATGCCAACTGTAACGTTGCAGTAACTCGTTCCCAGTTACATGATGAATCTGCATCTTGTCCATGACCAATATCAGTGGATCATAAAATAACCTCTCTCATTCCAGATGAAACATGCAAGAGGCAGCAGGCAAGGTCAAATTAATTTGACATATCAAACTAAACAACAATGAGGTGCATACCGCCCTCTACTGACTAAAGATGATAATGCCTCTATGAGCTCTCATGACAAGGAAAGCACAAATAAAACAAAGTACTACAGGACACCCCCCCTTCCAGAATATGCAACAAAACATGTCCTCAAATAGTTGAGTTCCATCAAACCTTGTGCTGATATGTTGTGATAGTATTTTACACACAAAATGGCTGCTCGCCTTCACTGATGAACTCCAAAAACTTGACTGCAGTTTGATGTATACATACATATATATATATATATATATATATATATATATATATATATATATATATATATATATATATATATATTCTTCGTGCTCTGGTACTTCACTTTCAGGTGCCACCCTAAACTGGACCTGATGGGTGAAGAGGAAACTCCGTTAGTCTCCACTGTCAGCTAAATGTCAAGTAGCCAGCAGGTTTGGTTTGGTAGATATTTACTTTGATCATGTACATGACAATATAATAAAACATTAAAATAAAACCTCACAGCAAGAAGGTTCTGGGTTTGAGCCCCAGCCATGTGGAATCTGCATGTTCTCCCTGTGCCTGTGTGGGTTTTCTCCGATACTCCAGCTTCCTCCCACAGTCCAAAGACATCAAGAGAGGACGAGGTTAATCCAGACTCTAAATTGACCGTAGGTGAGGCTGTGAGAGTGAATGGTTGTCTGCTAGGCTGCGTCCGAATTGCAAAGTGCCAACCTACGTCCTCCTGCTACGACCTACCGCTACAGCCAACTTCTACAACCTAAACATGGCAGCACCATTCAGACACCCTAGAAGATTGGTGGTAAAGCACGACCTCTTCTGGCAGAGCACAGATACCACAATTAGGTAGACAGCCCCAACGAAAGCCCCCACCTGCTGGCCTGACTGTCATACTGCACTCGACTCTGAGCACACCCTTCATTCATTCTCTAATATTAAGCATATTAACGCACCTGTAAAGGTGTGTTCACACTTGTCGCGTTTGGTGTGAACACGCCTTTAGTCATCAACAATGACTATAAATGTTTGTGTTGCATAAGAATGGGAGACTGTTGGTGGCGCAAACTTGGCTTGCGGGTCCACAAGTTTTTAGGGGACGAAGATGAAGTCCATGGTGCATTGTGGACCATAGGTTGTTCCATAGGATGCACCTGAACCGACCTACAATGTGGGCGTGTTTAGGCTGGAATTCAGGTTGTGAAGTAGGTCGCTACTTGCGCCAGTTGTGGTTTCGGACAGCCTACGACCTACTCTGAGACCTACGATCCGACTTACTTGGCAATTCGGATGCAGCATATATGTGTTGGCCCCGTGATGGACTGGTGACACATCCAGGATAAACCCCGCCCCTCACCCAATGGCTGCTGGGACTGTATTTATTTGTTAGTTTATTTATTAGATGTGCTGTGATTAACCTGACTGCATTACTTATGGTGTGTAGTGATTGGCACTGTGTGCCCCTATACTGACTTGGCACACTGATTATCTATAGTGGTACCTGTATCCTGTCTGCTCCAGAGTTTATTATGCTCTTTTAATTATGATTGTGATTTAATAAATTGTAATATTTTGGTTTACAAAAGCCTCTGTCCTATCTTCTTCCTTCATTGGAAATCCTAAAGCGGGGATAGTCAAGTGGCTGGCATAGAGTGACATCAGTATTTGGGTCTCTCTCCCTAAAGAGAGTGGCGTTGTCTTGCCTTATGACCATCTAGGCTACACATAGTCATGGTCGAAATGAAGAGCCCGGTTACCCACCAGGATTTTCCCCTTCTTCCAAGCCTCTCTCAGTACCGTCTTCTTGGTGGTAAACTCCTGGAAGTTCACAATGATGGGTCACGGGGGGGCACCAATCGGAGGTCTCGGGGCCAGGCTCCGGTGAGCCCGCTGTATTTTCAGATCCACATCTCGCAGCATTGTCCACTCACTCTTGATGAGATTCACCATAAACTGCATTGTCGAGTCGCCTTCCTCTCCCTCCGCCACTCCGAAGACTATATTTGTCATACATAAATCATACCCATACATATTACTAAATCGTCTTCTACTTCTCCGAAGCCTTCGGGCTCCCCTCATCCCAGATCCCTGGTGCTGCTGGAGGAGGCTGCAGACCTGAAGAGGCTCAAACTACCACCCACCTGCTTATGTCCTTGTCTGTCAGTCTCTTCCCTTCTCTCTCTCTTTATCTCTGTCCCTCTCTTTCCTTCTGCATATCTGTCTTCCTCCATTATCTGTCTTTGTCTCTGCCCTGCTCTCCTGCTGTCTTTCCCCCCAACCGGTCAAAGCAGAAGGCCGTCCCCATTGAGCCTGGATCTGCTCGACGTTCCTGCCTGTTAAAAGGAAGGTTTTTGTTGCCACTGTTGCAGGATGTGCTTGCTGATGGAGAATTGTTGGGTGTAGATTTATTGAAGGAGTGTGGTACTAGACCTGCTCCACTTGTAAAGTGTCAGGAGATATCTTTTATTGTGATTTGGCGCTATATAAATAAAATTGACTTGACTTGACTTGACTAAAGAAAGTAGGAGCATGCTTCAAGTGCTTGCGCCACCATGGCGAAGATGGTGGTTGCACCCCAAAGTATCTCTGCTCAAAGGAGGATTGTTGAAGAGGAGGGTCCTCAGATCACAACTACTTGCTCTGTCCAAAGCCACTGACCAAACAGAGGGATAGGATGAACAGAGTGCAGAATGCTCCAAAAGAGGACTTGGACCGACCAATAAGAAAAACAGCTCGCACTATGTTGACCTATGACTTGATCTATGACCACATGATCTATGTCCACATGACCACATGATCTATGACCACATGGGGTTAGGGTCAGGTCACCCACAGTGTTCTCAGTCATGACTGTGGGCCTGTCTTTGAATCTTAATCTGAAATTAAAGGTAATAATGCAGAAACTAAGAAGGTATCAGATTCAATTTATTCACAATGAAAAGGTAAGGTGCAGGCTTTCCAGTGCAGAGAAAACACACAAATGTAAAAAATATAAAAAACAACAACATAAAAGCAATATAAATCAAAGTGATGAACAATATACAAGATACAGACTTATGAAATCTAGGAAAATAATTTACATAAACATGGTTTCCAGGGGTTGAGAGGTGGGTGCTAAAACCATGTAAAATAAATGATGGATATTTTAAAGAGGTAGTGACAGTTGCATGGCATCTATATGTTGCACTTATTTAGTAGTTGAAGAAGCATTTATGGCTCTGACAGCAGTTGGGAAGAAACTGTTTCTCAGTCTGTTTGTCCTGGTTTGCATGGCCCTGTACCGTCTGCCTGATGGCAGTGGCTCAAACAGTAAATGTCCTGGATGGAAAGAGTCCTTCAGGTTGGTGTTGGCTCTCCTGAGGTTGTTGGAGCTGTGTAGGTCCTCCAGTGCGGGTAGAGGGCACCCAATGACCTTCTCAGCCATTTTGGTGACCCTCTGGAGCTCTTTCCTGTTTGCCCCTGTGCAGTTGCAAACCATGAACAGAGGCAACATGTGAGGATGCTCTCCAAGGTGGAACAGTAAAAAGACAAGCAGTCTCTGGCTGGTGCTGTTCTTCCTGAGGATTCTCAGGAAGTGGAGTCTTTGCTGTGTCAGCTGTGTGGTGTTCTTGTTCCAGGTCAGTTTCTCCTCAAGATGGACTCAGAGGTCACTGACCCTTTCCACAAAAGCCCCACCAATGAAAATTGACTGAAAGTCTGTTTTCATTCATTCATTCATTGTCTTCCGCTTATTCCTTTCTATTAAGGGTTGCGGGGGGGCTGGAGCCTCTCCCAGTGTCTACCGGCGAGAGGCGGTGTACACCCTGGACAAGTCTCCATTCCATCGCCAACATACAGAGACGAACAACCATTCACACTCATATTCATACCTACGGTAAATTTAGAGTGTCCAATTAGCCTCGTCCCCAATTGCATGTCTTTGGACAGTGGGAAGAAGCTGGAGTACTGGAGAGAACCCACGCAGACACAAGGAGAACATGCAAACTCCACACAGAAAGATCCCGCGCCCGAGCCGGAACTCAAACCCAGAAACTTTTTGCTGTGAGGCGACAGTGCTAACCACTGCACCACCGTGCAGCCCTGAAAGTCTGTTTTCTATTCCTGAAGTCAATGATTAGCACCTTTGTTTTGGATGTGTTTAGGAGCAGGTTACTTTCAACACTTTCAGCTGTTGCACCTCATCTCGGTAAGCAGACTCATTGCCTCCAGAGATGCAGGTGTTGCTAGTAAGTCCTTGATTCAGCAACATATGGAGTGAAGAAGCCTGAGGTTCAGCAGTTTCCTCATGAGAATTTGGGGGAGGATGGCGTTGAAAGCTGAACCATAGTCCACAAGGAGAAGGCAGGCGCAGTTTCCCTGTTTCTCACAATGGTACATGGACTCAATTTTATATCGCACTTTTCTACCTTAGCGGCACTCAAAGGACTTTACAGTGGTATGTCATTCATCCATTCACACACACACTCACACACTGATGGTGGAGGCTGCCATTCAAGGTGCCAACCTACTCATCAGGAGCGATTATGGGTTCAGTATCTTGCTCAAGGACACTTTGATATGGTCACCGGGGTCGAGGATCGAACCAGCGACCCTTTGGTTGCTGGGCAGCCACTCTACCCCTGAGCCATGCCACCCACCAGGTGGGTCAGTGCTCTCTGAAGTGCTGCGTTCACAGCGTCCACTGTCAACCTGTTTGTTGGTATGGTTCTGAGCTGGGGGTTATAAAGGTTGTGATGTGACTCTTAACCAGTTTTTCAAAGCACTTCATCACCACTGGTGTGAGTGCAACAGGCTGGTAGTCACTTGTGGGGGATTTCTTGGGCAGGGGGACAACAGAGGAGGTCTTCAGGCAGGATGGGACTGTAGACTGAGTCAGGGACAGGTTGAAGAGTTTGGTGAAAATCCCTGTGAGCTGGTCTGCGTAGTCTTTCAACACCCATACAGAGACGCCATCAGGGCCTGTTGCTTTGTGTCAGTTGGCACCCCTCAGCGTGCGCCTCACTTTGTGCACCCCTATCATGAGAGGGTACACCTTGCCACTGGTAGCGACGTGAATGTTCCTGGTGGTGTAGACTTGAAGCGGGCGAAGAAGAGATTCAGTTCTTCTGTCAGTGCATCGTGGCCGTCAGCTGCTCTGTTTGTTGTTGGTGAGGCGCTGGAACGCCATCCACACCTGCCTGCTGTTGTTGCTGTCCAGATGATCGTCGATCCTCTTCCTGAAGTCCTCCTTGGTCTTCCTGATGCCTCTCTTCAGGTTGGTGCAGGCTGTGCTGTAGAGAGCCGGTCGCCAGCTTTGGAAGCAGTGTTTCTCTCCCTCAGCAGCTGCTTCTCCTCCCTGGTCATCCAGGGTTTCTGATTGGGATAGACCCAGATGTGTTTCTCCACTGTGACTATGTCTGCACAGTCCTTGCTGTAACATAGTACAGTGTCCATGAAAACATCCAAGTCTTCGTCCTCAGAGATGTCCTAGTCGGGGTTGAAACAGTCCTGTGGGGTGGGGTGGGGTTTGGATTTCCCGAGGGGTTGCAGGGATGAGTTGTAGAGAGATATGGTCAGACCTGCCTAATACCCCTTTCACACTGAAACACGCATTGTCAAGGCGTATTTTTGTACCTTCAGCTGCTCTGATGCCGAGACAACGTTAACTGAGGTGAGGTCGAAGGGACTTATAGACAGGTAGATTTGAGAATCATCTCCTTAATATAGACAGAGTTGTGTAAGTTTCAAATGACCTAACTCAGTGGGAACACATAAAGAGAAAAGAGAAGGGCCAAGAATTGACTCTTGAGGAACACCACATGTAATATTTCCATGACTGGAGAAGACACTGCTAAGTGATCCAGAGAAGGTTGTGTTACTGAGGTTTGACTTGAATCAATCAAGAGCAGTCTTAGTCACACCTTCCCAGCTCTCTCGTCGAGCAGTTAGTATGTCATGACGACAGTGTCAAATGCAGCCGATGAGTCTAACAAGGCAAGGCAAGGCAGGCAATTTTATTTGTAGAGCCTGTTTTCCCCACCAGTTTGTCTCAAAGGGCTTCACATGGCATCATAACAACATCCTCTGCCCTGAGACCCTCACATCGGCTAAGGAAAAACTCCATAGAAAACCCTTTTAACAGGGAAAAATCTGAGAAACCTCAGGGTGAGCAACAGAGGAGGGATCCCTCACCCAGGACGGACAGATGTGCAGTAGATGGTGTTACAGAAAGGAAAACAAACCACACCAGGACAGTACAGCAGCCAGAATCAGAGTCATCCTGATGTCATCGACTGTCAGAAGAACAGTTTCAGTGCTATGATGACACAAAAGCCAGACTGAAACTTTTCAAAGAGTGAATGTTTAGCTCTGACTGGGAAACTGGATAAAAAGAACTGAAGGTGTGGTCCAGTTTTCTGTATGATGAAGTAAACAGAGATGGCACAATTGAGGTTATGATGTTTGAGACCTTATTAACAAAAAGGAATGAAAAGATTGACTTCTCTCAATAGAAGTTACTTCAGCAGTCACAGGAGGGCGGTGGATGAGGGAACCAATGATCTTGAAAAGAAGCCCAGGGTTATGGGAGTTAGCAGCAGTAAGTTGACAGAAGTATTTAGATCTTTCCTCTTTGAAAGTTCTGTTAAAATCCTTGAAAAGATCCTTCATGATAACGAGATCACACTGCAGAGGATTTCCATTTCCACTCAGCATTTATCCAAGTGAAGCAGCCCCCCCTCGAAACAGAGCCTCAGATTATTCCAAAAACTATGACCATGAGGACATGTCTTCATGAAAGGAACTTCAGACTCTGACCAAGTTTCAACAAGGAAAATAAAATGTGCTAAAATAAAATCATTAACAATTAAAGATGGCTCTTCGATTCCACAGACAACCCTTTGAAAGTGAGTGACTAAACATAACATATTTTTTTGACAGTCTTGCCGTGTAATGTACTGGAGTACTTGACACCTGTATGATGGCAGGTAAATTATTGAGGGAGGAAAGATGCTCATCATGATGAGTGGGAGTGGCTACTGGCTCAGGGTCATGCTGACATGAGCATCAATCAGAATGAAAAGCAATGAACTTCATGAAGTTTTGTCAAACACCTTTCATGTTGGGGTGTGGGCCATCAGATCTGTGAAGGACAAGATCGGTCCAAAAACAGTCAAAGTTCAGATGAGAGAGAAAACCTGCTGTCAGCCTCACCAGCGAGGGCAGTGGCAGAGGCAGCACAGTTGAATGAAGCAGTATCAACCGGCAAGTCTCAGCTAGAGGTGATGTCACCACTGGCTTTAGTCATAACCAGTGCTCCACCGAGCAGCAGGGATGATGGCGAGAGACCAGTAGAAGCATGCACAGAGTTGGAGACAGCAAGAGGAGAGACACAACCACAGCGTTTCCCATGGGAAACCGTTGGATCCACTCAGGACGGGCTGCTCCAGAGAGGTCGAGGCACCCGTAGCCACTGGGTCAAGTAGCTCTTCGAGCACCGCAAAGTAGTTTGACGCATGAAGAAGGACATCTGGAGAAAATTGAGGAAAAGAAATCCGCCTCCCCTTCTCCACAACTGACGTATACAAGAGAGGATGGACATCAGATGAGCCGAGAGCAACACTGTTTGCTGGATTCTCAGAGCTGCAGGGTCCATCCAGGTGCAGCGCGTCCAGCCAGGAGACAAACAGGGACTGCCGCTTGAGGACATCATCCAGGAGGCTCTCGATGGTGTGGAGTTGGGGTCTCAGACTGGACAGCTCTGGATGCTTATCTGTCCAACCAGCCGTCACATCACCTCCTGAAGTCAAGGCTCCTCTTGACCAGGTTCTGGATAGTGATTCGGCAGGAGACGGGAACGTAATCAATGTTGAATGAATTTAAAAGCTGCCATCAACCTGCAGGATGAACTCCTTCACTATGTGGGTGGTTCAAAGTCACTGGTTTTATTCCAGCTTTGACCTGAGCACGTGTTCATTCACGTTTCCAGTGGCACGGTGATACTTTCTCACACTTGTGGACAAACATCAGCATTCTTCACACAGCAGCTCCTCTGATCAACAACAGAAGAAGCTAGAGTGTTCTGGAGAGCAACACTGTTTGCTGGATTCTCAGAGCTAATGGGATTAGAATGAGGGCATCGATCCCACTAGCTCTCGCATGCTAAGCGAGCGCTCTACCATTTGAGCTAATTCACCTGCTAATGGCCACAACAGATAATGCACCTTGACCTTCATGCATGGTTGTGTGATTCACCAGTTGAAGCTTCTCTGGTTGACCAACATGTGGAATCTTTTTCAATCCTCCAGTGTGGTTTAAGTGATGAAAAATATAGGTTAGCCAGTGGGAGTGTGTGTGTATGTGTGTGTGTGTGTTTATCTGCAGACTTTCTCTTGCGACAACTTTGGAAACCATCTTTTCTAAATCTACCCTCCAAAACCCTCTTCTGCAACTTTGTATCCAGTATGTTCCGTTCAAACAAGTCATTCGTGATTTATCTTAATGTTAAATGATGATGATTGATTCTTCTAGAATCATCTGAACAAACCCTCCCTCAACATCATGAACCAAACAATTTTCAGCCTTCATCTGACAGGATGAGTTTCACCTAAACAGCAACCTGTCAGAAAACATGAGTCAGATCAAAGTCAAGATTAAAGCAAGAGCCTCCAGATCAAAGTCAGAATTCATGATGATGTCATCAGGGCTTTGATAGTGTATTTATTTGTACCTAGAATTCTGTCTTTGATCTCAGAAGGACATAAAAGAAATAATAAAAAGTATATAAGAGCACATTCCAGTTTACAACAGTTAGAATTAAATTGAAGATACAAAAAAATTCTGTCTCTAACTTAAAACTGGGGATGAACGTTTTTATAATCAGTCTGTTTATATGTGTTGGCGTTGCCATGGATTGGTGACCTATCCAGGATAAACCCCGCCCCTTGCCCGAAAGCTGCTGGGATAGCCCCCCCCCCCAAGAACCACTGCAGATCATCAATACAGAAATGGAAATTTATCTGTTAGTTTGAATCACAATCACCTCTATCAGTAAACTTTTGCTTCAGTCAAAAGTAGACCGTTATTAACACTCAGAATGGTTTGTGGTTCTGCAGGAAGACCAGTTTCTTTTCCACCCTTTTTTAACAGATAAACATCTCTAAACAAACAGGTTTACTTTGTTCTTTTCATTTAGCAGAGGATGATTTCGATCCATCGGTCCTCTGGGTCATGGGCCCAGCACGCTTCCGCTGCGCCTTTCTGCTATACCATTTGTTGAACAGGCTTTGCTTTAGGAGTGCAGGATTGTGATAAGAACAGGAATTTGAGTTTTGAATGTTTCACCTTTTGTCTCTGAAGCAGGAGGTCTTGTAGAAACAGGGACTGACCTGACACCAGCTCCTTCATGTATCAATACTTGCGTGGATCTCATACTAAAAACTTGCGGTCGAAAAAAGAGAGAGTTTCGTAAGCAAAATTTTTTTTGGATGTATCAAGGAAACGTGCTTGGATTCTGGAGTTCGCACATATTGATACATCCAGATTTTTATATGTTTAACAGAAATTAAACGGGCAGCACCTCTGTGGGGGGGATTGTCGCCGCCACCCACGCTGACTCCGAGAGCCTGGGGGGTAAGTGGCAACTCCAGTTCTTACACAACATTTCCACATGCTTTGCCACAGACGTAAAGGCAATAAATACACAGAATCAGCCATTTAAATAAACCTATATGTTTAACAGAAATTGATCCATCAGACATGCCGCCGACATAAAGCACCCTCGCCAGCTCCTGCGCCAGCCCGTCCGCCGGCTCAGAGTCATCCACCAGGACCACCAGCATTTGGGCCAGCCCGTCCCCCAGCCCCAGCACAAGCACCAGGCCGACAAGCTGTGGACAGACCTCCAGCCCACCCGGAGCCAGCGGCGCATCCTCCGGCCCACACGCATCCAGAGGGAGGGCTGCCCATGACCACTGCCCACTGTCCATCCCTCCAGCCGCTGCGCATCGATGATCTGCACATTGATGGAGCCATTTAAATAAACCAATATCTTTAACAGAAATTGATCCGTCAGACATGCCGCCGACGTGCAGCACCCTCGCCAGCCCGTCCGCCAGCTCAGAGTCATCCTCCAGGACCAGCCCGTCCCCCGGCCCCAGCACAAGCACCAGGCCGACAAGCGGCGGACAGTCCTCCAGCCCACTCGGAGCCAGCGGCGCATCCTCTGGCCCACACGGATCCAGAGGGAGTGTCCTCACACAGGCGGTCCTTTAGTGCTGTGAAAATGAAATTCTGGCATGCAATGACGGCTGCCTGGCCAAGATTGGGGTCCATCCCTCACCCAGAAAGACCCCGTGCTCCAGCCAGGGATCAAAACCTGGACCTTTTTACTGTGAGGCAACATTCATGACCACTGCACCACCGAGCTGCTCTGATTGACTCCCTGAATTGAAACAAGACCTTCATGTATTTATGGATGACATTACAAATATGAGCCTTCACAGTCTGTCAGGTGGTAGAATTCAGTCACCACCAATGACATCAGAGTCAGAACTTACACATCAAAGCCAGAGATTAAAGTCTCTCTTATAAAATAAGAATACAGTGTAATATCCTGCAAAATATTAAATCGGTTCCCATCCATGGAAATATATTTGTAATATTGTTTATTGTACTGCAATAATAATGGAGCATCTATGACAATGTAATGATAGATATTTCAAGGAGTAAGAAGAATTCTGATGAAAGAATTTTGAGATCAGTTTGATCCTTTGTGATGGGAGGGAGGCTTCGAGGCTTCTCTCGCTCTCTCTCCTCTCCTGCACTGCATGCTGGGAGTCTGAGTGTGTCGCTGAGGAGTGTTTAGGTTAGCTGAATGAGGGGGGAAAGTTCGTGACACCTTGTTTCCAGTTTCTGCATGTTTTTCTTGGTGACAGGTAAGAGGTGTTTAATTCAATGATTTGTGGTTCTTGTTGAAAGGACTTAATTCGTGGCGTTTGTGCTGGGAACCATGGCGTCCCTCCCTGAGGAGGGCTCACCTCCCATGTCGATCAGACTCGGGGTCAGAGTAGTGGCTGATGCTCGAGACACTGTGGAACAGGTTCAGGAGATCAGATGGGACACAGTAACATCACATGTGGCTCTCGGATGAGTAAAGCCGTAGGGGCTTTTGTCCGGGAGGGGTGTTTGGTTCACCTGTCGATTGACAAAGGCCTGGTGCTTGATACCGTTTCATGGGTGTATGTACCATGGACCCGTATCACCATGTCAGGTGTTCCTCCTTTCATCCCAAACAAGATGACTGAAAAAGAACTGACACAGTTCAGGAAGTTTGCAAGTGGTTTCAGAACAGTTTGTCTGGGCTGTAAAGACGCCAGACTGCAGCACGTTCAGTCTCTGAGGAGGCAGGGGTTCATGTATTTAAATGATCCCTCGCAAACTCTGGAGGTGTCCTTTAAAGTAACGTTTGAATACAGGTTCTACACTGTGTATGTAAGTTCTGGCAACATGAAATGCTTTGAATGTGGTGACACTGGTCACAAACATTCATCCTGCCCACACAGGGAGCAGGCAGCCAGCAGTAGCTCAGGTGTGCTGCAGCCTGAAGGTGAAGCTGCAAGCGGCACCTCACTAACTAGAATCCATATAATTAAGGCAACAATTAAAAACATCTCATTTGTCCTCATTAATGTGCATGCACACACATCTGGTGCTGGTCGACTCCTACTCTTTAAAAAACTGAATGATAAACTCAAAGAGTTACGTAGCAGCTCAGTTGTGGTGATGGGAGGGGATTGAAACTGTACAACACACCCAGAGTTGATAGAAAGTCAGGGGAGCCTAATCCACTGTCAGCCTCACTCCTGTCTACTGTGATTACAGGAAATGACCTCATAGACGTCTGGAGGAAACTTAACCTGACAGCCAGACATTACATAGAGCTGTTGAGGGTGATGTGAAGGGTGCTGGGTTCGACAGGATTTATATAAACCAAACATACAACAACAGGCTTGTTAGGGCCACAATGTCACCTGTAGGTTCTTCAGACCATCATTTGCTTGTGGTAGATACTTCCTTGCAGGTGCCTTCTCGACGCTGTCCATACTGGCATTTTAATGTGAGGCTGATTCATAACCAAAATTTGGAACAGTTCTCTGATTTCTGGGGGCAGTGGAGGCTGAGAAAAAATGATTTTGAAAACTGAGCTTGGTGGTGGGAGGTTGGAAAAACACAAATTTAAATTTTCTGCCAGCAGTACACGAAACACACGAGTGGCATGGAGAAAGTTTGATTTGAACAACTTGATAAGGAAGATCAGGTCCTTAAAGATGAATTAATCTCAACCAGTGATGGTAGGAGTGAGAATTGGGAAAAATAGGAGAAAGGCTCAAGGTAGGTTCCTTCACGAAAAAGCTGAAGGGGCTTTGATTAAAAATAGAGTCTCCACTATCAAAGACACAGATGCCCCAACGTCCTTCTTCTTTAAGCCTGAGAAAAAGGTCAGAGAGAATAATGTGATGATGCATCTCAAGCTTCCAAATGGAGTCACAACAACAGGTCCTGTAAAGATGAGGAAGCTGGCCATAGATTTGTAAACTGATCTCTTGAGTGCTGGGAGCTGTGAACTGGAGTGTGTGGAGGAGATCCTGGAAGGACGACCACAGCTGAGTGCAGCACAGGCAGCTCGCTGGAGGCCCCATGTCCTTTGAGGAAATGACTGCAGCAGTTCAACAGCTCAGCTGAGGTCAAGCCTCAGGAGTTCATGGACTTCCCTCAGAGTTCTACAAGGGGTTCTGGACTTTGATTGGTAAAGACTTGTATGAGGTTTTCATGGAATGCTTGGATTCTGGGACCTTGCCATTAAGTTGTATGAGGGCAATCTTAACATTTTTACCCAAAAAAGGAGACCTGGGGTTGCTAAAAACCTGGAGACCAGTGCCGTTGTTATGTACAGACTATAAGATAATGGCAAAATGTCTTTCTAGCAGACTCAAGAAATTCATGGACAGTGTTATTCACTCCAGTCAAACATACTCTGTCCCTGAACGCACAATTATGGACAACCTATTCCTAATCAGAGACATTATTGACATTTCCAAGTTACAGGATTTAGATGTCTGTCTTTTTTCAATTGATCAAGAAAAGGCTTTCGACAGAGTTGATGGCAGGTTTCCAGTTTAAAACACTTGAAGGTTTTGGCTTTGGTAAAAAGTTAATTTCATGGATTAAGTTGTTGTATTCTGAGGCCAGTGTCCTTGTAAAGGTGGGGGGAGGACTCAGTCGACCAGTGGCGTCAGACAAGGTTGTCCCTTATCCGGGATCTTGTGTTCTCTGGCCATGAGCCTCTCTTAAACCAGCTAAGGCAGGGTCTCTCAGAGCTGGCCTTCTCTGACAACAATGATACGTCTGCTTACACTGATGACGTCACAGTGTTCCTAACAAGTGAAAAGGATGTCATAATTCTTGAAAAAAATTAGTTTTACATGAGCAAGCATCCTCTGCAAAAGTTAATTGGTCCAAGTCTGAAGGTCTGCTGTTAATTAAGTGGAGTAATAAAGAGAAGCCAGTATTCCCAGCTGGGCTTCAGTGGAACACTGAGGGGATGAAATTCTCCTGTGTTTTCCTGGGCAGTGAGAGCTTTGTGAGTAAAAACTGGGAGAGAGTAGTTGAGAAAGTCTGTGCCCGATTGTTAAGGTGGACTTGGGTCCAGCCTCTCTGTGGAGCTGTGGCTACAAACAGACATGCAGACACTGCTTCTTCTTCAATAGTGAGGAGTCTCTGCAGCTTTGTGGCTTGGATGTCCATGACTGAGTCCTGTCTTCTCAGTGCTGTGTCAGTTGCTCTGAATCACAGAATGTCTGCTCCTGTTGGTGTTTTTGCTGTAGATGTTGATTGATGTTTGTTATTCATTAATGTAGTTAATTTACTGGATTATTAAATGTCAAGCTCTCTCTCTCTCTCTCTCTCTCTCTCTCTCTCTCTCTCTCTCGCACCCCCCCTCTCTTGAATCAGTGTGTAACTTCTGCCCCTCCACACGATGACTTCATTGAATGACGAAAGGGCCTCATCAAGAGCTCTGTCAGGTGCCTCTGCTGTGGAGGGTCTATCTGTCCGTCCACATTCAGACTGAAGCAACGACTCTGCTCGGATCAAACTACTCAGGATGAAACAAACCAATGTTGAGATCCAGGAGCAACTCACCAGCTGATCAAGAGTCCTCAGCACCAGTAAAGCCTGGTCCTGGTCCCTGGGTGGGCTCCAACCACCAGCCTCTGGGTTAACAGCTAAGCACTGACCGATTGCACCACAGAGACTCTGAGTCTCCTGCTGTTCATGAAGAGTTTTCAGACTAAATTCAGTGTGTGAGGTCCACACTGCACATTTGAGGGAATATGAAGGACAAATCAAATCAAATCAAACTTCCATGAGGGAGCTGGTGTCAGGTCAGTCCCTGTTTCTACAAGACCACCTGCTTCAGAGACAAATGGTGAAACATCCATCCATCCATCATCATCTTCCGCTTATTCCTACACATTAAGGGTCGCGGGGGGGGGGGGGGGGCTGGAGCCTATCCCAGCATCAACGGGCGAGAGGTGGGGTACACCCTGGACAGGTCGTCAGTCCATCGCAGGGCCGACATAGAGAGAGGAACAACCATTCACACTCACGGTCAATTTAGAGTATCAATCAGCCTCGTCCCCAATTGCATGACTTTGGACTGTGGGAGGAAGCCGGAGTACCCGGAGAGAACCCACGCAGACACGGGAAGAACATGCAAACTCCACACAGAAAGATCCCGTGCCCGAGCCGGGACTCCAACCCGGAACCTTCTTGCTGTGAGGCCACAGTGCTAACCACTGCACCACCATGGAGCCCATGGTGAAACATTCAAAACTCAAATTCCTGTTCTAAAAAAAATCGTGCACTCCTAAATCAAAGCCTGTTCTAGAAATGTTAGAGCAGAGTGGCGCAGCGGAAGCGTGCTGGGCCCATAACCCAGAGGTCGATGGATCGAAACCATCCTCTGCTAAATGAAAAGAACAAAATAAACCTGTTTGTTTAGAGATGTTTATTTGTTAAAACAGGGTAGAAAAGAAACTGGTCTTCCTGCAGAATCACAAACCATTCTGAGTGTTAATAACAGTCTACTTTGACTGAAGCAGAAGTTTACTGATAGAGGTGTTCAATTTAACCTAACAGATAAATTTCCATTTCTATACTGATGATCTGCAATGGTTCTTGGGGGGTGGAGCCTATCCCAGCAGTTTTTGGGCGAGGGGTGGGTATTGTCCTGGATAGATCGCCAGTACATTGCAGGGTCAACACATATAGACAGACAACCATTGGCTCTCCCAGCCGCGCCTACGGCCAATTTAGAGTCTGGATTAACCTGGTCCCCTCTTGATGTTTTAGGACTGTGGGAGGAAGCCGGAGTATCGGAGAGAACCCACACAGGCACAGGGAGAACATGCAGACTCACACAGAAAGACCCTGGGCTGGAGCCGGGGCTGAAACCCAGAACCTTCTTGCTGTGAGAGAACAGTGCTGACCACTGCTCCACCGTGTTGGATTTTCTGCAAAATCATGAACTGGCACTTGACAGTGACAGCATTAAAACCAAACTTCCCAGTGTCATCAAAAGAACTCAACAACACCAGAGCACTGAAGAGGATCAGAACACTTCCTCGTCTCTCTCTTATCTGTCTCTACCATCTGGAGCTGGGGCCAGGAGCTTCACATAGTTTTTCTCTTTTTTTCCAAAAGGGAATGACACGACTTCCTCTGTATATTAGAATATGAACTACCTAAAACTGCTCATCCCCAGTTTAGTTAGGATTCAATTGAAAATACAAAAAAATTATCTTCCACACTTAAATCCTGTCACTAAGTGTTGTAAACTGTTTAAAACAAATTCTTCTGTTAAACAGTTCAAGTGTTTTCTTTTGAAGCTGAATGTGCTCTTATATACTTTTTATTGTTTCTTTCATGTTCCTTTTGAGATCAAAGACAGAATTCTCGGTACAAATAAATACACCATCAAAGCCCTGATGACATCATCATGAATTCTGACTTTGATCTGGAGGCTCTTGCTTTAATCTTGACTTTGATCTGAATCATGTTTTCTGACAGGTTGCTATTTCCACTCCAGAGCCAACAGTAGTTGATCCTATCAGACCAGTCTGATGAACTCAGCTTTTCACTTCATCAATGGAATCACTGGGAAAAGAAACTCATCCTGTCAGATGAAGGCTGAAGAATCAATCAAAACATCATTATTTAACATTAAGATAAATCACTAACGACTTGTTTGAACTGAACATACTGGATACGAAGTTGCAGAAGAGGTTTTTGGAGGGTAGATTTAGAAAAGATGGTTTCCAAATCAAATCAGTTGTCACAAGGGAAAGTCTGCACGTAAACTCAAACACACACCTACCTAAGTGTGGAGACGCCACTCATGTTGGTCGTAGTCCAATGATAAGTGAGAAATATCCCATTCTCCTCTGGTATGTGAGACAGCCTAAAAGTCTGGTAAAGAGGATGAAACCATCACGCCCCACTAACACACACACACACACACACACACACACACACACACACACACACACACACACACACAGACACACACACACACACACACACACACACACACACAAACCCACGCTGGCTATCTCAGTACAATAAAGGTATGTCACGTTCCGGAACGTTGGAAGTCGTCTCTGTTGTTGCTGGGAATGAAGAGATTCCCCATCTGACTCCTGTGTCACCATCCTCTGACTCCTCTCATCCACCTTTTTCTGCCACAACATTTTCACAGATGGCTTCCTTGTGTGGTTCTCCAGCTGCAGGCTGAACAGCAGGCACTCCAGCGGCTGGTAAAACAGCAGGGAAAATCACGGGGACCACAGATCGGTACCCTCTACATCACCCACTGTCTCAAGAGAGACTGTCTTCCTAACATCCTGCATGACCAACACTGTCCGGCCTACCACCTGTATCAAATATTTTGACTCAAAGAAAAAGTGGTTGTGTGTGTGTGTGTGTGTGTGTGTGTGTGTGTGTGTGTGTGTGTGTGTGTGTGTGTGTTTGTTGAGACAAACTGGTCTGTGTTGGCTACACTGAGGAACATGGAGGTCCCAGCATGGTTGGGATAATGGGAGTACAACTCAGAGAACACAGCTGGAAGCGTCGCCCCTGTGACTCGCCTCCATCAGCTGCTTACAATGGTCGATGTCAGCTGATAATAACAACAACAACAACAACAATAATAATAATGACAAAAATCTGCATCTTAAACAACTTTTATTGATTTATAAAAGAAATTCCTGAGGCTCTTGTGGCCAAACATCCCAGCTTGAAGGAAGCAGGATCTGAGACTGGCTGGAATGCTGGAAGAACAGCATCAAGTGAGAGACGGACAATGACAGGAACAAGATGAGACGGCTGGATGTCAGGAGGTCGCTGCAAATGCTGGTGAAAGAAACCCTTCCATCAGGAGAGAGGATCCCTCAAGTCTTCAGCAGTTGAGGCAGATAATCGTTAAAGAGTTCAAGAAGACTGTGAAGAACTTCCCTTCACTAGAAAGACGATGCAGACCACATTTACCCTGTTTGATGGACCGTCGTGATGCCCTGCCCACCAGTGAACGAGCTCATGGACCTCTGGCCTGCTCTCAGAATGGAGTCTGAGGTGACATGGATGAGCTCTCTTTTCCTCTGGTTCCCGTGTTAAAGGAACAGTTCCCTCAAAAATGAAAACTCAGGCGTTATCTTCTCCCACTCATGGAAGGGTGAGCATTTTTGTTTTCTACGAGTTCACTAAACACTGTTGGTGTTTCAGAGGAAAAAGGTTTACAGTTATCACGCAAACAGCTGAAGCAAATAGCGCCACCCAGAGGAACATTTAACTGCTCAAAGTTTGCTCTTCCACAGCTCATGGGACAAACTCATTCTCATTTCAGCCTCATTTGAGCTTCTGTTTTACCTGATCTGTTTCTCCTTTGTTTCTCCTAACATTCACGAGGAGAAACAGGTGAGGCGTAACAAACTGCTGGAGTCACACTGGAGACTGGAGAACTTGCTGACTCATTGATGGCTCATTCCTTCCTCCCTTTGAGACATAAATGAGCAGTACTAGGCTGCTATGGAGTAACACACGTGCGCGCGCACACACACACACACACACACACACACACACACACACACATGTTTTTGCTCCATCGAGGGGACTTAAAATCTGGCTTGCTTGGTGGCTACAGGCAGGGACACAACTTTCTAAAAGAGATCCAGGCTTGGTTTTACCACACATTTTTTGCTGATTTTTCAAAACTTAAAAATGAGAGTCAAATATCAGATTTTCTCAAAACATAAATCTCACATTTTGTCTGATTATTCTATCCCAGTGGGGATGCAGCAGTTGTGTCTTACCACAAACCACAACCAGGTGTCACTGTTACACATTGTCTGTAAAAGATTTCTTTCCATTTTCAAGCCAGTACAGCGATGGAGAGTTTGTTTTTACAATCATTAAAGAACTTCACTTCAGTCAGGTGTCTGCATCATATTTGTATTCTTAAGTTTTATTTTGCATTTTCATCTTCACCATTGACTTGTGTTTGTATGAGAGATCTGTGCATGTTGGACTCAAGACAAATGTATTAAGAGCTTCATTTCTCAACACTGTTATGCTCTTGGCTTGTAACAGGGTTGCCTGTAAAAATAACACTTAAATATCAACTACTTGATGAGCCCACTTCCTCCTCCAGTGGAATCATCACTGCACATCATAACCACTTTTCCTTGGGCCACATATAAAATGAACAACACTCTCCTGAATTATGGCTTCTAAATAACTTTTAACAACGATGTGCTGGAGCACAGCATTAGCACATTCTCCTTCTCCTTTTCCTTCACATTCAACAATATTTTCCATTTTATTGAGGGTGTGGCCTAACTTCAATGCCAACGATGGTGTTTTGTATTTGTTTGTTTCCTCAGTGAAACCAGCCACATTCTTCACTGCTTCTATCACAAAAGGGAAATTAGCTGGCACAAAGAACTCTGGCACCTTCTCCAACTTGCCATTCTTCTTTCCTTGTAGAACCAGTCCCCCTGTCTCCCGCATCTTTTGTCTGATATCATTGTGTTTTGTGTCATCATGCCCATGCTTGTTGAAGAGATGTTCTCCCAATGTCAGTATGCTTTGCTCTTTGTGAACAACATTTGTAGCATCATCTTGCTGCATGTCAAGCGCCAGTTTCCAAAGTCGTGCATTCACACTGTCTGGAACTGGCTGAGCATATGCACAAAGGGCCTGAGCTCTTTTTATCCTGGCTTCAAACTTTGGACTTTCTTGTGTTGAGGGCATCTCTTCATGTGCCTCCAAAGGAATTTCCTCTTGAGGGAAGCCTCACAGGTCACACAGTGCATGTAATCACTGGTTGTTACATTGACACTGGATTGTTGACAGGGTTTCATCATTCCTTTTCCTTTTTTAAGCACCTAATTATCGTGAACACGGTTCCCTCTATTCCTCAGGAAACTGAACTGTATTCTCTGTTCTTTTGACCCCTCTGGAAATGTGACTGCTCTCTTGCCTCTTCTGGTTTATCTTTGTGTTTCGATTCCAAATGATGTGCCATTTTGCTGAAAGGCTTAAAGCAGAACAAGCAGTAGAACCTTTAGTTGTACAGTCTGCTACTATGTTCATTCTTCTTCAGCATCATTCCTGTCCCATCAGAACTATCAGGTAAATAGAATAGAATAGAATAGAATAGAATGGAATAGAATAGAATGCCTTATTGTCATTATACCAGGTACAATGAGATGCAACGCTGCTCCTTAGGATGTGCACATATAAATAGAAAAATATCCATAGACACATTTTTACTCTACTATACCTACTATAGGACTAATACTGACATAACTGTACATAGACTCTGCAAAGACATAAGGACATATACTTATACATATAAGACATATACATAGACTGTACAACTGTAAACAGGCTCCCACTGTGGATACATGTGGGAGTGGATAGCAGCTTTAGGTGGTGCTGTGGTGCATCTAGGTGCACAGGCACATTCTAGTACCAGATTCAAGGTGGCTGTGTCATTCAACAGATTGAGGTGACATAGCATTTGTCGTGCAAACATGGCAGAACAGTCCTGGTGATCATGCAAAACATATTGAGGTACTTATACAGTTCAGTCTTCATCCTGAGCTGGTTTTGTGTAGGAGGCTGGCAGATTTGGTGGTGGAAAAGATAGTGCCGGTAATTGTGCGGAGGCACTTCAGTTCCTTAGTGCAGACTTGCGTTGAGCATGGTGACAGCTTTGGGAGAGAAGCTGTCCCTGAGTCTGTTTGTCTTTGCTGGGATGGACCTGTAGTGCCTGCCAGAGGGCAACAGGTTGAGTAGGTGGAATGCGGGAAGAGTGCTGTCCTTGATGATGTTCTTGGCTTTGTTAAGGCTGCGTGAGGTGTAGATGGTGGTTCAGTCAGGCAGGGGGCATCCGATGATCTTTTGTGCTGTGTTGGTCACTCTCTGCAGACTCTTCCTGTCAGCTTCAGTGCAGCTGGAGTGCCACACTGACACAGCGTGCGTCAGCAGGCTCTCAATGGTTGAGCAGTAGAAGGTCACCTGCAGATTGGTGTCAAGCTGTTCTTTCCTGAGCATCCTTAGGAAGTGGAGTCGCTGCTGGTCCTTCTTAACCAGTGCTGACGTGTTGGCTGTCCAGGAGAGGTCAGCAGAGATGTGGACCCCAAGGTATTTGAAGGTCTCTACTCGCTCCACGCTTTCCCCATTGATGCAAAGGGGTGCAGGGGGGGTTCTGTTCCGACAGAAGTCCAGGATGAGTTCCTTAGTCTTTGAGATGTTCAGCGCCAGGTTGTTGCCTGAACACCACTGGCTGAGTCTGAGGACCTCATCTCTGTAGGCTGCCTCGCTCCCCCCTGTGATCATGCCCACCACTGTCGTGTCGTGTCGTCCGCAAATTTGACGATGATGTTCTCAGGGTGAGGTGAGGTTTTATGACGACGGTAGAAAAGTGTTGGCTCCTCCTTTACTGAACTATCAAAGTGATACAAAGCACAGTTTTCCCCACTAAACCTGCACGAGCATCACTACATCATAATCATGCACCTCTGCTAGCGCTCTGAAAGATTTCCTCTCTATTTCTACTGCATGTCTGCAATTCTAACTTCCTAAACAATGCAAGCTAACGTATGACTAAATTCAACACTGTGCAATCATTAAATGCAATAACTACAATAATCAATTGGCTTCAATCTAAACTTAAAGAACAACATGGAAAATGGCAGTAACAGGACCTCGAGGTGGAGGTCAAGTGCCGTACAGCTGCCCTCCGGAGGAGTGCGGGCCAGACAGGTGGGGGTCAGGGAGAGGGGCACCCGACGGATTTTGAGCAGCGGGTGGTGGCAGTCATGGGCAGCACCTCTGTGTGTGTGTGTGTGTGTGTGTGTGTGGGGGGGGGGGGGATTGTCGCCACCACCCACTCTGACTCCGAGAGCCTGGAGGGTAAGTGGCAACTCCATTTCTTGTGCTACATTTCCACATGCTTTGCCACAGATGAAAAGTTAACAAATACACAGAATCAGACATTTAAATAAACCAATATGTTTAATAAAAATTAATCCGTCAGCCATGCTGCCGACAAGCAGCACCCCTGCCGGCTCCCGCGCCAGAGCATCCCCCAGCTCAGAGTCATCCGCTAGGACCAGCAGCATTCAGGCCAGCCCGTTCCCCGGCCCCAGCACCAGGCCAACAAGTGGGGGACGGTCCTCCAGCCCACCCGGACCCAGTGGCACAGGAGGACATTATTAGGGAAATAACGGGGATCAATGAGCGGTGTGACCGCCTGATAAATGTTCTGGAACGTTTAGTGGACAAAATAAATTAATCAAGCTTCATGAATTGTGTAATCGCTTCTTACTCATTCACATTGTGGAAATGAAATTCCAGCATACGAGGACGGCTGCCCAGCCGGGATCGGGCTTTTATGGTAACATGGGTGCAGTCATTAGAGAATTAGACATTAGATAACGGCTATTGCTGCAGATTGCGCTTCAATATTGGCCTGTTCAACCGCACCATAAGGGAATTTACTGGCTCGATGGTCCGCGATCTCCTGCTGGAAAGACCCAGTGGACAAGAAGCTGAGCATGCTCAGCACCAGTGTCGGCACGGGCACAGCTCAGCTATTGGCGGTTCTGTGCTGGAACTCCGGTTGCAGCTCCTCACAAATTTGCAGAAGGATGGCCCACGGTAGCCTGAACAGGCTCATCAGCCACTTGTCAGAATTGTGCAGCTGCCTTTAGCGGCTGGGTTTATAATCCAAATCCACCTTTGTGATCATGACAACTGGACTCCCACAATATTCTTGAGAAGGTAAAATGCTGTTTTGGTTCTGTTTCTTGTGTGTGGTTGAAACCTGAGGTCTGAAACCAAGGTGACACCAAGGTTTTTCACTTGTTGAGAGGGCTGAAGTGCACATGCTTGGAGTTTTGCTCTCAGTTTCTCTCTGGGAGCTTCAGAACCAATAATTAAGACCTCAGTGTTACGTTCTGCTCGGGAGAAAAAGGCCAGGACCCAGTAGGTAGAGACAGGAGTAACAAAGTTTATTGAAAAAAGTTCAAAACAAAATCGTCACGAGGGACAAGTAACAAAATAAGGGCGGAGGACTTAGCCTGGAAAAAGGTTTAACGAAAAGCGCCTCACAAAAAGGTGAGGGAACTGACAAAAACAAAAAATACCACAGAAGGATAATGAAACTAAACAAAGAGTCAAATAAAAAACTACTGGCAAGCACACAGCGAGTGGTAGACACTGGTAGGAGGACAGGAGCCAAAAACACAGGTAGGTTCGCATGGTCAGGAGAAGGAATCATCCGGCACTGTCACACTGGCAGTGCCGACAGATATAGGCTGGCGAAAACGAGCCAATTGCGCTCAGGTGTGACACCCTTGTCACCTGGCCCCGCCTCCTACCAGCCTCCGAACTGCAAGAAAGAAAACACTGAACAGAAATACTGGATCAGAACATAATACTAACAAAACAAAACCCGGAACACAACACTCAGTTTTGTTCTGGTTGTGCTGGAAAGGGACTGTGCATCCATGAATGGATCTCTGAATGCAGGAAAAAGGACATCAACAGGAGACACAGCGATGTCCAGCTGTGTGTCATCAGCAGAACTGTGGAGGTTTCTACTGGGTCTCCTGATGACAAGTGGCAGAACATGGATATGAAAGAGGCTCTGACCTAAAATTTAACCTTGGGAAACTTCACCTTTTGATCTCAGAGTTTTGTCCTTGAAGAAAGAATTGTTTCTTTAATCTCACCTGGATTTATCAATACATTTCTTTGTTCACATAAATTGTCTTTGATCTATGAATGAAACAAAGACATATTATCTCAAACTTCTGTTGAGGAGGCTGTGATGGTATCGTGGTTAGTACTCTGTGTGGTGGCTGCAGCAACCCCGGGTCACAGCAGCAATATTAATACTGACTAGTGTTTGTTGTTAAACTGGACAGTTTCCCTATTTCACCTCTCTCAGACACCCCTGTGCTCCTCCTACCTTCAGGCTCAGCAGCATAATAGAGGATGTGCATAACTATGGATCAGAGTACTAACCTGTAGGGCTGTGGTGCAACGATAACACATCTGACAACGGATCAGAGGAGAGTTTGTTTGACTCCTGGAAAACTCCATTTAAAAGCCTGAGAGGAACTCGTTCTTCATCACCAAATTCCCTCTCTGCACGTTGTCTCAAAAAAGTATTCAAATCAAAGTTGGAAACTTTGACAAAAAGCTCCCAGCTGGTAATGCAGGCTCCACCTCACTCTTGGTTATGTAACGCTCACCAGTTCTGAATCAAAAAACCCCAGGGACCCACATTGCAAATGGGGTCCAAAAATATATGGGAGGAAACTTATTAGGTGAAGGGTGCAACATCTGTTTATATCACCAGACAAAGTGAGAGGAGATGTTGAGCTTGAAGGAGTTTAGTTCCTCTTCTGTCTTCTTATTCTAAGCGTTTTGCTTACACTGCATAATCATATTAAAGAGGAAATTCACCTCGTAAACTGGATTGAAATTTGGTCTCTGTTGTTTGATGGGGCAAAGGGGTTCCTAATGGTCCAGTGGCCAGGATGTGCTGCTTTCACAGCTGTGGCCTGGTTCTAACAACGAGAAGTTGAGAAAGAGAAGTTCATGTGAAACCAAATGCTTAGAAAAACAGAAACTCCCAGTGTGTCAAAGAGATATTCTGTAATATCCACGTCCTGGGATGCCCCCTAGACCCAGTGGATGTGGTGGGAGAGACGAGAATGACGGCCAAGATGTTCTCTCTGTCGAGCACTGACTCCCACCCCCAGCACCACACCCTGACAGGCGGTTTTCAAATAATGTCAGTTACCAAACACCGCCACAGGGTGTCGCCAACAGACCAAAGTGCCCCTCTGGAGTTGGCGTGAAACAGCGCAAAAATCAACAAACTTTTCATGTTGATACATCTGAAGGTGAGCGCCGATCCTGGTGTACACAAGTTTTTTTTGTGTAAACTGCGTTTGATACATGAGGCCCCTGGTTCATGTCGTGTGGCGGTTGAGACAAGGCTGATCAGCCCCTCCTGTTTGTTTTGGTTTTGTTTACACTTTTGTTTCCTTTCTGTGTTGCCCTGCATGGCTGGTTGCTCCAGTGGAGCTGTTTTGTTTTACCGTTATTCACCCGAGTCACATTTCTGTTCTTTTGCCCTGCGTGGCGTGGTCGCTCCAGTGGAGCTGTTTTATTTCCTTGTGGTTAATGCTGGGTTTAGTTTGGCAGGTTTTAGCCCTGCATGGCCAAATTTCCTTTTATTTCTTTTTGCCCTGACAACGCATGTGGCGTGTACCATTGACATCCAGCAATGAAGCTGCCCCGCTATAATAGCACCAGATATTCCCGTGTTGTGTTTCCTTGTCCCTAACCAAGCTGAGTTGTTACACATGTCTCGACCGTCCCCACCAGATTCTACCACAGACGGACTGGATGCATGTGCAAACTTGCCCGTTACCATGGCAACAGTAAACAAATCGTACCTTGCACACACTGTAGGCTCCCAAACTACACATAATATGAATTTGTAAATGAAATAATCCCTTCACAGAAAATATTCCCCTCTATCTGCAGAACTAAAGGGACAATTACACAAACGTGCAAACCTCCAGAACAGATATAGAACTTAACCATTGGAATCAGATGTCAGGACATTAGAAGGAATGTCAGTCTCCTGTTGAAATGTTGCAGTGTGCAGCTGAGGCTCTCTGGCAGTGTCACAAGGAGTCACAATGGCAGAACCTGGACCCACCTGGAGGAGAACCACAGGTGAGGGCCTTCTTGGCTCTAGATTGATGGAAATAAAGTGTCTGAGGCTCTTAACAGCCATGAAGTAGATAGAGTTGGGCACTGGTGTTTTTTCTTGATGCAGCTCATTTGCCAGCTCTTAACAAGAGCCCAGGAGTTATTCAGGAGAAGAATTTCATAACAGTCAAAGTTGGGGGACTTGAATTTTAAAATTTCACCTGGTACCAGTAACCCTTGGGAGGAAAAACCTCAAATCATAGCCAGTCAGATGTAGCACCAGACAGAAGTTGACATCCACCCTGACAGGCATCACACAAAGTGGGTTCTCTCAAGGTACACCAGCTTCCTCCCACAGTCCAAAGACATCAAGAGGGGCCTCAGCTCACCAGATACTCTAAATTGATCGTAGGCGTGGCCGTGAATGTGAATGGTTTTCTGTCTGTATGTGTTGGCCCTGCGATGGTTCGGTGACCCGTCCAGGGGGAGCCCCAACTCTCACCCAAAGGCTGCTGGGATAGGCTCCACCCTGTCCGTTAATAGGACAGGTGGTAGAAAATGAATGGATGGACTTTTCCTTCACATCAAAACATCATCGTCCAGCATCCAACCAGTGGTCCATCAGTTATCATGGGAGTCACATGTGGAGTGATGCTGCTTGGAAACAGAACCATGTTGGACTTTGAACAGAAGTGAAAAATGTTGCTTCAGTTGTTTTTGAGAGGTGATAATGAATGATCACATTTGAAGAAATAACCTTCAGTGATATTTGGATCTTCAGAAGGAGGAAACTCTCCAGTCTCAGTGTCTTTGTTGAGAGGAGCTCTGACACTCACCACCATCCTGGTTGTTGTCTGACATCTACAATGTTCAAGACACACAGCTGCCAACACACTGGTGGGCTGAACTTTAGGAATGTTCTATGTAAAACATACTGCAGAGAAACTCACATCCAACATCCATGTTTAAGATTAACGCCCAACATGGGGCTTGAACCCATAACCCCTGAGATTAAGAGTCTCATGCTCTACCGACTGAGCTAGTCAAAACCTGTCTGCAAAAGCTCCACAGCAAGAAGTGGTTGGAGTGGGAGATGTTTGGAGCACAGAAGCTCTTCATCAGACTGAAGATAAACAGAACAGCACCATCTTAAATACACATGACCACAGTCACATGAGCAATCACATGATTGATAAATGACAACAAACGCACACCTTCATCTGTGACAAATACATAAAATAAATGGTGAATCACTGATAAGACACCAGTGGTAAAAATACTAATGTGCTGTCAGGGAGAAAGACACACACAAGTTAAATAGAGAGAAATCTCCCAGAGGGAACCCACTCAAAGGGTAACCATAGATCCCATCAGGCTGTATGACATCATAAATATGAGACAGGTGGACAGTCAACAACCTCAGAGATGTCAGAAACATGATAAACAAGCAGTCCAGCACAAACACAGATTCTGATCCATAGATAGACACATCCTGTATTATGCTGCTGAGCCTGAAGGTAGGATGAGTAAAGGGGTGTCTGAGAGAGGTTAAATAGACAAACTGTCCAGTTTAACAACAAACACTACTCAGGATTAATATTGCTGCTGTGACCCAGATTTGAACCAGGGTTGATGCAGCCACAACACAGAGTACTAACCACAATACGATCACGGCTTGAGCTTGTCCGTCTCTATGCACACAAATTTGCTGCATCCGAATTGCCAAGTAGGTTGGATCGTTGGTCTCAGAGTAGGTCGTAGGCTTTCCAAAACCACAACTGGCACGAGTAGCGACCTACTTGGCAAAATAAATTCCAGCCTAAACACGGCCTCATTGTAGGTTGGTTCAGGTGCATCCTACGGAGCAACCTATGGCCCACAAGGCATTGCAGACTTATTCTTTGTCCCCTAAAAACTTGTGGATGCGCAAGCCATGTTTGTGCCACCATTCTTATGCTACTCGAACATTTATAGTCATTGTTGATGACTAAAGTTGTGTTCACACCAGACGCGATGCGAAAATTTGCTTCGCATTTGGTGTGAACACAACTTTACAGGTGCGTTAATGTGCTTAATAATAGAGAATGAGTGACAGGCGTCAGGCTGCACGGTGGTGCAGTGGTTAGGTTCCAGGTTTAAGTCCTGGCTCAGGCACGAGATCTTTCTCTTTGGAGTTTGCATGTTCTCCCTGTGCCTGCGTGGGTTCTCTCCAGGTACTCCAGCTTCTTCCCACCGTCCAAAGGCATACAATTGGGGACTAGGCTGATTGATACTCTAAATTGACTGTAGGTATGAATGAGAGTGTGAATGGTTGTTTGTCTCTATATTGTTGGCCCTGCCATGGACTGGCGACCTGTCCAGGGTGAACCCCGCCTCTCGACCGTAGGCGCGAGGATAGACTCCAGGCCCCCTCCGACCCTGAACGGGAATAAATGGAAGACAATGCATGGATGGATGGAGTGTAAGGTGCGTTCAGAGTGGAGTGCAGTACGACAGCTGGGCCAGTCAGTGGGGCTTTTGTTGGCACTGTCTACCTATTTGCGGTATCTGTGCTCTGCCAGCCGAGGTCGTGCTTCACCACCAATTTTCTAGGGTGTCTGAATGGTGTCACCGTGTTTAGGTTGTCGGAGAAGGACATAGCGGTAGGTCGTAGTAGTAGGACGAAGGTTGCCACTTGGCTATTCGGACACAGCAATTGTCTTTGATGTCCCAACAAAATGAAGAAATGCACTGAGAAATTGATGTGAGATTGATCTTAGAATTCTTCCTTCAAAGACAAAAATCTGAGATCAAAGGTTGAAGTTCCCTGAGTTTCAATTTTAGCTCAAACACTCTTTAAGGTTCTATGTTCTGCCACCTGTCATCAGGAGACCCAGTAGAAACCTCCGCAGTTCTGCTGATGACACACAGCTGTACGTCGCTGTGTCTCCTGAGGACTCAGGACCAGTTGATGTCCTTTTACCTGCATTTAGAGATCCAGTCATGGATGCAGAGACTCTTTCCAGCTCCACCACAACAAAACTGAGGTTTTCATTATTGGTCCTGAAGCTCCCAGAGAGAAACTGAGAGCAAAACTACAAAAACGAGCACTGTGGTTTCAGAGAGGAAACATCAGTATAATTTGTTTGTCCAAAAACATCAAATTTAATTGAGCTCAAGCTTGGTTACCAGGACAACTTCTGCTGGTTGCTAGTTGGTTATTGGTGTCGTCATTGCGGTGTGTCCAAGTGCTACCTTTTGAGCCGGTGTTATGCCAAGTCGACGTAGCATTCGATGATGATCTTTAACTCTTGTGATCATGGAAAAGATGTTTTGATCGTTTGCCCATCCCTAATTTCCATGGACATTTGGTATCCTATTATCCGTCTGTTAGCAACTGCCTTTCTAAAAACACACACAAGCTTCAAAATTCATGAGTCTGGTATTTTCTGAGGTGTTGATGTCATGAAACAAAACGTGAAAGTTGGCTTTGGTTTGGTTCCCTGCCTACAAAAATGTATCAACTTTGAGAAGACAGAACTGGATGCTGGAACGGGAAATATTTGTCGAACATCTCCAGACCAAGACAGAAAGTTATTTTTTCAGATTTGTGATGTTCCATACAGTTTTTCTATCGCTGTTCCTCAAATAGTCACCTTTTTAAAGAACATTAAATCACTGTCTTATTTTATTCAGGGTTATCACATACAAAAAGAAAACAGTGGACTGCAGAAGAAATCCAGGCAGTGGAAAAAACCCTCGTGGACTACATCATGAAAAAACGCATTGGTGCTTCAAAGCATGAGACTGTGAGGAAAAGATAAACTTTGACCATGGACATTTGCTTTCACAAAGCTGGATGTTTTTTCAGTCGTTAGTGATTTATCTTAATGTTAAATGATGATGATTGATTCTTCTAGAATCATCTGAACAAACCCTCCCTCAACATCATGAAGCAAAACATATTCTGCCTTCATCTGACAGGATGAGTTTCTTTTCCCAGTGATTCCATTGATAAAGTGAAAAGCTGAGTTCTTCAGACTGGTCTGATAGGATCAACGACTGTTGGCTCTGGAGTGGAAACAGCAACCTGTCAGAAAACATGAGTCAGATCAAAGTCAGGATGAAAGCAAGAGCCTCCAGATCAAAGTCAGTATTCATGATGATGTCATCAGGGCTTTGATAGTGTATCTATTTGTACCTAGAATTCTGTCTTTGATCTCAAAAGGACATGAAAGAAACAATAATAAGTATATAAGAGCACATACAGCTTCATGAGAAAACACTTGAACTGTTTTACAGTCGAATTTGTTTGAAACAGTTTACAACACTTAGTGACAGGATTTAAGTGTGGAAGATAATTTTTTTTGTATTTTCAATTGAATCCTAACTAAACTGGGGATGAGCGGTTTTAGGTAGTTCATATTCTAATATACAGAGGAAGTCTTGTCATTCCCTTTTGGAAAAAAAGAGAAAATTATGTGAAGCTCCTGGCCCCAGCTCCAGATGGTAGAGACAGATAAGAGAGAGACGAGGAAGCAAAGAAGTGTTCTGATCCTCTTCAGTGCTCTGGTGTTGTTGAGTTCTTCTCAGCTACGTCATGAAGACGTGCTGGCAGTGGGCGCTGGTGGAAGTTTGCAGCACTCACTGGAAAGTCCTGAGGTTCGTCCCATTCTGAAGCAGCAGCTGCTCCAAGCCAGACGACTCTTTGACTCTCTTGTGTAGGAGTGAACAACAAAATCAAAATAAAGAATTGTTACTGTTTCCCAGGAGCACATTCCTCTTGTTCTGATACAAAAACTCATCAGCTTCTATCATGTAGTTACAGAAATGTTGATGACACACTGGGATGTTTGGTTTGAATGCTGGCACTGTCAAGTGTCAGTTCATGATTTTGCAGAAAATCCAACATGGTGGAGAAGTGGTCAGCACTGTCCCCTTACAGCAAGAAGGTTCTGGGTTTGAGTCCCAGCTCCAGCCCAGGGTCTTTCTGTGTGAGTCTGCATGTTCTCCCTGTGCCTGTGTGGGTTCTCTCTGGTACTTCAGCTTCCTCCCACAGTCCAAAGACATCAAGAGGGGATGAGGTGTCATAGCGGAAAAAGGTGGATGAGAGGAATCAGAAGACTGAGTGTCAGGTGCCAGATGGGGGCCCTTTTTATTCTTAGCAATGAACCCTATGAGCAATGCAGTCAGAGATGTCTTCCAATGACACAGAAGATGATATACATTTTTATACTGATTTCAAGTTTTGTGTATGTGTGTGTGTTTGTGTGACGTGATGGAAGTTACACTATGTTCAAGGACCAGAAAGTAATTGGACTGAAACGTCGGCACAGGTCTCATTCTGCCACAGAGGTTCATCCAGACTCTAAATTGACCGTAGGCATGACTGGGAGAGCTAATGGTTGTCTGTCTATATGTGTTGGTCCTGCCATGGACTGATGACCCATCCAGGATAAACCCCGCCTCTCACCTGAAGGCTGCTGGGATAGGCTCCACCCCCCAAGAACCATTGCAGATAATCAGTATCGACATGGAAATTGATCAGTTAGGTTGAATCAAAAACACCTACATAAATTTCCATCCATCCATTGTCTTCCACTTATTCCTACTTTAAGGGTCACAGGGGGCTGGAGCCTATCCCAGCATCAATGGGCGAGAGGCGAGGTTCACCCTGGACAGGTCGCCAGTCCATCGCAGGGCCAACATATGGAGACAAACAACCATTCACACTCACATTCATACCTACGGTCAATTTCAAGTCTCCTAGTCCTCGTCCCCAATTGCATGAATTTGGACGGTGGGAAGAAGCTGGCGTACCTGGAGAGAACCCACGCAGGCACGGGGAGAACATGCAGACTCACACAGAAAGATCCCACGCCTGAGCTTGAACCCACAACCTTCTTGCTGTGAGGCCACAGTGCTAACCACTGCACCACTGTGCAGCCTTTATTTAATTTATATATTTATATATATATATATATATACCTATTTTATATGTATATATGTATATATATGTATATATATGTATATATGTATATATATACATATATATACATATATATGTATATATGTATATATGTATGTATATATGTATATATATGTATATATGTATAAATATGTATATATATGTGTATATATATGTATATATATGTATATATATGTATATATATGTATATATAAGTATATATATCTACATACATATATATACATACATATATATATATATATATACATACATACATACATATATATATATATATATATATATATATATATATACATACATACATACATATGTGTATATATATATGTGTATATATATATATATATATAAAATAGGGCTGCACGGTGGTGCAGTGGTTAGCACTGTGGCCTCACAGCAAGACGGTTCTGGGTTTGAGTCCCGGCTCGGGCACAGGATCTTTCTGTGTGGAGTTTGCATGTTCTCCCCGTGTCTGCATGGGTTCCCTCCGGGTGCTCCGGCTTCCTCCCACAGTCCAAAAACATGCAATTGGGGACTAGGCTGATTGAATACTCTAAATTGACCATAGGTATGAATGTGAGTGTGAATGGTTGTTAGTCTCTCTATGTTGGCCCTGCGATGGACTGGCGACCTGTCCAGGGTGTACCCTGGGATAGGCTCCAGCCCCCCCGCGACCCTTAATATGTAGGAATAAGCGGAAGATGGTGGTGGATGGATATATAAAATAAACTTTTGCTTCAGTCAAAAGTAGACTGTTATGAACACTCAGAATGTTTTGTGGTTCTGCAGGAAGACCAGTTTCTTTTCCACCCTGTTTTAACAGATAAACATCTCTAAACATTCAGGTTTATTTTGTTCTTTTCATTTAGCAGAGGATGGTTTTGATCCATCGACCTCTGGGTTATGGGCCCAGCACGCTTCCGCTGCGCCACTCTGCTCTAACATTTGTTGAACAGGCTTTGCTTTAGGAGTGCAGGATTGAGACAAGAACAGGAATTTGAGTCTTGAATGTTTCACCACTTGTCTCTGAAGCAGGAGGTCTTGAAACAGGGACTGACCTGACACCAGCTCCCTCATGGAACAATGGTTCATTCATTCATCGCTGCCAGTCGGCCTCAAAACACACAAAACACCAATTAATTCCAGTCTCTTGGAGCCTAAAATGAAACTCCATCACACACGGTGGCTCTGCTGTGGCTCACACAGGTGAGTGAGGCTTAGCGCTCCAGTCTGCTCTGTGGAGTCATCAGACATCTGCACCACTCAGAGATTTGGTTGGTCTCTTTGAAAAAATGCCAACAAACTAAAATCCTTTTGAATCCAGGAAGTTTTTGTTTCACTCTCATCCACGTCCCATGAAACAGAGAACCTACTCATTCATTCAGCTTCTGTGACAGCGTCCTACCCAGCTCACTTTGAGTCCATTTTTTAAAACTTGTGTGAAGAAACACACAAACCAGAACATAAAAAACATGGAAATATCTTTCAGCATCTGATCATACAATATCACTGTCTTGTTTTTTTGTATGTTCTATTAATCAGATTGAATCATCAATGGATGTTATAGGAGGTGTGTCTGTTTCTGGTGAAGCCTGTTTGGTCTGGGGGGGTTAAGATGGTGGGGGCTGTTTCAGCTCTGGTGGTGAAGGCTTTGGTGATCATTTTCAAATCAATACTGATGAAGGAAATTGGACAGCAGTTACACTTAAAAAAGGGTAGCCCAAATATCAGATATAAAAACTAAATTTCAGACAAAAATTAATTAACCTAGTAAAATTAATTGTCCATGCAGCAAGTTAATTTTACTTGGTAATAAATCTTGAAATAAGATTTTTAAAATCTAGAAAAAAGTTGTTCCAGGTAAGCGTCCAAAAGGGTTTAAATAAGCGGAAAATGCTCATTTTTAGATCAAATTACTTGAAATCAAACTTGACGCTGCCCAATAATAAGTGAAAAATACTAAATATGAGCAAATAATTCTTTATTTAAATTTTCTTATTTGTAGCAAACCAAGGTTTAAAAACAAGAAAAACAACACTAATTTAAGTAAAGATTGCTCAGTCCAGTACGATTTCACTGTGTCTTGATGTCAGTTGGTTTGTCTTGAAATAAATCTAAATCCATGTTAAAACTAAGCCCAAAAACTTAAAACCAGATTTGATTCTAAGCTTATCCATCTTGACTGATCTACTGAAATCACAACCAGGACTGCATGTATGATGAGCCTCACCATTTATTCAACTGCAGGAGGAATACTGGACAAGACCATGCACAGTTTCTCGCCAAGTCAGGAGGAAAACAAACTCCTGCAAACCCTAACGTGCAGAACTGTCCTGACAAAAACGCTCCTTGGCACCTATTTTTCAATTAATGATTTCCATTCAGTGACTGCTTTCTTGTTTGCACGAGTGGCATCTTGATCATGGATGGCGTCACCAACTGCCTCCGTTTGAATGACAGAGAGGAGTGTTGCCACACATTTTGGGTATGTCAAGTGCAAAGTGTAGTAGTATGCCATCAACACCAACAGTCCTTCCCAAAAATCCTCCTGGGGGAAGGTGGTCACTGGCATGTTTCCCACCACAACAATGCAGACTGTTCTGTCAAAGAGCAGCACCGGTGAGGAGAGAGGCTGCTTTTGGAGGTACAGCACAGGGTCCTCACCTGGCTGTAGTAGAATGAAGAGGACAACATGGTGAAGAGTTTGAACATAAGTAGTGCTGTGCATCAAAACTGCTTCAAAGAGGTTGCAACAGACGAATGGCATAAAGACTGCTCTCAACAGTTTACAATGCTCAAACAGATGTACTGTTGGAATAGAAGAAATAAAGAGGAATTAGTTCACAAGAAGAAAAAATGGAGTGCGCTGCACTGGGTCGGAAAAAGTGTCAAGCGGAAAAAAAAATCACTCTTCAAGGACGGGGTAAAATATCACAGATGAAAAGGGAAGAAGGGTCTGAGGCGCTGTGATTTTTTTTAAATCCAGTTTTTAAACATGGGGTGGGTAACATTAAATGTCAAAGTGTTTCCGCTCACTGAGGAGCCTTCATCAGGACGTGAGGCAAACATTACAGGTGCAGTGATCATCAGTGGTTGGGTCATGTGACCAGGGAACATGATCAATAGATAATAAGATAAATAAATTATGTAAAGCTAAATTAATTATATATTAGTCAATAGAAAGTAGAACACATTTTGTCATACCAATAAGTAAGAAACATGAAAATCAAAATCACAACCAAAAATAGAAACAATCTTAATAGAAAGAATAAAAAAGAAACCAAAGGACCGACACAACATTCCTCACCTTGAAGGACAGCGTCACTGGCATTTCCATGCTGCTTTGGTGGTGGAGTTGGTGAAGGGAAAAGTGATGGGAGTACATTGAAGAGGGCGATAGTGAAATCCACTGTGGAACAGAGACATGGCACTGATTGGAGTGGTTTGAACATGGTTGACTTAACAATAGATGTGGTATGTGGAACAGCAACTTACCTCCATGGACCATGTCCATCGTTAACTTGCATGATTTTTCAGACTTTTTCAAATCTGTTCCAAATGTACCTCAAATTCATATTTTTCAAGTTTTTGATATTCTCATGTACATGGGAGTGGACAAATATGTCTTCTGTAATTGCAAGAGTCCAAAACAAGGACAAATACTGTCCAGAATATTCTCCAGAGTAACCTCAGAGATACTGCATGCTCCCAAAATATAAAACTTAACATGGCAAACCCAAGTGGTGGCTGCGCAGGTGGTGAGGCCCCGCTGTGGCTGTTACCCCCCCCCCCATCCCTCATTAAAAGATACAGATACAAATGCTAACGCTGTTTAGCCAATCAGCTAATCCATGTAAAATACTGGACTTACCTTCTAACACCGACCGTATGGTGTCATCTAACTCGTCCATGTCAGGTTAACAGCCTTAACATGCAGTGCCTGACAAAAATCAGTAGTTAACGTTAGCAAAACTTGATAATGGCTAATGATAATGCGAGCTAGCTTGCTGACCAGCAGCCCCCGTGGCGGCTGACTGAAGAGCAGTTATAAGTCTTAGTAACAACGTCTTCCTAAAATGTTGTTTGTACAGGATAATCGACCAATTTAGAAAATATTACCAACCTTGAATTGTTGTTAGTCGTTCATATTAAAAAAAAGTTTCTGGTCTCTTTCGGAGAGGGGAAATCGCTTCACTGCAAATGACTGACATCAAGAACGTGAAGGACACGCACTGAAAATGCGCATGCGTAGAATATACTTTATTTTAAAAAATATTCTTCAAAAAAGCGTTTTACACATCTTACATTTTTATCATCTAAATCAATTTATTAAGATGCAGTGTTTAATAGAGTGATTTAACATTGAAATAGTTACTACAAAATAATTGCTTAACTATCCCATCAGGCCTCGGGGCTCAAGAGGAAGAAGTAGGCGACAGCGCCCAAGTAGTGCACAATGGTGGTGTGGAGATGCACAATCTGTCTCGTTTTTGTTGCTTTAAGTGTCAAGGTGCTCCTCAGCCACATAAATGCAAATGCAATGCGATATTGTAAGATTGTACTGTAAAATCAAGGACTAAAATTAAGTAAATAACTTTTAAAACGAGCAAAATTATCGATCACGTCTAAAAATAAGATTTTAAATCTTGGGAAGTGCCACAAAATTTGCAGTGTAGAAGGGAGAGTTGGTTCTTTGTTAGATGTCAGTATTTAGTGATATACTGGCAATATTCATGAATGTAGGAATTGTGGATGTAGTTCTTATTTCTCAGGTTACTGTGTGAAATAGCAGTGAACGAGTGTCAGAAATGATCATCATATTTTGCTGGGAACCATTTAGTCCACATGACCACATGATCTATGTCCACATGATCTATGTCCATGTGATCTATGTCCACATGACCACATTATCAATGTCCACATGGGGTTATGGTCAGGTAGCCCATCGTGTTCTCAGTCATGACTGTGGGCCTTTTTTTGACACCTTCTTCATTTTTGCAGCATGATCTTTAATTTCAGATTCAGATTCACTTTTTTCATTGTAACTCGTACAATGAAAAGTTAAGGTGCAGGCTCATAAAAAATCTAAAAAAGTGACAAAAGCAATATAAAACAAAGTGATGAACAATATACAGACTTAAGAAGTCTCGGAAAGTCATTTACGTAAACATGGTTTACAGGGGTTGAGACGTGGGTGCGAAACCATGTAAAATTGCATTGACAGTGGATATTTTAAAGAGGTAGTGACAGTTGCATGGCATCGATATATTGCACTTATTTAGTAATGGAAGAAGCATTTATGGCTCTGACAGCAGTTGGAAAGAAACTGTTCCTCAGTCTGTTTGTCCTGGTTTGCATGGCCCTGTACTGTCTGCCTGATGGCAGTGGCTCAAACAGTGAATGTCCCGGATGGAAAGAGTCCTTCAGGATGGTTTTGTCTCTCCTGAGGCAGTAGGAGCTGTGTGACCTACACACAAGGAAAATAAAATGTGATAAAATAAAATCATTACCAATAAAAGATGGCTCTTAGATTCCACACACAACCCTTTGAAAGTGAGTGACTAAACTGACTAGCAGGAAGTATTTTAATAGTAATCAAGTCAGACAGAACCAACCTGTGCAAACACATACTAACAGGTTTTTTTGACAATCTTGCTGTGTAATGTACTGGAGTACTTGACACCTGTATGGTGGCTGGTAAATTATTGAGGGAGGAAAGATGCTCTTCATGATGAGTGGGAGTGGCTACTGGCTCAGGGTCATGCTGACATGAGCATCAATCAGAATGAAAAGCAATGAACTTCATGAAGTTTTGTCAAACACCTTTCATGTTGGGGTGTGGGCCATCAGATCTGTGAAGGACAGGATCGGTCCAAAAAAACAGTCAAAGTTGCTGATAAAACCAGAACCAGTTGCAGTCCAGAAGTCTTTCAGCCATTCATGCAGACCGTAAAGACGGCTGAAATGCTCCCTGTATTTGGAAGAAGCAGGGATGGGGCCAGAAGAAACACAGAATTGAAATTACAAGAGACTGGAGTTGGTCATGAAGTGTGATTGGCTGCCTCTTCATGATGTCATCAGTGCACACCTGTATAATCAGAATGTGAGCTGAGGGGTGGAGATCGATGAGTATTGGGGACAGTTTGATAACGTCCACAACTTTGGCACCAGGAAGACAGTCAGTGAAAGCACCTGGGAGTTCAACAGACCTGATGATTGAATCACCAACGACAAGGATTTCAGCCACCATCGTAAACAGAGAGTTCAGATGAGAGAGAAAACCTGCTGTCAGCCTCACCAGCGAGGGCAGTGGCAGAGGCAGCAGAGTTGAATGAAGCAGTATCAACCGGCAAGTCTCAGCTAGAGGTGATGTCACCACTGGCTTTAGTCATAACCAGTGCTCCACCTAGCAGCAGGGACTATGGTGAAGGACCAGTAGAAGCACTCTCAGAGTACGAGACAGCAAGAGGAGAGAGACAATCACAGCATTTCCCATGGGAAACCATTGGATCCACTCAGGACGGGCTGCTCCAGAGAGGTCGAGGCACCCGTAGCCACTGGGTCAGGGAGCTCTTTGAGCAAAGTAGTTTGACACCTGAAGAAGGACATCTGGAGAGAATTGAGGAAAAGAAATCCGCCTCCCCTTTTCCACAACTGACGTACGCAGGAGAGGATGGACATCAGATGAGCCGAGAGCAACACTATTTGCTGGATTCTCAGAGCTGCGGGGCCATCCAGGTGCAGCGCGTCCAGCCAGGAGACAAACAGGGACTGCTGCTTGAGGAGATCATCCAGGAGGCTCTCGATGGTGTGGAGTTGGGATCTCAGACTGGACAGCTCTGGATGCTTATCTGTCCAACCAGCCGTCACATCACCTCCTGAAGTCAAGGCTCCTCTTGACCAGGTTCTGGATGGTGATTCAGCAGGAGACGGGAACGTAATCAATGTTGAATGAATTTAAAAGCTGCCATCAACCTGCAGGATGAACTCCTTCACTATGTGGGTGGTTCAAAGTCACTGGTTTCATTCCAGCTTTGACCTGAGCACGTGTTCATTCACATTTCCAGTAGCACAGTGATACTTTCTCACACTTGTGGACAAACGTCAGCATTCTTCACACAGCAGCTCCTCTGATCAACAACAGAAGAAGCTCAAGTGTTCTGGAGAATGAGGGCATCGATCCCTCTACCTCTTGCATGCTAAGCGAGCGCTCTACCATTTGAGCTAATTCCCCTGCTAATGGCCAAGCAGATAATGCAGCTTGACCTTCATGCATGGTTGTGTGATTCACCAGTTGAAGCTTCTCTGGTTGACCAACATGTGGAATCTTTTTCAATCCTCCAGTGGAGGTTTAAGTGATGAAAAATATGTGTTAGCCTGTGTGTGTGTGTGTGTGTCTCTGTGTGTGTTTGTTTGTGTATTTATCTGCAGACTTTCTCTTGCGACAACTTTGGAAACCATCTTTTCTATATCTACCCTCCAAAACCCTCTTCTGCATCTTTGTATCCAGTATGTTCAGTTCAAACAAGTCATGAGTGATTTTTCTCAATGTTAAATGATGATGATTGATTCTTCTAGAATCATCTGAACAAACCCTCCCTCAACATCATGAACCAAACAATTTTCAGCCTTCATCTGACAGGATGAGTTTATTTTCCCAGTGATACCATTGATAAAGTGAAAAGCTGAGTTCTTCAGACTGGTCTGATAGGATCAACTACTGTTGGCTCTGGAGTGGATGAAAGCAAGAGCCTCCAGATCAAAGTCAGAATTTATGATGATGTCATCAGGGCTTTGATAGTGTATTTATTTGTACCTAGAATTCTTTCTTTAATCTCAGAAGGACATGAAAGAAACAATAACAAGTATATGAGCACATTCCAGTTTACAACAGTTAGAATTAAATTGAAGATACAAAAAAAATCCTGTCTCTAACGTAAAACTGGGGATGAACATTTTTATCATCAGTCTGTTTATATGTGTTGGCGTTGCCATGGACTGGTGACCTATCCAGGATAAACCCCACCCCTTGCCCGAAAGCTGCTGGGTTAGACTCCACCCCCCAAGAACCATTGCAGATCATCAATATAGAAATGGAAATTTATCTGTGAGGTTAAATTGAACGCCTCTATCAGTAAAATTCTGCTTCAGTCAAAAGGAGACTGTTAACACTCAGAATGGTTTGTGGTTCTGCAGGAAGACCAGTTTCTTTTCCACCCTGTTTTAACAGACAAACATCTCTAAACAATCAGGTTCATTTTGATCTTTTCATTTAGTAGAGGATGGTTTTGATCCATCGACCTCTGGGTTATGGGCCCAGCACGCTTCCGCTGCGCCACTCTGCTCTAACATTTATTGAACAGGCTTTGCTTTAGGAGAGCAGGATTGTGACAAGAACAGGAATTTGAGTCTTGAATGTTTCACCATTTGTCTCTGAAGCAGGAGGTCTTGTAGAAACAGGGACTGACCTGACACCAGCTCCCTCATGGAACAATGGTTCTATCATTCATCGCTGCCAGTCGGCCTCAAAACACACAAAACTACAATAAATCCAGTCTCTTGGAGCCTAAAATGAAACTCCATAACACATGGTGGCTCTGCTGTGGCTCACACAGGTGAGTGAGGCTGAGCGTTCCAGTCTGCTCTGAGTGGTGCAAATGTCCATTTTCTACCACTTTTTCTGTTAAGAATCCCAGGGGGGTGGAGCCTATCCCAGCAGCCTTTGGGCAAAAGGAGGGGTTCACCCTGTAAAGGTCACCAGTCCATGGCAGGGCCAACACATAGAGACAGACAACCATTGGCTCTCCCAGCCACGCCTACAGTCAATTTAGAGTCTAGATTAACCTGGTCCCCTCTTTATGTCTTTGGACTGTGTGAGGAAGCCGGAGTACCAGAGAGAACCCAGGGAGAACATGCAGACTCACCAAGAAAGACCCTGTAACTGAGCCGGGACTCCAACCAGGAACCTTTTTACTGTTAGGCGACAGTCCTGACCACTGCACCACCGGACTGCTCTGATTGACTCCCTGACATTGAAACAAGACCTTCATGTATTTATGGATGACATCACAAATACGAGCCTTCACAGTCTGTCAGGTGGTAGAATTCAGTCACCACCAATGACATCAGAGTCAGAACTTAGAGATCAAAGCCAGAGATTAAAGTCTCTCTTATAAAATAAGAATACAGTGTAATATCCTGCAAAATATTAAATCGGTTCCCATCCATTGAAATATATTCGTAATATTGTTTATGGTAATGCAATAATAATGGAGCATCTGTGACAATGTAATGATAAATATTTCAAGGAGTAAGAAGAATTCTGATCAAAGAATTTTGAGATCATTTTGATCCTTTGTGATGGGAAGGAGGCATCGAGGCTTCTCTCTCTCTCTCCTCTCCTGCATTGCATGCTGGGAGTCTGAGTGTGTGAGTGGCTGTGGAGTGTTTAGTGCAGCTGAATGAGGGGGGAAACTTTGTGACACCTTGTTTCCAGTTTCTGCATGTTTTTCTTGGTGACAGGTAAGAGGTGTTTAATTCAATGATTTGTGGTTCTTGTTGAAATGACTTAATTAGTGGCGTTTGTGCTGGGAACCATGGCGTCCCTCCCTGAGGAGGGCTTGCCTCCCATGTCGATTAGACACGGGGTCGGAGTAGTGGCTGATGCTCGGGACACTGTGGAACAGGTTCAGGAGATCAGATGGGACACAGTAACATCACATGTGGCTCTCGGATGAGTAAAGCCGTGGGGGCTTTTGTCCGGGAGGGGTGTTTGGTTCACCTGTCGGTTGACAAAGGCCTGGTGCTTGATACCGTTTCATGGGTGTATGTACCATGGACCCGTATCACCATGTCAGGTGTTCCTCCTTTCATCCCAAACAAGATGACTGAAAAAGAACTGACGCGGTTCAGGAAGTTAGCAAGTGGTTTCAGAACAGTTCGTCTGGGCTGTAAAGACGCCAGACTGCAGCACGTTTGCCATGGTTCAACATCATGGAGTATGAGATGCCAGACTGCAGCACGTCCAGTCTCTGAGGAGGCAGGGGTTCATGTATTTAAATGATCCCTCGCAAACACTGGAGGTGTCCTTTAAAGTCACGTTTGAAAACAGGTTCTACACTGTGTATGTAAGTTCTGGCAACACAAAATGCTTTGAATGTGGTGACACTGGTCACAAACGTTCATCCTGCCCACACAGGGAGCAGGCAGCCAGCAGTAGCTCAGGTGTGCTGCAGCCTGAAGGTGAAGCTGCAAGCAGCACCTCACCAACTAGAATCCATATAATTAAGGCAACAATTGAAGACATCTCATTTGTCCTCATGAATGTGCATGCACACACATCTGGTGCTGGTCGACTGCTACTCTTTAAAAAACTGAATGATAAACTCAAAGAGTTGCGTAGCAGCTCAGTTGTGGTGATGGGAGGGGATTGAAACTGTACAACACACCCAGAGTTGATAGAAAGTCAGGGGAGCCTCATCCACTGTCAGCCTCACTCCTGTCTACTGCGATTACAGGAAATGACCTCATAGATGTCTGGAGGAAACTCAACCTGACAGCAAGACAATACATAGAGCTGATGAGGGTGATGTGAAGGGTGCTGGGTTAGACATGATTTATATAAACCAAACATACAACAACAGGCTTGTTAGGGCCACAATGTCACCTGCAGGTTCCTCAGACCATCATTTGCTTGTGGTAGATACTTCCTTGCAGGTGCCTTCTCGACGCTGTCCATACTGGCATTTTAATGTGAGGCTGATTCATAACCAAAATTTGGAACAGTTCTTCTCTGATTTCTGCACTGTCAAAATTATTAGGGTGGTTCAACTTAAAAACTTAAGTTCAATTGCTGCCTTAAAAACATAAGTAAACTCAACTTCAAAAAAAGCTTTTTTCAACTCCGAAGGTAAGTTATATAAGTTGCACAGTTAATAATAATTTATCATGTGAACTTGATACTCTGAGTTGAAACTACGAACTGTATTACGTTATCCATTCAACAAAACTTGCATTCTGTTGTCAAGGAAACTTAGAATTATATGCTATTTCAACTCACATAATTCAGTTATACCAGTATTTTAATTAATGACTGTTTGTTGTTTGAACTTTATACTCTGAGTTAAAACAACTCACAATATTACATTATCCTTTCAAGAAAACTTGATTTCTTTTGTCAAAGGAACATACAATTGTATATCCTTTTAACTCACATTTTAAAGTTAAAATAACTAACTATATTCGTATCAATTGCCTTTTCAAGTTAAGTTCACTAATGTTTTTAAGGCAGCAATTGAACTTAAAATTGCAAATTAAGTCGACATTTGTCATTTTCCAAATGTCCTTTGGGCTCGAATTTGACTGTCGCGGCTTGCGGACATTTGGATTTCACCACACGAGCAGGATGGAGACATGTTGTGTTTGTTTTGTATTTTATTTTTCATTTTGAGCGCCATTCATTGCCACTAGCCGCAACCGTGTTTTCTAATCTAAATCCTGGATTTTGTTGTCAAGTGAAGATCTTCACCCATCCTCACATCGGAATAGGGGTGAGTCCATACTGAGTGGGTGATTATGCCAGGGTGGAATATCCCTTTAACATCACAAGTCTGCATTGACCAGTCAAGTCCATCAGCTCTCAGACTCAGTCCAATATCATGAAGTACAGCAAGATCAGTATCTTTTCTCTGGCAATCTCAAAATGAAAATCCTGAGAGTGATATTTTTCATTGTACATAAGTTCAGCACAATACTGAAAGTTTTGGTGTGTAGAAAAGTACAGTGGACAAAACTTTTACAGAAACTCTTTCCAGTTGAGAAACTGAGAACATAGCAGATGTTACAGTTTGTACCTCAGGATTCTGTTTCTCAATCCATGTACTCGAGCCAAGGCCTGGTCTGGTTTGATCTTCATCACCACTCTCTGAAGAAACTCAAAGGAATACTTCATGGCATCTGGATACTTGAGATTGACACAGTAGATGACACCCAGAAGCATGGCAAAACTGTGTGCCACATCTTTAACGTTGTGGAGAACAATGGTCTCCTCGACCACGACTGCCACATCGAAGACCTTGTGTGGAATGGCACCTTGTTCACCACCTTCACAGCCTATCAGGAGGCCGAGCTGCATCCCTTTCATGGCTTCATCCAGAATCTCGACATGAGCCTTGAAAAGAAGAAATAATAATGTATGACCATTTTTGTGTGCAAACACAGGATGCCATTACTCCAAGGTATTGCATGTACTGCAAGTTGCTTGATGCTGTCGTAAGGTGTAACGTCCTATATGTCCTGACACTTTAAGGGGATACTTCAGTTTTTTTGAAGTGGGGTTGTATGATGTACTTCTGTTCAGTCAGTGTATTCCCTGACATAGAGAGTGCACAGTACACTCTCAGGTTGAAGAACCAGAGCATAGTGACGGCACAGAAGCAGGGCAATAAACTGTTGCGGATGAGGCTTACAACAAAAGATGTTTTAGCCATGTAAAAGAACTCCCACCTGAAAGAATCAATGTCAGTTTAAGTGTACACCATTTTTAAAGTATTTTCAGCACTTTATTTTGTTGTCAGGCAGCCCTTCCTGTGCTCATGTGGTCTTGGTGTATACCGTATTACACCAAAGGTCAGCAAGGTAAAGCACTGAAAATAACCTAAATATGTTGGACACATCAACTGATACTGACTTTTTTGTGGGACCTCTTTTACATGTTCAAAATGTTCTCTGTTGTTGGCCCCATCCACATCTCACTGTTTCTGTGCTGGTACTATGCTGTTTTTACAACCCCTTCACTCCCAACCTTCGCCCCCACCCACCCACTGTGACAAATGACACCAAGCCTCTCCCGCAGCCACTAACTCACCTGCAAACAGCACCGGTGCATGCAAAACTTTTACCGAATGTCATGAATGTGATTCTAAGAGGAGTGCATGTTATAAAACTTTGTTTGCCAAAGTTTGGCAAAGCTCACCTCCACTAATTTGACTCGGAATTAGCAGCGAAATGACGTTTATCACCGCCAGAAGCAGCACGCACACAGACACAACACGGGACATGGCTAATTACTGAGTCTATGTCTTCACGATGATACAGAGCCTCTCTTGCGGCCGCAAAATCACCTGCAAACAGCACCGGTGCCATGCACAACTTTTACCGAGCGCTATGAATGTGCTTCTGAGGGGCCGCATGTTATAAAACGCTTGCTAGCTGCCTGCATTTCCTCTTAATTAAAGTTTTAAAATTACACCTGAGCACTGTTTAGCTAGGTTCACCTCCACTACTCGGCGTTAACAAGCTGTTGTTTCAATGTCCTGTGTTTTAAAATGTTACAGAGACGGAAATTAATTTCTTTATAACCAATTTATGAATTGGGTTACATTAAAGATTTGATAAATGCAACTAACCTTATTTCACTCGCTCCTCGTCTGCTCCTCATCCAAACAAGGCCCGCCTAATGCTGCCAGGTAGTCTCTTCCTGATCTTGCTGCCAAACAGTATTCATCCGCCACTTCACTTTTCAAGTCAAGTCGAGTCAATTTTATTTGTATAGCGCCAAATCACAACAAAAGTTATCTCATGACACTTTACAGGTAGAGCAGGTCTAGTACCACACTCCCTCTATGAATTTACACCCAACAATTCTCCATGAGCAAGCACATCCTGCAACAGTGGTGACAAAAACCTTCCTTTTAACAGGCAGGAACGTTGAGCAGATCCAGGCTCAATGGGGACGGCCTTCTGCTTTGACCCGTTGGGGGGAAAGACAGCAGGAGAGCGGGGCAGAGACAAAGACAGATAATGGAGGACAACAGATATGCAGAAGGAAAGAGTGGGACAGAGATAAAGAGAGAGAGGAAGGGAAGAGACTGATGGACAGACAGGGACGTAAGCAGGTGGAGCTATGGGTGGTAGCTTGAGCCTCTTCAGGTCTGCAGCCCCCTCCAGCGGCACCAGGGATCTGGGATGAGGGGAGCCCGAAGGCTCCGGAGAAGAAGACGAGTTAGTAATATGTATGAGTATGATTTGTGTCTGACAAATATAGGAGGACAGAGAGGAGTCGAGAGAAGCCCAGTGCACCATGGGAGATCCCCCAGCAGCCGAAGCCTATAGCAGCATATTTAAGGGCCAGCCTAAGCAGCCCAACTATAAGCCTGATCAAAAAGGAAGGTCTTAATTCTGCTCTTAAAGGTCGAGAGGGTGTCTGCATCCCAGACCGAAAGTGGGAGACGGTTCCACAGGAGGGGAGCCTGAAAGCTGAAGGCTCTGGCTCCATTCTACTTTTAGAAACTCTAGGAACCACCAGTAACCCCGCATCCTGGGAGCGAAGGGTTCTAGCTGGATAAAAGGGGACTAGGAGCTCTGACAAATATGAAGGTGCCTGACTGTTGAGGACTTGCCAATGCAGAGAAGCCAGTACAGGAGAGACATGGTCTCTTCAACTAGCTGTTTTCAACACGTGGGCAGCAGAATTTTGGACCAGCTGAAGAGACTTTAGGGACCTCCTAGTGCAGCCTGATAGGAGGGAATTGCAGTAATCCAGCCTGGAAGTGACAAAGGCATGGGCTAGTTCTTCTGGAGCCTTTTGAGACAGGATGTGTCTGATCTTAGCAATGTTTCATAAATGAAAGAAAGCAGTCTGAGAAATTTGCTTCATGTGGGCATGAAAGGACAAATCCTGATCAAAGAGAACTCCTAGGTTCCTTACGGTCGTGCTGGGGGCCAAGGTAATTCCTTCCAGGGAACCTATCTCATTAGATAGGGTGTCTCTAAGATGTTTTGGGCCCAGGACAATGACTTCAATTTTATTGGAGTTTAATAAAAGGAAATAAAGGGTCATCCAAGTTTTTATCTCCTTTTTACAGGCCTCCAGTTTAGTCAGCTGATTTATTTCATGTGGATGCATTGATAAGTACAGCTGTGTGTTGTCGATTAGTAAATATGACCTGAACCAGTTCAGTGCAGTTCCTTTAATGCCAATGACATATTCCAGTCTCCATAGAAGGATATGGTGATCAGTGGTATCAAAAGCTGCACTAAGATCGAATAAGACCAGCACAGAGACCAGTCCCTCATCTGATGCTAGTAGGAAGTCATTGGTAAATCTGACGAGTGCTGTTTCTGTGCTATGATGAATCCTGAACCCTGACTGGAAATCCTCTAATAGGCTGTTGCTATGGAGAAAGTCACACAGCTGTTGAGCAACTGCTTTCTCCAGAATTTAGGAGAGAAAAGGAAGATTTGATATTGGTCTGTAGTTGGCCAAAACTTCTGGATCCAGGGTTGTTTTTTTGAGAAGGGGTCTAATTACTGCCACTTTAAAGGACTGTGGGACGTAACCAGATAACAGTGACACATTGATCATATCTGAGGGGGAGGTGCTAACGAGGGGTAGAGAGTTCTTAAGTAGCTTGGTTGGGATGGGGTCTAGAAGACAGGTGGATGGTTTAGAGGAGGAAATGATTGAACTGAGCTCATCAAGGCTAACGGTAGAAAAACTGTCAAAGTGTACGTCTGGTCCTCCAGCAGCCTCTAAGGCTTCTGAGGCTATAGGTGCCATGTTGTCAGCTGATGGCAGGAGGAGGTGAATTTTCTCTCTAATAAGGACAATTTTGTCATTAAAGACGTCCATGAAATCTTTGCTGCTCAGGGAAACAGAAAAGCTTGGTTCAGTAGAGCTGTGGCTCTCTGTCAGTCTGGCTACAATCCTGAAGAGGAACCTGGGGTTGTTCTTGTGTTCCTCTATTAGTGTCGAGCAGTCGGCTGCTCTCGCTATACGAAGGGCTTTCTTATAACTTTTAAGGCTGTCTTGCCAGAGATGCCTCCAGTTTGGAGGAGCGCCATCTTCTCTCTAACTTCTGGGTTTTTTGTTTAAACTGTCTGGTTTCTGAATTGTACCAAGGTGCTTGTTTCCATGGATTTATAGATTTCTTTCTTAAGGGGGCAATTGAGTCCAAAGTTGATCTTAAGGTGCCTGTTGCACCATCGATAAAATTATCAGTTTGGGAGGGATGAAGGTTGACAACATTTTCCTCTGTAACAATGGGACATGACACTGAATTCAGCACCAATGGAATTGCTTCCTTAAATCTAGCTACAGCCTGATCAGACAAACATCTGGAAACCACTGTTTTCCTGAGTGGAGTGTAGTTGATTAGTATAAATTCGAAAGTGATTAATTGATGGTCTGATAAAAGCGCGTTCTGTGGAAATACAACTAGATGTTCAGCTTCAATTCCATATGTTAGGACGAGGTCGAGGGTGTGGTTGTGACGGTGAGTCGGTTCATGAACAGACTGATGGAAACCAATTGAGTCGAGAAGAGAGAGAAATGCAGCACCCAGACTGTCGTTATCAACATCCACATGAATATTGAAGTCACCTACAACAATGGCTTTATCTGATTTGAGAACTAAACTGATATAAACTCTGAGAATTCAGATAAGAATTCAGAGTAAGGACCAGGAGGGCGGTACACAATCATAAATAAGAGTGGCATAGAGTTTTCCAGGCGGGAGGAGACAAATTAAGAATCAGACTATCAAATGAATTGAAAATTGTTTTGGGTTTGGGATTTATTACTAAATTTTTTCAAAAATGGCAGCAACTCCACCTCCTCGGCCAGAACTCAAAATTGTCATTAAAACTCCACCTCCTCGGGGAATGTGAGTATTAATGTGACTGGGGGGAGTGGGTTCATTTAGACTAACACACTCATCATCACACAGCCAGGTTTCAGTGAGACAGAGCAGGTCAATACAACTGTCAGATATCAATTCATGAACCAATTCAGTTTGTGGCGTCATAGAGCTGATATTTAAAAGTCCACATCTAATTTTTAGATTCTTTTGAGTTAATTTTCAGGTCCTTAATCTGCTCAATTGGTGTTCTTCTTCTTCTGTTAACAGGCAAATGCAACTGGCTGGAGTACCTGCTCAAGTGTGAGAAAAAACTTATATCTCAATTATTAGTCCCTTATCAGATCAAGACCAAATTTCCAGCACTATTTGTACTGCGCATTAATATTGCCGCCACACCAGTGGTCATGATCAGTTTTTGAAAGATCCGGTTATCATTTTAAAACTCACATTGTTAAGTTATGTTGACACATTTAAATTTACATTTCATTGAACTGGCTTTTGACCTTGAGTTGCAATGGCAGTAACTCATGAAATTAAGTTGACATTCCATAACTAATTATGTTAAGTGGAAATAAATTATGAAAACAAGTTATGATAACGAATTGAGGGTAATTGACTGCCATGGGAGCAGTGGAGGCAAAGAAAAAAATGATTTTGAAAACTTAGTTCGATGGTGGGAGGTTGGAAAAACATAAATCTAAATTTTCTGCCAGCAGTACATGAAACACATGGGTGGCATGGAGAAAGTTTGATTTGAACAGCTTGAGAAGGAAGTTAAGGTCCTTGAAGATGAATTATTCTCAACCAGTGATGGTAGGAGTGAGAATTGGGAAAATATGAGAAAGGCTCTAGGTAGGTTCCCTCATGACCGACTTGCATGAGGTTGTCATTGAATGCTTGGATTCTGGGACCTTGCCATTAAGTTGTACGAGGGCAATCTTAACATCGTCGACGTCGTCCTCCACTTTATCCGGTGGGCCTGGGTTGCAGGGGCAGCAGTCTCAGCAAGGAAGCCCAGACTGCCCTCTCCCTAGCCACTTCAACCAGCTCTTCTGGGGGGATCCTGAGGCGTTCCCAGGCCAGCTGAGAGATATAATCCCTCCAGCGTGTCCTGGGTTGGCCTCGGGGCCTCCTCCCGGTTGGGCATGCCTGGAAAACCTCCCGAGGGAGGCGTCCAGGAGGCATCCTCACCAGATGCCCGAACCACCTCAACTGGCTCTTCTCGATATGGAGGAGCAGCAGCTCTACTCTGAACCCCTCCCGAATGACTGAGCTTCTCACCCTGTCTCTAAGGGAGAGCCCAGCCTCCCTGCAGAGGAAACTCATTTCGGCTGCTTGTATTCGCAATCTTGTTCTCTCTGTCATTACCCAAAGCTCATGACCATAGGTGAGGGTTGGAACGTAGATTAACTGGTAAATAGAGAGGCTCACCTTTTGTCTAAGCTCCCTCTTCACCACAACAGACTGGTTTAGCACCAGCTTCACTGCAGATGCTGCCCCAATCCGCCTGTCAATCTCCCGCTCCATCTTACCCTCACTCGTGAACAAGACCATGTTGTGCGCTGAAGAGCGAATTGGTCAAAAATAATGATAATCGAAAATTATGGATATAATTATCGATTATTAAATAAGTTACTAATAAATATTAAATATTAATTATTCGGGGCACCACCCTGATGAGTTCAGGGAAACTAAAATGCAACCAAACTTGTAACAGTTATCAGTCTTGAACAGAGTTTATCTACTAAACAGTCAATATTCAGTAACATTAACTACCTCGGGACGGCTCTGATGTTGGAAGGATGAGATCCAAGCACTGGCTATTGCTTAGACACGTGACCACAAGTTTGTACACAAAAGCACAAAAGACACTACAACTTCTCTCTTATAATAAAAATGTATTTTGTTGTGTTCCAAGTTTCGTTTTGTTAGTGTTGTGTTTATTGATCCAGTGTTTCTGTTGGTGGTTGTTTTCTTGCAGTCCTGAGGCTGGTAGGAGGCGGCGCCAGGTGACACCAAGTTCACACCTGATTGCATTTGGCTCATTCGGCCAGCCTATATCTATCGGCGCTGCCAGTGGTTCAGTGCCGGATGATTCCTTCTCCTGACTACACGTATCTCCTTGTGCTTTCGGCTCCAGTCTCCTACCAGTGCCTACCACTCGCAGTGTGCTTGCCAGTAGTAGTTTTGCTTTGGTTCTTTGCTTAGTCCTGTTATCCCTCAGAGGTATTTTTGGTTTTGTCTTTTCCCCTCACCTTTTTGTGAGGCGCTTTATGTTAACCTTTTTCCAGGCGAAATTCTCCAGTCTTGTTTTGATACTTGTCACACGTGACTATTTGTTTTGCACTTTATGAATAAACTTTGTTACTCCTGTCTCTACCTACCGGGTCCTGGCCTTTGTCTCCAGAGCAGATTGCAACAGTATTTATTAACACAGTGCATCAATAAATAAGCATTTTATATGGTGAGGCAGATGATGTCACACTCGTGGGATGGTACTGGCTCTCAGCCAATAGCAGTGCATCACGCAAACTTCCGGTCAAGCGGGGGCACGAGTTCTAGGGGGGGGGGGGGGGGTCAATGGCCAGATTGAGACCCATTTTAAGACCCTTTGTTTCAAGAACATGTCGTCACTCAATTGTAGGCTTTGGAAAGTGGTGTCAGGCCTCAAAGGCCAAAAGCCTTTCCTTCAAGTTGAATAATTGTCACATCTCTGAATTAATCTCTTGATCTGGTTGAGTTGGCACAACAACCCCGAGTTACTTAAACTCCTCCACCTGAGGTGAGACCCACCCCCTGACCCGGAGTGGGCAAACCACCCTTTTCCGGCTGAGGACCATGGCCTCAGACTTGGAGGTGCTGATTCTCATCCCAGCCGCACACATTCAAATACAAACTGGAGGTCATGGCACGATGGCGCTAAGAGGACTACGTCATCCGCAAACAGCAGAGACGACACCCTCCCGCCACCGAACTCGACCCCCTCCACCACCCGGCTGCGCCTAGTAATTCTGTCTGTAAAAGTTATGAACAGAACCGGTGACAAAGGGCAGCCTTGGTGGAGTCCAATCCTCACTGGGAACAAGTCCAACTTACTACCGGCCTCGTGGACCAGACTCTCCAGTGCTCCTCTGCTGGCAGAGTTGCTGAATTTGAGCTTTGGTGAAATCCCACCACTGCTGAGAGTTAGGAAAGGCAGGCCTGCTCTTCCTGGGACGCTCCCAAAAATACTGACAAGCACTTCTAAAAGCCTGGTGGGTGAGAAGAGCTGTGTTCAAATGCCAACAGGAGCTTTGAAATGAATATTTTTCATAAAAACAGAACAGGAGACAGAAGAGTGATCACTAAAACCCTCAGGCTGAATGTGACGTCTTCTAAAAAAATTGAAACGATGAGTAAAACCGTAGAAGCGGTCCTGTCTAGTCAGTGGTAACAAGTTACCTGTTGAGTGAGTCCAGGTGTGCTGTCTATGATCCTGTTAAAAACCCTCCACACCAGACAGCTGCTGTGTTTGTGGGATCTGTGGATCCTGCTGGAAGAAGCAGGATTAGGGTTTCCACCTTTCAGAAATAGAAATAAGGGACGCCCCCCTTGCGCCCAAGGCCGCACAGGCGAAAAAAATGGGACATCCCCAAAACTTCTAAGATGCATAGAAATGTATCTATTTTTACATGAAAATAACAAAATGCTTAACATAAAACTAATAAACAGATAAAAAAGAAAGTGCTTAACATAAAAAAAAGTTTTCTTGCATGCCTTGCAGTTTGCTTTATATTCATCTTCAGTGACTCTATCGAGCCACAGGTTGCCCTCTTACCACACCTGTCTATATTTTTGTAGACATTTCCTCTTTTGAGGCGTGTCCTGAGCGTCTTCTGTAGAAGTCGAAAACATCTTTGTTGTTGTTTTTAAAACGTGCGGCGGTGCACTGAGCAGAGTGAGGTAACTAGACAACGAACGGTGACCAGGAAGTGGAGCGCAAAGGGGCTGGGCTGTGCAGTGCAGGGCAGGCAGCGGGCAGGCAGATAACATCTTTTGCTATCTTTAATATTTCTTGTCCTTTATTTTGTTCATTATTGTTAGTTCAGTGTTCACGTATGTGCGCGGCTGTGTGTGTGACATATGTGCATAGGAATATTGTGAAATACGGAATGGTATTGGTTCAATACGGAACGCAACATTTAATTCCCAATTACGCAACAATTCTGTATTTCAAGGAAGGGTTGCAAACATAAGCAGGATGGAGCTCTGAATGCTTCCTGTCTCAAAGAGCTTCTCTGTGCAGCTCACATCCCCTCCTAAAAACATGAACCCATCAGATTAAATGTTGAACGTTGTCGTCTAAAATGTTTAAAAAGCCGTCCTGTCCAGAAGGAGCGCATTTTAAAATTCCTCATCATTGCCACCTCCAGGAGTGAAGCCTCCCGTGACCCAAGAGGCTCCAGCTGGTAGAGCTCTCTCACATTTCTCCACCACCTCGCGAACCACAGCTGTAGCATCCAAGCCAGTGCCCCCCCCCCCCAGCCTCCTCCACACGATGACTTCATTGAAAGACCAAAGAGCCTCATCAAGAGCTCTGTCAGGTGCCTCTGCTGTGGAGGGTCTATCTGTCCATCCACATTCAGACTGAAGCAACGACTCTGCTAGAATCAAACTACTCAGGATGAAACAAACCAATGTTGAGATCAAGGAGCAACTCACCAGCTGATCAAGAGTCCTCAGCACCAGTAAAGCCTGGTCCTGGTCCCTGGGTGGGCTCCAACCACCAGCCTCTGGGTTAACAGCTGAGCACTGACCGATTGCACCACAGAGACTCTGAGTCTCCTGCTGTTCATGAAGAGTTTTCAGATTAAATTCAGTGTGTGAGGTCCACACTGCACATTTGAGGGAATATGAAGGACAATGAGAGTCTGATTGTCATGGCGAAAGCCTTCACCACCAGAGCTGAAACAGCCCCCACCATCTTAACCCCCCCAGACCAAACAGGCTTCACCAGAAACAGACACACCTCCTATAACATCCACTGATGATTCAATCTGATTAATAGAACATGCGAACAAACAAGACAGTGATATTGTATGATCAGATGCTGAAAGATATTTCCATGTTTTTTATGTTCTGGTTTGTGTGTTTTTCTTCACACAAGTTTTCAAAAATTGACTCAACTGAGCTGGGTAGGACGCTGTCACAGAAGCTGAATGAATGAGTAGGTTCTCTTTTTCATGGGACGTGGATGAGAGTGAAACAAGAACTTCCTGGATTCAACAGGATTTTAGTTTGTTGGCATGTTTTTAAAGAGACCAACCAAATCTCTGGGTGGTGCAGATGTCTGATGACTCCACAGAGCAGACTGGAGCGCTCAGCCTCACTCACCTGTGTGAGCCACAGCGGAGCCACCGTGTGTGATGGAGTTTCATTTTAGGCTCCAACAGACTGGATTTAATTGGTGTTTTGTGTGTTTTGAGGCCTACTGGCAGCGATGAATGAATGAACCATTGTTCCATGAGGGAGCTGGTGTCAGGTCAGTCCCTGAAACATTCAAGACTCAAATTCCTGTTCTTGTCACAATCCTGCACTCCTAAAGCAAAGCCTGTTCAACAATCAGTAGAGCAGAGTGGCGCAGCGGAAGCATGCTAGGCCCATAACCCAGAGGTCGATGGATCAAACCATCCTCTGCTAAATGAAAACAAAATAAACCTAATTTTTTTTAGATGTTTATCTGTTAAAACAGGGTGGAAAAGAAACTGGTCTTCCTGCAGAATGACAAACCATTGGTCTTCGTCTTCGTCGTCCTCCACTTCATCCGATGTGTCCGGGTCGCGGGGGCAGCAGTCTCAGCAAGGAAGCCCAGACTGCCCTCTCCCCAGCCACTTCAACCAGCTCTTCCGGGAGGATCCCGAGGCGTTCCCAGGCCAGCCGAGTGATATAATCCCTCCACCCTGTCCTGGGTCGGCCTCGAGGCCTCCTCCCAGTTCGACATGCCTGGAAAACCTCCAGAGGGAGGCGCCCAGGAGGCATCCTCACCAGATGCCCGAACCACCTCAACTGTCTCCTCTCGACACGGAGGAGCAGCGGTTCTACCGAGTCCCTCCCGAATGACTGAGCTTCTCACCCTATCTCTAAGGGAGAGCCCAGCCACCCTGCGGAGGAAACTCATTTCGGCCGCTTGTATTCGCGATCTTGTTCTTTCGGTCATTACTCAAAGCTCATGACCATAGGTGAGGATTGGAACGTAGATTGACCGGTAAATCGAGAGCCTCGCCTTTTGGCTAAGCTCCCTCTTCACCACAACAGACTGGTTAAGCAACAGCAAGACTGCGGATGCCGCCCCAATCCGCCTGTCAATCTCCCGCTCCATTTTACCCTCACTCGTGAACAAGACCCCGGGATACTTAAACTCCTCCACCTGAGGTAAGACCCCCCCCCCGACCCGGAGTGGGCAAACCACCCTTTTCCGGCTGAGGCCCATGGCCTCAGACTTGGAGGTGCTGATTCTCATCCCAGCCGCTTCACATTCGGCTGCAAACAGTCCCAGCAAGAGCTGGAGGTCGTGGCCCGATGGCGCTAAGGGGACTACGTCATCCGCAAACAGCAAAGACGACATCATCCCGCCACCAAACTCAACCCCCTCCACCACCCGGCTGCGCCTAGAAATTCTGTCCACAAAAGTTATGAACAGAACTGGTGACAAAGGGCAGCCTTGGCGGAGTCCAACCCTCACTGGGAACAAGTCCGACTGACTACCAGCCACATGGACCAGACTCTCACTCCTCCGGTAGAATGACCGAATGGCCCTTTGTAAAGGGCCATCCACCCCGTACTCCCGGAGTACCCCCCACAGTATGCTCCTGGGAACATGGTTGTAACCCTTCTCCAAGTCCACAAAGCACATGTGGACTGGTTGGGCAAACTCCCATGCCCCCTCCAGCACCCTAGCGAGGGTGAAGAGCTGATCCATGGTTCCACGGCCAGGACGAAAACCACACTGCCGGTACCGGTCAGCTGCCTCTGGAGACCCACAGGCCAGCCATGCCCTGTAAGCCTCCTTCTTAAGCCTGACGGCTCCCCTCACCTCTGGTGTCCACCAGCAGGTTTGAGGATTACCCCGCGGCCGGCCCCAGCAGCCTTGTGGCCACAGCTCACAGCAGCCGCCTCAACAATGGCAGAGCGGAACATGGCCCATTCGGACTCAATGTCCCCCACTACCCCCGTGTCAAAGCTCTGCCGGAGGTGGGAGTTAAAGATCGTTCTGACTGGTTCTTCTGCCAGGCGTTCCCAACAAACCCTCACTACTCATTTGGGCCTGCCAGGTCTGCGCGGCATCTTCCCCTGCCATCTGATCCAACTCACCATCAGGTGGTGATCAGTTGACAGCTCAGCTCCTCTCTTCACCCGAGTGTCCAGAACATGCCGTCGCAGGTCAAATGATACAACTATAAAAATCGATCATAGACCTGCGACCTAGGGTGTCCTGGTGCCATGTGCACCGGTGGGCATCCTTATGCTCGAACATGGTGTTCGTTATGGCCAAACTGCGACTTGCACAGAAGTCCAATAACTGAACACCACTCGGGTTCAGGTCGGGACTGCCGTTCCTCCCAATCACACCTCTCCAGGTCATGCTGTCGTTGCCCACGTGAGCGTTGAAGTCTCCCAGTAGGACAATGGAGTCCCCAGCCAGGGCACCATCCAGTACCCTTCCCAAGGACTCCAGAAAGGGTGGGTACTCTGAACTGGTGTTCGGCGCATATGCGCAGACCACAGTCAGGACCCGTTCCCCGACCCGAAGGCGCAGGGAAGCAACCCTTTCGTCCACGGGGGTAAACCCCAACGTACAGGCTGAGAGTCGAGGGGCAACCAAAAAGCCCACCCCCGCCCTCCGCCTCTCACCTGGAGCAACTCCAGCAAAAGAGAAAGTCCAACCCCTCTCAAGGACTCGGGTTCCGGACCCAGAGCTATGTGTCGAGGTGAGGCCGACTATATCTATCTGGTAACGCTCAACCTCTTCCACCAGCTCCAGCTCCTTCCCCACCAGAGAGGTAACGTTCCATGTCCCAAAAGCCAGCTTCCATGTCTGTGGTTCAGACAGCCGAGGCACCCGCCTGAAACTGCCACCCAAACCACATTGCACCGGACCCCTCCGGTTCCCCCAATGAGTGGTGAGTCCAAGGGAGGACGTGCCTGTGTCTCCTCTTTGGGCTGGGCCCGGCCGGGCCCCACGGACCAAGGCCCGGCCACCAGGCGCTCGCCTTCGAGCCCCCACCCCGGGTCCATGAAGGGTTTGTTTAACCGTTCTTTGTCTGGCCCTTCGCCTAGGACCAGTCTGCCTTGGGTGACCCTACCAGGGGCAAAATGCCCCCGACAGCATAGCTCCTGGGGTTACTAGGGCACTCAAACTCCTCCACCACGGTAAGGTGACGGTTCCAGGAGGAGGACAAACCATTCTGAGTGTTAATAACAGTCTACTTTTGACTGAAGCAGAAGTTTACTTACAAAAGCATTTGTGATTCAGTTAACAGATAAATTTCCATTTCTATATTGATGATCTGCAATGGTTCGTGGGGGGTGGAGCCCATCACAGCAGCCTTTGGGCAAGAGGTGGGTTCACCCTGGATGGGTCACCAGTCCATGGCAGGGCCAACACATATAGACAGACAACCATTGGCTCTCCCAGTCATTCCTACGGTCAATTTGGAGTCTGGATGAACCTCTGTGGCAGAATGAGACCTGTGCTGACGTTAAATATGTCAGCCCACATAACAAGGACAGCAGTCATGTGGGAAAGCAAGCAAAGTACACCACACATACACATGGTACAGAGACGCACACATAAAGACAGCCAAGGTCCAAGATGTGACCCCTTGACGGGCTCCTGTGATGTGGACAGCGACCGGACTGGAAGGGTCCTGGTGGAGATTCCCCATCAAGAACATCATCTCCTGTAAAACAAAAAATGACATTTACATTCGTCTGTGTCCCTGCGGCCTCTCCTACATTGGCAAAACCACAAGACCAGAATCACAGATAACAGGTGCGCTATCCGCAACCAGGAACCTTCCAGTCCAGTCTCTGTCCACGTCACAGAAGCCTGTCACGGGGTCACCTCATTCAAATACATCAGGATTGAATCCATCAAACCCCCTCGCAGAGGTGGGAATGTGGACACGTTACTCCTCAGGAGGGAACTATTCTGGATAAATACATTGGGTATTCCAGCATCAAAAGGACTTAATGAGGACTTCAACATGAAGCCATTCCGATAAACTGTTCATGGTCCTCTTTCTGCGATGTTTGAGTGACTTTTTTGATGGTCTTGCAGCCATCGAAATAATTTCCATGTGGTTTATGAAGGTGGTGTTTCATGTACCTCTGACTTTCTTATGCATGTGCCTGCGAGATTCTGCCTCTATATTTCTATCTGTGTAATGCTTCAATACAATGGATATGACAGGTACCTTTGGTCCTGTCTAAGGATGGATCAGTTTTAATTATCATATAATTTAAAATATCTTTAGATTCAAATGTTAAATAACCATCCTATTGATAAAGCAATTTCTTAAAAATATTAAGCGGCGCCTCTATATTCTACTAGATTTATCCCGGCCGGCCGGCCTGATGTGTTTTCCATCTGTTTTAATTTAAAGTCCTATGTATATATGACATTATAATTATCTTGTGTTTTTTGATGTGTTTATTTTTGTACATATGTATGTATTTATTTGTCACGGTGTGAATAGTGGAAAAAAATTCCTAATCATGTGATCCCTCAGGGTAGATTAAAAGATGGCGTCCTGTAAACAGGATTTCGCATGAAGAAGAGCGGCTATGCTCCAAACGCCGCTGTATGGTGATGTGCTAAATGAATGCACAAAAGTCAGCTGATGTGTGCGGACTCTTTTTTGCCTTTCTATATTGATGTGTAGTCCAGCACCTATTCATGGGATGTGCGCGACTTCTCTACTTTTGCATATCCAGGAATGTCCAATTCCTTTCTGGTACCTGAAGATAGTATAAAGTCCATCATGTCACACAAACACACACACACACAGCCTGAAATCAGTATAAAAATGTATATCATCTTCTCTATCATTGGAAGACATCTCTGACTGCATTGCTCGTAGGGTTCATTGCTGAGAATAAAGAGGTCTCAGTCTTCTGATTCCTCTCATCCACCTTTTTCTGCCATGACACCTCATCCCCTCTTGATGTCTTTGGACTGCGGGAGGAAGCCGGAGTACCAGAGAGAACCCACAAAGGCACAAAGAGAACATGCAGACTCACCCAGAAAGACCCTGTGCTGGAGCCAGGGCTCAAACCCAGAACCTTCTTGCTGTGAGGGGACAATCCTGACCACTGCACCATGTTGGATTTTCTGCAAAATCATGAACTGGCACTTGACAGTGACAGCATTCAAACCAAACATCCCAGTGTGTCATCAACATTTCTGTAACTACATGATAGAAGCTGATGAGTTTTTTGTATCAGAACAAGAGGAATATGCCTCTGGGAAACAGTAATAATTCTTTATTTTGATTTAGTTCTTCACTCCTACACAAGAGAGTGAAAGAGTCGTCTGGCTTGGAGCAGCTGCTGCTTCAGAATGGGACGAGCCTCAGGACTTTCCAGTGAGTGCTGCAAACTTCCACCAGCGCCCACTGCCAGCATGTCTTCATGACGTAGCTGAGAAGCACTCAACAACACCAGAGCACTGAAGAGGATCAGAACACTTCTTTGCTTCCTTGTCTCTCTCTTATCTGTCTCTACCATCTGGAGCTGGGGCCAGGAGCTTCACGTAGTTTTTCTCTTTTTTTCCAAAAGTAAATGACAAGACTTCCTCTGTATATTAGAATATGAACTACCTAAAACTGCTCATCCCCAGTTTAAGTTTGGATTAATTTGAAAATACAAAAAAAGCTTCCACCCTTAAATACTGTTACTAATTGTTGTAAACTGTTTCAAACAAATTCTATTGTGAAACAGTTAAAGTTTTTTCTAATGAAACTGAGTGGGCTCTTATATACTTATTATTTCTTTCATGTCCTCCTGAGATCAAAGAATGAATTCAAGGTAGAAATAAATACACTATCAAAACCCTGATGACATCATCAGAACCCACACAGGTACAGGGAGAACATGTAGACTCACCCACCTGTGTGAGCCACAGCGGAGTCACCATGTGTTATGGAGTTTCATTTTAGGCTCCAAGAGCCTGGATTTAATTGGTGTTTTGTGTGTTTTGAGGCCTACTGGCAGTGATGAATGAATGAACCATGGTTCCATGAGGGAGCTGGTGTCAGGTCAGTCCCTGTTTCTACAAGACCGCGTGCTTCAGAGACAAATGGTGAAACATTCAAAACTCAAATTCCTGTTCTTGTCACAATCCTGCACTCCTAAAGCGAAGCCTGTTCGATAAGTGGTAGAGCAGAGTGGCGCAGCGGAAGAGTGCTGGACCCATAACCCAGATGTCGATGGATCGAAACCATCCTCTGCTAAATGTAAAGAAAAAAATGAACCTGCTTGTGTAGAGATGTTTAACTGTTAAAACAGGGTGGAAAAGAAACTGGTCTTCCTGCAGAACCACAAACCATTCTGAGTATCAACAATCTACTTTCGACTGAAGCAGAAGTTTACTGATAGAGGCGTTAAATTTAACCTCACAGATAAATTTCCATTTCTATACTGATGATCTGTCATGGTTCTTGGGGGGTGGAGCCTATCCCAGCAGTTTTCGGGTGAAGGGCGGGGTTTATCCTGGAGAGGTCGCCAATCCGTGGCAGGGCCAACACATATAAACAGAGTGATTATAAAAATGTTCATCCCCAAGCTTCCACACTTAAATACTGTCACTAAGTGTTGTAAACTGTTTCAAACAAATTCGACTGTAAAACAGTTCAAGTGTTTTCTAAGGAAGCTGAATGTGCTCTTATATACTTTTTCATTGTGTTTCTTTCATGTCCTCCTGAGATCAAAGACAGAATTCTAGGTACAAATAAATACACCATCAAAGCCCTGATGACATCATCATGAATTCTGACTTTGATCTTGAGGCTCTTGCTTTAATCTTGACTTTGATCTGACTCATGTTTTCTGACAGGTTGCTGTTTCCACTCCAGAGCCAACAGTAGTTGATCCTATCAGACCAGTCTGATGAACTCAGCTTTTCACGTCATCAATGGAATCACTAATGTGAATATGTTTTGCTTCATGATGTTGAGGGAGGGTTTGTTCAGATGATTCTAGGAGAATCAATGATGACATCAATATTTAACGTGAACATCAATCACGAACGACTTGTTTGAACTGAACATACTGGATACTGTGGTGCCTGATGAGGACACAACTGTGGTACAAAGTTGCAAAAGAGGTTTTTTGGAGGGAGATTTAGAAAAGATGGTTTCCAAATCAAATCAGTTGTTACAAGGGAAAGTCCGCACATGAACACACACACATATTTTTCATCACTTAAACATCCACTGGAGGATTGAAAAAGATTCCACATGTTGGTCAACCAGAGAAGCTTCAACTGGTGAATCCCACAACCATGCATGAAGGTCAAGCTGAATTATCTGCTGTGGCCATTAGCAGGGGAATTAGCTCAAATGGTAGAGCGCTCGTATATTGTATGCGAGAGGTAGTGGGATCGATGCCCTTGAGCTTCTTCTGTTGTTGATCAGACGAGCTGCTGTGTGAAGAACGCTGACGTTTGTCCACAAGTGTGAGAAAGTATCACCCTGCCACTGGAAATGTGAATGAACCTGTGCTCAGGTCAAAGCTGGAATGAAACCAGTGACTTTGAACCACCCACTTAGTGAAGGAGTTCATCCTGCAGGTTGGTGGCAGCTTTTCAATTCATTCAACATTGATTATGTTCCCGTCTCCTGCTGAATCACCATCCAGTACCTGTTCAGGAGGTGATGTGATGGCTGGTTGGACAACTCAGCATCCAGAGCTGTCCAGTCTGAGATCCCAACTCCACACCATCGAGAGCCTCCTGGATGATGTCCTCAAGCAGCAGTCCCTGTTTTTTCTCCTGGCTGGACGCGCTGCACCTGGATGGCCCCGCAGCTCTGAGAATCCAGCAAATAGTGTTGCTCTCGGCTCAACTGATGTCCATCTTCTCCTGCGTATGTCGGTTGGGGAGAAGGGGAGACGGATTTCTTTTCCTCAATTCTCTCCAGACGACCTTCTTGTGTGTCAAACTACTTTGCTCAAAGAGCTCCATGACCCAGTGGCTATGGGTGCCTCGACCTCTCTGGAGCAGCCCGTCCTGAGTGGATCCAACGGTTTCCCATGGGAAACACTGTGATTATCTCTGTCCTCTTGCTGTCTCCAACTCTGTGAGCGCTTCCACTGTTTCTTCACCATCGTCCCTGCTGCTAGGTGGAGCACTGGTTATGACTAAAGCCAGTGGTGACATCACCTCTAGCTGAGACTTGCAGGTTGATACTGCTTCATTGAACTCTGCTGCCTATGCCACTGCCCTCGCTGGTGAGGCTGACAGCAGGTTTTCTCTCTCATCTGAACTCTCTGTTTACGATGGTTGCTGAAATCCTTGTCATTGGTGATTCAGTCATCAGGTCTTTTGAACTCCCAGGTGCTATCACCAACTGTCTTCCTGGTGCCAAAGTTGTGGACGTTATCAAACCGTCCCCAGTACTCATCGATCTCCACCCCTCAGCTGACAGTCTGATTATCCAGGTGTGCACCAATGACATCATGAAGAGTCAGTCAATCACACTTAATGACCAAGTCCAGTCTCTTGTAATTTCAATTCTGTGTTTCTTCTGGCCCCATCCCTGCTCCTTCCAAATGCAGGGAGCATTTCAGCCGTCTTTACGGTCTGCATGAATGGCTGAAAGACTTCTGGACTGCAACTGGTTCTGGTTTTATCAGCAACTTTGACTGTTTTTGGACCGATCCTGTCCTTCACAGATCTGATGGCCCACACCCCAACATGAAAGGTGTTTGACAAAACTTCATGAAGTTCATTACTTTTCATTCTGATTGATGCTTATGTCAGCATGACCCTGAGCCAGTAGCCACTCCCACTCATCATGAAGAGCATCTTTCCTCCCTCAATAATTTACCTGCCACCATACAGGTTTCAAGTACTCCAGTACTTTACATGGCAAGACTGTCAAAAAAATCTGTTTGTATGTGTTTGCACAGGTGGGTTCTGTCTGTCTTGATTACTATTAAAATACTTCCTGCTAGTCAGTTTAGTCACTCACTTTCAAAGGGTTGTCTGTGGAATCTAAGAGCCATCTTTTATTGGTAATGATTTTATTTTAGCACATTTTATTTTCCTTGTTGAAACTTCGTCAGAGTCTGAAGTTCCTCTCTTTCAGGCGTCCTCATGGTCATAGTTTTTGGAATAATCTTAGGCTCTCCGGTTGGGGGCGGGGGGGCTGCTTCACTTGGATAAATACTGAGTGGAAATGGAAATCCTCTACAGTGTGATCTCGTTATGATGAAGGATCTTTTCAAGGATTTTAACAGAAGAGGAACGATCTAAGTACTTCTCTCAACTTACTGCTGCTAACCCCCATCACCCTAGGCTGCTTTTCAAGACAATCGGTTCCCTGATCCACTGCCCTCCTGTGACTGCTGAAGTAACTTCTATTGAGAGATGTCAATCTTTTCGTTCCTTTTTGTTCGAAAGGTCTCAAACATCAGAACCTCAATTGTTCCATCTCTGTTTACTTCATTATACAGAGAACGGGACCACACCTTCAAGTCTTTTTATCCAGTTTCCCAGTCAGAGCTCAACATTCACTCTTTGAAAAGTTTCTGTCTGGCTTTTTTGTCATCATTGCACTGCAACTGCACTTCTGACAGTCGATGATGACATCAGGATGAACTCTGATTTTGGCTGCTGTACTGTCCTGGTGTTGTTAGACTCATCAGCTGCATTTGACACTGTCGTCATGACATACTAACTGCTTGATGAGAAAACTGGGTGGGTATGACTGAGACTGCTCTTGATTGGTTCAAGTCATACCTCAGGAACAGAACCTTCTCTGGCCTTAGCAGTGTCTTCTCCAGTCATGGAAATATTATATGTGGTGTTCCTCAAGGGTCAATTCTTGACCCTTTTCTCTTTGTGTTCCCACTGAGTTAGGTCATTTGCAACTTCAACAACTCTTTCTGTTTTAAGCAGTCCCTCAGACCTTACGCTTTGACAACGTGTGTTTCAGTGTGAAAGGGTGTTAGGATGACCGTGGCGGTGATGGGTCAGAAACAGCAGGGAAATGAGACAGTGCATTTAATAAATATACATTTTATAAAATTTTCTAAGTCACCCTTCATGGCTGGTCAGGCCCAGGATTCCTGACCAGCAGCACAGGCTGATGGTAACTGGCCCCTTTTTATGCTGTGCCACTGATTGCTCACTCGGGACAGACCAACAGACAGGAAACCACCATAACCAGTTCTGATCAAATAAACTTCCCTACAGCACCCCTTACAAAAATCTAAATACGATAAAATACCCCAAATACATTTATGATTCTTACTCTCATCCACACAAAACATTTGTGAGAATTTACATCACCAAACCCCTTTCCTGGCTCCACACACCCCTCTTCCCAAATAACACATGGTCCCTCCCGGAACCCTCTTAAACTGGCTCTTTTGCCTGGAGGATTCTTTTGAGTGGCGCACCCTGGAACAGACAGACAGACAGACAGACAGACAGACAGACAGGTAGGTAAGTCTTCACACACAGTCACTGATTAGCACTTCTACCAATATTACTTAACTACAAGATAACCATTTAAAGTTAAGTAATTCCTCATGGTACCCACTCACTTCCAATCAATTATAATGGGCACGCTCTCTTACAGGTAGAGGAACCAACAGTCACTGGACTCCCCCTCTCCAGGAACCACCAACCCATTCAATCCTGTCACTGGTATCCTCAAGTACAAAAATGCTCCACCACTGAATGTGAAATTTGCTCTGTCCAAATTGTGTGCAAATCCCTGCTAATAAAGTGCTTCATCTCTTATCAAAGTGTTTGGTGCCCCAATGTGATTAACACTGCTCATGTTTACCCATTTTAACAAAAATTATAAAATCAGTCCATTTGATGTGGCAAAGTGTTCTTGACCTCAGAAGTTCAAAGGGGTATTAGGCAGGTCTGACCACATCACTCTACAACTCATCCCTGCATCTCCTTGGGAAATCCAAACCCACCCCCACGGGACTGTCTCGACCCTGACTAGGGCATTGTTGAGGAAGAAGACCTGGATGTTTTCATGGACACTGTACTACGTTACAGCAAGGACTGTGCAGACACGGTCACAGTGGAGAAACGCATCTGGGTCTATCCAATCACAAACCCTGGATGACCAGGGAGGAGAAGCAGCTGCTGAGGGAGAGAAACACTGCTTTCAAAGCTGTCGACACGGCTCTCTACAGCACAGCCTGCACCAACCGGAAGAGAGGCATCAGGAAGGCCAAGGAGGACTTCAGGAAGAGGATCGACGATCATCTGGACAGCAACAACAGCAGGCAGGCATGGATGGCGTTCCAGCACCTCACCAACAACAAAACCCGGCATCAGAGCAGCTGAGGGCGACACTGCACAGACAAAAGAACTGAATCTCTTCTTTGCCTGCTTCAAGTCTGCACCACCAGGAACAGTCACGTCGCTACCAGTGGCAAGGTGTACCCTCTCATGATAGGGGTGCACAAAGTGAGGCGCACGCTGAGGGGTGCCAACTGACACAAAGCAACAGGCCCTGATGGCGTCTCTGTATGGGTGTTGAAAGACTACGCAGACCAGCTCACAGGGATTTTCACCAAACTCTTCAACCTGTCCCTGACTCAGTCTACAGTCCCATCCTGCCTGAAGACCTCCTCTGTAGTCCCCCTGCCCAAGAAATCCCCCACAAGTGACTACCAGCCTGTTGCACTCACACCAGTGGTGATGAAGTGCTTTGAAAAACTGGTTAAGAGTCACATCACAACCTTTATAACCCCCAGCTCAGAACCATACCAACAAACAGGTTGACAGTGGACGCTGTGAACGCAGCACTTCAGAGAGCACTGACCCACCTGGTGGGCGGCATGTCTCAGGGGTAGAGTGGCCGCCCACCAACCAAAGGGTCGCTGGTTCCATCCTCGACCCCGGTGACCATGTCAAAGTGTCCTTGAGCAAGATACAGAACCCACAATTGCTCCTGATAAGAAGGGTTGGCGCTTTGCATGGCAGCCTCTACCATCAGTGTGTGAGTATGTGTGTGAATGGATGAATGACATACCACTGTAAAGTCCTTTGAGTGCCGCTAAGGTAGAAAAGTGCGATATAAAATTGAGTCCATCTACCTGGAGAAACCAGGAAACTACACCCGTCTTCTTTGTGGACTACGGTTCAGCTTTCAAAACTATCCTCCCCCACATTCTCATGAGGAAACTGCTGAACCTTGGGCTTCCTCTCTCCATATGTTGCTGAATCAAGGACTTCCTATCAGACTGCCCACGGAGGGTCAGGATTGGCCCCCACACCTCCACAGCTCTCACACTTAGCTCCAGTTCCCCCTCAAGGCTGCGTGCTGAGCCCCCTGTTCTTCAACCTCTACACTTCAGACGGTACATCCATCCACGCCAGCAACACCTACATCTCTGTAGGCGACGAGTCCGCTTCCTGAGATGAGGTGCAACAGCTGAATGTGTGGTGAAGAGACAATAACCTGCTCTTGAACACATCTGAAACAAAGGAGCTAATCATTGACTTCAGGAATAGAAAACAGACTTTAAGTCTATTCTCATTGGTGGGGCTTTTGTGGAAAGGGTCAGTGACTTCTGCTTCCTCAGAGTCCATCTAGAGGAGAAACTGACCTGGGACAAGAACACCACACAGCTGGTCAATAAGGCACAGCAAAGACTCCACTTCCTGAGAATCCTCAGGAAGAACAGCATCAGCCAGAGACTGCTTGTCTTTTACTGCTCCATCTTGGAGAGCATCCTCACATGTTGCCTCTGTTCATGGTTTGCAACTGCACAGGGGCAAACAGGAAAGAGCTCCAGAGGGTCACCAAAATGGCTGAGAAGGTCATTGGGTGCCCTGTAGCTGCACTGGAGGACCTACACAGCTCCAACAGCCTCAGGAGAGCCAACACCATCCTGAAGGACTCTTTCCATCTGGGACATTAACTGTTTGAGCCACTGCCATCAGGCAGACGGTACAGGGCCATGCAAACCAGGACAAACAGACTAAGGAACAGTTTCTTTCCAACTGCTGTCAGAGCCATAAATGCTTCTTCCATTACTAAATAAGTGCAATATATCGATGCCATGCAACTGTCACTACCTCTTTAAAATATCCACTGTCAATGCAATTTTACATGGTTTTAGCACCCACCTCTCTACACCTGTAAACCATGTTTACGTAATAGAGTTTCAGAGACTTCTTAAGTCTGTATATTGTTCATCACTTTGTTTTATATTGCTTTTGTCACTTTTTTAGATTTTTTTTATACGCTTGCACCTTAACTTTTCATTGTACTCGTTACAATGACAATAAAGTGAATCTGAATCTGAATCAGAAATGAAAGATAATTATATGATAATTATAATAACTGCAAAAACGAAGAAGGTGTCAAAGACAGGCCCACAGTCATGACTGACAACACTGTGGGCTACCTGACTCTAACCCCATGTGGTCATAGATCATGTGGTCATGTGGACATTGATCACATGGACATAGATCATGTGGACATTGATCATGTGGACATCTAAACAACTTGGATGAACCCCCACTACCCAAAGAACTATCTGATCATTTAGATGCATCAATCACCCCAGCACAATTCCATAAAGACCTAAATCAAACACCCAACAACCAATCATCTGGACTAAATGGTTTCCAGCAAAACATGATGATCATTTCTGACACTCTTTCACTGCTATTTCACACAGTAACCTGAGAAATAAGAACTACATCCACAATTCCTACATTCATGAATATTGCCAGTATATCACTAAATACTGACATCTAACAAAGAACCAACCCTCACCTCGAACTGCTGTCCAATTTCCTTCATCAGTATTGATTTGAAAATGATCACCAAAGCCTTCGCCACCAGAGCTGAAACAGCCCCCACCATCTTAACTCCCCCAGACCAAACAGGCTTCACCAGAAACAGACACACCTCGTATAACATCAATAGATGATTCAATCTGATTAATAGAACATGCAAACAAACAAGACAGTGCAATTGTATGATCAGATGCTGAAAGATATTTCCATGTTTTTTATGTTCTGTTTGTGTGTTTTATCACACAAGTTTTAAAAAACGGAGTCAAAGTGGGCTGGGTAGGACGCTGTCACAGAAGCTGAATGAATGAGTAGGTTCTCTTTTTCATGGGACCTGGATGAGAATGAAACAAGAACTTCCTGGATTCAACAGGATTTTAGTTTGTTGGCATTTTTTTCAAAGAGACCAACCAAATCTCTGAGTGGTGCAGATGTCTGATGACTCCACAGAGCAGACTGGAGCGCTCAGCCTCACTCACCTGTGTGAGCCACAGCGGAACCACCGTGTGTTATGGAGTTTCATTTTAGGCTCCAAGAGACTGGATTTAATTGGTGTTTTGTGTGTTTTGAGGCCTACTGGCAGCGATGAATGAATGAAACAGAGGGAGCTGGTGTCAGGTCAGTCCCTGTTTCTACAAGACCTCCTGCTTCAGAGACAAATGGTGAAACATTCAAGACTCAAATTCCTGTTCTTGTCACAATCCTGCATTCCTAAAGCAAAGCCTGTTCAATAAATGGTAGAGCAGAGTGGCGCAGCGGAAGCGTGCTGGGCCCATAACCCAGAGGTCGATGGATCGAAACCATCCTCTGCTAAATGAAGACCAAAATAAACCTGATTGTTTAGAGACGTTTATCTGTTAAAACAGGGTGGAAAAGAACCTGGTCTTCCTGCAGAACCACAAACCATTCTGAGTGTTAATAACAGTCTACTTTTGTATGAAGCAAAAGTTTATTTTCTATATATATGAATTAAATAAATATGTAAATATAAATTTATAAAGGAGGCTGCATGGTGGTGCAGTGGTCAGCACTGTGGCCTCACAACAACAAGGCTCCGGGTTCGAATGCTGGCTCAGGCACGGGATCTTTCTGTGTGAGTCTGCATGTCCTCCCTGTGCCTGCGTGGGTTCTCTCTGGTACTCCGGCTTCTTCCCACCTCCAAATACATGCAATTGGGCACTAGGCTTATTGATACTCTAAATTGACCGTAGGTATGAAAGTGAGTGTGAATGGTTGTTTGTCTCTATATGTTGGCCCTGCGATGGACTGGCGACCTGTCCAGGGTGAACCCGCCTCTTGCCTGTAGATGCTGGGATAGGATCCAGCCCCCCCCCCCCATGACCCTTAATAGATAGGAATATGCGTAAGACAATGAATGAATGAATGAATGAGTGTTTGTGATTAAACATAACAAATAAATTTCCATTTCTATACTGATAATCTGCAATGGTTTGGGGGTGGAGCCTATCCCAGCAGCCTTCAGGTGAGAGGCGGGGTTAGCCCTGGACGGGTCACCAGTCCATGGCAGGGCCAACACATAAAGACAGACAACCATTGTCTCTCACAGCCACGCCTTCGATCAATTTTAGAGTCTGGATGAACCTCTGTAGCAGAATGAGACCTGTGCCGACGTTAAACATGTCAGCCCACATAACAAAGACAGGAGTCATGTGGGAAAGCAAGCAAAGTACACCACACATACACATGGTACAGAGACGCACACATACAGACAGCCAAGGTCCAAGATGTGTCATCCATGTCGAATTCCTTTCTGGTCCTTGAACATAGTGTAACGTCCATCACGTCACACAAACACACACACACAAAACCTGAAATCAGTATAAAAATGTATATCATCTTCTGTATCATTGGAAGACATCTCTGACTGCATTGCTCGTAGGGTTCATTGCTAAGAATAAAAAGGGCCCCCATCTGGCACCTGACCCGCAGTCTTCTGATTCTTCTCATCCACCTTGTTCCGCCACGACACCTCATCCCCTCTTGATGTCTTTGGACTGCGGGAGGAAGCCGGAGTACCAGAGAGAACCCACACAGGCACAGGGAGAAAATGCAGACTCACCCAGAAAGACCCTGTGCTGGAGCCAGGGCTCAAACCCAGAACCTTCTTGCTGTGAGGGGACAGTCCTGACAACTGCACCACCATGTTGGATTTTCTCCAAAGTCATGAACTGGCACTTGACAGGAACAGCATTCAAACCAAACATCCCAGTGTGTCATCAACATTTCTGTAACTACATGATAGAAGCTGATGAGTTTTTGTATCAGAACAAGAGGAATGTGCTCCTGGGAAACAGTAACAATTCTTTATTTTGATTTTGTTGTTCACTCCTACACAAGAGAGTCAAAGAGTCGTCTGGCTTGGAGCAGCTGCTGCTTCAGAATGGGACGAACCTCAGGACTTTCCAGTGAGTGCTGCAAACTTCCACCAGCGCCCACTGCCAGCACGTCTTCATGACGTAGCTGAGAAGAACTCAACAACACCAGAGCACTGAAGAGGATCAGAACACTTCCTCGTTTGTATTGTAAACTGTTTTCTTGTCTGTAACAACATCTACTGCACGTCTGTCCGTCCTGGGTGAGGGATCCCTCCTCTGTTGCTCACCCTGAGGTTTCTCAGATTTTTCCCTGTTACAAGGGTTTTCTATGGAGTTTTTCCTCAGTCGATGTGAGGGTCTAAGGGCAGAGGATGTTGTTATGATGCCATGTGAAGCCCTTTGAGACAAACTGTTTGTGAAAACGGGCTATACAAATAAAATTGCCTTGCCTTGCCTTGCCTTGCCTCGTCTCTCTCTTATCTGTCTCTACCATCTGGAGCTGGGGCTAGGAGCTTCACATAGTTTTTCTCTTTTTTTCCAAAAGGGAATGACAAGACTTCCTCTGTATATTAGAATATGAACTACCTAAACCTGCTCATCCCCAGTTTAAGTTAGGATTAAATTGAAAATACAAAAAAAATCTTCCACAGTTAAATCCTGTCACTAAGTGTCAAACAAATTGTACTGTGAAACAGTTCAAGTGTTTTCTCATGAAGCTGAATGTGCTCTTATATACTTTTATTGTGTTTCTTTCATGTACTCCTCAGATTAAAGACAGAATTCTAGGTACAAATAAATACACTATCAAAGCCCTGATGACATCATCATAAATTCTGACTTTGATCTGGAGGCTCTTGCTTTCATCCTGACTTTGATTTGACTCATGTTTTCTGACAGGTTGCTGTTTCCACTCCAGACCCAACAGCAATTGATCCTATCAGACCAGTCTGATGAACTCAGCTTTTCACTTTATCAATGGAATCACTGGGAAAAGAAACTCATCCTGTCAGATGAAGGCTGAATATGTTTTGCTTCATGATGTTGAGGGAGAGTTTGTTCAGATGATTCTAGAAGAATCAATCATCATCATTTAACATTGAGAAAAATCACTCATGACTGAAAAAACATCTAGCTTTGTGAAAGCAAATGTCCTGGGTCAAAGTTGACCTTTTCCTCACAGTCTCATGCTTTGATGCACCAATGTGGTTTTTCATGATGTAGTCCACGAGGGTTTTTTCCACTGCCTGGATTTCTTCCTCAGTCCACTTCTTTCTTTTTGTATGTGATGACCCTGAATAAAATAAGACAGTGATTTAATGTTCTTTAAAAAGGTGACTATTAGAGGGACAGCGATAGAAACACTGTATGGTACGTCACAAATCTGAAAAAATAACCCTCTGTCTTGGTCCGGAGGTGTTCGACAAATATTTCCAGTTCCAGCATCCAGTTCTGTCTTCTCAAAGTTGATACATTTTTGTATGCAGGGAACCAAAGCAAAGCCAACTTTCACTTTTTGTTCCATGACATCGAACACCTCAGAAAATACCAGACTCATGGATTTTGAAGCTTGTGTGTGTTTTTTGAGAGGCAGTTGCTAACAGACAGATGATAGGATACCAAATGTCCATGGAAATTAGGGATGGATAAACAATCAAAACATCTTTTCCATGATCACAAGAGTTAAAGATCATCATTGAATGCTATGTCGCCTTGGCATAACACCGGCTCAAAAGGTAGCACTTGGACACACCGCAATGACGACACCAATAACCAACTAGCAACCAGCAGAAGTTGTCATCGAAACCAAGCTTGAGCTCAGTTAAATTTGATATTTTTGGACAAACAAATGATACTGATGTTTCCTCTCTGAAACCACAGTGCTCGTTTTTGAAGTTTTGCTGTCAATTTCTCTCTGGGAGCTTCAGGACCAATAATGAAGACTTCAGTTTTGTTCTGGTGGAGCTGGAGAGAGTCTCTGCATCCAAGGCTGGATCTCTAAATGCAGGTAAAAGGACATCAACTGGTCCTGAGTCCTCAGGAGACACAGCGATGTACAGCTGTGTGTCATCAGCAGAACTGCGGAGGTTTCTACTAGGTCTCCTGATGACAGGTGGCAGAACGTAGAACCTAAAAGAGTGTTTGAGCTAAAATTGAACCCCGGGGAACTTCAACCTTTGATCTCAGAGTTTTGTCTTTGAAGAAAGAATTCTAGGATCAATCTCACATGGATTTCTCAGTGCATTTCTTTGTCTCGTTGGGAGGTCAAAGATAATTGCTACGTCCAAATTGCAAAGTGGCAACCTCCGTCCTCCTGCTACGTCCTACTCCATCCATCGTTGTCGTCTTCCGCTTATTCCTTACTAGTAAGGGTCGCGGGGGGCCGGAGCCTATCCCAGCATCTACGGGCGAGAGGCGGGGTTCACCCTGGACAGGTCGCCAGTCCATCGCAGGGCCAACATACAGACACAAACAACCACTCACACTCACATTCATACCTACAGTCAATTTAGAGAATCCAATTAGCCTAGTCCCCAAATTGATGTCTTTGGACGGTGGGAGGAAGCCGGAGTACCAGGAGAGAACCCACGCAGGCACGGGGAGAACATGCAAACTCCACACAGAAAGATCCCACGTCTGAGCCGGAACTCGAACCTGGAACCTTCTTGCTGTGAGGCCACAGTGCTAACCACTGCACCACCGTGCAGCCCCTACGTCCTACTCCTACAACCTAAACCCGGTGGCACCATTTGGACACCCTAGAAATTTGGTGGTGAAGCACGACCTCTGCTGGCAGAGCACAGATACCGCAAATAGGTAGACAGCACCAACAAAAGCCCCACCTGGCCTGGCTATCGTACTGCACTCCACTCTGAATGCACCTTTTACTCCATTCATCCATTGTCTTCCGCTTATTCCTGTTAAGGGTCACGGGGGGGCTGGAGCCTATCCTAGCGCCTACGGGCAAGAGGCGGGGTTCCCCCTGGACAGGTCGCCAGTCCATCTAGGGGGCATCCCAGGACGTGGATATTACAGAATATCTCTTTGACACACTGGGAGTTTCGGTTTTTCTAAACATTTTGTAACCCACAACAGGTTACAGAGTTCACTTTGTGAAAGTGTAATTCCAGGCCTAGCCAGCAGGTGGAGCGTATGTCCTCAGCATGTATTAACTCTGAAATGAGACGTTATTGGAGCGCGTGATTCCTTGCTGAGACCCTGGTAAGAAATAAATTAAATTTCTAAATTTCTTGAAAAAAAACCTGGTACAAGTATTTTAATAGTTTGCCTTCATTAGGATCCTGAGTAGAGCTGTGAGAGTAAGGGTGGAGTTGAGTAGATCCTTTTGCTCCTCTCAACACCTCCGGTAAGACAGTTAATGCTGAGACTAGGGTTGTACGAACTGTTAAGCTCCTTTCTGTTATGAAAAAAACAGATCGGAGTTCTGGTACTTGATATTTTATTATTTATAGAGACAGATTCAGGTTGTTTTATGTGTTTGAAAACGTTTAAAAAAATGTTAATAGGGTGTGTTCATTCAGCTCCGTTTCTGTCTCAGTCAGCCACTGTCAGTTGTAACAGCTCGCTGAGAGTTCCCATCGATAGGGGGCCCATTTTTCAGTTTTGAGGTACCAATTAATTCATTGACGGAGCACTTGTATTGTGTATTGGTCAGTTATGATTGATTTGGTGAAAATATTCAAGGTTATATTTAAAATACAGTTAAAAACATAAATAGATTTCAAAGGGTTAAAACAAAAATTTTGTTTCTCAACTGTTATATTATTTCTATACTCTTTAGATGGAGGTACATGATTGAAGGATTGATTTTTCAGTGGAACTCATCTGTCTTCTGTGGTGTAATGATTCATGTGCATAGTGATTAGAGTGTCATATTTACATCCTTTACTGTTGGTTGAACTTGATTTGACAATTGAATGGAGATAAAGTAATTCGATTTTAACTGAATGAGATAGTAGGAACCAATACATTCTGTACTGTATGTATAGATTGTTTTTTTTTTTTAGAGAGAGAAATCATCTAAACCTGACCCTGATGGTCAGTGACCAACGAACCATGGACATTGGCGGCAGATGAACCAGGATCCTGGTGTGGCCAGCCGGGGCATCTTTGGGACCATCAACACTCTCCTTCTAAACACAGATAAGACAATACATAAACCTACCCGGGTAGTTAAATAACCAGTTTTAAGAGACAAACATTCACACACGCACACCAGGGACCAGAGACACTGAGACACTGAGACACCTTTGTTTCTTTCATCCTAACTAAAGGAAAGTTATTCTGAAATCATTTATGTTGTTATTTTTATTTATTTATTTATTTTATATGTGCAACTGTGCACTCAGGGAGCTGGCTTAGATAGGCAGGGAATGTAAATGTTAATAATTTTTGTCTTGTCAAATACATGTATATCTTCAAACTAATTTGTGTTGCCTTCTCTCTGCTGACCTTTTATAATTCTAGGCTCCATAGTCCCATCTAAAACTTCTGATTTTTGTCCAGCTTTGGTTTATAGTAAACTGAGTTAGTTGTCAAACACACTAACTCAGAGAGAAAAAAAAAAAGGTTAAATATTGGTTTCACATGAACTTCTCTTTCTCAACTTCTCATTGTTAGAATGATGAAGAACAAGTTCCTCTCAGGCTTTTAAATGGAGTTTTCCAGGAGTCAAACAAACACTCCTCTGATCCGTTGTCAGATGTGTTATCGTTGCACCACAGCCCTACAGGTTAGTACTCTGATCCATAGTTTGGCACATCCTCTATTATGCTGCTGAGCCTGAAGGTAGGATGAGTACAGGGGTGTCTGAGAGAGGTGAAATAGGGAAACTGTCCAGTTTAACAACAAACACTAGTCAGGATTAATATTGCTGCTGTGACCCGGGGTTGCTGCAGCCACCACACAGAGCACTAACCATGATACCATCATGGCCTCCTCAACAGAAGTTTGAGCTGATATGTCTTTGTTTCATTCAGAGATCAAAGACAATTTATGTGCACAAAAAAATGCATTGAGAAATCAAGGTGAGATTACAGAAAGAATTCAGATCAAAGACAAAACTCTGAGATCAAAGGTTGAAGTTTCCCAAGGTTAAATTTTAGGTCAGAGCATCTTTCATATCCATGTTCTGCCACTGGTCATCAGGAGACCCAGTAGAAACCGCCACAGTTCTGCTGATGACACACAGCTGGACATTGCTGTGTCTCCTGAGGACTCAGAACCAGTTGATGTCCTTTTACCTGCAATAGAGATCCAGTCATGGATGCAGAGACTCTCTCCAGCATCTCAACCAGAACAATATTTGTTGTTTCAGTGGAATAAAAAAAATATTAGAGGGATATTCTTCACATTTTCATCCATTTTTATTTTGGCCAGATAAACAAATGATGTGTTCTACTTGGGCAGAATACGCTAATGTTAGCGAGCTAGCTAGCTAGCTAGCTCATATTATTTTCTAACTTCTTGGTGCCTCAGTGCCTCTTCGAGTTTCCAGAGCTGAAGTCAGCTTGCCTCCGGCCACCGCCGACTGCAGTTTGTGTTTTTTGTGGAGAAATAAATCCCTTTTTTGTTTGAACAGACCGTCTCCTGCATTTTTGGGTCCGCCCAGTTCTCTGGCCTTAACAGAATTATCTGACAAAGAAAATGGACCCAGCGGATGCAGAACACGTAAACATTCGATTGCCACCCAAGGCGTCAAGGTGGGTGAACATGACTCTGCCCTCAGACAAATCATGGACAGCCTGCAGCAACTCGGCACCAGCGTAGCGTGGCTAGATGGGAGAATGGACCCTGTTTCCCACCAACTTTCCACCCTCTCCACGCCTGCCAATCCTACACCTCCCCCCAGCCAGCGATACAGGCAGCCCCAGCGCCAGACCTGATGCCCCGGGAACCCTACATCCCCATCCCCGCGAGGTATTCGGGTGACCTAGGGACATGTTCTCAGTTTCTTCACCAGTGTTCATTAGTGTTTCGTCAGCAGCCAGCCACTTATGCTACTGATCAATCCAAAACTGCTTTTGTTATGAGTCTCCTGTCCAACCAAGCTTCAGCTTGGTCTCTAGCTACTGCTACTCACTCCCCACATATTTGTACAGATTAAAATACCTTCACACAGGAAATGAAAAAGGTTTTTGACCATCCTGTTAAAGGTAGAGAAGCCACTTGCCAGATGCTTAGGCTAAGACAGGGGTCCCAGCCAGCCTCGCAGTTTGCACTTGAGTTTCGTATTCTAGCTGCTGAGAGCAGCTGGACCAACATCGCTCTGCGGGTTATTTTTCTCAAGGGTTTAGCAGAGGAATTAGAGGACGAGCTAGCCACTAGGGACGAGCCCGCTAGCCTTGATTATTTAATTTATTTAGCCATCAGCCTTGATAACAGGATGAGGGAGAGACGCAGGGAAAAGTCCCAGGGACAGAGGTCCCGTCCCCTCACCTCCGCTCCAGCTACCCTTACACAGGTTTTTTTCTTCACCCACTCCACCATCTGGCTTTCCCGGACTAGACGCCGGCCCTCCAAGCCCGCCTACTGCAGAGGAGCCCATGCAGTTGGGGCGGGCTAAGCTGACCCCGGAGGAGAGGCGACGATGCTTCAGTAACCAGCTATACATCTCCAGTGGACAATAGGAACATTTCCTTGCTCGTTGCCCCGAAGTGCCATCAGCAGGAGGGAGGACACTGGTGAGCCGAACCTCCACTTCGACCTCCTCCTCCAATAACCGGATCCAAGTAAAAGGTACAATACGCTGAGCACAACAGTTTCTCCCGGTTCAAGTGTTGATCATTTCTGGAGCTGACGACAACTTCATAGATATTGACCTGGTAAGAAGAAATAACCTCCCAGTTTTTCAGCTAGATGAACCCTGAAAGGTACTGGCCATTGACGGTAGACTGCTTGTAAATGTCACCCATAAAACCTAGCCCATTAAACTCACCTTGTCTGGCAACCATCATGAGCACACAGAACTCTATGTCATCTCATCTCTGCTAACACCCATAGTTCTTGGTCTCCCCTGGCTAAAGACACACAACCAACACATAGACTGGGTTACAGCATCAATATGCAATTGGAGTGATCACTGTCACCAACATTGTCTGCTTTCAGCCATCCCTGACCACTCCCCCCACACGCTAGAACCACCAGAGGACATAGACTTGACTTACGTTCCCAGCGAATACTCACATGACTTGAAGGACGCCTTCAGTAAAGACCAAGCTCTCTCTCTCCCACCACACCGACCATACGACTGTGCTATCAATCTTCTCCCAGGCTCACTGCTTCCCACCAAAAGACTGTACAGCCTCTCCAAACCTGAAAGGAAAGCTATGAAAAAGTATATCAATGACTCACTAGCAGCAGGCGTTATCCGTCCCTCCTCCTCCCCGGTGGGAGCTGGATTTTTCTTTGTGGGAAAAAAAGGACAAAACATTGCAGCCTTGCATTGTTTGACTGACGTCACAGTCAAAAACAAGTATCCTCTGCCACTCCTTGACTTGGCATTCACACCACTTCACGATGCCGTGATCTTTTCTCAACTTGACTTGAGAAACGCCTATCACCTGGTCAGAATCAGAGAGGAAGACGAATGGAAAACTGCTTTCAATACACATTTGGGACATTTTGAGTATTTGATTATGCCTTTTGGGTTGACTAATGCACCTGCTGTGTTTCAGGCCCTAGTAAATGATGTGCTCAGACACATGCTGAACAGGTTTGTTTTTGTTTATCTTGATGACATTTTGATTTTCTCCCGAAGCTATGATGAGCATGTTACCCATGTAAGACAGGTACTGAACAGACTGTTGGAGAACAAATTGTTCGTGAAAGCAGAGAAATGTGATTTTCATGCTACTACTGTAAGCTTTTTGGGGAATGTGGTGGAGAAGGGGCAGCTCAAGCCAGACCCTGAGAAGATCATGACAGTTGTAGAATGGCCAGTTCCGGCCACCCGCAAACATCTACAAAGTTTCCTGGGTTTTGCTAATTTTTATAGAAGGCTTATTCGTGACTACAGTTGCATTGCTGACCCTCTCACCCAGTTAACGTCTTTCGTCGTCTGGACAGACCACAAAAACCTGGCCTACCTCTGTTCTGCCCGCCGCCTGACCTCACATAAAGCCAGGTGGGCTCTCTTCTTGGGGAGGTTTGACTTCGCCCTCAACTACCGGCCAGGCTCACGTAACATCAAGCCTGACGCCCTCTCCAGGCAGTTTAGTCAAGAGGAGGAGGAAGCCCCCGAGGAGCCCATCCTCCCCCCATCCTGTGTGGTCTGTGTGGCCAGGTGGGAAGTGGAACAGCGCGTCCAGGAGGCCCAACGAAATGAAGCAGCGCCTGAGGGGTGTCCACCTGCACGACTGTACGTCCCGCCACCCGTGAGGTCTCCTGTGCTCCAGTGGGGGCATTGTAGGTGTCTTGTCTTACGGAGGTTAGTCGGACCCTTTTCTTGCTCCAGCAGTGTTTCTGGTGGCTGACCATGGCAGTCGATACCAGAGAGTTCATCGCCGCCTGCACCGTCTGTGCCCGAAATAAGTCCTCCCACACCGTGCACCTGCTGGCCTCCTCCAACCCTTACCCATTCCTCATCACCCCTCCCACGGCTCATAGCCGTGGATTTCGTCACCGGTCTCCCTCCCTCAAAAGGTAACACAGCCATTTTGACTATAATTGACCATCTCCTGCATTTTTTGGGTCCGCCCGGTTCTCTGGCCTTAACATCCTGGACTTTCAAAGCCTACCATGATGCTACTTGTGTACAGACCCGTGCAATGGCTTGCTGTGCTGTATTAGTATAATGGGATAATTAAATTATATATTTTTTGAAGGAAATATTCTCTTTTGGAGAGCCATCATGTAGATTATGTTTTTAAGTGTTTCAGTATTTCTTTGTATTTTCGTAGACTCCAATTTCATGGCCATGAAGTTTCTTTGTTTTATTTTTTTGCATAATGTTTGAAAAATGATGTTCACAAAAAACATAATAAAAGTGTTTGTGGTAAAATGATTCCAGGATATGTTATGGCCCTTTGAAGAGTTTAAGAATATTTTGATGATATTGCGATAATATTGTGACTCACAGTTACTTTAGCAGGATGAACGTGACATGTAATTTTCATCATTGTCCCATATCTACCCACAACCCCGTCACATAGAACCAGGATCCCTCAACTGAATGCACTTTTAAAACTGAGTAGTTGGACAGAAAGTCGTATTTTGGTGGAATGAACCTTTAAAATAATAAATGAGAAATTATTTTGGTGGAATTGTGATAGACCTTTAATACTATAGTTAGAAACTAAAGGGCAGGAAGCAGTATTTTGGTGGAATGGACCTTTAAATCTATAACGTGTTCAAAAGTACTTTGGTGGAATTGGAAAGACCTTTAATACTAGAAAGTAGTAGTTTGCTATCATCCAATTCGATGGGGGGTCCTGGAACTGTGGTCCTGAAAGTGCAGTCCTGAAACCTCAGCTCTCCGGCGCTGCAGGACCAGACTATTGGAAAGTTAGTCTGAGCTAAGCTAGGGCAGTCCGCACAAGCTAACGGGGGCTAGCTAGCGCTAGCAGCTAATTGTTTTGCTCCATCAGTGCAGAACTGCCACAGGTCCAATTCCACCTCGCTAAACCTCACCTCCAGCGCTACAACCAAACCACATTTTACACAATTATCTGAATCAATGAAGGAGGCAGAGGAGTAACAAAATCATGTGACTCACTGAACAGGAGAAAGGAGATCGAGAGGGAGAAGACATCGCAAGCTTCGGGCTATCATATGATGTAATGTCTAAACCAAGGTTAAACTGCATAAAACAGATTTTTTTTAAAAACTAGAACATACACTTACATGCATATTATCACGGTTCTTAACATTATTTTGAATTTAAAAGATTAAACATTGGTTAAATGTCATTACAAACGGGCTGCACGGTGGTGCAGTGGTTAGCACTGTGGCCTCACAGCAAGAAGGTTCTGGGTTCGAGTCCCGGCTTGGGCGTGGGATCTTTCTGTGTGGAGTTTGCATGTTCTCCCTGTGCCTGCGTGGGTTCTCTCCGGGTACTCTGGCTTCCTCCCACCGTCCAAAGACATGCAATTTGGGGACTAGGCTGATTGAATTCTCTAAATTGACTGTAGGTGTGGCTGTGAGTGTGAATGGTTGTTTGTCTCTATATGTTGGCCCTGCGATGGACTGGCGACCTGTCCAGGGTGAACCCTGCCTCTCGCCCGTAGATGCTGGGATAGGCTCGAGGCCCCTGTGACCCTTCCTAGTAAAGAATAAGCAGAAGATGACGATGGATGGGTCATTACAAACGGTGGCACGGGGGTGCAGTGGTTAGCCACAGAGCAAGAAGGTTCTGGGTTCCAGTCCCTGCTCGGAGTCTGCATGTTCTCCCTGTGCCTGTGTGGATTCTCTCCAGGTTCTCTGACTTCTTCCCACCATCCAAAGACATGCAATTGGGGACCAGGCTAATTGATTTTCTTTAAATTTAATGTAGGTGTGGATGGTTGTTTGTCTCTTTGTGATGGACTGGCGACCTGTCCAGGGTGAACCCTGCCTCTCACCCGTAGCTGCTGGGATAGGCTCCAGCCCCTCCACAACCCTTAACGGGAATAAGCGGAAGACAATGGATGGATGGATGGATCATTACAAACATAAATTCTAATACATGTTACACGGAGTGTGGTGTTAAACCTACTGTACTTGTAAAAAGTGTGGGATAACTTTTGTTGTGATTTGGCGCCATACAATTAAAATTGTCTTGACATGTACAACACTTTTGATTCCAAGTTTAGATTTGAAAAATAAATGGTGAATCACTGATAAGACACCAGTGGTAAAAATGGTGAATCACTGATAAGACACCAGTGGTAAAAATAAAAATGTGCTGTCCAGGAGAAAGACACACACAAGTTAAATTGAGAGAAATCTCCCAGAGGGAACCCACTCAAAGGGTAACCATAGATCCCATCAGGCTGTATGACATCATAAATATGAGACAGGTGGACAGTCAACAACCTCAGAGATGTCAGAAACATGACAAACAAGCGGTCCAGCACAAACACAGATTCTGATCCATAGTTAGACACATCCTCTATTATGCTGCTGAGCCTGAAGGTAGGATGAGTAAAGGGGTGTCTGAGAGAGGTTAAATAGACAAACTGTCCAGTTTAACAACAAACACGACTCAGGATTAATATTGCTGCTGTGACCTGGATTTGAACTAGGGTTGATGCAGCCACAACACAGTCCTAACCACTATACGGTCACGGCCTCCTCAATGGAAGCTTGAGCTGATATGTCTTTGTTTCATTGAGAGATCAAAGCAAATTTGTGTGCACAAAGACATGCATTGAGAAATCAAGGTGAGATTAAAGAAAGAATTCTGAGCTCAAAGACAAAACTCTGAGATCAAAGTGGCAGAACATAGAGGTTGCGGACGCAGCAATTGTCTTTGACCTCCCAATGAGGCAAAGAAATGCACTGAGAAATCGATGTGAGACTGATCCTAGAATTCTTTCTCCAAAGACAAAACTCTGAGATCAAAGGTAGAAGTTCCCCGAGGTTCAATTTTAGCTCAGACACTCTTTAAGTTTCTATGTTCTGCCACTTGTCATCAGGAGACCCAGTAAAAACCTCCACAGTTCTGCTGATGACACACAGCTGTACATCGCTGTGTCTCCTGAGGACTCAGGACCAGTTGATTTCCTTTTACCTGCATTTAGAGATCCAGTCATGGATGCAGAGACTCTCTCCAGCGTCTCAACCAGAAGAAAACTGAGGTCTTAATTCTTGGTCCTGAAGCTCTCAGAGAGAAACTGAGAGCAAAATTACAAACACAAGCACTTCAGCCCTCTCAACAAGTGAAAAACCTTGGTGTCACCTTGGATTCAGACCTCAGGTTTGAGCCACACATCAGAAACAGAACCAAAACAGCGTTTTACCTTTTTAAGAATGTTGTGGGAGTCCAATTGTCATGATCACAAAGGTGGATTTGGATTAGCTTTCCAATAGTCGGGTCCTGCAGCACCGGAGAGCTGAGGTTTCAGGACTGCACTTTCAGAACCACAGTTCCAGGACCCCCCATCGAATTGGATGATAGCAAACTACTACTTTCTAATTATAATATTAAAGGTCTTTCCAATTCCACCAAAGTGCTTTCGAACAAGTTATAGATTTTAAGTTCCATTCCACCAAAATACTGCTTCCTGCCCTTTAGTTTCTAACTATAGTATTAAAGGTCTATCACAATTCCACCGAAATAATTTCTCATTTATTATTTTAAAGGGTCATTCCACCAAAACACTACTTTCTACCAACTACTCACTCATATAACTAAATCATGGGGGGTTGCACTTTCATGCCTAACATAATGTCTGTGTGCAAAACACTAAAATGATTCCCAAACTCTCCAATACATTCTTTTCTTCTGTATATACAGTTTATCAAAATGACTGTTTCTGAACATACTCACATAGCAGATACATTGCAGCAGAATCAATACACTTCAAAATATATAATTAGCAGCTCATTCTGTGGTTTCTTATCCCTGGTCTGTCAAACTCAATGCAGCGCCACATTCAGGTGGACTTCTTGTCTTTTCGAGTTCAGGAAGCTGAATAAGGGAAAGTTTTTTAAGTTCCATTGCAGCCCTAATTTACATAATGTATCTTAGATGCTAAGATTTGTCAAATGGTAGAAATCACAGGACATGGAGTCTTTGCCTTCAGCTCCCAATTAGCTTTCCACCTAGCTGATTGGGAGCTGACTTCCAGCTAGCCTGTTTCTGTTGCTAATTTGCAGAAACAATCTGATTGAACTGAATGTGAGCCTAAATTGTAACAACTTGATGTAGTATTTGTTTGTGGTATTGTTGTTGGTTCTAAGTGGTAGGCACAATGGTCAAATGTTATTTGCATTGGCCAGGAATAATCAGCGAAACAGATTAATCTGTTGTCATGTACATTTTAAGAGAAGATAATTGTATTATGGGCTGCACAGTGGTGCAGTGGTTAGCACTGTGGCCTCACAGCAAGAAGGTTCTGGGTTCGAGTCCCGGCTCGGGCGTGGGATCTTTCTGTGTGGAGTTGGCATGTTCTCCCCGTGCCTGCGTGGGTTCTCTCCGGGTACTCTGGCTTCCTCCCACCGTCCAAAGACATGCAATTTGGGGACTAGGCTGATTGGATTCATAAATTGACTGTAGGTGTGAATGGTTGTTCGTCTCTGTATGTTGGCCCTGCGATGGACTGGCGACCTGTCCAGGGTGAACCCTGCCTCTCGCCCGTAGATGCTGGGATAGGCTCCAGCCCCCCCGTGACCCTTACTAGTAAGGAATAAACGGAAGATGACGATGGATGGATGGATAATTGTATTATGAAGTTGCATCCATTTGTAAAATAAATGTCTTTGCTCTATTGTAGCTGACCAAAGAAAGGCGCCAGCAGTAAAGAGGAGTTATGTCCCAGCGTCATGTGAGTCCAGTTCAGATGAATCCTCAGAACGAAGAAGTCAGAAACAAAGACCAAAGACTTCATCAGAATCAAAAAATGGCTCAGATGGATTGTCAGGCGCTAAGAAAAAGAAGCGAGGCAGGGGAGCAAGTGTGAATTCCAGAGAAGAGGAATCAGGTGAATCAAGACTCAATACAAAGAGATTCAAAAAGAGTGGCACAAGTAGAAGGTGAACCAGATGACTCTGCATCAATCAAAAGAAAGAAAAGTGTAAAGACTTACACAAGATGTAAAACATCTACGATCTCCATCTCAGTTAAGAAGAGTGACTTTCTGGTTGTAGCTGATGTTCCATAAGTAGATGGGTGCAAGAAATACCACCAAAAGAGAAACTATTGTATTTACTGTGGGGAACCGCAATCAAAAATTACACGCTATCTGGAACGTAAAATGGGGATAAAATGGATGTTTCTTGTGTAGTGATGTATGCAAAGAAGTCTGAAGAAAGGAGAAAGTAGCTGGATCTCCTTCGCAAGCAAGGAAATCGGGCACACAACATTGAGGCACTAACAAAAGGAGAAGGGACACTGGTACATTGTAAACTACCAAGCGATGGCAAGAGCAGTTCAGGTTTATCAGCATTGTTTTGCATGCTTTGGGTACTTCAAGTCTCTGTGGAAGCATGCGAAACGGTGCTCGCTTGCTCAAAGTGTTCGCAAAACATGACCTGGAAAAACAAGAATACAAACTCTGTGCTTCTGCTGAACCTAAAGATGTCAACATGGAGGTAGGGGCCCTTGTTAATGGCATGACTCAAGACCAAATTGCTCATGCAGTAAAAAAAGACATGTATATCATGAAGGTTGGAGAGGACATGTACAACCGGCAATGGGAAACTGCCTCTCAACAGGACAATGTTCATCAAATTATGCGAGGACTGAGGAGACTCTTGATCCTAGGAAGGAAGGTGACCCCACTGAAAATGATGAAGGAAGATATTAATCCACAAAACTTCCACCATGTGATTTGAGCTGTCAAAAAGTAGATGGCTTTGATGAAAAGACTAACAAGTTCAAGAAACCCAGCGTAGCCACAAAACTGGGGCGAAGCATCCAAAGAGCTGCAGATATCATGGAGGCTTAAGCTCTTTCATCCCAGAACAATGAAAAGAAGTGGGCTGTCCAAGAGTTTAGACGCATGTACAGTCATACCTGAAACCAGATGATCTCTTCTGCTGCACACCGTACACTTGAGTAGAAGAAATGGAACAAACCCAAGCTCATTGCGTTGGCAGAGGATGTGAAAAAAACTGCAAAAGTACATGACTGACAAAGAAAGAATATTACAGGCAGTTGTTGGATGAGAAAATCTCAAGGAATCAGACCATTCTTGCTAAAGTAATATTGGCACAGATAATCCTTCTCAACTGAAGGCGAGAAGACTAGGTCTCAAAGATGAGTTTGGAAGCATTTGTCACCAGGGACAATTCCCCATTTAATGAAGATACTGGTGAAGCGCTGACGTCGTTGGAGAAAAGGCTCTGCCAGCAGTTCAAACGTGTGGAAATTTGAGGGAAGCGTGGCAGGACGGTGCCTATCATCCTTACTCCAGTAATGTTGCAATCTCTGGAACTACTTGTGGAGGAGATAAGCTCATGTGGAATAGGTGAAAACATCCACTTATTTGTAGTCCAGGGTTTGAAACGAGGCTTAGGGGGTCTGACTGCATCCGTGAGTTGGCCAAAAAGTGTTTGGCCGAAAAAACTGAAGCTCTGTCATTGACAAAACCAAGAAAACAAGTGGCCACTCTGTCAAGAGTACTGCATCTAAATGACACCACACAGGAAGTTCTATCGCCTCCCCAAAGGGACTTTGCAGTTAGCTAAGATCAGTAAGAAGTTGATGGCCTGTGAACAAGGCAGACTGGCAGAGTTCAAGGGGAAAAGTCTGGACCAAATCTTGATCAACCAGCCCCAGTGGTAAGAAATGAATTGTAAGGGTAAAGTCGACTGTGCACCTGTGTAACTTTAATTCACGCATATTTCATTTGATACAATTTGCCTTTTTTTGCCATCGTGAAGACCAATCTGAAGTTATGAAGAAAGCTCTGGTGAGTCATCTGAAGATACTCCAGCAGGTACGTCTATGCCTCTGATTGGTGTGGTGGATCACAATCACATTTCCATTTTTTGTATTAATGCTAACATCCTCAATCTATACACAGTAATTCTGGCCATCATCAGTCAGACTGTATAGATGACTCGTCAAGCCACATACATAATTTTGTTACCTATGAATGTTTTCCAGGAGAGGAACCTGTGACTCGAGACAAGCATGACAAGGCAATTTTATTTGTTGCCCGTTTTCACAAACAGTTTGTCTCCAGGGCTTCACATGGCATCATAACAACATCCTCTACCCTGAGACCCTCACATCGACTGAGGAAAAACTCCACAGAAAACCCTTTTCTAAGAAAAGAGGGGTTTTTGTCTTCACAGCTGCAACAAGAAGTATAGCATGGGAACAGATGGTGCTGGCATGCGGTCAGACAGAAGATTCTGCAAAATAACACGAAGATCAAAAATACACACTTGCACGCATAAGCGATCACAGACGCACCTCCTTGTAACATAAAACTGGAGAGATAGTTAGATCATTGGACTTCTTGCCCCAATGCCAGGGACGACGCATCTGTGTATGCTGACTCCAGCATAGGGGAAGGCAATCTCCAGAGCTCTGTATTCTTTTCTGTTGATCTGAATAAATTCTACTGAACCAGAAGGTGTCCTCCCAAGATTTTGAACAGCGCAATATATACTCTGTGGGTGCTTCTGATTGATTAATGATGACTTATTGAAAAATTCCTACAACTGACAACAGGAAAAAAAAACAGCTATCAAGCGGTGACCTTCCTGAGACATCCATCAGCAGCGGGCCCATTTCAGGGCCCTCGGCAGTAAGTCTCCTTGACCTTCCCGGGGTTACAGCTGCCATTCCCCCGGCCTGTTGCAAACCTGAGCCCACTGCACCACACCGTTCTCCCCTTTCTGGTGCTTGCTGGTGATGGTTGTTTTCTCTCTTTCAGAGTACGATGGCCTCTTCTAGAGTCTCTCCAGTCTACTGTGAGGACGGTCCTCTCCTTCAAAAGCCGTATAAAAAGATCGCCGACCTCAAGGAGCAGAGCAGAGCAATCCAGCAAGCTAGCCGAGGACACCGTGGTGTGGGACGCTTCCTCTGCCTGCTCTCGTCCACCTTGCTCAACACCTGCCCGTGAGCCTTCCTGGTCTGAGGTGTTGGCAAAAAAAAGGGCAGAAAAAGGATGGGAACGCAGCCCCTTCCATCCCGGCTTTGAGCACCTCCAACCCCTATGATGTGCTGTCCATAGAGGAGTTTCCGGTCCCGGGGGCTGCTATTCCTGTGCCTCCAGTCCCACCCCACCAGGACCGTTACGTTGCGCCCGCTAGTGCTGTGGCTGTCCCTGCGCCAGTGGCATCAGGCCACCCCGCAGCTGGACCTCCTCTGCCCGCCATAAGCTCCCGAAAGAAGCGGTGCGCCGTCACTCTGGCAGCCTTCCCCACCACAAGTTAATGGAGATCCCTCCGGCCGGCAACAAGTCTCCTCCACTTCCCACCTCATCTTCATCCCAACATACTCGCCCACTGTTCCCCCCCGACTACGGCAATAATCGGGGACTCCACCGTGAGGTATATCCGCTTTTTTAATGCTGTTACCCAGTGTTATCCAGGCTTTACCGTCCCAGCTCTCCTGCAAAAACTCCCGGAGCTGCTGGGTTCAATTCCATCCTCAGTCGGGAGAGTGGTTATCCACCTGGGTTTTAACAATACTTCATACCGTGAGTCTGAGGTGACCAAGGAGCATTTTAAAAAACTTTTTAAATTTCTGAGCACCTGTGGAGAGCCTGTGTTTATCTCGGGGCCCCTCCCCTCCTTCGGCCGAGGCATTGGGCGCTTCAGCAGACTTCTCAGCCTGAACACCTGGCTCCACTCCGCCTGTCCTCGTGGGTTCGGTTTTATTGACAATTTTAATTTATTCTGGAACCGCTCCATGTTTTACAGAGCAGACGGAGTCCACCCCTCTCTCGGGGCAGCAGGGTACTCGGACACAACATTCTGCATGCTGTTCAGAGCGTGCACACACCCACACACACACCCACACCTGACTGACTGATTTCCCCCTCTTCCTTGGTGGTACCGCCACAGGTCACTACCTCCAACACTAGCTCCCCCTACCATCCACCTCCAGCATTGCCCCATCCCACTATCGTTTATCCTCTCATCCAACCAGTCTCATTAACAACACTTTCCCAGTCCACTTCCATATCTGGTATCCCAGTCCAAATCTCAAAGAGAGTTAATAAATCATCTAAACCACGGACCATTAACCCAGTTAATTTAATCCCTGTCACACCGGCTTCCATTTCTCAACATCACAATGACGACCGCACGTTCAGCACTAACATTAACTTGGCAGTGCTGAACGTGCGGTCTCTTTTCAATAAAACTTTTATTGTACATGACATGATTTTAGACAATAAATTAGACATTCTCCTGTTGATGGAGACATAGCTTGGCACTGATGCTCCAGTTGTTCTCACTGAGGCTTACCCGTCAAATTTTTAGTTTTTATTTTCAACAAGGGGGGGTAGAAAGGGAGGAGGCACTGCCTCAATTGCTAAAAACACACTGAACTCAAACAAGGTTTCTTCTAACAGTTACACATCATTTGAGTATCATGCATTTGTTTTTAGCAGCCCTCCTATCCTTTGTATCACAGTTTATAGACCACCCCACCACTCTAACTCCTTTATCAGTGAATTTTCAGAACTACTAACAATTATACACTCTACCTACAACAGGATTTTAATAACTGGTGATTTTAATCTGCATGTGGACAAAATCTCGAACTCAGTGTCCAGAGAATTTTTAAATGTCTTAAACTGTATGGATTTTAAACAGCACATCACACAGCCAACTCACAACGGGGGACACACCCTGGATTTGGTCATAACTTTCGGCCTCTCCACTGGTGTGTCCTCTGTTGTCGACCTGGCTGTGTCTGACCACTACTGTGTGTATTTTAACATCACCAGTTTTAACCACCTGGAGGCCCCGGTGAGAACGGTGAGGAAACGCCACCTAATCCCAGAAGTGGCTACAAATTTTATTGAGATTTTACAGAGCACTCCTGCTGCAATTTTACCTGCACCTTGTGATTTTATTGTGGACCATTTTAACAGTGCATAAAAAACAGCACTGGACTCAGTGGCTCCACCTCTAATAAAAACCATTAAAACAAAACCTTTACCGCCATGGAGAAATAATGATGAAATCAGAAACAAAGAGAAAATGCAGGAGTGCAGAACGAAAATGGAGAAAAACCAAACGAACTGTTCATTTTGAAATACTGCAGGAAGAACTCAAAAATTACAATAATAGAGTCAAAAAGGAAAGAACATCCCATTTTTCAAAACTCATCGCAGACCATGAAAAAAATTCCAAATTCCTTTTTTACACCATTGATCTTTTAACAAACTCCAATTTTCAAAAAATCTCTTAAGACCCCCACAGACGCCTTCTTTGAGGACTTTGCAGACCACTTCGGAAGTAAAATCGACAATATCAGATCCAGTCTTTTAACTCATCATCATGTGATTTTTAACACACCTGACCAGCTGCTTTTACCTGAGGAAACACAGGAGAGTTTTGCTCTGGTCGATAATCGGACACTTGGTCGAGTTTTCTCCAAAGTTCACTCAACAACCTGCCTTTTAGATCCAATTCCCACATCACTTTTAAAAACATTTTATAAGTTCTTTGAGGAACAGATTTTAAGGGTTGTAAATTGTTCTCTTCAGACGGGTGTCTTCCCTACTGCCTTTAAAACGGCGGTGGTGAAGCCCCTTCTGAAGAAGAAAAATTTGGATCCTGATGCTTTTAATAACTACCGACCTGTATCCAACTTACCATTTTTAAGTAAAATTTTAGAGAAACTGGTTCTTAACCAAGCAAATTATTTCTTAAATGGTAACAATATTTTAGAGAAGTATCAGTCTGGTATTAGGACGAACCACAGTACAGAGACAGCTCTTTTTAAGATTTTAAATGATATCAGGTGTAACGCTGATAAACAAAAACTCAGTCCTGGTACGACTGGATCTGAGCGCTGCCTTCGACACAGTAGATCACCAGATTTTATGAAACAGACTCAGACACCTGGTGGGCCTCTCTGGTACTGTTTTTAACTGTTTCAGTTCTTATTTCTCAGATTGATCTTCCTTTGTAAGTATGGATACCTGTTCCTCCAGAACACATGAAATTAAGTGTGGAGTGCCCCAAGGGTCAATTTTAGGTCCAATACTTTTTAATCTATACATGCTTCCCCTTGGGGACGTCATCAGGAGTCACGGCATCAGCTTCCATCGTTACGCTGATGATACGCAGCTGTACATCGCCGTGTCTCCTGATGACACAGGGCCTATTGAGACCCTTTTTAACTGTATCTTAGATATCAAGTCATGGATGGCAGAGAACTTCCTACAGCTCAACCAGGACAAAACTGAAGTTTCAATCATCAGTCATGAAGGCAAGAGAGAGAAACATTTACCAAAACTACAAGATTTTAAACCTTCACCATCTGTAAAGAACCTGGGCGTCATTTTTGACTCTGAGCTGAATTCCATTCCGTATATCAAGAACATAACTAAGATAGGTTTTTATCATCTTAAGAATATAGCCAGACTCCGCCCGTTCCTCTCTCAGGCCAACACGGAGGTGCTGATGCATGCTTTTATTTCCAGTCGTTTAGATTATTGTAATGCCCTGCTCTCTGGTCTTCTCAAAAACCCATCTATAATCTACAATTACTCCAGAATTCAGCACCACGTGTGCTGACGAGGACCAGAGGGTGGGAGCACATTACACCGGTTTTAAAATCGCTGTATTGGCTCCCCGTGTGCTTCAGGATCGATTTTAAGGTTCTTTTCGTAGTTTTTAAGTGTCTTCATGGTCTTGGCCCATCTTATTTATCTGAACTGCTTTTATCATATCAACCTTCACGAACCCTGAGGTCCTCTGGCACTGGCCTTTTCGTCGTTCCAAGAGTCAGAACAAAAAACGACAGGGAGACTGCTTTCAGCCATTATGGCCCAAAGTTATGGAACAGCCTGCCAGAGAACATCAGGAAACTGTCAATGTTTTTAAAAGGAGGCTCAAGACTCACCTTTTTAGTTTAGCTTTTAACTGATTTAACTGCTTTAGTCTCTTTAATCCTTTAATTTTAAGTTCCAGTGTTTCCTCGTGGGGGCCCTCCACACTGGGAGGTGTGTCTGGGCCGCCCGCGGGGGCGTCGTCCTTGGCATCGTCCAGGCCCGGAGAGCTGGGGGGCTCGGCATTATATGTGGAGTGTACCTGGTCTGTCCGGGTCGGGGGGTCTCGGTGGCGGCGCTCTCTGTGGTTGTGGGCTGTGGCACCTCCCAGTGTTGATGGCTCCCATAGGTGGTCTTTCCTCACTAGGATTTTCAGTGCCCTGCCATGTTTCTACTGACTGTCAGTGTGTGGTTGTGTGTGTGTGTGTGTGTGTGTGTGGGGGGGGGTGCGTGCATTCATGTATGTGGTCATGTGGGTTGGGAGGGGCGGGTTCTTAACATTTATTGTATTGCTTTGTATTGTATTTGCTGTTGAATGTTTTTATTTTTGTGAAGCACTTTGTGTTGCAATTTTATTGTATGAAAGGTGCTGTATAAATAAAGTTTGATTGATTGACACTCATGTACATTAGCATAATGCTGGACTCGATGGAAAAACGACACCCAAAATGCACACAACACGCAGCAGGGGTAGCAAAACTAATTCAAAAAACAGCACACATAGTGATGGGACACCCCCTAAGGGTACTCACATCACATAGCATTATAGCATATGTCAACTCACAGACATTCACCCTGACATCACTAAGGCAACAGAGACTCAGTAAAATACTGGAAGCACCAAACATCACATTCACCCATGAAAGAGTCAACATGGAGGATTGGATGGGAACCGGACCACTGCATGAGACACACAGACAGACAGATGACTTTATTAATCCCTTTTGGACTTTCCGCCAGGGAAATTGCAATCTCCTACACATTCACAGCACTGTTACCATCAAGGTAAAAAGTAAAAAGAATAAATAAATAAATAAGTAAATATATATACACACCCAACGATGGCTGTGTCATATACATGTGCGTGTGCCTGTGTGTACCTGAATGTGATTTTGTATGTGTGCATAGTAACAGGAATAATAATAATTATAATATTAATTATTATTATAACAATAATAATAATAATGATGCTATAATATGATATAATGATAATACAACATAACAATAATAAAATATAATAATAGTAATAATAGCAGCAGTCATAACAATAAATATGATGATATAATATAATATAATAATAATAGCAGCAGTAGTAATAATAGTAATAATAATAATGATATATACATTCTCTTTTATTGCACATGAGTGTCTGGTTGTTATCGGGGCAGATTATTGGTGCTCAGCCCTCTCCTACAGTCCTTCTGTTGGCCCCCCCCCTCCAGTGAGGAGTTTAACAGTTTGATGGCTCGGGGATGAAGGAGTTCTTCAGTCTGTTGGTCCTGCACTTGGGGAGGAGCAGCCTCTGGCTGAACAGGCTTCTCTGGCTGGTGGTGACAGTGTGCAGAGGGTGGCTGACATTGTCCAGGATGTCCAGCAGTTTGTCCAGAGTTCTCCTCTTTGCTACTGTTGCCAGAGGGTCCAGCTTTAACCCAACCACAGAGCTGGCCCTCGTATCAGCTTCTCCAGCCTGGAGAGGTCTGCCTTCGTCAGCCCCCCCCCCCCCCCCCCCCCAAGGACACCACAGCGTAGGACAGGACGTTGAAGACCACAGACTGATAAAACATCCACAGGAGCCTCCTGCAGATGTTGAAGGCTCTCAGCCTCCTCAGGAAGTACATCCTGCTCTGAGCCTTCTTGTACAGCTGCCTCGTGTTGCTTGTCCAGTCCAGCCTGTTGTCCAGCCACAGCCCAAGATATTTATAGGTCTGTATGACCTCGACCTCCTCCGTTCCTATCAGAACTGGTCTAGGTCTGGGTCTGTCCCTCCCAAAGTCAATGACCAGCTCCTTAGTTTTGGAGGTGTATAGCTGCAGGCTGTTGTTGTGGCACCAGGCAACAAAGTTCCTCACCAGGCACCTGTACTCCTCCTCTGCATTGTCCCTGATACACCCCACGATGGCTGTGTCATCTGCGAACCTCTGGATGTGACACAGTTCAGTTGTAACAGAAGTCCGCGGTGTACAGGGTGAAGAGGATAGGGGACAGTACAGTCTCCTGCAGAGCACCGATGCTGCTGACCACAGTGTCAGACGTGATGTCCTTCAGCCTGACGAACTGTGGCCTGTCGGTGAGGTCACTGGAGAGTCATTTCACTGACACCTGGGGACTCTCAACACTGATTGGTCCCCTTGACACAATGTCACCTGAATTTGTCGTGATCTTAGATGCGAATATGCGAAATTCGCATTGCGTTATTTGCGTCGCCCATTTGACCTGTGTGGGCAGGTATAGAGGGACGATTCCATCATGAACAATAATATTACCAAACAAATGGGTCTTTAGCTTCTTCTAAAGGTGTCCACAGTGTCCTCATGTCCAGTGGGAGAGCGTTCCAGAGTCTGGGAGCTGCAAACTGGAAGGTACAATCTCCCTCAGTGAGGTTGAATACCTGCGGTCAGTGAGGATAAGGGACCCCACAGGTATTGCTGAAGTGCTTTAAACTGCAAAGCACACAGCTAATCAAGCTGAGATCAACTGTTGTTGTGATCAGGATCATCTAAAGTCACCAAATAAAACCAAACAAATATATAAAATAAAACATTATAAAAGTAAAACAAATAACGCAGAGGTTTTTTTACACCAGAAGCCATACGGCTCAGTAAACCTCTGGTTTGACCCGTAGCAGGTCCAGTCTCCAGGGTACCCCCATCATTCTGCTTTTCAGTTGCAGGACATGGGGCAGAATCCCATGGCTCCATGGCAGAAGCACATATGGGAGCATCCGGTTGCTCTTCCCTGGCTGGACGTATGGGAGAGTCTGTTTGCTCTTCAGAAGTTTGCTGGACCTTCGGTTGAAGGTCCTGATTTTCCTGTTGCACACAGCTTTTTAAATCATTACGATTTCCCAGGATTTCCTTCTGAGCAATCTGACCTTCACCGTTCAGACTGTCAGTCTTTGTGGAGTCCTTGTCCTTCCTTGAGTCAAGGTGGGCCAATTCAGCAGTGAAGGTCTCTGTCTCCTGAGATGCATTAGAGACTCGGTTCCTCAAATATCCTTTTTCTGCCTCTCTCTCCTCATTCTGGGATTTCAGCTGTTAGAGTTTCCTATTCTTCTCAGTGAGTTTGTCTCTGATTTTGTTCATCTCTGCCTGGATGAATTTGAGCTCACACTTTAGGTCACACTTCTCCTTGTAAACTGTCTTCACCTCAAGCTGAAGATTGTGGATTTGTGAGTTCAGGTTTCTAATCTGAATCTGGTTCTCCTCCCTCACAGACTCAAGGTTGCCCACCATGGCAGACAGGTTCTCTACCACCTGATATGAAATGATCTTCTCTTGTCCAAGACAAGAAACTTGTCCACACAAATTCTGATTTTCTGTCCATCTCTTGTCACACAGAGATTGGAGCTGCTCAAGTTCAGTATTCTTCTCATTCAGGTTATCCTTGATACATCTCATCTCCACCTGTTCACTCTCCCTCAGAGACTGAACGAGGGTCAGCTCTTTTCTGAGCTCATTGTTCTCCTCCTGAGGGATCCTCCCTTCATGCAGAAGCCTGTGGACTGTTGCTTTCAGATCCTCAGTCTTAGCCTGGTTCATATCTTGGACTTTTTTGAGGTTGGCCACCACAGCAGTGAGGTTCTTTATCTCCTGGACTGCACTTCTATTCTCACATTCAAGAGCAGAAACTTGTTCCCTCAAATCCTCATTTTCTGCCTGTGTGTCCTCACACAGGGACTGAAGCTGCTCAAGGGCAGCTTTCCTCTCAGTCAGTTCCTCCTGCTCTGTCAGCCTTAGAGATGGAGGAGCAGAATCCCATTCACCAGGATCGTTGAGTGCATAAATACAGCTGGTACCGAGATGCACTAGACCTTTGAATGCTCCAACTAAACAACCCAGTGGAGTCATAGCCTTCTGTCCAGTGCTGATTTGAAGATATTGAGCCATCATTAAGTCTGACTTACGATGAATCTCCTGTAACTGTCAAGTGTTTTAAGTCCAGAACTGCCCAATAAATGTGGAGTCTGAATTCTTCTATAAAATGGGATGGCAATGACATAACTGACAAGTGACATCACTGACATGACTGGATGACTCCAGTCATGTGACTGGTTGGCTCCAGTCATGGTTGACTCCAGTCACGTGACTAGATGACAGTGGGGTGGAGCGGGGCTGCTCAGTTGCTGTGGAGGGGGAGGGGGAGGGTGGGCCATGGAGTAGGGAGGAGGCTGCTTAGCTGTTGCAGAGGGGGAGGGGGGTGTTGGAGGGTGGTATGAGGTGGACTGGCTGAACCTGTTGAAGAACTTGTTCTGGTCATTCGCTCTCTCCACCCCTCCCCCCTCCGTGCTGGTCCTGGCTTCGTGGCTGGTGATGGTTTTGACACCCTCCCAGACCTCCCTCATGTCGTTCTCCTTTAGTTTTTGCTCCACCTTCCTCCTGTAGGAGTCCTTTGCCTCCTTCAGGTGGCGTTTCACCTCCCTCTGTGCTGCTCTCATCTCCTCCTTGTCCTTTGTCCTGAAGGCCTTCTTCTTCCTGTTGAGGACATCCTTGACTTCCTGTGTTATCCATGGTTTGTTATTTGGATAACACCGAACAGTCTTGGTGGGGGCAACCACGTCTGCACAGAAGTGGAGGTAGTCTGTGAGACAGTGAATCATCCGATCTATGTCCTCCTCCTGTGCACCCAGCAGTACATCCCAGTCTGTGGTGTTGTCGCAGTCTCTCAGGGCCTCCTCTGCTGCAGGAGTCCATCTCCTGATGGTGCGGGTGGAGACTGCCTGTCTTTTGACCAGGGGGGTGTACTGGGGGAAATCACGTGACTGAACTCCCTCGGCAGGTAATATGGCCTCATGCTAACGGCTAGCAGCTCCAGATTAGGGCAACACAAAACCACCTTCTCTGAGACATGGCCAGGGTTACACCAACGGTTGTTGGTGTAGATAATAAGTCCTCCACCTTTGCTTTTCCCCACATGCCCTCATGTCCCTGTCTGCTCTCACCGCAGTGAAACCACACAGATCCACGTTAGCATCCGGTATAATATCGTTTAGCCATGTCTCCATTAGGATGAACAAGCTGCACTCATGGTAGATCCGCTGGTTTTCAAGAGCGACAAACTCGTCCATCTTATTCTGTAGCGAATTGATGTTGCCCATAATCACGGAGGGAAGCGATGGTTTGAAGCGCCTCTGGTTTCTTGCCAGCTGCACCTTTAGCTTAGCCCCAGCCTTGCAGCCTCTGTAGCGTCTCCGCAGCTCCACTGGGACGTTGTGTCTGTGTCTGTGTTTGAAGTTTTTAAGAGCCAGTAACTCCACTCTAGAATAGGCGAGAGTGCCGGCTCTTGTCTGTAAAATTGTCATATCCATAGGATATACGTTTAAGGAAATTGAGGTGAGCAAAGGAAACAAAAAGAACAATAGAAACAAAACAGTGCTCAGAGTGTTCGGAGTGGCTGCCGTTACCTACAGCGTCATCTTCCACCCATCCCTGTGTGAGTGTGAACACAAAGTACAAAAGGATGAAAAAGTACGACCAGATCTGAAAGCTCAACCATGAACAGATGCTGAAGAAATGTTCACAGACGAATGTTGCTACAAAGATGAAAAATGTGGACTGAAAGCAGGACACGCAGTGGTGAAGAAGGAAGTACCCAACTGGGTGACAATAGAGGCCTGGCAACTGCAAGGACAGCAAAAAGCAGAGGTAATGGCTCTCAAACTAGGAGAAGGAAAACAAATAAACATCTATACGGACTCTGCCTATGCCGCCGGAGCAGCACATGTGGAACTGGGACAATGGATCAGAGCAGGACTCCTCACGGCAGGTAAGGCAAGGCAAGGCAAGGCAATTTTATTTGTATAGCCCGTTTTCACAAACAGTTTGTCTCAAAGGGCTTCACATGGCATCATAACAACATCCTCTGCCCTTAGACCCTCACATCCACTGAGGAAAAACTCCATAGAAAACCCTTTTAACAGGGAAAAATCTGAGAAACCTCAGGGTGAGCAACAGAGGAGGGATCCCTCACCCAGGACGGACAGACGTGCAGTAGATGTTGCTACAGACAAGAAAACAGTTTACAATGCAGAATGTGGGAAACATGGAAATGTTAATAACAGCTGAAGAAGGAAGCTTCTGGTAGGGGAGGCAGGGAGAGCAAGCCAGCTTGATGGGGGACTGGATGGCAGACTGGTTCATGGAAGGGGAGTGCAGGCCGGTGTAACAGTAGGGAATAAGAGGGGGGGGGGTGATGCAGGCGGCGGTTGGGGCTCTGGTGGATCTGTGGAAACACAGAGAGACTGCGAGACACCAAGGCCAAACTACAAAGTGCAACAAGTAGTGGTAATGACAGTTCCAAAAATGTGCAGGGAGGAGAGGAGGAGAGAGGGGGAGAGGAGAGGAGAGGAGAGGAGGGAAGGGCTCCATGTAACCTGATGTGTCCCCCAGCAGTCTAAGCCTGTAGCAGCATAGCTATCAATGGTTCTGAGCTACCTGAACCAGTCCTAACTGAAGGCTCTGTCATAGAGGAAGGTCTGAAGCCTGGACTTAAATGTAGTTAAAGTGTCTGCCTCTCTGACCCATGGAGAGAGCTGGTTCCACAGTAGAGGAGCCCGGTAACTAAAGGCTCTACCTCCCAGTCTGTTTTTATTGATACTGGGAATCCCTAAAAGACCTGCATTCTGGGAGCGGAGTGCTCTGGTCGGACAGTAGGGACTAATGAGCTCTTTCAAATAGGATGGAGCTTTATCATTGAGAGCCTTATAAGTCAGCCGAAGGACTTTGAAGTCGATTCTAGATCCTACAGGAAGCCAGTGGAGAGAAGCTAAAGTGGGAGAGATGTGTTCTCTCTTCTTAACTCCCGTCAAAACCCTCGCTGCAGCGTTCTGGACCAGCTGGAGACTCTTTAGAGAGTATTTAGGACATCCTGACAAGAGAGAGTTGCAGTAGTCCAGCCGAGAAGTGATAAATGCATGCATCAGTTTTTCAGCATCACTCTGGGAAAGGATATTCCTAATCTTAGCGATACTTCGCAGATGGAAGAAGGCGGTCCTAGTCACATGCTTTATGTGGGAGCTGAAGGAAAGGTCCTGGTCAAAAATGACCCCAAGGTTCCTTGCAGTTGTACTCGGAGTTAGGGTGATGCCATCTAGAGTAGAGATCCGATTCAAGAGTGTGTCCCTGTGGTGTTTAGGTCCAAAAATGATTACCTCAGTTTTATCTGAATTGAGCATTAAGAAGTTAGAGGACATCCAGGATTTAATGTCTTTCAGGCAGTCTTGCAGATGAGTAAGCTGGCTTGTGTCGTCTGGCTCCATCGACAAGTAAAGTTGTGTGTCATCTGCATAACAGTGGAAGTTGATCGAGTGCTTCTGGATTATGTCACCTAATGGGAGCATGTAAAGAGTGAAGAGAATCCGTCCTAAAACTGAACCCTGTGGTACACCATATGTAACTCTGCTATACTCCGAATGGTCATTATTAACATTAACAAACTGAAACCTGTCAGATAAGTTGGACTTAAACCATTTTAGGGCAGTTCCTTTAATCCCAATGTCATGGTCTAGTCTCTGTAGCAGGATGCAGTGGTCGATGGTGTCAAATGCAGCACTGAGGTCCAAAAGGACAAGCACAGAGACAAGACCTCTGTCTGAAGCTATAAGAAGATCATTAGAGACTCTGACCAGTGCTGTTTCAGTGCTATGGTGTTCCCTGAATCCAGATTGGAAGGCTTCAAAGAGCTCGTTGCTGTGCAGATGTTCATGTAGCTGCTCCAGGACAACCTTCTCAAGGATCTTGGAGATGTAGGGGAGGTTGGATATTGGCCTATAGTTGGCTAATACATCTGGGTCAAGAGAAGGTTTTTTAAGTAAAGGGTTGATGACAGCCACTTTAAAGGCTTGTGGCACATAACCTGTGACTAAGGAAAGATTAATTTGATTTAATATAGAAGTGTTGACTAGAGGGAAGGCATCCTTGAGGAGGCTTGTTGGGATGGGATCCAGCAGACAAGTGGCTGACTTGGAGGAAGTGACTGCAGAAGTTAATTCTGACAGGTCGATGGGGGAGAAGCTGTCCAAGTATGCACCAAGTCTGGGAGGTGCTTCTATGGGGACTGTAGTCTGTCCTCCATTACTGGCAATCTTCGTTCTTATATTCACAATCTTTTCAGTAAAGAAAGACAGGAAGTCGTTACTGCTGAGAGTTGGGGGATGCATGGCTCAACAGCACTATGGTTCTTGGTGAGCCTGCCCACGGTGCTGAAGAGGAACCTGGGGTTGTTCTTATTCTTTTCTATCAGGGACGAGTAGTAAGCGCTTCTGGCATTACGGAGTTCTTTTTTATATATGAATAAACTCTCCTTCCAGGCTTGGCGGACTTCCTCGTGCTGGCTGGAATGTGTCTTCCTTTCCAGTTGTCTGGTCTTCTGTTTTAAGGCACGCAGCTCTGGGCTGTACCAGGGAACTATTCTTTTCTGGTTGATAACCTTCTTCTTCAGGGGAGCTATGGCATCAAGTGTCCCAAGGAGTGCTGCTGCAGTGCTGTCCACAAGATAGTCTACCTGCGAGGGGGTGAAATCAGCATAACTGCCCATTATACCACTACAAGGTGTGGCAGCAAGCTCTGCTGGAATAAGCTCCTTAAATCTAGAAACAGCAGTGTCAGATAGACATCTACTGAAGCGGGACTGTTTCCCAGGTAGGATATAATTTGTTAAAGTAAATTCAAATGTAATTAAGGAGTGATCAGACAAGACAGGGTTCTGAGGAAGAACTATGATGCGGTCAGCTTCTATTCCATAAGTGAGTACTAAATCAAGGATGTGATTAAAAGTGTGAGTGTGTTTGTTTACCCTCTGACAGAAGCCAACAGAATCAAGAAGCGACTTAAACGCAGTGGCCAGAGAATCATCATTGACGTCCACATGGATGTTACAGTCAGCCACTATAATGACTTTGTCTGAGTTCAATGCCAAGTTAGACAGAAAGTCAGGGAATTCTTCTAAGAACTCAGAATAAGGTGCAGGAGGACGGTACACCACAGCAAGTAAGAGTGGTTTCTCTGCTTTCCAGTCTGGGTGGGAAAAGCTGACAATAAGGCTCTCAAATGAGTTATATGAACTGTTAGGTCGAGGGTTAAGCACCAAATTTGACTGATAGATTGCAGCTACTCCTCCTCCTCGGCCAGTGGTGTGAGGTACATGGTAGTTAATGTAACCAGGAGGGGAAGATTCGTTTAAAATAACATACTCATCTTGCTGCACCCAGGTTTCAGTGAGTGCTAATACACCAATCTGATAATTAGTAATTAAATCGTTCACTAGGAGAGACATGGATGCAAGAGATCGAATATTAAGCAAACCACATTTAATAGTTGTATTGGGTTGATTTGCTGGAGCAGTTGTTTTAATTTTAACTAAGTTGATATAAATTACTCCTCCAGATTTGGGTGCAGGCTTATACAGCCTCAGGGCAGACACAGTTTCTATAGGGTGGGTGGGTGACAACACGAAGGAACCAGCAGAGGGGCGTGTTAAACTGCAGCTCTGCCTGCTGGTCTGAACTCTGGTTGCTTGTCAGGGATTAGTATTGCTAATAAATTGGCCTATGTTCCTAGATAAGAGAGATGCACCATCCAAAGTAGGATGGACGCCATCTCTCCGAATCAGACCAGGCTTTCCCCAGAAGGAGCTCCAATCGTCTATGTAAGCCACGTTGTCATCTAAGCACCACCTAGACATCCAGCGATGGAATGAATGCATGCGGCTAAACATGTCGTCACTCGCTAAATTGGGCGGCGGGCCAGAGAAAATTACGGAGTCCGACATTGTTTTTGTGTAGTTGCACACCGAAGCCATGTTAACTTTAGTTCATTCCGACTGGTGTAGCCAGGTGTCATTAGCGCCGACATGTATCACAATCTTACTGTATTTAACCTTACGTTTTGCCAGCAGCTTTAGCCTCAACGTCGCCCGCTCTGGCCCCTGGGATGCACTTTATGCTCGCTGGAGTCTCTACCTTCACGTTGCGAAGAACAGAACTGCCAATGACTAATGTCGGCTTCACAACGGGGCTGCGAGCAACAGAGCCGACATGAAGAGTTTCACTCTCAGCGGGTGTGTCGCTGAGTGGGGAAAAGCGGTTGGAAACATGAAGGGGTTGGTGGGCAAACACGGGCTTACTGCGTCTTGGTTTCCCTCGTGATGTCACCCAGCGGGACTGGCTAGTTCCCGGCTGCTCGGGAGCTGCGGGGGAGCTGCTAGCCGTGGCTAGGCTAGGTGGCTCCGCACCCGCTAAGGTGGACTGAGAAGCTCCTGAAGGTAAAGGACTAGCGCTAGCTTCCATGGTGCGGAGCCGAGTCTCTAACTCACTAAGCCTCGCCTCCAGGACTACAAACAAACTACACTTTTTACACGTACCATTAGCACTAAAGGAGGCAGAGGAGTAACTAAACATCTGGCACATGGAGCAGGAGAGGGAGGGAGAGGGAGAGGTGGGGGGAGAGGCGGAAAGAGAGAGAGCGGCCATAGCTAGTATGCTAAGGTGAGCTAGTGGACCTGTGGCAAATATAACAAATAGAACGAGGAATTTCAGAGCAAAGTCCTGCTAAAGACTTAAGTGACAGAAACCTTTGTATTACACCAAAACGTCGTATACAGTGGTGCTTAAAGCGATTAAGTTAGCAGTACACCTGAGGGAGGATTGAGAGAGTCGAACAACACAGCGACAGTATTACAGGCAGGAAATGACGTAACACGCTCACCGGTATCGGGTCAGCCACCCAACAAACCAATTAAACACAAGCGGGAAATGAGAGAATTAGCAGAAGCTCTGCAATTTCCCCAGGAAGTGGCTATCATAAAGTGCAAAGGTCATGACACAGCCACTACAGAAGTAGCAACAGGGAACCGAGAAGCAGACGCGGCAGCGAAGAAAGCAACAAGTTACCTGCCCCAACTACAAAAATGGTCCACAGGTCACACTGACTGACTTCAGCCGATGTCAAAAGGGGGCCTCACCACAGGAAAAGACAACATGGAGACAGAGAGGAGGACTTGAAACTGAGGGGCTCTGGGGAGGGCCTGATGGATAGTTAATACTGCCACCTGGAATCAGAGAGCGGGCACTGGAAGACACAGAATCAGTCATGTGGGAGCGGCTCAGATGAGTCAAAATCTGAAAGAATGGTGGCATCCGTTTTTATCTGACATGAGAAAGAATTGGGTAAAAAGCTGTTCCATATGTTCCCTGTACAACTCTAAGCCAACCATCCAACCCGAGACAGGTATGTTTCCGCTGGAGACCAGGCCAGGCAGGGAGATAGTGATAGACTACACAGACATGGGGATGACGGTCAGAGGGTACAGGTATGTGTTGATGTGTGTGCATGGGTTTTCAGGATGGCCAGAGGTTTGGCCAACAAAGGAGGATAGCAAGTCAGTGGTGAAGTTTTTGATGAATCAATACATTCCTTGGCACGGTTTCCCACAGAAAATTAGATCAGACACATTTCAAAAACCAACATCTACAACAGGTGGAGGCAATGATGAGGTTGAAGCACTCGTTTGGCACCGTGTATCACCCTCAATCACAAGGTAAGGTTGAAAGAATGAACCAAACCATCAAACAAAGATTGGCTAAAATCTGTGCGCAGACTAATTTAAATTGGTTGGATGCTCTACCGTTGGCTCTAATGACAGTTCGATGCTCTGTTAATCAGGGAACAGGTTACACCCCATTTGAACTCTCCACAGGAAAGCACTTCCCAGGACCAGGCACAGGCCTGCCACCAGTGGAGCTGGAATTCGAAAGAGGGCACAAAGCATATTTTACTGAACTTCAATCTCTCAGATTTCTCCAAACAGGTCCGGGACAAAAGACAGGCGAAGGTCGAGGGCATCCTCCCCATCGCTGACTGGGTCCTGCTGAAGGTCATCAAGTGGAAGTGGTCTGAACCCAGGTGGACCGGTCCATTCCAGGTGACTGAGAGGACGTCCCAAGCGGTGCGGCTCAGAGGGAAAGGAGACACGTGGTACCATTGGAGCCAGTGCGCAGCGGCAGAGGAACCAGGCAGATCGGTCCAGGACATCCACGCAGACCGTCAAAGACGGTGCACTGACTCGGCTGAGTCGAAATCAAACCCTGACCTAAACAAAGGGGCAAAATAATCCCCAGTCAGTGGCAAGGTCACAGGGCAGTCGACCCCTGTGGCTGAGAGAAAGAAGAAAGAAGATACCACCCAGAATGGCCGACAACATGAATGATGGACAATTGTTTGTCTGTCCTCACAGGCAGCATGGTGTTTTAACTGCTTAAAGCTGAATCAAGTGTATTAAAAGTTTCTTGGCATTCCTCTATTAATTGACGAGCCAGAAGATCCTGAGGAGGAAACAGATTTTCAATGGTACTAATTAGAGTGATCTCCTAAAGTAGAACAAAAGGGGGAATTGTGAGATGATGAGCTTTTGATCATGTTCTGTTCATATGTCACCACCATATCAGGAGTTGATTGTGTATAAGTACATGACGTGATTGTTTGTATAAAGTTGTGCAGGCTGCTAATCGCACCTGAACTGTCAAGGCATGACAAAAACAACAGGACAAGACGACCTGACGGTGCAGGAGGCAGGATATATGTGATATGCATGAGTGTAAAATTACGCATGCAAAAAAGGTGTGGCTTCAAGTATATATTTACTGTCTATTAATATCTTATTCAGACTCTCTGCTGCACTCTCACGGTGCATGTAGTGGGGTCTCCAGATATATCTGTGTCTGCTTTGCTGTATGAAATAAAGTGTTGATTTGTCTAAAGCAAATGACTCCAGTTGATCTCTTCTCATCAACGGACCGGGTGAAGTCGGCATACTTCAACACAGGTCAGAGCATTAAGCAGCACATTAACATAAGTACACACCCTGACACTCATAGCAATGCTGATAAACCAGTTATCACATATCGTCAATGCATGCAATTAACATTAGAAGCTAAACCACCACCTAAAGTGACTCTCAAAATACACATGCACACACCTGAGGTTAAGCTTATGCCATTGACTGCTGAAGAGGAAGCATTGCTTTCAACAGTACCTGATATTTTGTGGGCTCAGAGTAAGTTTGATTTCGGAAACATAAAAAGGTGCATCTCCTGTTATTGTCCGACCAAAGTCAAATTACAGACCTTATAAAAGACAGTATCCACTAAGCCCTGAAGCAAATCAAGGTATTGTTCCTGTCATTCAGTCTCTCACAAATCAAAGTGCCATTGTGGAATGCCCTGATTCACCATGTAACACCCCCATCTTGCCTGTAAAGAAACCAAATGGAAGTTGGAGACCAGTCCAAGATCTTAGGGCAGTAAATGAAGCTGTTCAACATCCAGCTCCAACTGTACCTAATGTAGCAACGTTAATGTCACAGGTTCCGGCAGATTCTTGTTGGTTTACAGTCGTTGATTTAGCAAATGCATATTTTAGCATTTCTGTTCACCCTGTCTCACAATTCTGGTTTGCTTTCACTTTCAATGGTAAACGTTACACTTGGACGCAAATGCCACAAGGTTTTGCCTCCAGCCCCACTCCGTTTACTGCAACTGTGGCTGAGAACTTGTCGCATTGGCAGCCAGTGTTTGGCAGTACACTTATTCAGTATGTTGATAATCTTCTGGTGTGTTCTTCTACACAAGAGAATTGTCAGGCTGATACAGTGGGACTGCTTTGTTTTCTGGCTGAAAATGGTCACAAAGTTTCAAAAGAAAAGCTGCAGTTTGTTGCACAATCAGCGCGTTATTTTGGCCATATTATCACTCCAGAGGGGCGTAGATTAGGTCCGGACCGCATCCAGGCCATCTTGGATGTTCCAAAGCCACAAACAAAAAAGCAAATGATGTCTTTTTTGGGCTTAGCAGGCTATTGCCGTCCATGGATTCATGATTTTGCGGAGATTACCCAACCCCTATATGATATCACACATGGGGGGAAACATTTGACTATGACTGACTTGTTGACTTGGACTCCTGAGGCAGAAACAACTTTCACTGTCTTAAAACAAACTGTATCTGGCTCACCTTGTTTAGGATTACCAAATCCTGCAACTCCTTACAACCTCTTTGTTTCTGAACGTGATGGTTTTATGTCGGCAGTTCTTACACAGTCCCATGGTGACAAACAGTGTCCCATTGGTTATTATTCAAAGCGACTTTCCATAACAGAAAGAGCTATGATAGCGTGTCTAAGAGCTGTAGCAGCCACCACTGAAGCAGTTTTGGCTACAGCTGACATTGTTGCTATGTGTCCTCTTGTTGTGCATGTTCCACACGCTGTCCACTCTCTCAGTCTTCAAGCAAAAACCGCTCACCTAACACCAGCAAGATTGTTGCACTGGCAAAATGTCCTACTAACAATGTCGCATGTAACCTTAAAACGCTGTACGGTTCTTGACCCATCCACACTGCTTCCTACAGCTGAGGATGGAGAACCTCTTTCTTGTCTGGAGGTGGTTGGCATTGTGTCAAAACCATGTGATGCAATGTTTGATACACCTTTGTCTAACCCTGACTGTGTGTTGTTCGTAGATGGCTCTGCCCCGAAGAACCCGTCTGATGGTTCCTCGTGTGTTTCTTATGCCATATGTATGGGACATAGTGGAGTTGAAAGTGCCCGGTTGCCTAGTCATCTATCTGCTCAGGCAGCTGAATTGTTTGCATTAACGTGTGCTTTCATTCTAGGTAAAGGACAAGCAAAGTCTTCACAGATTCCCAATATGCATTTAATGTTTGTCATAACTTCCATGCGTTGTGGAAAAACCGTGGTTTCCTTACCTCTACAGGTAAACCCATTGCTCACAAAACTCTTATTATTAATCTTCTGTCTGCATTACTGCTACCAGCCTCAATACCAGTATGCAAGTGTCCAGCTCACACAGGGTCGGCTGACCCAGTGTCACAGGGTAATGCAGCCGCAGATACGGCTGCAAAATCTGCTGCTCTCTCACCTGTCTCCCCCGTTTTGCAGCTACCCTTGTCTATCCAGAATAACATTTTTTCTCTTAATAATGTCTCTTTGCTTTAAACAGGAGCTGATGCTGGAGAGAAAGCATTTCGGAAAAAGAAAGGATGTAGTGAACTCCCTACTGGAGTCTGGGTGAACAGTGGTGGTCAGGACCATGAATCAATTTAGCTAAGAAAGGGAATAAGGATTTTGGGAGTACTGGGAGACCATGTATCAAAAGGGAGGATGATGGATATTGTAAATAAATTATGGTATGCACCAGGATTTTCAGCATTTGCTGAAAATATTTGTAAAAAAATGTTTAATTTGTGCAACACGTAATATTGGCAGAGGTGAAACAATGCCTTTGTCAGCACATCCTAAACCAGAGGGTCCTTTTGAACATTTGATGATGGATTTCATCTAACTTAATCCATTTTGAAAACATGTCAACAATGACAAGGCAAAATTTATAACCCTTGCATGGAGTGAGTGTTTTCCATGTAGACATGCTACAGCTGCGTCAGTTGCTAAAGCATTGTTGTGGGAAGTTACCCCAAGATGGGGACTTCCATCCATGTTAATCAGTGACAATGGATCTCATTTCGTTAACAGTGTGATTAAAAATCTTTCAGAAAGCCTCCAAATAAATCTGAAAACACATTGTGCCTACCACCCAGCTAATGGAGGGGCAGTTGAAAGGGCTAACCAGACTTTTAAAACAAAATTGACAAAGTTAATGGCAGAAACTGATCTTTCATGGGTTGAAGTTTTACCACTCACACTGATGTTTATGAGCGGTCGTCCACATAGGACAACTGGACTCCTTATGAGATACTTACCGGGCGTCTGATGCGAATGACTAACACCCTTTTCCCGCAAAATGGTTTACACTGACAGGAATGGATGATGACATGTTAAGATACTGTTGTTCACTCAACCATGTTTTGAAGCTTATCTTCCTGAAGGTGAAAGCAACCTTTCCTGAGCCTACAGTAGTGCAGCTCCACAACATCCAACCGGCAGACTGGGTGCTAATGAAGGATCTAAGGATACTCCCACTACTTCCGCTCTCCTCTGACAGCAGACGCTTTTTGCTTTGCTCCTGCTCCCTGCTTCGCTTTATTTGTGCTGCTGCTATCTTTTCCTTTTTGTGGAATTCTGGTCCTGGTAGCAGTATATCATCTGGAATTTGTGGATTAAGTTGCCTCAAGCCATTTTCAAAGGTTTTTATAGCTTTTTTATAGCTAACGACTGAGTGAGTGAACGTGGCCCACCATCAACTCAAGCCTACACTACAGTGAGTGGATAGAGCCGAAGCTAACTAGCATCAGGATGCAACCCTTCTCCACTGATGATTTCCACAAACTTGTGCAGAAGATCACTGTGCTGGAAACCCAAATCCATATGTGGCAGTACAGACAGCTGTGAGCTGTCATGCCTAATTGGCAATTGCACAGCCAACCACCGGAGGCGCCCTCACTCATAAGAGGGGCGATTCCCTCCCTGCCCCATCTCTCTCTCTCTTGCTGCTCCTGAGGGGTGACGTCATTTCCGCGCCGGATGTTTTGCTTCGGACAGGTAACGCGGCTTGTCTGCTCACCTGCTGCTCTTGGCTCACGTAGCATTGAGCTAATGATCGTGTATTGTGCTGCAGAGCGGCCGATTTGGTGCCCTCCAGGCTCGTGTGTGTGTCACCTAAATGGCCTCCTGTGGTAAGTTTCTCCCTCTTTGCCTGTTATCGTTACTGATCATTAACGCGGCTAACGTTAGCCTGATTGTAGGTGGACGCTGGTAGCTGCGCGGTACTCCCTCTTCTGGTGTGCGCGTGTACTAGTGGTCAATCCGCTAACTGATAGCCAGCCCTCAGCCAATGGTGTGCGAGTGACGGCAGCACCAGCAGAACGGGCCCGCGGCTTGAACTAAGCGACTAACGCGCCATCTACGGAGGACTGCTGCTGCTTTGTCTCTATTACATTTTGTTTTTTATTGTTTTGTCTCCTTTATAGTTTGTTTCCTGCATTGTTTTGCCATTGTTGTATTTTGCTTTCTGCATTTCCTTGTTTCTGTTTTCTTTTTGTTTTCTTTGCTTGCGCCAAGGTTTTATCATCTTCCTTGTAACAATTTTAATGTAATGACTGAAATGTGGGGTTAGCCTCCCCCCCCCCCCCCCACCCATATTGTTTATTTCTGTTTTGTTATTTCTGGCTTAATTTGTTAATTTCTTGGGTTTTGCCATCTTGGTAGAACAGTGGGTTATTCTTTCAGCCTTTGTCTTTATTTCTTTTGTTTGTAGTTTGTGTTGTGTAGTTTCTGATTTGTATAATTTTTGGATATTTGTTTGTTGAATTTTGTTGCGACCCCACTAATTTCTTTTTGTTTCTCCTTAGTTGCTGAGGTCCGGTGGTGGTGGTGACCTGGTGGCGGGGACCCCCCTTCCCCCTTTTGTGTGCTGTGCTCCCCTGGGTTTGGGGTATCCTCACAGTGTGTGTGTGCTGTGTGTGTGTGATTGTCACTTGTGTCTAGGTGTTTATAATTTGGGATCCTCCGCATGAGTCGGTAGGCCATGCACCCTGGTAAGCCTCAGCTTTAAATTAGTTTCCCTCCTGACTTGCCCGGTGAATTTGAATGAAACCTATCTCCTGGGGCGAAACTCCCCAGGTGCCGTTGTCGGTTTAGCTTATTATCTGAACAAAAACTCTTGTACTTCATCACCCCCGTCTCGCCACACATAGGTTAGAAGTAAATGTGGAAGTTAACAGACTCTGTGGAAATGAAACCACTCTGCATTTTACACAAATGAGTGGACAAGAGAATGCTATCAAACAGCTACTTAGCACAGATAAAACTGCAAAGAAGCCGGAGAGTTATGATCTCTGCAGTAAATCTTCTGATGAAAGTCCTCCCTGGAACAGCCAAGGAGCGAAGCCAAAGAAGGAATCTGCTCTCTTGAACATGGAAGGACGTTTAACAGGCAGAACCATCCACCCGGAAATCTCTGATGCTACTGGCTGGCCAGTGCTACCATCTACCTCCTCATCAACACCAATGCAAAGCAGGACAGTCATGGATAGCTGCTAAAGGAAAGATGACAAGCAAGCAACCCGTACAACAGCCTGTTCTGATCCGCAACAGATATGCTGCACTACTGCAAGACTCTGCATCTCCATCCGATGAACAGGAAAACCTCTCATCACCACAGAGAAGTGTAAGGTCTGAACATAAATCAGAAGCTAGCAGGCCGCAGGCCAAGCTAACAACTGGGCCCCAAACTCTGATTGTGGGAGATGCCGCTGTCAAAGATCTGAGATTCATGTGCAGTAAAAACACGAAGGTTCTCTGTTTTCCGAGAGATATGGTTCCTGACTTGACAGCAAGAATCCCTGGTATTGTTGCAGCAAATACGACCGTTAAAAAGATCATTTTGCATGCGGGGATGAATGACATTCTAATCGACAGTCTGAAGTGCTTCAACAAGATTTCACTGATCTGCTGAGCACAGTCAGCTTTCTGGGTGTCGAGGTCTTCATTCGTGGCCCCCTTCCATCTGTCAGAAGAGGTGCTGAGAGATTCAGCAGGTTGATGGCTCTGAACACATGGCTATCTACAGCATCTGATGTCCATTCCATGCACTTTTTTGACAATTTTAGTTTCTTCTGGGACTGCAGACATCTTTTCAAGAGAGATGGACTCTTCCTAAACAGGTCAGGAGTCAAACTGTTTATGTCCAACATATCTTTCTGCCTGCGTCATCAATCTGTTCCTTCCACCAAGGACAAGGTGATACAGACAAGAGATGAATGTCATCAGGATGGAGCACAACCGCTAGCTGACATGAGATCCAGTGATGAGAGACGTCAGGGTGAACGAAAGGAGGATTCCCCATGTCAGGGCGAAGAGGAAGAGGATTCTTTGCCTTCAGCACCAAAAAGTGCCTGTGATGGTCCACCTTCTACACCCCTCCAAACTCCACCAAGGTCACCATCCACTGTGAGCACGTTGTCACCCTCATTATCCCCCTCATGGATTTCACTGACCACATGAACAAGCTGGTCATTGCTGGGACACAACTCACCCCCCGCCCCACTGCAACTTTCTCTCCTCTCATTCCCCTGCAACACCCTCGGCCTTCTGTGAATTTAAGACGTGCCCCACCCCCACCGTCCACATACAGGCATCAGACTGAAAATGAGCATCAGACTCATCCTCCACAAGCTGATAAGAGTTCAGCACACTTAGATCTCTCTGTCCCTGACTGCTGATGTGTTCTGGGTCCAATGATGTCACTCCTGACTATTCCCAGCGAAAGTCGGGGCCCAGCATACTGGAAGCTTCCTCAGTTCACGTTATGACTGGCAATAGAAAAAGAATGTTTAATTTGCCAAGAAACAGGGTAATGTCAAATTTAACATTCATTCCATGTCAACCACAGTCAGTACACGGTCCTATAGATACTGCTTCTAACATATCAAAGCTAGCAGTATTAAATGTCAGGTCATTAGCAGGCAAATCATTTCTAATCAGTGATTACATTATACAGCACAACCTGGACTTCATGTTCCTTACTGAAACGTGGTTAAGCCAAGACAACAGTGCAGCAGTTCTCACTGAATCAGCGCCCCCTAACTTCAGTTTCATAAGTGAAGCTAGAGTGGATAAGAAGGGAGGTGGAGTTGCAGTTTTGTTGAATGAAACCCTCCAATGCAGGAGGATGTCATATGGAAGTTTCACCTCCTTAGAGTATGTTTCAGTTCAGTTGAGAGCCTCCTGTCGTGCAATATCATCAACCATCTACAGGCCCCCAAAACATAATGCACTGTTTTTTGATGAATTTTCCAAACTATTGTCTATTATTTGCATTGAGTTTGACTGTGTTAGTCTAGTGGGGGATTTTAACATTCATGTTGATAATGTGAAAGATGGATATGCAAAGGAACTCTTAAATACTCTGGATATCTTTGGACTCTCCCAGCATGAAACAGATCCAACACATAACAAGGGCCACATATTAGATCTAATTATCTCCAAGGGTCTGAACATTTCTGATGTTGTGGTGAGTGATGTTGCTCTTTCTGATCATTATTGTGTTCAGTTTAAAATGACTATCCCTGCCAATCTTTGCAAAAGTGAAGCAGAGGTGATAAGAAAGTGGTCTGGTAACAACAGCACTGGTACATTATTCACTCAGGCTTTTACATCATCAACAACTCTGCCCTTAGCCTCAGTCAATGACCTTGTTGATAGTTTTAGCTCCAGTGTTATGAATGTTATGGATGCCATTGCTCCAATTAAGACCAAAGTTATATCTGGCAGAAAAAAGTCACCATGGAGGAGCGCCATTCTGGTAAAAGCTCAAAAAAGAAAGTGGAGGCAGGCTGAACGCAGATGGCGTAAAAACAAACTCCAGGTGTACTATGACATTTATGGAGAGAGTCTTCACATTTATAACAAAGAACTGAAAAAGGCAAGACAGTCGTTTTTCTCTGAGATGGTCAAAAATAACACCTACAATGCCCGCACCTTATTCACTGTTGTCGACAGACTGACAAACCCTTCGGCATCTATTCCTGCTGAACTGGTGTCCAACAAGTCATGCAATGACTTTGCAGCCTTTTTTACAGATAAAATTCAGAAGCTAAGACAAACAATATGTGGCTCCTCCAAAAGCAACTTAGTTATGTCACCAGTGCCTCCTCAGTTTCTCAGAAATCTAGAAACATTTCAACTTGTAGACCATGCAACTCTGACAGAAACGGTTCAGAATTTAAACTCCATGACGTGCTGCCTTGATATGATGCCTACAAGCTAGCAAGCTTGTAGGCATCATATCAAGTGTTTTTCATTGTGTTTCATCAGATGTATTGAGGATAGTAAATGCTTCTCTTCAATCAGGTCAATTTCCCAGGGCACTGAAAACTGCAGTAATCAAACCTCTCTTAACCCTTAGAGCCCGATCAGCCCGCCGACGGGCCGAAAAATGCTGGACGTAACTGGGCGCGGTAAAAATGTACTGAAATTTGACGGCAATGTTTACTTTCAATTCTCGATCAAAGTTTGAACTCTAATGCTCACAAAACAGGGTCGGATGTCTGTTTTAGTGCATACGTTACCTTTTCATGGTGATTTCAATCTGTTTCGGTACAAATTCGGGACATTTAAATTTTGAGACCACTGCGGAATCAAAGTTGAATAGTGTCGCATAGACTTCTTCTTTACGGCAGTGTTTGTAGTCTTTGGAAAGGGGAGAAGCTACTGAATCGGTCGACACTTACCATTCCAAGAACTACAAATCCCAGCTACGTAAAACTTTGAGCGTAAAACCTGTGCAAACTATGCGCTCTCGCCGTGTTTTACGCGCAGCGCCACACAGACGAAGGCAGACTGCTGAACTGTACCCTGCACACTCGGGATCTCCTCTAGCCATCTAGCCACTGAAGTGCTTACAAAAAAAACCCCATTTCAACCATGGAAAAAAAAAACTTTTAACACCAAGAGGGACATGGCTGACATCCTCTTTGAGATACAGCGGGGGTCCGACGTTGACATAGAGGAGTCGTCGGACTCCGACAGCAGCAATGACAGTGGCTCTGTGGAGGAGGCTCTGTTTACGAGTCGCGTGGACCCCGTTTACGAGTGAGTACTGGTATTTGCATTTATCTATAAGGCTCAGTGTTGTGTAAATTTTTATTTTCATGGAAAACCAACCCCCACCCCCCCCACCCCCGGTTTGTCATAAACCTGTAAACACAGTAGTAAACAGTAGTAGTAAACACAGTTGTAGTAGCAGTAAACACAGTAGTAGTAGCAGTAAACACAGTAGTAAGCTTGGCAATTCAATAGTATTGTGTATTATTTTACCATATTTGTTTATTTTTGGCTAACTTTGTTTTCAGATATGGCATTGTATCTGTAAATAAAAATGTAAACAAATTAGAGGTCATGGCTACATATTTATACACCTTTTCCATCCTTTGTTGAAATGTACAAATGTTATTATTTATTTTTGTTCTACATAGTAATTTTTCACCATTTTCTTAGCCTCCAAGAAGAAGGGAATGAGGAGTGTCCAGGTCCATCTGGGGTTTTCACACCTCCAGCACTCCCTGCACCAGTCACCCCACCCCCACCCCCACCCTTGCTTGCAAGAGAGGTGTCACCGCTGATATCAGGATATGTGTACAGATCATTTGTGTAGTTTTGGTCTCTAAAATGAATAATACAGTCTTTACTGCTTCACTTATGTATTTATATGTCTTATTCTATGTGAATCATCAGTCTTCTAAATATGTTGCTTTCAACATCTGTACTCCTTCTTTCATGCAGCAGTGAGGAGGGAGAAGAAGTTCCAAAAGAACTGCTGCTGGAAAGCCATTCCATCCCTTACTGCAGATTGTAAATAGTTCAATTTTTTGTACTCCTTACTTAGATTTCATTTGCTCTAATTGTGTTTGCTGTGTTTGATATTTTTATATAGTTTTTTTTATTTTATATTTGTTGCACTCTTACTTTATTTTACATTGTTTGCACAGAATGGTTGTTTGTTTCTATGTTTGCACTTTTCTGAAAATAAATATACTCCCTGTGGAGCCAAAAAAGTAGAAGTTCCTGTTATTTTTCATTATTCTGTATTGCATATAGACATATAGTTGCAGAATGTAAAATAAAAAATGATGAGGCACAAGGTAAATTTCATATCCAAAAGCTCCACTAGTTAGTAGTAGACAACTAAAATGGCACTTCTGTGCCAAATTGTGCCAAACTGAGTACTTGCCTGGGTGTATCCTTACAAAATCCTTGATGTAGGCTTCACTGTTAGACCAAATTCTATCAACTTTGGTAAATTTGTGGTCAAGGAGTGGATGAAGCTAATCAGTGGTGTCTGGGTGCATAAAATCTTTGCTAGTATAGTGTTTTCCTCTGTAAAAAAAAATGTTTTTTTGGCGAGAGTAAAAAAATCTTAATTTTTCCTCTGGTTTATTCCAATTTACTCAGGCTTAATGACAGATACAACACTTCTGACACTTGGAACACATTCTCTGAAGTCCCTAGATGTCCAAGGACACCAAGAACATGCATATAACCTTTGGTAAAGTGTAGTAATTACACATTTACTATGGGTATGTCTTTTTAGGCGTTTTTTTCCTGAAAATATGCTGTGAGTGGAAGAGGTTAAAAAAGCCTAATCTGGATGCTTCAATAATAAGTAACTACAGACCCATATCTAACCTTGCGTTTTTGTCAAAGATCATTGAGAGAGTTGTCTATCAACAAATTTATTCTTTCTTGACCCAAAACAATCTCTTCAGTGCTTTCCAGTCAGGTTTTTGACCACACCACAGCACTGAAACTGCACTTATTAAGGTGTTAAATGACATACGCCTTAATACTGATGCATCTAAAATATCAGTATTGGTACTACTCGACCTTAGTGCCGCAGTCGACACAGTCGATCACAACCTGTTGCTCGACAGACTGGAGAGGTGGGTTGGACTTTCTGGTGCGGTGCTAAATTGGCTCAGATCCTACTTAGAAGATCGTGACTTCTTTGTCTCGCTTGGGAACTGTGAATCCGAGCGAACAAAGATGACGTGTGGTCCCGCAAGGCTCTATTCTTGGGCCACTTTTGTTCAACATCTATATGCTCCCACTGGCCCAGGTCATAGAGCACTATAACATCTCCTACCACTCGTATGCTGATGACACACAACTCTATATTACAGTGTCACCATGCGATCACAGTCCACTGCATTCACTGAGTGACTGTATCCTACAGGTCAATCAGTGGATGGGCCAGAATTTTCTCCAGCTCAATGCAGAAAAGACAGCAGTCATTGTGTTTGGTCCAAAAAACGCAAGGCTTGAGGTCAGCAGCCAACTTGACTCAATGACACTACAAACCACCTACCAAGCTAAAAACTTTGGTGTTGTTATGGACTCAGACCTGAATTTTAAGAGCCACATAAAAACTATCACTAAATCAGCCAATTATCATCTCAAAAACATTGCACGAATCAAAGGATTTCTCTCTAAACAAGACATGGAAAAACTCGTCCATGCATTTATTCTTAGGAGGCTAGATTATTGTAACGGTGTATTTACAGGTCTCAGTAAAAAAATCAATCAAGCACCTGCAGCTCATCCAAAATGCTGCTGCTGAGTCCTGACCAACACTAAGAAAATGGACCACATGACACCTGTCCTTAAATCACTGCACTGGCTCCCTGTGTGTCAAAGGATTGAGTTCAAAATCCTGTTACTGGTCTATAAGTCACTGAATGGGCTTGGGCCTAAATACATGTCAGAGCTGCTGACTGGGTATGAAGCATCCAGACCCCTCAGGTCATCAGGGACAGGTCCACTCAGTGTCCCCAGGGTCAGAACCAAGCAGGGTGAAGCTGCTTTCAGCTTCTGTGGTCCACACCTGTGGAACAAACTCCCTGAACCTCTGAGGGGGACAAAAACTGTCAGCTCATTTAAATCAGGGCTGAAAACACTGCTGTTTACTGCAGCCTTCTTATAGTATTGATTTGGGATTGATCTGGGTGATTTGGGATTGATGAACTGATTTAATACTGATTGCTCTGCTGTCTAATTGATTTTAAATGATTTTGAATTATTTAATTCATGTTTTCGATTTTAAACTGATTCTAACTTTCAATTTCTCATTCCCTCTGTAAAGCACTATGAATTGCCCTGTGTATGAATGGTGCTATACAAATAAATTTGCCTTGCCTTGCCTAAGGAGGAAACACTGGCATCAACCTCGGTGGACAGGACCATACCAAGTGCTGCTGACCACTCCGACTGCTGTCTGGATAGCTGAGAGGGACATGTGAATTCATGCATCCCAGTGCAAACCTTTCCCTAACGATGCCCTGGATGGAGAAGAAGCAACCCGGATGGAAGGGAGATAATGAGGTTTCCTGGCGGAAGATCGGGATTGCAGTATCCATCACGGGTTTGATCATCACCACTGTCATAGTCCAACTATGGCCTCCAGTTGAACAGCGAGATGACAGCTGTTCTTACAAAGCACCACCACATGATGTCAATGGACTCTTATCATCGAAGGCGCAAGGAGACACAAAAGGGAGAAGTGGCATTGGCATGCCACCAGTACAGCATCAGGAGACCCCAGGAGAAGATGACATCAAAACAGCCGAAATAGAACAGTGGATAAGGAGAAAAAGACAGCTGCATGAGCAGAACGATTGGAGACCTTGGGGTTTTGATGCCGATGATTTGATTGTTGATTATCAGAAGAAAAACAGTTGGTATTCTTTCATTGGATGGTTAAAAAAGAAGATGTACGGTGCTAACACCACTGTCTGAGCAATTCATAGTCCTCCAGCAAAGTGGTATTCTTTATTTCGACTTGAGGTAAGACACTCAATGCTTTGATCCAGTTGTGAGCTTAGCTCAGTATTGTGCTAAATATCATCGTATGGACTCTGATCTACAAGTGTATTGAAAGTTTTCTCACCACACATGGTACAATGTCACTCAGAATAGATATAACCATACAGCAAAACAAAGAGATGTATATTTATCCTGTATAGAATGGTTTTGTGATCATATGTTGCCCCAGCTAATCTTTTAAACTCAAATTATGCAGATCCAATTGAGATTCCCACAGATAAAGGCTTTCAACACCATATTTGTTTATGTTCCAATGGTACAGGTCAATTTATGGGGACGTCACATTGTCAGAATCCTGTTGCAAGTCTAACAACATATCAAGAAGATCCTGGTTTTGTTAACATGACTTTCAGAAATGGTGAAACACTAAAAGTTAACAAAGTCCTTTAATGCTCCAACATATATGGGTATGTGTTATGATCCCTGTCTCGTGTCTCCTGTTTTATGTTGTAGTCATTTCCTGTCTTCCTGACCTCCCTCCTGTGATTACCTTATGTGTCTCACCTGGGTGATTGCACCACCTGTGTCTCATTTCCCCTTGAGTATTTAACATCTGTGTTTCCCCTGTTTGGTGTTGGGCCATTTTATATCATTATGTGCTGTCCTGCAGTCACTGTTTGTCACGAGTCTTCAGTCGCTAGTCTCAAGTTGCCAATCTCACGTTTCAAGCCTCTAGTTCTTTCATAAATCTCTTTTGTGCACCCCCCACTGGGTCTACTTCTCTCCACCGCACCACGTAACAGTATACCACCTATTGGCAATTTTTATTGGTTTTGTGGGGATAAGGCATTCCTTTTCTTGCCTCCAATGTGGTCTGGGAGTTATTTTATTAATCTCACCATTGCAAATCTAGCACTACTCCCTGCAACTTTAGAACAACAATTGAAATGGCACAGTTTACTACTCTCGCATTTTATCATTGGTGTATTTCTTTCGGTGAAAAATGGGGTATTGGTTTACTGCCATGGTGTGGTGTCACATTTTTGGCTGATCACATAGATAATATAACTCAATGTCTGCTTTTGCTAATGAAACAATAAAAGGTGTCCAGTATCAAGCGGCAAATGAGTCCCACAGGTTAATGCTCCTAAAACATGTAATAGCTCTGGATTACATTCTGGCAAAAACTGGAGGTTTATGCATGATACTTAATTTAACCGGTGAAGCATGTGTTACCCTCATCCCGGATAATTCAGATAACATTCCCAGTGTGATAACAGCCCTTGAAAAATTAGAGATGCATTTGGTCCGTCAGAGTCAGCAGGTTTTAGTTTTGACAAACGGTTAACTGATCATTTTGGTCCCTGGGGTACAATGGCCATTCAGGTGTTTCCCTGTTATTGTTTTTTGTATTATGTTTCTGTACATGTGAGCCTCCATATTTAAATGGATAAATGGAGTAGTGGGAGGAGGAAGGACATCACTGTATGTTAAATTGCCTTTTGAATCAAGTAATAATACTAATAATGACCCAGAGTTCCATGATATATCAGAGTGGGCACCAGGAAACCCTTACAGTGAGTCAGATAATGAGTTTGTGTAATTATGGTTTGCTTTGGTTTTGTTTTTTTTCTTCTTTTCTACTTGGGTCTGATCAATTTTTCAGAATTAAGATTTTATGTAATTCCTAAATCTCCTCCTGGAACCATCACCTTACCATGGTGGAGGAGTTTGAGTGCCCTAGTGACCCTAGGAGCTATGCTGTTGGGGGCATTTTGCCCCTGGTAGGGTCACCCAAGGCAGACTGGTCCTAGGCAAAGGGCCAGACAAAGAACGGTTCAAAAGACCTCCTCATGGAAAAAACAGCAAGTGTAGTGTGTTCCCTTCCCGGAGGGGCACCGGGGCCCCGCCCTGGAGCCAGGCCTGGGGTGGGGGCTCGAAGGCGAGCGCCTGGTGGCCGGGCCGGGCCCAGCCCGAAAAGGAGAAACAGGCACGTCCTCCCTTGGACTCACCTCTCATTGGGGGGAACTGGAGGGGTGCGGTGCAATGTGGTTTGGGTGGGAGTTCCAGGCGGGTGCCTCGGCTGTCTGAACCACAGACATGGAAGCTGGCTTTTGGGACATGGAACGTTACCTCTCTGGTGGGGAAGGAGCTGGAGCTGATGGAAGAGGTTGAGCGTTACCGGCTAGATATAGTCGGCCTCACCTCGACAAATAGCTCTGGGTCCGGAACCCGAGTCCTTGAGAGGGGTTGGACTTTCTCTTCTGCTGGAGTTGCTCCGGGTGAGAGGCGGAGGGCGGGGGTGGGCTTTTTGTTTGCCCCTTGACTCTCTGCCTGTACGTTGGGGTTTACCCCCGTGGACGAAAGGGTTGCTTCCCTGCGCCTCCGGGTCGGGGAACAGGGTTCCCAATCCACAAACTCCATTTGCTTCCCCTAAAAATATTTAAAAAATGTTTACTACCACAAGAAATCACATTGTCACACTGTCTTCCTGACTTTAGAACTGTGGTGCATTAAAATCCAATAAATACATCTGTAGTCAAGGGATTTCTACATAAAACATTTCTACTTCAAATAACAAAAGAGAACGTTCTGCATTTTGGTCTTTACAACGCGCTTCACTGGGTAGAAGTGGTCCTTTCCCTCCACCATATGACTGCATTCTGAAAGACCAATAAGTGTACATTTACATTTTTAAAAACTTTTTTTATAGAACAGCAAGGGATGTACAGAAAGAAAATTATCGATCAAGACAACAGTTTTTTTCTCAGCACTGCAGAACAAAGAGTTTGATGTATGATTACCATAAGCCAGTTGTTGTAATGTTCTCCTTTTTGGCCTCCAAAGAGTCCAGTAAACATTATGATTATACATGCAGAAATATGGGTGCCAGCAAAGATTAGAGGAATAATAAAAAGGCACGCATTACACAGATTAAAAAACTTTGCACTGGCTCCCTGTGATTTATCTCATTGATTTTACAATTCTTAGATCAGAGCAAAAATTGTTGGTGGTACTTCATTTCACTATTATGCTCTGAAACAGTTGGAAAGTATGCATATGCGTATGTTTAAACAAGAACTATTTATCAATTAATCAGTAAAGATTCTGATACCGTTTTTTCAAATTAATTTTTTTAATAATGTGTGACAGCTATATAATATTTAACGACTCTTTTCATCACTATCTAAGGTGATCTTTGCTTTTAACCATTCATAATTTTCAACTATTTGGCTTTCATAGTCTCTTTTTCTCTGTCCATCTTTGTCACTGTGTTGTCGCTGTTTTATGTTCTCATTTTATAACAATGTGATCCACACTGAACTGCACGTGATCTGTATGAAAGGAGTATGTATAAAGTTTTACTGATTGACTGACTGATGTCATATTGCAAATGCATGAGAAAAATTCAATATTGATACTGTCACATTTGAAAATATTGAATGTATATAAAGGATAACCAAATAACCTCCAAGTGAATCGTCCTTGCTCTTCTTTGCCTTCTTCTTTGGAGGCAAAGCTGTTGAAAATAAATAAAAAATGTATTTAAAGAGCTGCTATTGTAATATTACTACTGCTAGTTTAATAAAAAAAAGTTGTAAAACTTTTCTAATAGGTGATTATTCCAAGTTGACTGAAGCTGATGTCATTTTGACATGATATTCCTTTTCATGGGAGAAGATTCTGTCATCGCAACTTGAACGACACCAGAGTCTTATACCACATAATTATAATGTCGGAATTTTTTTATTCCTATAGAAAGTAACATGAAAAACAAACAACTACAATCCCACCTGGATTTGGACATTATTTATATTTCATTAGAACATACCAGGGTTCTTTTTGGCTACTTTGTGCACATGACTGGTGGAGGGCTGAATTTCAGGAGCTGAGACAAGGAGGGGGATGCCAGGATAGCTGGCAGGTTTGACAGCAGGAGGGCAGGATGACAGTGGTGGCTGGGCTACACAAGGGGTTAGGGGCTGGATGGCAGTGGCAGTGGAGGACTGCGTGGTCATCCAACCTCAAAGAAAACAAAGACCAAATGATCAGTGAGGTTATTAGGTTCTGTGTGCTAGCATGGTTATTTGATATTTTTAATTGGACTTTTTGATGTAAACAGATGACAATTTCTTCTAATTAAAATGAATTTCATCCAGAGTTTAAGTGTCAGGGTATGAAGGCATTGTCCTGTCATCAGTCTTTCATGAATTGTCAATGGGTATTAAGACCTGACTGAGCTACATGTTGATATTATAGATGATTGTGAATGATCAGCTTACCAGTGACCAGCACCTCATATAAGGCCTTCATTGTCTCAAGGCACTTTCCAGCCTGATCAGTCAGCTGCCACTTGGGGTGCACAACTTGAGTGTGCCAAGTGGCAGGTTTTTTGCCTGCTTTGGCAATGAACATCACAGCTCTGTGCCCCAATGTGTGCAATTTTCCAGCTTAAAAAGAAAAAATGTCATACACTCAGTCATAACTTTGTGATAAACAATTACAGATGTTAAACACATACCAACACGGATGCCTCATCCATGACATGTGAGGTTGTTTTTTTTTTGTTTTTCCAACCAGCTGTCCTTCTTTGCCTCAAATTGTTGTAGTTTTTTGGCTAGCCTTTGCTTCCTTGGCTGCAGTGTGTTGCAGGTTTTGGTGGCTACAGGAATCACTGCTTTGCAGTTCATACAGAGCATTGTTGTGGAACCTCGTGGCATCGTGAACTGGGAATAAAAAAACAACCTGATTTTTACCAATGACAAGGAAACAAAAACCCCACTATCATCAGTGATCAGTTTGTGTCATTTCTGCCAGGCTGAGGCTCAAAGATTGGCTTGGAGGACTTGAGAATTTGCCTCAGTCTCTGGGAAAAAATAAAGTCCAATAAAATTATTGACACAGAGACGCTAGAGGAATTCAGTAAATTGCATATTTATAAGTATATATATTTGCATATTTGTTTTAAGTATATAAACAATGTATCCTTGCAGGATTGAGCACTTGTGTGAGAAACAAATTCTGGCACATGTCCATATATTATCTACTAACTTTGGTCATTTTGTTTTTTATTTTTATTGGCCCTCTTATGAGAAGAGATGCAAATTAGCTCAGTTACATTTTATTGTGCACTACTCCTTTATGTAATATATAATAAAAGTAATATTAAGTATGGTTCTCTCTTCTATGTGAAACCACCAAAATTCTTTCCACTTCTACTATGTTGATATGGTAAATTTTATAACCACTGATTTAATAATTAGTCTTAAATCCAGTTGATCAACATATTTAGTTAATTTATTTGTCCTTTCTCAGTTTTGGAGAGGAGTACCCTGTTCATACGGGCCTTATAAAAATAAAGACATAATATTTAATGTTATTAATTTATTTAATCATTCTGAATAACCTAGGATATGTGGGAAATTCGTCAGATGCTGTCTGCAGCTCACAGCTAACTATAATGTAAGCACCACGTACAGGTTACAACATTGACTATGGTGAGGTAGATCACCTTGATTACAAGTACGTCACCTCTTATTATGATTAGTGTTTTTTGAATAAACACGGAAACGATGGAAAACACAGAGGTAATATACACAACATCCGTGTTCGTTTTAAAGTTCATATATTGTTTATCAGTTCGTGTGAGCTAATTTTCTTACCATTAAGTTGGCTGAACTCTGAACTCTGTTCCTCTTAGAGTCGGCAGGCCACCACCCCCACCCAGCATTCACACATCGAACCTTGGACATGTAGTTTTATCAGTTTACATAATGACCTTCCTCAGATTTACATGTAGATGCTCGTTTCCTGCTAATTTCAGTCAGGAAGAGCGCACTATGCTAAACACTTTTTTTCAAGGTTTCTGTCATGAATACCCAATATTCCTGCAATTTGAGTGTTGATAAGATGAAGCCTGTAGGTCTTATCAAATGTTCAAAATGATTACGATAAAAATAAATAACTGATATTCAGCTTTGTTTCAAACAATAATAATTGATCAGAAATGAGGCCTGATGGCTGAACTAGCAGGCTTTGTGCTGTTCAGTGACTCCTGCTATAAAAAGGAGTCAAGGCGGTCTTAAAGATGTGAAAATGTTCCAAAGATCCTTTTTCATGTTGGTCCTGAACAAGATTGGTGTCAGGCCTTTTTTCAAAGGAGCTCCAAAAGGCTCACTTAACCCTTTGAGGCCTGGCTGAGACATGAGGCCTGTTGACCTTTGACCCTGTTGCTCTTTTGCTCTCATTTGGCCTCTACAGTGGATACAGACCTGAAACTTGAACTGTGAGGCCTCTAAAATTTATAAAATCATAATCTGGTGGGATAATTCTAGAACCCCCTCCCAAACAGGAAGTAGCTTCAGGAAGGAGGTGGGGCTTCAAAGTTTTAAATGTTGGTTTCTGGCAGAGGTGTGAACTCCTCCCAGAAATCTCATCTCATTTGTAGCAACTTTGACCAGTTATGATGCTTAATTGATAGACTTTACTGGACTTTGCCACGCCCTTTACGGACAGCAGAGAGGACTTAGGGGGGTCAAACCAGCACAGATGCGATCCTTACGGAGGACAGAACAACATACTAAAATTTCAACTTCCTAGGTTCAAAGAGAAAAAACTATCCCCTTGTGAAACTGGGCAAAATCGGGGTCTGGGACTGCTGCACTCCGGGAGCCTTTTGGAGCAGAATTGAGGATCAAATCTGAGTTCTGGTATTTCTACTTGGGCTACATACACCAAACTTTACACACATAGTATAATGCCCCAGAGTAACATGTGCTGTGATTTTCAGCCATCTAGGTGCTAAGTGGCCCAAGCACGGTCCCGGGGAATCCACTAACCCTAAGGGGCTCCTCAAAGTCTGGCCCTGCTTTCCTGGTTTCATTTGAGCTGAAGCCACCAAAAGTCACACCAATGATTGATGTCAGTGAGAGGACTGATTCTGACATTTTCAGCCATCTAGAAGTTACAGTGCACCTCCATTATAAAAAAAAACAACAACAACTGCTGTAGTCTTTGGGGTCTTGTGTTTCAGCTCTGTCATTACTACTACATCTCTGGAATCAAATATGGAAGGGACTTGTGCTTGGTATAAGTGGAGCAGAGTCTTGTCAACAACATCTGTTTCAAGCCGGGGGTGTTTCATACATTCATGAAAATGTGACCAATTTGTGTGTATTGAAATAGACTGACGCTTTGCACAGCATACTACGGTACTTTGCCTTCGCCGTACAGTAGAAGGCATCTTTTAGTAAACTTCCCGTGTCATTTGAGTATCTTGAGGCCGGGCTGAGTGATGTATTTTTTGGGAATCAAAATATGGTCACCCTTTCTGTAACGGTTCTTGTGTTAAGGTAGCGATCCACAATGACTTCCTGGGCTCTCATTCAAGTTTATAGGCTCAGGGGTTTGTTTCTGTTTGTATATAATTTGATGGAAATAAAACTAAATGTGTGTTCTGGTCATCAATTACAACATCTTTGTGAATTTCAGCCTCACAGCAGAAAATGCTTGTAGGCCCTGCCAGGCCTCAGGCTCTGATCTGGACCAAACACACAACACATTTTTTCACAGATGAGAGGAAGCTACAATATAATCGGCACCCCAGCTGCTTCTTTTGGGTAACATGTTATCACAATTGTTAAACATTTTTCAAGGAGTACAGTGTTTGACATTAAGATTAAGTATTGGTAATATGGTGTTTCTTAGGGGTTAATACAGTGCAACATGCAGAGAGTAGGATATAATCATGTATAAAACAAGGAACAGATGAACTTTACATGTCGTGTTGACCAATGGATGTAGTCGACAAAGGAGGTCACCACTACATCCTTGGCCAGAAACACCCCTTCAAGAAATCCAGTAGGCCTAAAAGAACCAAAATAAGGGTTAGATTTACAGAGGTTACATCTATTGCACTCTGAATTTTTAATAGATAAGAATTTTACAGACCCTGGTTGGCTCTTAAAGCGGTAAAGCTTGTGGTTTCCATCCACTGCAACAGCCAACATGGAGCGTGTGCATGCTGAGACAGCCTCTCAACTTCAAATTTTGCATAAGACCATTCCATGAATGATTTCTGCATGGTGTCCCCATATATCTTACCACTCTGATGGTAAAAAGGAAAACAAAACTGACAGTGACGCTTTAATTATAAATACATCTTAAACTCATTCAATGATTTAGACTATTGCTTTAATAATGCACTCACCCAACCGAAGAACTTAGTGCGCTGTTCAAGCATGCCAACAAAAGCTTAGTAGTTAACAAATCCACCGTGTACAAAGTCTCAAAGTGGGCTGTGGCTGGCCAATAGCCACTTTCAAACAGCTCACTGATGCTTACTTCCCATTTTTTCCCGCAGGAACAGCTCGCTCTGGGAAGGGACAAATTGTATCGCCATAAAAAAATAAAAAATAATTTATATCTATCGAGAGATAGAGAGAGAGAGGTCTGAAACAACGTATGAGGAAGAAAACTGTACCATTCATTCCAATCAGAATGACTTGCTTTCCTGCAGATATGGTTGTTTGTCCAGTTGAGCAGTCACAGCAGGGAAGCGTTACTGGCAAAAAGCACTCTTGGAAGGAAGAAAACATTTCATGTTACAGTTTTTTTTTAAAAAAAGTTAATTACTGTAGCTGTTTTTTTCCTACGATGCAGAAAAACTTGTATGGAAACTTAACCCAACATTTCCTTTCAGACTTGAGACATTAAATGAAATGATTTTGGACATAGAAAGTACCTCTTTCATGGAAGGAGAATTTTCCTCTCTCTTCTTCCCTGATGTGAGTGGTTGCTGGCAGTGGCCTATGGAATCCTTCTACCATGGATGATCTGTTGTGGAGCACCATGGAGTCGTGTATGGCTTGATCACAGGTTGCACAGTGAAGCTTCTTTGCAAACAATCATGACATGTCACGACTGCAACCTTGGATCGACAGTGATGACAAGTTCCCTCTTTAGGCTTCTCAGATTGTAACATCTGATGAACCATAAAAGGTCTTAACAATGTACACTTGAAAACAGAAGGGGGGGGGGGGTGAGCATAGGTAACAGCAAGTAACCCATTGCAATAAGGCAAACAATGAAGTAAAGTAAAAATCTACCTATGTCTTGAAGGGACCTGGTCCCACTCTGATGTCCACTAGTAGATGGAGCACATGATGATGGGTCCACGCTTTCAGGGGTAACTGTTAAGAGGGTTTGAATTTATTTGAATGGGACAATTCAGTACAATGCATTAAAATGATGAGTTTTAAAGAGAGCTTTTGACTTAAAAAAATGATCCTGAAACATTACATGGGGGTATGCAACAATTTATTTCAAGAGAAATAATGGTGAAAAATGGAGAAAACCAACCTGTGGATGAGGCCTGCTTCCGCCCCTCCCCTGTTCTTTTTGGGAGAGGGTTCCCTTGCTTGTCCTTTAGGTTGAGCCTCCTTAAAATAAACATCAAGGGACATGGCGGGTTTACCTTAATATACTTCATCACGTAAAACGGATTTAGTTTCAGAAAGTTCAAGGAGATATCATTAAATTACTGCTTACCTCACATTCCTCCAAGAGCACATCAGCAAGAAATAAGTGGTCGTCGTCGTTGTCGTGCAGATCCATGGTGGTTGTCGCCAAATGGTTTCTTGTTGGCGCTTCAGGCCTTTAAATCTGAAGTGGGCATGACTGCGCAGCTGCCGTGTAACGCGAGAATACCCACGGCAGATCGTAGACTTTGTAAAATGGGTTTTTAAGTTTGGATTTCTGTAATGATATCCTTGATTAACCCAGACATCAGTGTGGTTTGTTCCACTCAATAATAAATCTGTAAATATAGCGTGAACTAAAAGGCCACCTCTGAGTGCAGGAATTAGCCTACGTGACAGATGAGACGTCAGTATACCGCGCCCATGAGTTGTAATCATTGTTTATATTGTGTAGGCTGCATAAACAACTAGAAATTAAATGAATTTGTTGGTTGTCTTATTAAGCAAAAGATAAAGTATTAAAAATATATTTTTTTTTTTCCTCGGAGTGAACGATAGCTTCTGTATTTTCTCACGGAAGAACGGGGGCCGACTTCCCCGGAAGCAGATGTTTGTAATTCCTGGGGCACTAAAATCCATTTCACATTATTTTTAAATTGAACAGCTATGGTAAACAATCACACAAACAACAACAAACAAGCGTAGCTATTTTATATTTTGATGGTAATTCACGGGGCAATATGTTTTTTTAAATTATTTTTATTAGTCAACAATCACACAAATATATCATCAACTCAGATAACGACACAATGTAACGGCAAAATACAAGAACATAAACGCCATTTAGGTTTCAGTGGTTTTAACCACCATAACAACTGCAGAAAACGTAACATTGTAACGACTCTATTGCGAGAAGTGAAAGATTCATCGTAATAACGAACAAACCAAAGATTCTACACAAGAACTGAGCGAAGATTATGAAAACAAAATGTATATTTCTTGCTAGAAATGTCATCAGAATGCTTTATTAAATCAAAATTATCTTGGAATAAGGCACTTTCCTCCGAAAATGACAGGAGTGGCCGCCATGTTTTTTTGTTTTGAGAGGCCCGCATGAGAGTCACCTGACCTACCAGCGTTCCAATAGAAAAGAATAGGGGAGAAAAACGTACCCATTTCACAATTTTTAGGCGTTTATCGTAGAACTGATACGTTTTGCACTGTGGACAAACGGAGCCTTTTTACGTTTTGACTTGAGACTGGGTTGCCTGACTGCAGTGAGTGACATTCATACCAGAGTTGGTTTAAGAGGTTTACAAATTTGAAGAGCTTTTAAGGTCTAAAAACAGTCATCTTCTATTGCCCCTCTGACATAGAAACTCAAAACCTGGTTACATTTCAAACAGGAATGCCGCCACACTACCTCCTTTTACACAATCATTTTTACAAGATAAAAAAAAGGGTTTTCTAGGTGTGAGATTTTTCTCTAAACAATTTCACACCGGATACCAGCAGCAATACAGACACATTTCTGACAAAACTTGCAATGTCTGTACCACAGACTATAAACAGGCTCCAATTTAAAAAAATCTATTGCGGCGACCGAGGGTCAAAAAGATGGTCAGCAATTGTCAGATCAAAAAAAAAATTTCCTAGATGTAAAATTACTTACTACATATTCATCAAAGACCCTAAAAAAAAGCATAGCTTTGCCATCAGGCTCTTTGGGATTTGTAAACAACCTAAAACAACACCCCCCCCCCCCGGGAACATGTTAGAGCATGCCCCCTCAGTTCAGAGCTCTGAATCAAGCACAGGAGATGTTAAACATCTTTGTTACGTAGCTCCACAAAAACGGGATTTTTTTTTAAATTTTGAGACCAGGGTCTCATATCCCTGTGCTTATGGTCACCCAATCACTCAATGGGGAGTGAGAGATCTGGGAAGGACCTCACTGCGCTGTGAGTTTCCTTCTCCATTTCCGGCTAAAACAGCACAAACATATGACTTTCATTTAATACTACAGAAAAGGCTTTGATCATCATATCATTTTGAACGATTGTCACCTTTCGTCATAGCCCAGGGGAGCAAAACGATTCTGATCAGTGATAATGACAATCAGCTTAAATTTATCGACTCATTCTCCTTCATCCTCATCCTGCTCTGGGAATTCCCTGAAGCGTTAGGGTGTAAAACAGAGCTTAAAAAAGGCTACTCTCTGCATAAGTTCACAGACGTCTCAAGAAATGGGTATAAAGGTCCCCATCCCTCGCCTGCAATGTATGGGGCGGATGAGATGGCACCGAAACAGAGACAGGTTTTTTTTTTAACCGGTAGCACCCAGTAAAAGATCAGGAGTTGAACTATGACTGGGAGTTATCAGCTTATTGTGAAAATGATGTCCAAATCCCAGCTGAGGGCGCAATCAACTTCCATGATGAATTTGTAAAGACAACCAGCTGTGACCCGTTTGATAGCGTGACAATTGCATCAGCAGCGCTAGTGTAACGGTACCAAGAAGGAAGGTCTGGCTCCGACTGGTGTCACATATTTGTTTTATTTTTGTTGATGTTTTTTTTTTCTGTAAACTGTAACATAGTAGTTTTAGTATCACTGCACACAGCACATAAACACAGGCAGTGCATGTGGCTCCTAGTCTCACAGATTCACGTGAGATCACATGAGATTTGGACACAAACACTCTGTTCCCAGATGATACTCCGCCATCTACTGGTGGTATACTGGTACTGCTTTTACACTTGGAAAATAATGAATTATTCAATACCCCCAAAATAACATTTTCCCAACATTAAACATAGAAAATCTTTACTTGAACAACATGTATGCAAAATAACACTATTTTAACTTGTCAGCAACCGTTGTTGCGCCACACTAGCAGTTTTCCAAAGCCATTGAAATCCCCTGTCCAAACAATTACCAAACCGAGCACAAGGCTTTCTCACACGGGATTTCAATAAGACATGCTTTGAATGGCGGGGAAGTGAAATTTGGTCGCTATTCTGTTGATGGCTGTACCAATGTAGATGGACAGAAAATTGTCTTTGAATTTCTAGGCTGTTATTGTCCTGTGGGTTTCAACCCTCACAAAGAATCTCCTCTGTCAGAGTGCAGTTCGCTAGAATGCTTAAAAATGGATTAGAAGTGAAAGTGAGCTGGAATGGGCCGGAACAGAGTTCCGTTAAAAAAAGGAGTAGAAGGGAGCTGTCAAAATCCCATATTAAATAAAGAAAACGACGTCTGAAGGCAGTTTCACACTGAACACGGCAGACGCGCTGCGCGGGTTGGAGCACAAGCACACGCAGCTCTACCGAGTTGCTGGGCTTGCTTTGTGCTCGTGACCTCACAGCGCGGCCACATACACAATGAATGGAGTTCCCCCGTGCAGCCTGTGCCTTGCGTATTCAGTGTGAAACCGCCTCTCCGCATGCGAGGCGTTTCTGGTTGGCTGACAGACGGACACGTGGGTCATGACACCAGCACTGTTAGTTTTGATTGGTTAAAACCACACTGTTCTGCTTTGACAGAACGAAAAAAAGAGAAAACAAACCAGAGGGGAAAATCTAATTTGTCATTGTTCTTGAAATTTTCCACGTTTTGTGTTGTCACTCACTGTAAAGTGTAAACTGATATTTTGCTAAATAAATCATTGAGTGATATTGATGATCTGTTTTTTCATGTATGCATGTCTGCTGTTCCCTGTTGTTAGCACTGTAGTGGGCAATCACTGTAAAAAGCAGTTTTCAAAGCAATTCAATTTCCTGGGGCTATGGGGGCTGCAGTTGTGTGATAAAAAGACACCCAAAACCGATTAAAACCCGTAAAACTTCGTCACGCACGCCCAAAGGGCGTACAGTTCCGGCAAGACTTTTAAGCCACTTTCACCCCTGATTATAAAGGTGCAAACCGTAGAGCTCAAGTTGGAACATGATTGGAATTTTTCGAAAAAAAACAGATCCAGCCGTTAAGTTTTCTAGAGAGGTTTCAAGAACCACTACCACTAGACCCTAGACCTGCCTTAAACATTGGGCGTACAGCTGCTATCCGTCTGCATCACATCTTCGCCCCGGAGGAGCGTATTAATTACGTTGATTTCACCTCCTTGTATCCTTTTGTAAATGTGCATTTCCAGAAGCCCCTAGGACATCCAAAAATAATCAGAAAGGATTTCGATCACATTGAAAACTATTTGACTGATTCATACTGAGGTTCATCCTCCACAGAAACTGTTTTTCCCTTTACTGCCAATGAGAAATGACAAAGGGAAATTGACTTTCGCGCTGTCGTTCATGTGCACTCATAAACAAATCAGACTACTGCCTGTACACACTTTGTCAAAGAGAGGGCACTTCGGGGGGTCTGGGTAATAGTGGAGCTAATTGAAGCATTGAGAAAAGGATATATTCTGGCTGAAATTTATGAGGTGTGGCACTTTGTAGATCTATTCTTTAAACAACTCGTCTGATTTCTCTTCACTTTCCTTAAACAGAGGCGTCAGGCTTCAGGAGTCCAAGACCCTGCAAGTAAACGTGTTTACATCAAAGATTATAAAGAGAAGCAGGGAATCAAGCTTGACCCTCAGAAAATTTTCTACAATCCAGCAAACAGACAGATTGTGCTAGTTTTCCCAAGAGAGAATTTGGCAGAAGCTTAGCAAAGATCAAATCAGCTGTCAACCAGTCTGGTGAGCACCCCTGAACATTTTTTTGAATTTTTGAGCAAGTATGATGTTTCTCAGTTTCACTTCATAAATAATGATGTTCCACTCATTCAATGCCGGTATACTTGTAAGTGCGTCCTACCCACCGGCAACGCAAATATTTTTCTAGCCGCGTTCACAACATCTTACGCACGTCTTGAACTCTATAAGCAATTTGATTTGCTCCAAGAATGTGTTCTGTACTGCAATACCGATTCTATTGTGTACACCTCCAGCCCCAGTGATCGATATAACCCTCCTCTCGGTAATTACCTGGGGGATCTGACATTGGAATTAGACCACGGTGATTATATTTGTAATTCGTCAGCTGCTGGTCCAAAATTGTACACCTATCTTCCACAACAAGGCAAGGTGACATTACGTGCCAAAGGAATTATTTAATTTTACACGTGTTCTCAAAATTCGGCATGTCACAGACCTTGTAGAGGGTTATAAAGGACTGTGACAGCCATTGCAAAATCCCCCGATTACAATAAAATTACACGCAATATGAGGACCTTTGAGCTCACTAACAAACGCCGTGTGATCAACTTCGCAGTCATCTTTGATAAGAGGCGCCTCCTTGCAAATGGCAAAACAACACCATTTGGTTATTAGCCGTACGGTGAAATACACAGCTGTTGTGCCAACTCAACCAGACCAAGAGATTAATTCAGAAATTAGTCCAATTAGTCCAGCTGAAGAAAGGCTTTTAACACCCCTTTTCAAAGCCTGGAATTTGAGTGGCCACATGTTCTTGAACATGGGGTCATAAAAGGATCGTAAAAAGGGGTGATGACTCTGGCCACTGGCCCCCCTCCAAGAACCTGTGCTCTGCTTGACCGGAAGTTGCCTGTCAAAATGCTATTGGCTGAGAGCCAGTACCATCCCACGGGAAGTGACATCATCTGCCGGTCCACATATAAACTTCAGCGCGGAGAACTTTCATTCTCTTCGGACCTCGAGCTGGCAGTGCAGCGACGACAGAGACTCTGCAAAGGACACCTCTCTCCTGTCCACTCGTCCAGAGAAGCAACGGTTGAGACACGCAATCCCAGCTTCTTCACCCTTTCCACCAGACCAGAATCGAGCCGAACCACGCTCTGGAACACAGAGATCGAATCCCTTACCGCTCCACTGGACCAAGTAAGGGTTCCTTTAACTAGGCATTTTCTGGGCAGAGAAATACCTTAGTTGTGTTGTATAATGTCTATGAATGTTCTTTTTATGTGATGGAAGTCCTGAAATTGGCAGATATTACATCGCATTATACGTTATTTATTGATGTTAGTTATTAATAACTGACATTTCAAGAAGGTGTTACCTGTTATTAATACTGCACAAGTGTGTTAACACACACTTTTGGGTTTACATTTGTCCTTTCCTCTCTCTCACTTCTGCGAAGCGCCCAGCTTAGTTCTTGACATTCCACGCTGTGACGCTAACTGGTTGCTAGGCAACCAGACTCCCCTCCCCCTCCTCACTCTCTTCCATATAGACACACACACATTATCACTTGTGTCTTTTGGTTGGATAACCGTTACACCAATATGTTAATAAATACAATTTTATCATGAGAGAAGTCATAGTGTCTTTTGTGTAAGAACCTGTGGTCACGTGTCTAAGCAATAGCCATTGCTTGGATCTCATCCTTCAAACATCAAAGTCATCCCTTGGTAGTTAATGTTACAGAATATTGACTGTTTGGTCGTATTTTAGTTTACCTGAACTCATCAGGGTGGTGCCCCGAATAATTAATATTCAATAATCGATAATTATATCCATAATTATCGATTATTAATTTTGACCAATTTGCTCTTCAGCGCACAACACAGCATTTCCAAAAAAGGCTGTATAGATTGATGATGGGAGGAGCTGTTGACTTTTAATACAACAATTTGGGGAAAATATTACATCTTCTGTCATCCTTTTCATCGAGGGTTCTATGCCAATAAAATCTATCTTCACAGTTATCTTGACAGAAAACATTGGAGTGGAACATGTACGAAGTGCATGCCGTCCACAGCACTCCTTGTGGGGGCAAGTGGGAGTGGAAAGTCATTCTGCATGGAAGACACTCTTTCTAGACTACCCGATCGAATAATCTGGTCCTACTAATCCTACCAACCCATGTATGATGGCTAGAATTGTGAAGATTAAATTCATTGAAGGAATACCAGACACTTTGACGGATGAAAATATCTTTCCACCAAATCAGCGCAATCTTTTGGTTGTTGACGATTGCATGGATACCGGCTCCAATCGTGACGAATTAATGAAAGCGTTTACTGATTGCTGGCGATGATGGCGGTACATTGTAATCTTTCTAGATCAGAACTTGTTTCATCAAGGAAAGCATAGTAGAACGATCAGTTGAAACACAAATTATATCATCCTCTTCAAATCACCATGTGATAAATTGCAGATAAGAATTTTAATTCAACAAATGGGGCTGCACGGTGGTGCAGTGGTCAGCACTGTGGCCTCACAGCAAGAAGGTTCCGGGTTACAGTCCCGACTAGGACGCGGGATCTTTCTGTGTGGAGTTTGCATGTTCTCCCCGTGTCTGTGTGGGTTCTCTCTGGTACTCCAGCTTCCTCCCACCGTCCAAAGACATCAATTTGGGGACTAGGCTGATTGGATTCTCTAAATTGACCATAGGTATGAATGTGAGTGTGAATGGTTGTTCGTCTTTGTGTGTTGGCCCTGCGATGGACTGGCGACCTGTCCAGGGTGAACCTCGCCTCTCGCCCGTAGATGCTGGGATAGGCTCCAGCCCCCCCCCCCCCCGCGACCTTTACTAGTCAGGAATAAGAATATTTATGTAGAATATTTTCTACAGAGATTTCATGATGCGACTAAAGAGCCCTATTCATATTTAATTGTGGACTTGAGGCCCGAATGTGCAGAACACCTCAGACTGTGGGCCACTCGTGAGGGAGGACCCCACTGCACAGCCGATCTGTATAAGAAGTGATTTATCAAATTAAAAATGTCAAAGCGGATTAGAGGAAACTTTCCAGTTTTAAAAGCATTGCTTGCTCTAAAGCCAAAGGAGAGGAGAATCTGTCTATGCAAAGACTCAGAAGATCTCATACTGACACTCTGCAAGTTTGTTTCCCTTTCACACATTCAAAGCATTCCTCTCAACTCTGAGGAGTTCACTAAATTGAATAAACAGAAGAAGTTTATTAAACTTTTTGCGAACCATAAAGCTGGTGTAAAACATAAGCGTAAGGTGTTGGCTCAGTCCGGTGGTTTCCTCCTCCCGTTATTGGGGGCTGCAAATTCCATTCCTAAGCAGTTTGTTAGAAAGAGACACATAGCCGCCTTGGGTCATTTAATAAAATGTACATTATTTCCCCACAACAACTAGAGACTTTATCGCAGAAAAAGTCATTACTGAAAACATTGGTGAGAGAGCTCAATATGTTTTGGAAGAGAAAATGGAACGTCTGTCAAAACAGCCAGGGCCAACATACACCAAACACTTACATTATAACGAACTACTTGAAAAATATCTGGTCTTGCTCAGAAAGGAGGAGAGTCGGGGACGTGAGATAGTTTTGAAACCAGCTGAAGATGCTGAGGGGTTTATGAGATTTGAAGAGGAAGAACCTCATGACAACATTGAAGAAGAGATATTGGAAAAATGCAGGCTACATTTTACCAAAGCTTCGTAATTCAGACCTTCAAAGATGGAATCGCTCGGGTGAGATAATTGTGCATTATTAAAGGCTCTCATATTTTTTATTTAATGAGGACTGTCATGATGCTTCCTCTTTTATTTTGGAGTCATGTCCTGTCTTCCTGACCTCTCTCCTGTGATTACCTCATGTGTCTCACCTGGGTGATTGCACCACCCGTGTCTCGTTTCCCTTCTTGTATTTAACCTGTGTGTCTCCTTAGTTCCTGGTTGGGTCATTGTCTTCATTTGTCGTTTTTTGCTGTCATCATTTGTCGTCGTCACAGTCACAGTTAAAGTTTTGTCTGGTCAAAGCCTCCTGCCTCACGTCACGCCTCCAGCCTCCGGCTTTCCTAATAAACCTTTTTTGCACCATCCCTACTGTCTGCACTTGGGTCTCAATCATCTCCCCACAAACCCCTGTACGTGAAAGAATGACCCAACCACCAAAAGAGACCCAGCGGACTAAATCCCCTCCACGTATGATGACTCCCTTGGAATACTTCACCTACATGGCTAGATTGACTCTGCAGAGAGAGCCACATAAAGAGGAGGACTTGGGGGGAACCCGGCTGGCCTTCGGGGGTCCTCGCTCGGTGCAGCGAGCCCGCATGTTGACTCGGCCCCCATCTGGGAGGCCCAGGAGCTCCCGGCCCCACAGAGATGAAAAGGCAGCCAGGTCCAGCCCTCATCCCAAACCCAGCAGCTGCTACAACTTCACCGCCGCCACGGGTCCTGGCGGGCGTCACCCCTGTTCTGGTGCCAAGGATCCTGGCTGGCGTCACTCCTGTCACGGCGCCGAGGGTTCTGGCGGGCTCCATCCCCATCCCAGCGGCTGCTACACCTTCTCCGCCGCCACGGGTCCTGGCGGGCGTCACCCCTGTCACGGTGCCGAGGGTTCTGGCGGGCTCCGTCCCCATCCCAGCGGCTGCTACAACTTCTCTGCCACCATGGGTCCTGGCGGGCGTCACTCCTGTTCCGGCGCAGAGGATCCTGGCGGACTCCATCCCCATTGCAGCGGCTGCTGCACCTTCTCCGCCACCACGGGTCCTGGCGCCGAGGATCCTGGCTGGCGCCATTCTTGCTCTGTGCCCTGCGCGGCCTCCGGGCCGCCGCCCCCCTCTCTGACACTGTATGGCGACTGAGTGGTTTTGTTCCTTTGTTGTGTTCTTGTCACTTCCCGCCTCCTGGCCACCCTCCACCGACCCTGGGGTTGTTTGTTTTTTTGGGCTGTCTGGGAGCCAGCCCTTGGGGGGGGGGGGAGGTTTCACGATCCCTGTCTCATGCTTCCTGTTTCATTTTGTAGTCATGTCCTGTCTTCCTGACCTCCCTCCTGTGATTACCTCATGTGTCTCGTGTCCCTTATTGTATTTAACCTGTGTGTCTCCTTAGTTCCTGGTTGTGTCGTTGTCACAGTTAAAGTTTTGTCTCGTCTCGTCAAAGCCTCCGGCCTCACGCCACATTTCAAGCCTCCGGCTTTCCTAATAAACCTCTTTTGCACCATCCCTACTGTCTGCACTTGGGTCTCAACCATCTCCCCACAAACCCCTGTACGTGACAAGGACTCTGTCAAACCGTCGATTCCATGCACAAACAGTACCACGTGGATGGGATGCATTTTTAAAAACAATTTCTGAATTAAATAGCTCAATCACAGCTGTTACCAACACTCATGCACGCGAGCAATTACAGCTTAAACCCTGCAAAACCTTGAACGAATCGGTTCGCCAGATACGACAGAGTAAGAGATCGTGGGAAAAAATCTCAGACGTCGTTGTTACCATTAGACACTGATTATGACAACAGGATGCCTTCTGAATCGATTGGAAACAAACGTGAGATGTATACATCTTCACCCACTGAATGGCATCTGTCTGCACCAATCCCCTCCAAATGGCTCGATTTCAGACAAAATGAATTTGTGCAAACTCTTTTTATCAATCAATACATTTATTGAAAATGATATGTGTATTCATTCAGAACAGATATAACAATCCTTAAGTAGTTTTCGAGAGCATGCCTTCTGATTATACGTTTTACCACTTTTCACACGTGTAAAGGATTCTTCTTAGGACTGGGTGTTAAAATCTCCAAATCTTCATCACACCCAATGAATGGGGTGGAGTTTACAGAGGCCGCATGGTGCCACCAATGCAACCCATCTTCAGTTGTGTGCCCCAACTTCATCGGGTGTTTCGGCCACTTATTCACAACACACCCTCTGTCGAGGTTGGCCCACTGCAGGCTGATCAGACCTGGGTGTGAGTCGCATGGTAGACACCCTGCGGTCATTTAGCAGCCCATATTGATCAGGAGTGCCAACAACGGAGTCTGCCGGCTGTTGGGACCTGCTTGCAGTCACATGCTGAGGATGACCGCTGGTTTGACGTGGCATCGTCTGAGGTTTTGTTATGTTGTAGCTGGACGTTAGGCGACAAGCACCATGCGGTCATTTAGCAGGCCATATCACGTCCTTCCATTTCAACCACAGCCAGTGACTGTTCTGCTCCACTGCCGTGGCAAGTTCTTTAATTGCCTTCCTTTAGGAGCCTTGTTGTGGAACAAGCTATGAAGCCTCTACAGCCCACCTCCACGGGCCACACTGACATTCATTTAGCATATTATTTGACAAATTTGGTGACAACAGAATCATTGTTTCTTAAAGTATCAGTACAGTCTCATTGTCACGATCCCTGTCTCGTGCCTCCTGCTTTATTTTGTAGTCATGTCCTGTCTTCCTGACCTCCCTCCTGTGATTACCTCATGTGTCTCACCTGGGTGATTGCACCACCTGTGTCTCGTTTCCCCTTTTGTATTTAACCTGTGTGTCTCCTTAGTTCCTTGTTGGGTCATTGTCTTCATCTGTCGTTTTTTTGTTGTCATCATTTGTCGTTATCACAGTTTTGTCTCGTCTCGTCTCGTCTTGTCTTGTCTTGTCAAGCCTCCTGCCTCACGTCCCGCCTCAAGCCTCCAGCTCTCAATAAACCTCTTTCGCACCATTCCTACGGTCTGCACTTGGGTCTCTTCTCCCCACACACCCCCGAACCTGACACCCATTGCTTCTTGAAAAGAGTCCTTTAAAGCACTGGAAGAAGAAGAAAATAACATGGGCCCCACGCGGTAGAATAATCATCTTGAACTTTGTTTTTTTTTTCTTTACCACATGCAGAAAGGAATGTGTTTTGACAGTGTTGGCCACAGGAGACAGCTTGATGGCTTTGAACCTGTTTTTTTAATAAGACACAGCTATAGTGTTATTCCATAAAGTGTTTCTTGGAGGCAAAAATATCAGGTGTATTCCCAGAGCATACGTTCTTGTCTTTTGTGATGAAAGAGCTAGACAATGCTCTCCAGGCAGATGTGACGGATCTGTTAACAATCGTCATTGCAGGGAACCATGGTATTTTCCTTTTCAGGAGCTCATCACACACTAGTACACCTAAAAAACACTGGTCTCTCTTCAGTATTTTTTTTAACAACTCCGGTCAGCTCGGCAGTGTTCATGGTTCTCTGTAGTCCAGCAGCACCTGTCTACTGTTTGATATCTCAATGACTGGGTAACAGTTCTGGCGAGGGGATTTCTGAATCGCGCCTCCGATCTTACATTTCCAGACTTGATCAGAGAAACATTTCTGCCATGACCCTTGTCAGGTTCCAGGTTGAAACAAAACAGGGTGTAGCCAGACCCAAATTCTGCTCTGTTTATGGCTAGTGATCTGTCCTTCAGGTGTCGACCAGTGCTTTGAATGAGTTGAAAGTACTCTGACATATTGATCATTTGGGAAATGTGGTTGAAACAGCTTGGCTGGATAGGGTGCACCATCAACATACAGGCTGATGAACTCGATGTTGCAATGCTGAAAATCAATAGGGTTTCCGATATGTGGCCCTGTGTAGGCCTCGTTATCAACAAAGCATACAATTACAAATTTCAGGACCTGGCCGTTGTAAAGGTTTTCCTGATTGCACACCCTGGTGCCCTGGGGGATGGAGAATGTCTTCAAGGCAACTCTGTTGATTGCATATTTTGTGTTAGTGTTTTGGAGGGCTCTGCTGTGAGCTAGTCTGACAGCGGGAGAGATGGAGACTTTTTTCACAAATATGCTGGCTGACACTATATTGGCTTTATACAACACATTTTGTGGAGTCAGACAGAACTGGTCCGTAGAGCGCATAAATTTTAACGCTACGTCGACCCCATTGAGCATAAGTTTTTCTTGGAAAGACAAATCAGCATGTATCGGTGCAATTTGCTCGACAATTCTGCTGTGTACGGTATACGCTCCTCTGTGGGCGAGTCCCGGATTAGCGCCAGTTATAGACGTGTCTTTCATGTGATTATGGCCGTCTTTACGAAACAGCGCATTGCTAAATTGCGTGTTCAGTGTGTCCGTGTTATAATTGATGAAACATTCAATTATACCCCTGTATGGGTATGTGTTGGATCTCTGTGTGATCAACCTATCCCCTATTTTAACATCAACTTGAGAAAATAACGTGCATCCAAGGTAGTTAATAAACCCCACGTCAGCCTGACCGTCCAGAGCCGTCCCATCTGGGTTTTGGATCCGCACTTGTGTGTAGATATACGAGTCGTTCAAATCCAGGTAATTCTCACCGCATCCCGAAATAGACAACTCCAGGGGGCCATTCTCTGTGAGAACTGAGACTGGTGCTCCCTCCACATATGTAGATTTCTCAATAGACGTCTGCGTGTATGGGACTAAACAGGTCAAGCTCGGTTTTCACACACTCTCCTGACTGGGTGTGAATCAGTGACATTTTGTTAAAATATGTATCTTTTCACTGGTCTGCCACGAGCTGATGATGTTCTTCTCTTTGGTGCTGCCTTCTTCCTGGAAGGACTATGTGTTTTGGCAGGTGTTTTATTTCTTTTCTTCTTTTTAGGGGCGGTGACACTGGGGGGTCTTTTTCTCGGTCTCGCGCTGCGTTCAATAAACCCATTTCCTTCCTGATGCCCTGGCATGGCAGTTCTCGCTATGTTTGAAACCACATCTCCCATAATGCCGGTGGCTGCTGTCTTTAAAATGAGGTTTTGCTATATTTAAACCTCTTCGCAGCAGCGGCAGGGCCATCCTGAATGAACTGCAAAACATCCCCCCCAGACCGTTACCATATTGGGTGCTCATCCCTTTGAAACCCGGCATAGCTCCACCTGCCTTGTTCATGTAATATGTCATATATCGCCCATCGTCGCTCACGTGAGGGGCATACATGGCTGCAATCTTATTTAAAAATTGTTCTTTATGGGTCTAAAGTGTAATTTCACGATCGCCTTCCCGTACATAAACGGTATGTGCTCTTTTTGAAAGATATCTCCACATCGTCTATAATAGATTTGGAGAGCGATGTGTAGTGCGGCTTGTCAGACACATTTATACACCTCAAGAGCGGGACATGGCTGTCGCCGACCAGCTGGTAATCCACGATATCGCTATGAATAAAAATATTGTATCGCCCCCCCATGGATGTCTGCGGGGGAGGGGGCTATATGTTTCATAGGAACAATTGCCGATTAAATCTCAAACTCCTCACCCGGGGTGAAACCTAGTATTTCAGCTAGTCGCCCACGCAGCGTGACTCCTGAATGTCACCAAGAAATTGTCGTTCCACAACATGTTCATGATGGCGTCGTATTTTGCTTGAAGAAAATACTCCGGGACTTCTTCCAGACAGCTGTGTTGACGCTGGCTCGGGTGGTTGACTAGACACCCACAACACTCATCTTTCCACACCTTATTCACAGTTCTGGTGGGCAGGTGGTAGACGGCAAATTTCACATGCTGCATGAGACGGGGTCCCTGGTCTTGAGGCATAAATGTCTCTACACTGTCCACATACACACCACTGTGAGTGGAAGCATCTGCCGGGGGTTGGGTTCAACCGCATGGATGAGGAGTCCTGGTGGGGGTTGTTGCTGTTGTTGGATGGCGTGTGCAGCTTAGGCGTGAGTTCTGGTGAATACAGTCCAGGGACGAAGTGGGTTTTGAGTGGTGTCTGTAAATAAAAGAAATGAGAGAAGGGAATTAACACATACACAACGTCTACAGAAACCCCTGCCTTGAACAACTACCACATACCTACACAGTGTAGGATCTCATCAATGCTTCCTTGGCGGGGTGCAGAAAGCTGTCACGTGCGTTATCGTCAGTCTGATTTGATACATCATCAAAAATAAGGTGCTTCCTAACTCCTGCAAAAGCTGTGGCCACCGGGTCCTTCCCCATGACTTTGTGTAAGGCATTAAACACCTCAAACAAAGCTGGTCTGTCGCACCACTGTACAAAAAACAAAAGTCTTCAAATTCTTTTGGGCTTTTTTTTGACATGTTGTCAGGTACAACACAGCACCATCGTGACAAGCTCTATATGATTTGGGTCCTGATGAGCTGTGCTATCAGGACATGTACAACTCGGTGTAGCCCGTTTAGGGCTACTGTGAAACTTGGCGCGCAATATCATAAAAATGAGACCAATCATGAATAGACATGCCGTGTGCAACTCCGTATGAGTCCACGAATGCATCGCCCATGCTCAGATAAACTTTACAGTCTTCATATTTAACTTTATATATACACACACACACACCGAAAAACTCCTTCTACAACTGGTCAACTGGACGTAAGTTTATCTTGAAGACGTTTCACCTCTCATCCGAGAGGCTTCTTCAGTTCTAGTGAAGAGTGTGGAAACTCCAGCTTATAAACCTATGTGGAAGTGGTCAGTGCTATTGTGGTGGAAACGACCCTCCCGAGACTCACCTGGCCTCCCCAAACGACAGTCGTTGTGCGGTGTCAGGGAGTTTCAGGGGTGGTCGTTAGGGAGTTTCACCGACCACTCAGATGCTAATGGGCTGTGCTGGCAGCAGCCGTTCCACATAGTCTTTCAGCTGAACTCTTTGGGGAAGCTTTGAAAGGACTTGGTTGTAAATAGGTGAAAGGAAATGTCGCAGTCCACCTCCTCTGTTCAAAGATGGTTTCTCTATCCTGACGTGGATGGCTTCTTTAACTCCTCTTTCAAACCATCTGTCCTCTCTGTCGAGGATTTGGACATGGTCGTCCTGGAAGGAGTGGCTTTCCTCCTTGAGGTGGAGGAAAACCGCTGAGTCCTGTCCTCCAGAGTTGGCTCTTCTATGTTGGGCCATGCGCTTGTTGAGGGGCTGTTTGGTTTCCCCTATGTAGAGATCCGTGCAGGCCTCACTGCATCTGACAGCGTATACCAGATTGCTTTTCTGGCTGTGAGGGGTGGGATCTTTGGGGTGAACCAGTCTTTGTCTCAGAGTGTTGTCTGGTTTAAAAGACACAGGGATGCGGTGCTTGTTATAGATTCTCCTTAATTTCTCAGAAACCCCTGCCACATAGGGGATCACTATGTTTTTTCTCCTGCCTTCTTCATCTTCCCTCCTCCTGGAGCTCTCCTCCTTTCTGGACCTGGAAGAGGATTTTACAAAGGTCCAGTCTGGGAAGCCACAAGTTTTAAGTGCTCTTTTCAGATGCTGCTGTTCTTTTTTCCGGCCTTGGACGCTGGTGGGGATGGTCTCCGCTCGGTGTTGCAGCGTCGTGATGACACCTAGCTTGTGCTCCAGAGGATGGTGAGAGTCAAAAAGCAAGTATTGGTCAGTGTGGGTGGGTTTCCTGTACACATCCACCCTCAGGCTCCTGTCCTCTTGAACGTAGACGTCGCAGTCCAAAAAGGGCAGATGGTTGTCTTTCACATCCTCTCTGGTGAACTTGATGTTGACGTCTATCGAGTTGATGTGTGCTGTAAACGGTTGTACCTCCTGAACCTTGATCTTCACCCAGGTGTCATCAACGTATCGGAACCAGTGGGTGGGGGAGGGTCCACTGAAGGAAGTCAGGGCCCTCTGTTCCACCTCTTCCATGTATAGGTTGGCCACGATAGGAGATACGGGAGAACCCATGGCACAGCCGTGTTTTTGCCTGAAAAACTTCCCTCTGTACTGGAAGTATGTTGTGTTCAGGCAAAGGTCCAGAAGTTGGCAGATTTGGTCCGGATTGAGGTTGGTCCTGTTGCTGAGGGTGTTGTCCAGCTGTAGGCGTTTCCTCCTCATATTCAGTACAGCGCTCTCATCTACCCGCTTCTTTTTTTTTTGCATTTTGGCCCATCCTGTTCTACACAATGCTCTGACATACCATTGGGATATGTAGTCATTTCTGGTAAGTCTGCTTTAAGGCGTAAAATCCCATGGGATGATCCGATCGTGATGGTGGGGTGGCGCGGTGCCGTCTGTTTCTTATAGGGACTGCGTGTGAGGATGGGGCTGGGCTGTGTTCTCATAAGATGCCAGCCGCTGTGGGCGGTGTTTTTAAATCTGGTGAGATACGGCCCTGCCACCTGTCCGGGGCATGTCGGGGCTACTTTTAAATGCAGTATTTTAGCCAGAATGGGTTACTACAGAACCCCTTAAAACAGAGACTCATGTTTAATTACATTTTACATTTTCAGATTTTAATCACACTGGTCCCTTTAACAAGCATGTCATCACAGAAAACAAGAACGCACATAGTGTGTAAAAAAAAAAAAGGTTTATTTAACTCTTAAGAGTATACAGGGAAAAACAAAAAATAACCTCACTTTGGCTGCCATGTTTTTGAAATCAAGCAGTGTTCAACACAACTGTTCCAGTTCCGGGTCCCAACGCTATGCTGCCATAATAGCTGTCAATGGCTTTTATGGCAGCGTCTGGTTGGGCTGGATGGTTTTAACAGTGTCTCAACGGCTCCTGCTATTTTTGAGGGGCTGATGAGCCTCCTGATAGGGTATGTCATCGTAACACTGCGACATGATTCGTTTAGCAGCGGCAGTACAACTCTTTTCAGGTGCTCCATAAAGCGGTCTGAAGTCTCACGTTCCATGTAGTGATCATTGTCCACATATACATCAGCAGATCCCACTGGAATCTCACAGGGCGGATCCTCTAGTTGACGCATCGCCATTGATGAATACAAATGCACACCCTCATCTACGCACAACATAAACTTAAAGCACAACATTGAACACAAACGCATTAAAACAAATTGGTTAACGATAAGTTTTTCCCCAATGCATGAGTCATGTCCGTGATTCACCGGAAAAAAACACGCGTGTGAGTCCAGGTGGCTTTCCTTGGGTCGGAAACGCATATGATACGTATTTATGTACTACCCCAGAATCCCATATGACACGTGGGACATGTCCAGGCATGTTCATGTACTACCACAGAATCCTATTGTTTGCAACCTGCGGTAGGAAACAGACACCCCTTTTCAGTATGCGCAGGAGGACGCATCGTCACATGCACGCAGAAAGGTGCCATCTTATTACTACTATCCGATATCCATTCGTCTACCAATTTAATTTTCTGGAAATGAGAACAGCTCCGTCCAACGTGGGATGGATGCCGTCCCTCCTAATCAGACCATGTCTCCCCCAGAAAGTTTTCCAATTATCTATGAAGCCCATTTGGTTTGCTGGACACCGGCTCAACATGTCGTCGCTGGTCCGGTTTGGCAGGGGTCCAGAGAACACTATGGAGGCCGACAATGTCTTCGCAAATGTACACACCGACTCAATATTAATTTTTGTGACCGCCGACTGCCGTTGTCGATTGTCATTACCGCCGACGTGAATAACGTCGTCGTTTACTTTGAGCCAGCAGTTTTAAATTTGACTAGACATCGCATGCTCTGGCCCCCGGAATGTACTTGACTGTGGTTGCCTGTTTCTCAGAATGGAACTTCCAATAACCAGAGTAGTTTTCTCTGGTAGGTGTGTCGCCAAGTGGGGACAACCTATTCTAGACATGAAATGGTGGTTGGTCACTGACAGCAGGCTTCTGCTTCGGACTATGCTTCCATCGGACAGTCACCCAGCCGCCCTGGTTTCCTGGCTGCTCTGGAGATGTTAGTTGGGGCTAAGCTAAGACGGTCCGCACCAGCTAACATGGCAGTGGATAGTACGGTAAAGCTGGTACCACAGGTGCAGGCATTACTGGTGCCGGTGGTGCAGATGTAGCTTGCTGTTGCACCATCTGTTTCTCTGCTTTGGCAGATTTCTTAGCACCGGTTGCTTGTTCTCTAGCTTGTGCTAGTTGGAGTTTAGTCAGTTGCATCTTCAAGTCCTCTAATTCTTTATTAGATTTAGCTAAGTCACTGTCTTCCTGTCTGAGTCTGTGAGTAAACACTCTGCACCACTGTGCCAAGTTATCTCCACTGCAATGAGGATCATTTTCCATCTCACTGCGCACCTTCTGTGACACTCCTGTTAACAGAGCCATTTTAAACTGAGTGGCTGTTAGTGGGGAATGATTTGGTCTTTCACCTGTTCTGTTCTCCCACTCATCCTCACATCTGTTTATGAAGGAGGAGGGAGACTAACCAGGCTGTCTGGAAAACACTGTGTGAGGGGCTGTGCATGAGGGCGGAAACGCCCTTCTCAGCGCATTTCCCCATACTCTCGCTATTTGTGTGTAAGGCATGTTATCAGGTACACCGTTAGTGTCAGCTTCTGTGTCGATGTCTAGTACACGCGATAATGAAGTACACGCTCCTACCAGGGCTCTCATGTCTCCTATGGAGAGTGTAGTCCCCGCTGTCAGGGAGTGTAACTTTGTCAGCCAGGGTCCTGCACCCTCATCCCATAAACTGGGGAGGCGTCTAACCAACGTGTCTCTGTCAGCGAGTGGCCACGGTTTGTATATCACTTCCCCACCCCCCGGTTGTTGTATCAGCGGCATAGCGAACGTCGTTGTTTTGCTACTCCCGCCTGTAGATTTACTGCGTGTGTGATCAGACACAGGGCTAGCAGAATGGCTTCCTGGTCTACTGGGTGGACGGCTTTTTCGTGCTGGCATATCATCATCAAAATCTTCACGCTCAAACACAATGTCGCATCTCAGTTTTCCTGGCACAGATTTGTGACCTTTATCACGTGGTTTTTGTGTCATTGAAGGTCTATCAAGTAACATCTCTCTGGGATCCCATCCTCTGGAGTGAGGCGAATGATATTCTACTCCTGTTCTTGTCTGTAGTTTTCTGACTGACATCCATCTTTCCTCAGTACTGGGCTTTGCCCACTTTTTAGGGGACTCAGATCTGCTTTTCTTTTTCGTAGGGGCGGGTTTGTCAGCTGCGTCATGGTCAGTTTTGTCCTCCTGTGGTTTGTCACCATTATTCTCTAGTAGTCCACCACCATATTCTTCTTCTGTGTCTCTATATGCTTGCTCATCTCTCTCTCTCTTCTCCCTGTCCTCTCTACTTTCCCTGTTTCCACCTTCATTTCTCAATCTCTCTTCTTCTAGTCTCCTTCTAGCTTCTTCTAACTGCTCTCTCACCTCATCGTATTCTGACTGTCCCTGTCCACCGGAGGCCTCATCCTCCTCTTCCTCAAACTCCACCTGTACATCTCCCTTCACCGAGATAACAGGCATCTGCAACACTGCCGCAGGCGCTGGAGGTGCCGACAGACCTGAGTACGGAGGAGGTTTCTCCTGCGTCCCTTTCAGCTTCTGTATGTGACACCTGGTTCCGGCTGCCATGGCCATCAAATGCAACATTGCTCTCCACTCATCTTTCTTCTGACCTGCTTTAGCATGCTTCTTCCGTCTCAATCTGCCTGGTTTCACTTTGTCATGATCCATCACTTCATCATACGCCGCCTTCTCATCCACACACAATCTGTCCCTAATAGACTGGAGTCCACCGACTCCCCACCACTTCTGTCCTTTACATTGTTTAGTGTATTCATCAAGGTTCTGTCTCAATGTTTTCTTTCCCTTGTCATCACCACAATAGCCAGATATCGCCTGTGATATTAGGCCTTTCCACCACACCTCCCACTGTTCACAGTTAAGTTTATCATTGTTTGCCATGGTCTTTCACAATTGTAAACACACAACACAGTTCAAATGTGGCCACACACACTTATAGAGGTGTCAGTGGATCTTGTCCTCCTCAGTTATCTCTCCTCATATGCTTCTACGCTATCCCAAGATAGTGCGATGAGGAAACATAGGTCTGAGAATTTTACTGACTCCTCACCAAGTGTCCAATCCCAAAATTCCCACAGACCCCAGAGACACACAGACTGGGTAAGTAATTTTAATCAGAGAGGTTGCAGTTTTCCCAACAAGCTTCTACCACTCGATTTTACTGAGGGGCGGATGTTACTCACTGCAACAGTCTCATTACTTATTCCCACTTCGTCTGTTTTGGATGCCTCAGAAACCACCCACACAAATCCCCGTGCACGTTTTTTATTTTTTATTATTTTTTATTTTTTCTTGACGTCTTTTACTTCTCTTATTCTTCTGTGACTTCTTCTTTATGAGTTATTAACTCAATGGACTCTGACCCTTAAGCCTGCCAAGCCCGTAGCGCCAATTTACCGCTGTCCAATTAATATTCGGGGGACTCTATTGCCCCGGGCCTTGCACCCACTAGCGCCGTTTGTCACTATATTGGACCCTCACTCCAATATTTCAAATCGGACCCTCTCTCCGAATAATTCAAAGTCGAACCCTCTCTTCAACCCTTTATGTCGGACCCTCACTCCGACATTTTAAATCGGACCCTCTCTCCGATTAATTCAGAGTCGAACCCTCTCTTCGATCTTTGATAATTTCTTTTCTGTTAATCTTTGATGTGTTCAATTCACTATGAATGACGGTGGTCTTCACAATTCTCTTGATTTGGATTGTCCAATAGCAGTACTTCGATACAACAGGTGACTGCTTACCTTATTTTATGTGGCGCGCCAAAGAATTGAGAAGTCCGAAGTCACTCGGGATGGTCCTCAATCGACCGAGTTACCAATGTCTCTCCTCCAGATCACGTCGGGGTCACCAAGTTTCTGTAGGAATTTTTCAACAAGTCATCATTAATCAATCAGAAGGACCCACAGAGTATATGTATTGCGCTGTTCAATATCCGGAGAGGACACCTTCCAGTTGGTTCAAAAGAATTTATTCAGATTAACAAGAAAGAATAAAGAGCTCTGGAGATCGTCTTCCCCTATGCTGGAGTCGGCATACGCAGATGCGTCGTCCCTGGCGTTGGGGCAAGAAGTCCAACGATCTAACTATCTTCTCCAGTTTTATGTGTTACAAGGAGGTGCTTACGTGATCGCTTCTGCGTGTAAGTGTGTATTTTTGATCTTCGTGTTATTTTGCAGATTCTTCTGTCTGACGGCGTGCCAGAACCTTCTGTTCCATCGTGGCCTTGTTGTTGCAGCTGTGAAGATCAAAACCTCTCTTTCCCTGATTCACGACCTTGCTCTTATCTACTTCTGACTCCCTCTACTTCATCCAACCATAGAAATTCTGTGGACTCTGTTCTGACTTAATTAGTTTGAGGGAGTGATGCTAGCCATGTGCTACACTCCTGCTATTCCCTGTTGTGACCTTTTCACCTGTCCACTCTGATACAGTCTGGTCTGTGCTTCACTGCCTTGTGTTTCCTGCACTCTATTTTAAGTAAATATATGTATAAATTTAACTACAGTTTAAGCAAATATATATGTATGGATTAATCTACAGTTTAAGCAACTATATGAATAAATTTATCTACAACTTCCATATCTGGTATCCCAGTCCAAATCTCAAAGAGAGTTAATAAATCATCTAAACCACAGACCATTAACCCAGTTAATTTAATCCCTGTCACACCAGCTTCCATTTTCAACATCACAATGACGACCGCACGTTCAGCACTAACATTAACTTGGCAGTGCTGAACGTGCGGTCTCTTTTCAATAAAATTTCTATTGTACATGACATGATTTTAGACAATAAATTAGACATTCTCCTGTTGATGGAGACATGGCTTGGCACTGATGCTCCAGTTGTTCTCACTGAGGCTTACCCATCAAATTTTAATTTTTTATTTTCAACAAGGTGGGGTAGAAAGGGAGGAGGCACTGCCTCAATTGCTAAAAACACACTGAACTCAAACAAGGTTTCTTCTAACAGTTACACATCATTGGAGTATCATGCATTTGTTTTTAGCAGCCCTCCTATCCTTTGTATCACAGTTTATAGACCACCCCACCACTCTAACTCCTTTATCAGTGAATTTTCAGAACTACTAACAATTATACACTCTACCTACAACAGGATTTTAATAACTGGTGATTTTAATCTGCACGTGGACAAAATCTCGGACTCAGTGTCCAGAGAATTTTTAAATGTCTTAAGCTGTATGGATTTTAAACAGCACATCACACAGCCAACTCACAACGGGGGACACACCCTGAATTTGGTCATAACTTTCGGCCTCTCCACTGGTGTGTCCTCTGTTGTCGACCTGGCTGTGTCTGACCACTACTGTGTGTATTTTAACATCACCAGTTTTAACCACCTGGAGGCCCTGGTGAGAACGGTGAGGAAACGCTACCTAATCCCAGAAGTGGCTACAAATTTTATTGAGATTTTACAGAGCACTCCTGCTGCAATTTTACCTGCACCTTGTGATTTTACTGTGGACCATTTTAACAGTGCATAAAAAACAGCACTGGACTCAGTGGCTCCACCTCTAAAAAAAAACATTAAAACAAAACCTTTACCGCCATGGAGAAATAATGATGATGAAATCAAAAACATAAAGAGAAAATGCAGGAGTGCAGAACGAAAATGGAGAAAAACCAAACGAACGGTTAATTTTGAAATACTGCAGGAAGAACTCCAAAATTACAATAATAGAGTCAAAAAGGAAAGAACATCCCAATTTTCAAAACTCATCACAGAGCATAAAAACAATTCCAAATTACTTTTTTACACCATTGATCTTTTAACAAACTCCAATTAAAAAAAAAAAAAAAATCTGTTAAGACCCCCACAGACGCCCTCTTTGAGGACTTTGCACACCACTTCGGAAGTAAATTCGACAATATCAGATCCAGTCTTTTAACTCATCATCATGTGATTTTTAACACACCTGACCAGCTGCTTTTACCTGAGGAAACACGGGAGAAAACTCGACCAAGTGTCCGATTATCGACCAGAGCAAAACTCTCCCAAGTTCACCCAACAACCTGCCTTTTAGATCCAATTCCCACATCACTTTTAAAAACATTTTATGAGTTCTTTGAGGAACAGATTTTAAGGATTGTAAATTGCTCTCTTAAAGGCAGTGGGGAAGACACCCATCTGAAAACGGCGGTGGTGAAGCCCCTTCTGAAGAAGAGCAACTTCGATCCTGATGCCTTTTAATAACTACCAACTGAATCCAACTTACCATTTTTAAGTAAAATTTTAGAAAAACTGTTTTTTAACCAAGTAAATTATTTCTGAAATAGTAACAAGATTTTAGAGAATTATTAGGACGAACCACAGTACTGGGACAGCTTTTTTAAAGATTTTAAATGATATCAGGTGTAACGCTGATAAACAAAAACTCACAGTCCTGGTACGACTGGATCTGAGCGCTACCTTCGACACAGTAGATCACCAGATTTTATTAAACAGACTCAGACACCTGGTGGGCCTCTCTGGTACTGTTTTTAACTGGTTCAGTTCTTATTTCTCAGATTGATCTTCCTTTTTAAGTATGGATACCTGTTCCTCCAGAACACATAAAATTAAGTGTGGGGTGCCCCAAGGGTAAATTTTAGGTCGAATACTTTTTAATCTATACATGCTTCCCCTTGGGGACGTCATCAGGAGTCACGGCATCAGCTTCCATCGTTACGCTGATGATACGCAGCTGTACATCGCCGTGTCTCCTGATGACACAGGGCCTATTGATACCCTTTTTAACTGTATCTTAGATATCAAGTCATGGATGGCAGAGAACTTCCTACAGCTCAACCAGGACAAAACTGAAGTTTTAATCATAGGTCCTGAAGGCAAGAGAGAGAAACATTTACCAAAATTACAAAATTTTAAACTTTCACAATCTGTAAAGAACCTGGGCGTCATTTTTGACTCTGAGCTGAATTCCATTCCATATATCAAGAACATAACTAAGATAGTTTTTTATCATCTTAAGAATATAGCCAGACTCCGCCCGTTCCTCTCTCAGGCCAACACGGAGGTGCTGATGCATGCTTTTATTTCCAGTCGTTTAGATTATTGTAATGCCCTGCTCTCTGGTCTTCCCAAAAAACCCATCTATAATCTACAATTACTCCAGAATTCAGCAGCACGTGTGCTGACGAGGACCAGCGGGCGGGAGCACATTACACTGGTTTTAAAATGGCTGTATTGGCTCCCCGTGTGCTTCAGGATCGATTTTAAGGTTCTTTTCGTAGTTTTTAAGTGTCTTCATGGTCTTGGCCCATCTTATTTATCCGAACTGCTTTCATCATATCAACCTTCACGAACCCTGAGGTCCTCTGGCACCGGCCTTTTAGTCGTTCCAAGAGTTAGAACAAAAACCGACGGGGAGGCTGCTTTCAGCCATGATGGCCCAAAGTTATGGAACAGCCTGCCAGAGAACATCAGGAAACTGTCAATTTTTTTAAAAGGAGGCTCAAGACTCACCTTTTTAGTTTAGCTTTGAACTGATGTAACTGCTTTAGTCTCTTTAATCCTTTAATTTTATCACTATATTTTATTGTTGCTTTTATCTTTTAATTATTTATTCTACTTTTTCATTAGCTCTTAAAGTTTTTATGTATTTATAATAATATATATATATATATATATATAAATTTTTTTATGTCATTCTGATATTTTACTATTTTAATTTCTGTTCTTTCATATTCTACTATCTTTTATTCTTTTAATTTTTAGTCTTTTATTTTTTTTAGCTCCAGTGTTTCCTCGTGGGGGCCCTCCACACTGGGAGGTGTGTCTGGTCCGCCCGCAGGGGTGTTGTCCTTGGGATCGCCCGGGTCGGGGGGTCTCGGTGGCAGCGCTCCCTGTGGTTGTGGGCTGTGGCACCTTCCGGTGTGGATGGCTCCCATAGGTGGTCTTTCCTCACGAGGATTTTCAGTGCCCTGCCATGTTTCTACTGACAGTCAGTGTGTGGTTGTGTGCATGTGTGTGTGGATGTGTGTGTGTGTGTGTGGGAGGGGGGGGGTGCGTGCGTGCATGCATGTATGTGGTCATGTGGGTTGGGAAGGCCGGGTTCTTCATATTAATTAAATTGCTTTATATTGTATTTAATGTTGCTTGTTTTTATTTTTGTGAAGCACTTTGTGTTGCAATTTTTGTATGGAAAGTGCTATATAAATAAAGTAAAGTAGTAGTGGCTTGGCTAAGGTGGACTGAGAAGCTCCTGAAGCTAAGGGACTCGTGCTAGCTTCCATGGTGCGGAGCCGGGACTCTAACTCACTGAGTCTTGCCTCCAGGACTACAAACAAACTACACTTATTACACGTACCATTATCACGAAAGGAGACAGAGGAGTAACTAAACATCTGGCACATGGAGCAGGAGAGGGAGGGAGAGATGAGGGGAGAGCAAGAAAGAGAGAGCAGTCATAGCAAGTATGCTAAGGTAAGCTAGTGGACTGCGGCAAATATAACAAGTTGAACAGGGAATTACAGAGAAAAGTCCTGTTTAAGACTTAAGTGACAGAAACGTTAGCAATATACCAAAATGATTAAATTGGCAGAACACTTGACAGTGGCTTGAGAGAGTCTAACACAACACAACAACAGTACTACAGGCAGGAAACGAAGTAATACACTCACAGTAAGTCTCGAAGAAGCAGGTACACAGTCCAGACATGACACGGCACAGCACCACCAGTGCTAAAGAAAACAAATATGAGGAAGGCTGCCAGCCTTGATAGTGTCTGAGGGCGCACTCTGCATTATTGTGCTGAACAGCTCAGCGAGGTGTTTTCCTATTTATGTCACTAATGTGACAGTTGTCATTGACCGTACATCTGGAAAACATTAACAATAGCTATCCCCAAACTAAATAAATGCCAGAGAGATTCATGACTTCAGACCTGCTTGTGTTACCACACAGATTATGAAAACATTTGAACAGATTTTAAAGTTAGAGGTTACCTCCCTTGCAAACTTGACCCTGACAGTTGGCTTACCAAACTGACAAGGGTGTCGAGGATGCTAAACTCTTCATCCTCAACAAAGTGTACAAGCACTTGGAGAAACCTAATGCAAGGATTTTATTTGCCGATTTTTCTTCTGCTTTAAATAAAATGCAGCCTCTCTTTTTGATAGACTGGCTATCTTTTTTTAACTTACCTGATCGGCTTTTATTGTTGCTTTGAAATTTCTTAATCGAAAGAAAGCAGCAGGTTTTAATAAATGGAACTATGTCCAATATTGCAGTGTCTAATACGGGCTCCCCCAGGGCTGTGTTCTTTCTCCCCTGCTTCTTATCTTATACACAGACAGTTGCAGGTCCACAAAAGAGGACAGTTACCTGGTCAAGGTTGCTGTAACTTATTTATGACTCTGAGTCCAACCATGGTGCTGCCCTGGCTGATTTTATTAACAGGTGCGATGATAACCTTCTTGAATTAAATGTTGCCAAAACTAAAGAAATTACCAGTGACTTCAGAAAAAATAAGTCAGAACCTGAAGTTAGCACAATACACAGCCAGGATGTTGAAACTGTGGACCAATATGAGTGCCTGGGAACTGGATGTAACAGCAAAGACTCAATCTGAACTCTTTTAATGTTTGTGAGTCAGAAGACTTTCAATAAATGACTGGTAAAAACACAGCACTAACTTCCTTACTTATCTGCTGGTATGGCCTATCAGTGACGGGTATTGCAGGTAAGAAGTGTCTCCCTAAATCTGAGGGCTTATAAAATCCAAACCGTTGGAGTTATTACAAAGTTTTTTTTTATAACTTTTGATGAGCAGAGGTAACTGAGTAATGTATGAACATTTTTAAGTAATACCATTAACGAATGCCCTACAAGGAGATGGCGTTTGTTGGTGTCCAAAATGGTCCAAAATTGGAGGTTGGCATTCATATTGTGTACTTGCTGTTCGAGGTAGGTCAGAAGTGTCAGTGTATGATTTGAAGGTGTTGATAAGACAAATAATTTGGTGTTGGTGCCATGTCTGTACAACATTCCTAGGGGCTGTGACGGCCCTTTTCCTCTACCTAGGTGGCAATATTGAGCAGAGGGTTTTTTGCCAGACTGGAAGTGCGTGCTGAATTTGGTGAGTTTTGGAGCATGTTGAGGGGGTAAAATTAATGTTCCAAGAGGAGGAATAATGAAGGAGAAGAAAGAAACATTACAAAAACAATAGGGTCTTCGCTCTGAAGTTCCTTCAGGCTCAGGCCCTAATAACCATAAAACTCCATAACAACCATACAGAACATATATAACAAATACAACACAAAGGGCATTACAGAAAATATTTCACCTCTGGTCAGATACCCTGGTTTGTGTTTGTGTAGCTCACAGCATTTTCATTTACATGTTAAAGCCTCCTCCAGAATTAGAAAACTGGCCATGAGCCTACCCCTGTGTTGCCTGCAAATTGCCGTGAATTGCTGGAAACCTGGACTTGCATGACACTTTACAGTGCCACGTACTGATGAACCAGAAACAGAACACACAAGGGCAAAAAAAGAGAAAAAGGCAACAAAAACAGCTCTGAGCCCTGGCCGGTCCTTTGAGCGTTTAGTCTGGAGCCCTTGATTATCTTAAAAGTCCACCTCTAATATAAAGACATAACGGAGCAGTTGTGAATGTTCCAGTGGGAGTTTCCAAGATGCCAGCATGTGAAAGAACTCAGGAGTCTTCAGGTGTTTCACACAGAGAGATTCATTTCATGATAAATGAGCATCGAGGAGACCCAGTAATCATCAACACAAGCGTCACATGAGCAGGTCACCACCCGCTGTCATTGATTGGTTGTTGCAGAAATCACACTCAATGCCATCAGGATGTTATGTTTTGTCCTGCCCTGTCTCAACTATATGAGCACAACTACAGCCTGAACTTTGCCACTACCTTATCCCTCCCCTAACAACCTCATCCAGATCCATTACTTCAACGAAGCCTGACCCCCTGACCCTTATCAGTCACTTGTAGTGCCTCCCACTGGAGGGAATAGGAGCATCTGTGAGCTGTGACTGTTGTGATGCACATCCATGTAATGGAAGAGCTGTTTTAAAGAGGGAATCATTTGACCTGTGTGGGCAGGTACAGAGGGACGATCCCATCATGAACAATAATATTACCAAACAAATGGGTCTTTAGCTTCTTCTAAAGGTGTCCACAGTGTCCTCATGTCCAATGGGAGAGCGTTCCAGAGTCTAGGAGCTGCAACCTGCAAGGTACAATCTCCCTCTGTGAGGTTGAATACCTGCGGTCAGTGAGGATAAGGGACCCCACAGGTATTGCTGAAGTGCTTTAAACTGCAAAGCACACAACTAATCAAGCTGAGATCAACTTTTGTTGTGATCAGGATCATCTAAAGTAACCAAATAAAACCAAACAAATATATAAAATAAAACATTATACAAGTAAAACAAATAACGCAGAGGTTTTTTTACACCAGATGCCATACGGCTCAGTAAACCTCTGGTTTGACCCGTAGCAGGTCCAGTCTCCAGGGTGCCCCCATCATTCTGCTTTTCAGTTGCAGGACATGCGGCAGAATCCCATGGCTCCATGGCAGAAGCACATATGGGAGCATCCGGTTGCTCTTCCCTGGCTGGACGTATGGGAGAGTGTGTTTGCTCTTCAGGAGTTTGCTGGACCTTCGCTTGAAGCTCCTCATTTTCCTGTTGCACAGCTTTTTAAATCATTACGATTTCCCAGGATTTCCTTCTGAGCAATCTGAACTTCACCGTTCAGACTGTCAGTCTTTGTGGAGTCCTTGTCCTTCCTTGAGTCAAGGTGGGCCAATTCAGCAGTGAAGGTCTCTGTCTCCTGAGATGCAGTAGAGACTCGGCTCCTCAAATATCCTTTTTCTGCCTCTCTCTCCTCATTCCTGGATTTCAGCTGTTCAAGTTTCCTGTTCTTCTCAGTGAGTTTGTCTCTGATTTTGTTCATCTCTGCCTGGATGAATTTGAGCTCACACTTGAGGTCACACTTCTCCTTGCAAACTGTCTTCACCTCAAGCTGAAGATTGTGGACTTGTGAGTTCAGGTTTCTAATCTGAGTCTGGTTCTCCTCCCTCACAGACTCAAGGTTGCCCACCATGGCAGACAGGTTCTCTACCACCTGATATGAAATGATCTTCTCTTGTCCAAGACAAGAAACTTGTCCACACAAATTCTGATTTTCTGTCCATCTCTTGTCACACAGAGACTGGAGCTGCTCAAGTTCAGTATTCTTCTCATTCAGGTTGTCCTTGATACATCTCATCTCCACCTGTTCACTCTCCCTCAGAGACTGAACGAGGGTCAGCTCTTTTCTGAGCTCATTGTTCTCCTCCTGAGGGATCCTCCCTTCATGCAGAAGCCTGTGGACTGTTGTGTTCAGATCTTCTATCTGAGTCTGGTTCTTGTCTTGGACTGTTTGGAGGTTGGCCACCACAGCAGTGAGGTTCTGTATCTCCTGGACTGCACTTCTATTCTCACATTCAAGAGCAGAAACTTGTTCCCTCAAATCCTCATTTTCTGCCTGTGTGTCCTCACACAGGGACTGAAGCTGCTCAAGGGCAGCTTTCCTCTCAGTCAGTTCCTCCTGCTCCGTCAGCCTTAGAGATGGAGGAGCAGAATCCCATTCACCAGGATCGTTGAGTGCATAAATACAGCTGGTACCGAGATGCACCAGCTCTTTGAATGCTCCAACTAAACAACCCAGTGGAGTCATAGCCTTCTGTCCAGTGCTGATTTGAAGATACTGAGCCATCATGAATCTCCTGTAGCTGTCAAGTGTTTTAAGACCAGAACTGCTCAATAAATATGGAGTCTGAATTCTTTTCTATAATGTGACGGCAATGACAGTCCTGCCAAGTGACATCACTGACATGACTGGAGTCATCCTGTCACATGACTGGATGACTCCTGTCATGTGACAGGAGGACAGTTTCGGGCAGGGGTCAGAAACCCAACATGTTCAAAGGGCCAAAGTGGAGCAAAAAAGCAAAAACCAAATCTGTCTGGAGCCGCAAAAAGTTCAAAGCCCAATACGAGCCTTATAATGAAGGCAAAACAGGCTGTAAGTGTATGTCAGCTATATTAGCCGACTATTAAGGTTAGAAATAAATGATGAGCATTCATGATTAAATGTTAATTTTCCCTGCAGCCTGAAGAGAATGACACACCACATGACTACTCTGCTGTACAATATTTGGCACTTTAAGTTTCACTTTCATTGCAATATCGACGTAATGTGTTTTGTTGCATTGATGAAATCAAATACGGTAAAGAAATCTGAATTTTCATGTTATTTTTTTATTTTGAGGATTTGAAAAAACCAAAACAATTGAATTCAGACCTTCCCATGGAAATGAAATGCAGTTCTATTCTAACCTCAATAACAACACAATCCTCTTCTAAACTCAATAAGATTACAAGCTTCCTCTTTTTTCCCCTCATTATCTGGGCAACAAAGTGCAATAAAACGGCTGAAATTAAAATGCAACCTGCCATTATAAAAATTCAACAGCAGCCTTTTGAAAAGGTACCCTAAGCAGGCTACGTAAAACAAAAATAATCAAGTTTAATTTCGATTTCAGGGCATTTCTGTGCATTGTGCCTTGCTCAATTCTGCAAATGCCAAGTTAAGTAGCCTGTCAGTGCAAATGACAAAAAGGCAGGAAAATCCTTTTCTTTCTACCTCTCATGGCGACAACAGACACAAATGAATAGGCTACATTTTCAAACTATTATTAATAAAAACAGCCTTCAATTAAAAGGCAGCTTTTGAAAAAATAAAACACGGTAGAGTAGCTTTTTGAACATTGAAGCACATATATTCAAATAAGGCAGTTCAAGTTTGATTTCTGTGCATTATCCTCTTCTCTGTGGTTTCCTGCAAACGCCAAATAAGACAGTGCAAGTGTTCAATGCAGCAGCTTCCTCTTCTCTTTTCACTGTCATCTCAGCAACAGACACGCATTGCACAGTACAAGCGCAGCAATCCTCGGACCTGAGCAATAAAAAAAAATAATAACCCGAAGTGTCATTCCAAATATATGTAAAAAAAAAACATAAATCTCTTTATAAAAAAGGTATGCACTTTTAAATATGTGCATATGACAGGATTGTGTTCTCACCCGTTTAATGCGGTTTCTGCTTTCGGACATCGCTGGACAGCTTCTCAACATCGGGCACGTAAGATGAAATTTAATCTTCCCACAGGACTGCAAGCTCTCGTCTGTGAGCCGCGTGCGGTATTTTGACTTGATGTAGTTCATGTTTGAGAAGATCTGCTTGCACATGTATGTCGATCCATTGTTGTTGTTCATCTGCATGCTGAAGATAGAGGTGTGTTTGAAACGGCTCAAATCAACTGGCTCATGTCCTGGAGGCAGCAGCTGGATTTCTGGATCGACTCCACTCGGCCCTAAACTGGTCTGATGCTCTGTGTTCCGTTTGTAAAGAAGTCCAATAAATGGACTGTTGTCCAGTTCTCGTGTGCTGGTAGAACCACAGTCGTTCAATCAAAAGTGGTGACTGAGCTGCTGCTAAACCCAGAGAGTGTCAGGCCACCACAGTCTAACTGGTCTCACCTGAGCTTCAGATCAACTTTAAAAATGTTCTTTTATTTTACATGAAGCAGGAGAGACAAGTTAACAGTGAGAAAAGACCAAGTGTCAACAACTGAACCTTGAAATAAGACACGAGAATCAAAGCAACTGAAGCCATATTTGCAGAAACTGTGCATGTGTGTGTGTGTGTGTTGTGTGTGTGTGTGTGTGTTCTGTTCAGTTTCTTTGTATCTCGTGTTTTATTAATGCCACAATATCTATCATGGCAGGCTAATGAATGACATATCTGAAGAAGGTACTTGTAAAAGGAGTAGAATAAATAAATGGGTGGATAAATAAATCATAAATGACAGGAAAAAGAGATGAAGCGCTGAAGGAGGAGTGAAGCTGAGGAAGTCCCAGGTGAGAGGCGTCTCTCCACATGAGCTCAGTAAAGTCCTTCTCTGGGTGCTGGACATCTCTGTCCTGTAAAGGTCCTGTTGGAGACTGAAGAGATTAAACAAGTAAAGAAGGAGACAAAATACAGAAATTAGTCATCAGGTCAGTAACAGCAGTGATGAACAAAACACAGATATCAATGACAGCAATAATGACTGGGATAATAATTGGCCTCATAAGAATGGAAGAAGAAAGTGGATATTTGATATCAGAAATGGCAACTCTGAACATTTGTGGTGACCTGGTAACTGTTGTTATCCACACCATCGCCATGAGTTGGTTCATGTCAATGATCCTCAGAAGGTGGCCCCTGGGCCCCATCTGGCCCGCCGGCCGCCTGTTTGTGGCCCCAGAACTGTTATTCCTTCACTGTGTGTTTTGGTTGGGTCGGCACCTGAAGGCAGGGAGGCCACAGGGAGGTTGGGAGGTTTCCTGAATGGTTGCTGCGGCTTTTTGGAACCCCAAAATGCTGCGTTTATATTCTTATTTTATTTTGTTCTTGTTTTGGTTTTATTTTCTTTAATCTGTAGTTCACCAGACTTTTCAGCAGACAGGAACTCCAAACAAACATTTGTTCAAGCCAGTTAACAATACGAACAACTGAAACAATACACTTGAAGACGAACTGAGGCGTGTCAGGGTAAATAAGAACTGAATAAAATCACAAAATAATAAATAACTAGAAGTCAAACACGTGCCAGCAGGGCTTCTTTTCACTCCACACATTGTAGTTCAAACACTAAAATAACACAACAGGAAAAAACGTCATCTGATGCTAGAACTTCCATCAGAATCTTGAACCTCTGCAAACACTTTCCAGCCTCTGGTTTCCCCGCTCCTCTCGTCGTGATTCTAGCGACAGTGAATTCACCTGCAGCAAGTTCACGTGTCACAGACTCCATCTTCTCCTCCAGGGCCAGGCTGAAGAGGTGCACGCGGCAACGTCAGGTCTGGCCCCGCCCCTCTCCATGATGCATGTTGCAGGCAGCAGCCTGCCAGAGACTTTCTTTACCAGGGATTTTTTTTTTGGTTAAAATAAAAAGGCTGGCCAACGTCCGACACAACCTGACCCGCTTGTATACATTTTTGACCCGAACCTGCAAATCCCTTCGGATTTGTCGGGCCGCCCCGACCCGTTAAGAACTCAACCTGCCTGGTCCTGTCTGACCTGAGAACGACATAATTTTGTTGAAATCTGATTGGCTATTTGACTTTCATCCCAGTCAGCTTTTTTGTGGCATGAACCTGATGGATAGCGAGGAAAAAAATGTCAAGAAGAAGAAGACAAGTGAGAAAGAAATGGTGGAGCAGAAAAGATGAGATTAAGAAAATAAAACTGCTCCAGCAAGACACTGCCAAATGTACCAAACTAACAAGCAGTGTTGGGCACTTTACTTTGAAAAGTAATTAGTTACTTCTCCCAAAAAGTAACTGAGTTAGTAACAGAGTTACTCCACTATGAAAGAAATTAGTTAACAGAGAAAGTAACTATTACGTTACTCTTTTTTCTTTTAAGTTTAAAAATGTCAAAGAATTTGTTTGTATGTATTTAGAAAATGTCTTCCTGCGGCGGAGCTGCTCCTCCTCTCCTCTGAGGCTCTGGAATCTGAATCACCTGCTGACAACGCCAGCCTGTTTTCAACAACATAACGGCCTCTCAGCTCCTGAAGTTCTGTCTGTGTCACAAGTTCCTGTGGAGCAGGACAGAAAAATCCAGCTGCGGCTGCTTGGACACGTGGCTCCTGTCCTCCTTTGTTGGCAGAGCTCACGTTAGCAGCACCTGCTTGCTGTCACCATCAGCGGTGACAACGGTGTTTCTGGCCACTAGTTTAGTAGAAGCCTGGTCCGTCGAGAGGTGCTTCATTAAATTGGAGTTGCTGACATTGGATGTTGACAGCCTCTTTGCTCTGGGACGACATAACCTACACTCAACATGGACATTTTGACCTTTAACCTCAATGAAGTTAAAGTAGTGCCTATACTTCCGTCTTGAAAACGCCATCTTTCCCCGTGACTCCGGACTCGCCACCCCTGATAGTTTGTCTGTGGGTGTGGTTTGTGTGTAAACTCAAACCACTTTCATAGTGGAGTAACTCCGTTACTAACTCAGAGACCTGATTTCTCTGGTTGGCTGAACATGAACTCTTACTCTATCTTAGCCAATCATCATTACTTAGGCGGTTATCTCCTAACCCCTTCATGTTTCCAACCGCTTTTCCCCACTCAGCGACACACCTGCTGAGAGCAAAACTCAACATGTCTGCTCTGTTGCTCGCAGCCCCGCTGTGAAGCTGACGTTAGTCATTGGTAGCTCTGTTCTTGCAACGTGAAGGTAGAGACTCCAGCGAGCATAAAGTGCATCCCAGGGGCCAGAGCGGGCGACGTTGAGGCTAAAGCTGCTGGCAAAACGTACGGTTAAATACAGTAAGATTGTAATACATGTCGGCGCTAATGACACCTGGCTACACCAGTCGGAATGAACTAAAGTTAACCTTCGTGTCGTGTTCACCCCTCATCGCCTACTGTAGCGTTCCCAGTCAAATTTGACCGGTCTGTTTTAACTGCTCTTAAATCAGCACAAAAAGTATTTATCATCACCAAATTTTTATTTAACATTTTTAAACTGTGAACAATGTCGCAAATTTATTTTTAACATGCAATTGGGAAATAATAACTGCATTACAAAATGACAACATGTAACTAAGTAACTAAAGACAAAACTCAACATGAAGTATGTATGTGCCTGTGTTTGAAACTGGAGTAAAAGATGATGTGTGTGTATGCGTGCGTGTGTATGTGTGTGTGTGTCTGTGTGTATGCGCATGTGAATTCATGCACAAGAGTGGCATGTGACACTCAGGTTAGAGTGGACATCCTCCTCTATGTCTGGTTGAATTTCAGTGCCCTCTTCATCATGTCCAAAAAACCTGGACCAAAACCTCTTCAACAGAAAAGCGCCTTGTCAGTCGCCTACTCCCTGTGCTCAGAGTAAAAGGAATGCAAGGCAAACATCAAGCTCTATGTATCGGGTCTGTGTGAAGATGATATTTTGATTGGTCTGGCAGGTGTGGGCAAGCGCAGGAAAGAGTGGGGTTCCCTTCACAAACACCTGTTTGGTCTGTGTGAAGATACGATACATGGTATCATCAAGACGTTGGTTCACGTGGGAGGATCGGCTCGAGAGAAAGACTTGTACCTGAAGTGTGTGAGTGTGAGTGTGTGTGTGTGTGTGTGTGTGCGCACGCGCGTGTTTGTGTGCACGTGTTTGTGTTTGATAGCGGTAGAGTGTGTAAGTGGCTGTATCTCAGTGAGCACGTGGAATGAGGTTCGGGTTATGTTTGTTTGTGTGTGTGTGTGTGTGTGTGTGTGTGTGTATGTTTATGTATGTTTTATGTCCAATGGTTGTCTGGATTCCCATTCATTTCCTTTGCCGGTCACTCTTGACCGGGAACACCACCTGTGTAACAAAGTTGATTAAAACACTTAAAACTCCATTAAAGTGGTGATCATCATTTTTATATGTTCAAGTGCACAGTGTGGAGGAATTCATAAGGCCTTGAAGCAATCAGGTATAAAACATAATATTTGTGGATGTTTTAAGTTTAAATCGGTCAGATTTGACCGGAACACAACAGGAAGGTTAACATGGCTTCGGTGTGCAACTACGCTAAAACAATGTCGGACTCCGTAGTTTTCTCTGGCCCACTGCCCAATTTAGCGAGTGACGACATGTTTAGCCGCATGTGTTCATTCCATTGCTGGATGTCCAGGTGGTGCTGAGATAACAACGTGGCTTATATAGAAAATTAGAGCTCCTTCTGGGGAAAGCCTGGTGTGATTCGGAGAGATGGTGTCCATCCTACTTTGGATGGTGCATCTCTCTTATCCAGGAACATAGAGCAATTTATTAGCCATACTAATCCCTGACAAGCAACCAGAGTTCAGACCAGCAGGCAGAGCTGCAGTTTAACACGCCCCTCTGCTGGTTCCTTCGTGTTGTCACCCACCCAGCCTATAGAAACTGTGTCTGCCCTGAGGCTGTATAAGCCTGCACCCAAATCTGGAGGAGTAACTTATAGCAACTGAGTTAAAATTAAAACCACTGCTCCAGCAAATCAACCCAATACAACTATTAAATGTGGTTTGCTAAATGTTAGATCTGTCCCATCCAAGTCTCTCCTAGTGAACGATTTAATTACTAATTATCAGATTGGTGTATTAGCACTCACTGAAACCTGGGAGCAGCAAGATGAGTGTGTTAGTTTAAATGAATCTTCCCCTCCTGGTTACATTAACTACCATGTACCTCATAACACTGGCAGAGGAGGAGGAGGAGCTGCAATTCATCAGTCAAATTTGCTTATTAACCCTTGACCTAATTGTTCATTAACTCATTTGAGAGCCTGACTGTCAGCTTTTCCCACCCAGACTGGAAAGCAGAGAAACCACTCTTACTTGCTGTGGTGTACCGTCCTCCTGCACCTTATTCTGAGTTCTTAGAAGAATTCCCTGAAACTCTGTCTAACTTGGCATTGAATTCAGACAAAGTCATTATAGTGGGTGACTTTAACATCCATGTGGACGTCAATGATGATTCTCTGGCCACTGCGTTTAAGTCGCTTCTTGATTCTGTTGGCTTCTGTCAGAGGGTAAACAAACCCACTCACACTTTTAATCACATCCTTGATTTAGTACTCACTGATGGAATAGAAGCTGACCTCATCACAGTTCTTCCTCAAAACCCTGTCTTGTCTGATCACTCCTTAATTACATTTGAATTTACTTTAACAAATTATAACCTACCTGGGAAAAAGTCCCGCTTCAGTAGATGTCTTTCTGACACTGCTGTTTCTAGATTTAGGAGCTTATTCCAGTAGAACTTGCTGCCACATCTTGTAGTAATATAATGGGCAGTTATGCTGATTTCACCCCCTCGCAGGTAGACTATCTTGTGGACAGCACTGCAGCACCACTCCTTGGGACACTTGATGCCGTCGCTCCCCTGAAAAAGAAGGTTATCAACCAAAAAAGAATAGTTCCCTGGTACAGCCCAAAGCTGCGTGCCTTGAAACAGAAGACCAGACAACTGGAAAGGAAGACACATTCCAGCCAGCATGAGGAAGACCACCAAGCCTGGAATTATTAATATATAAAAAAGAACTCCGTAATGCTAGAAGCGCTTACTGCTAATCCTTAATAGACAAGAATAAGAACAACCCCAGGTTCCTCTTCAACACTTTGGCCAGGCTCACCAAGAACCATAGTGCTGTTGAGCCATGCATCCCCCCAACTCTCAGCAGTAACGACATCCTTTCTTTCTTTACTGAAAAGATTGTGAATATGAGAACAAAGATTACCAGTAATGGAGGACAGATGACAGTCCCCATAGAAGCACCTCCCAGACTTGGTGAATACTTGGACAGCTTCTCCCCCATCGACCTGTCAGAATTAACTTCTGCAGTCACTTCCTCCAAGTCAGCCACTTGTCTGCTGGATCCCATACCAACAAGCCTCCTTAAGGATGCCTTCCCTCTAGGCCACACTTCTATATTGAACCAAATTAATCTTTCCTTAGTCACAGGTTATGTGCCACAGGCCTTTAAGGTGGCTGTCATCAACCTTTTCCTGAAAAAAACCTTCTCTTGACCCAGATGTGTTGGCCAACTATAGGCCGATATCCAACCTCTCCTACATCTCCAAGATCCTTGAGAAGTTTGTCCTGGAGCAGCTACATGAACACCTGCACGGCAACGATCTCTTTGAAGCCTTCCAGTCTGGATTCAGGGAACACCATCGCACTGAAACAGCACTGGTCAGAGTCTCTAATGATCTTCTTATAGCTTCAGACAGAGGTCTCGTCTCTGTACTTGTCCTTTTGGACCTCAGTGTTGCATTTGACACCATCGACCACAGCATCCTGCTTCAGAGACTAGACCATGACCACACGCTCTCTAACCAGATAACTACTCTAGATGGCATCACCCTGATTCCGAGTACAACTGCAAGGAACCGTGGGGTCATTTTTGACCAGGACCTTTCCTTCACCTCCCACATAAAGCATGTGACTAGGACCGCCTTCTTCCATCTGCAAAGTATCGCTAAGATTAGGAAGATCCTTTCCCAGAGTGAAGCTGAGAAACTGGTGCATGCATTTGTCACTTCTAGGCTGGACTACTGCAACGCTCTCTTGTCAGGATGTCCTAAATACTCTCTAAAGAGTCTCCAGCTGGTCCAGAATGCTGCAGCGAGGGTTTTGACAGGAGTTAAGAAGACATCTCTCCGATTTTGGCTTCTCTCCACTGGCTTCCTGTAGGATCTAGAATCGACTTCAAAATCCTTCTTCTGACTCATCAGGCTCTCAATGATAAAGCCCCATCCTATTTGAAAGAACTCATTAGTCCCTACTGTCCCACCAGAGCACTCCGCTCCAAGAGTGCAGGTCTTTCAGTGACTCCCAGTATTTCTAAAAACAGACTGGGAGGTAGAGCCTTCAGTTACCGGGCTCCTTTACTGTGGAACCAGCATCTCTCCATGGGTCAGAGAGGCAGACCCTCTGACTACTTTTAAGTCCAGGCTTAAGACTTTCCTTCATGACAGAGCTTTCAGTCAGGACTGGTTCAGGTAGCTCTGAACCATTGATAGCTATGGTGCTATAGGCTTAGACTGCTGGGGGACACATTAGGTTACATGGAGCCCCCTCCCCCCCCCCCCCTCCTCTCCTCTCCTCTCTCCTCCTCTCCTCCCCGCACATTTTGGAACTCTCATTACCATTACTTGTTGCACTTTGTAGTTTGGCCTTGTTGTCTTGCAGTCTCTCTGTGTTTCCACAGATCCACCAGAGCTCCATCTCTCTGCGCCAACCGCCGCCTGCATCGCCCCCCCCTCTTATTCCCTACTGTTACACTGGCCTGCGCTCCCCTTCCATGAACCAGTCTACCATCCAGTCCCCCATCAATCTGGCTTGCTCTCCCTGCCTCCCCTTCCAGAAGCTTCCTTCTTCAACTGTTATTAACATTTCCATGTTTCCCACATTTTGTATTGTAAACTGTTTTCTTCTCTGTAGCAACATCTCCTGCACGTCTGTCTGTGCTGGGTGAGGGATACCTCCTCTGTTGCTCACCCTGAGGTTTCTCAGATTTTTCCCTGTTAAAGTTTTTCTATAGAGTTTCTCCTCAGTCGATGTGAGGGTCTGAGGGCAGAGGATGTTGTTATGATGCCATGTGAAGCCCTTTGAGACAAACTGTTGGTGAAAACAGGCTATAAAAATAAAATTGCCTTGCCTTGCCTTGCCTTCATGTCAGTAATGCATGCTTGTAGTTTTGTAACTGTTGGCCTTCATCTGGCTTTATTGATGAATATAATTGAGTATCATCTGCTTAACAATGGAAATTTATGGAGTGTTTCCAAATAATAAGACCTAAAGGAAGGATTTATGAAGTGAAGAGTGTTGGCCCAAGCACTGAACCTTGGGGAACACCGTGTTTAACTTCTGTTTGTATCAATTTATCATTAATGTGTATAAACTGGAATCAACCTGATAAATATGATTTGATGGTCAGTTGTGTCAAAGGCAGCACTGAGGTCTAAAAGGACGAGTACAGACACAAAGCCATCATCTGATGAAATTAACAGGTGGTGAGTAATTTCTACCAATGCTGTCTCTGTGCTGGGATGGGCTCTCAAACCAGACTGAACATCCTCAAATAAACTCTTATGTAGGAAGTCACTCAGCTTATTAGCAACTGCTTTTTCCAGGATTTTAGAGAGAAAGGGGAGGTTGGATATCAGTCTATAGTTGGCTCGAACCTCGGGGTCTAGAGGAGGCTTGCTAATTTGTGATGTTCCTATATTGCACTCAGCATGGTACCGGCTACTGTGGGTTATGCGCATGCGCAGGGAGGATGGAAGTGTGTGTGAGACGAAGGAAAATGGAGGGAGGTTGTTGCTGTTTTACTCCCACTGTTGAATGCAGAATAAACGGGACAAAACTGAAGAAATGTTGTGTTTACTAAGTCATGATTTACACTGGTAGCAGGGGATGGTTGGAAGATGGCTGCGAACTACCGCTGAAATTTGACGAAGCCCGACCGTACAAATGTTGGAAAAATGAATTCAACATATGGAGATTGCCATGGAAATACCAGCGGAAGAGTTGGACAACGATAATGGTATGGCGACGTTGTGGGAGAAACTGGATAGTGTTTTCGAGTAAGAAGAAAAAGACCGCGCTTACGAAGCGTATTCACATTTTGACCGTTTAATGAAAGACAGTTCCGTGTCAATGGGGGACTACATTATTGACTTTAAGCAGCGATACAGTCGCATGAAGAAGTATAACATGGTGCTCCCTGACGCTGTGTTAGCATTCAAATTGCTAGACACAGCCTGCCTTGATGAAAAAAACAGACTGCTCGCATTGATGGCATGTCCTGATCTTAAGGTCTCATCTATGAAGTCGGCGCTAAAACACATTTTTGGCGGCAGCGTGCCTGGCACGTTAAATGGAATACAGTGAAATCAAGATGCAGCTTTCTTCACAGAACAAAGACAAGGAAAGGGAAGACGAAACACGACGTTTCAAAATGACAAAAACACACCGTTGCTGGGTACGAACCCACTGGATAAATTCGGGAAGTGATCAAAATGCGGTGTGTGCCAAAGCACATTTCATTGGACCAGAGACTGTCCTCACAGAAATGACCGAACAAGTAAGAATACCTGAAGAAGAAGATGTGGAGTAAGTTAACATCACATTGCTGACAAATAATCCCATGTCTGACGCTGAGATTTTCACAACTGAGTCTCTTGGTTCAGCCATCATAGACACTGCATGCGCTCGCACCGTATGTAGGGAGAAGTGGCTTGACAGCTATGTAAATGGTCTCAGTAAACAACAGCCAAACAAGCTAATGGGCACTGAAGTGCGCAGTTGCAGACCTTTTGGTTTTGGTGATGGCAATTTAGTATATTCCAAAAGAAAAGTGAAACTACCTGCCAAGATTGGACAAAAAAAATGTCACATTGAGACAGAAGTGGTTAATGTTGACATCTCACTGCTGCTGAGTAAAACATCACTGACAAGAGCCGGAACTGTTTTGGACATGCAAAATGACAGAGCAGTGATGTTTAAGCATCAGATGCCTCTTGAGTTCATGAGCTCAGGACACTACTGTGTGAACATTAGAGACAACGACAACACAAGGAGACAGGCGGGGCATGGTGAGACGCCTGCAGTGACAGATGAAGATGAAGTGCTGACAGTGACAGAAAACATGTTGCCAGGTGAAAAGTGGAAAGTCCTTCTTAAGCTTCACAAGCAGTTTGGTCACGCATCCGCAGACAGACTGCAGAGGCTGATGCAAAGCTCAGGAAACAGAGACAAAGACTGTTTCTCCAGTCAACAACAAATAGTACAGGACTGTGATATATGTCAGAGACACAGCAAGACAAAGCCGAAACCAGCTGTTAGTCTGCCTCTAGCTCCGGAGTATAATGAAACTGTCGCAGTGGATCTTCATGAGTTGGAGCCAGGAGTTTGGTACCTACATGTAATAGACCAGTTCACACGCTTCAGCGCGGGAAGCATTGTGAGAACAAAAAGGGCTTCTGCAATTGTCAATGCTCTCATGCACACATGGATCAGTGTTCATGGCCCCCCTCACATTTGGCTCCATGCCAACGGTGGGGAGTTCAATAACGAGGAGTTCAGAGACATGTCAGAAAACTTCAACATTGAGACGAGGACAACAGCAGCATCCAGTCCTTGGAGCAACGTACTGTTGGAAAGACACAATCAGACTCTCGCCGATATCATTTTGAAGGCGAGAAAGGAAAATGGATGTGACTGGGACACTGCTTTAGACTGGGCCCTTATGACTAAAAACTGTATGCACAGTGTTCGTGGTTATAGTCCACACCAACTTGTATTTAGTCAGAATCCTAACCTTCCCTCTGTATTGATTCTGCTGCAATGTATCTGCTATGTGAGTATGTTCAGAAACAGTCATTTTGACATAAACTGTATATACAGAAGAAAAGAATATATTGCAATGTATATCGTTACTGCACGTGCTTCAAAATATGCCTGTGAGATGGTGAGCACCCCCCCTTCTCACTGTCTCCCTGTCTGGACGCCATAACGTGACGTGGCTCACGAAGGAGACGAGGGACGGTGCCTGGACATTTGAGCACACACACACACAAACACACACACACACACACACACACACACACACAACATTGTTTAAGGGACTTGATGAGTATATTATGATTTGGATGTGTTTGTTGCTGCCATGCTTGGTGACACAGGTTACACAAGCGGTGCGCCGGCGTCAAGAACAGTGTGCCGCGGCTGTCACTCGCCTCACCCACAACTCATCTGCGACTCTTTTCACTCCTACCTAACATCCCAGTGTGTCATGAGGGACCCACTGCGCGTCCCACTCTTCATCTGCTCACTGCTATAGACTCTGGTCCTACATACACACACATTATTACCTGGACTCTCTAGTATCGACAACATGCCTGGTCCGGCTCCACTGCTCCTCAGTGGAGGCACGCGCTGCTGCAGGTGCTGTCTTTATGGAGCGCAAGGCACGGGGTGTGTGTGTGTTCCATTGTGTTAAGGGGTGTTTGTTTTTGCACCTTCTGTGAGTTATGGGCGCACAAACAAATGTTTGTGGTATATAAAGGGGAATGGTGCATGGTGGATTGTGATGTACATCATTGTATTAAAGGGAACGGGGTAAACCATTCTGGATTTGGTGGGTCCCCGCCGTAATGGTTTGCTCCAATTAGCCATATTGCAGATGGGTATTTAAGTGAGTTTCTTTTCCACTCGTGGTGCTTAGAGGGAAAGTGCTGACCTGGTGTGAGGCTACAATTCTGCCATATTTGTCTGCAGCTCGTTGTATTATGTTTTTTCTTGTTTTTTTGAAAATGAAATGTCATTTCCGGCACTTGAAGCTTTGCTGGCTCCTGTATTTCAACCTCCTTGCCCGAATCTGGCTTGCGGGGACAATTAAGTGTGTCCTGATCCTGACATGCCATCCTCTGGATCTGTTGGAACTGAAGGCAAACTCTTGAGGGTCCAGGTTGGGTTAAGTGTTCCATGAACCAGTTTTTTAAAGCAATTCATTAGGATGGAGTTGAATGCTACAGAGTGGTAGTCATTTAAACGTTGTAGGTGTAGAGACAACGGTGTCTGTGACAGTGATATGTTAAAAATGTCAGTAATAACAGTAAGTCGGTGACTGACTCCTTACCACCATCTTTCTTTGGCTTGAAGGAATTTATTAAAATGTAAAAAAAACTTATGTCAAAGTAATTGATTCTTTTAGTTGATTTAGAACAACCTTGACAGCATCTGTCTTGTTTAAAGCAGTCGCCATTGTTGTGTTCCTGCCTTTTCGCCTCAGTTCTGATGTGCAGTTTGGTGCACAACGGCATTACAAAAGCACTGGTCCTGCCCATGGTGAAATGAAATTAGTTAGACACGTAATTGCATTTGAGAAATACAGGCATAGGTTTCTTTTCTTTGCAAAATAGTTGGCGAGTACCAGCTCAAGTTCAGCTCAAGCCATTCCTCAATCTGATTGTTTAGTCTTTCGCTAACTAGTCATGACTTGTGATGGATGGTTGTTGCAGTCAAGGCAGAAAGGATCCTGTGAGCTTGGAGAGTTGGGGAATCCTTTAAGTGTTTTGCACACAGACATTATGTTAGGCATGAAAGTCCACCCCCCCCCCCCCCCCCCATGATTTAGTTATACAAGTGTCATCATCATCATCATAATTATGTACAGGAAAATTATATACAATCCATTAAGGTCATCATAATTTATTTAATATTTTGTGGTCTTAAATGGATTTTTATGAACTATATAAAATGTACATCATAAACAAATATACAGTCATGTTTTTTTTTCAAATGTAGGCAGTTACAAAAGAGATGATGTCTTTCATTCCTTCATTTTAATGTCTGAGTCAGGCTTGCAGTTACATATGTTGGCCAAAAGGGGACGCACTTCTTAAAACCAATAAAGTACACACCCAAAAAAAATCCCTCCTTCTTGGGTCCATGCCATTTTTTCAATATTTCACTACCAGGCTGCATGTGAGCCATTTTTCCATCAGATGCAAAGGTTTTCTCTGGAACTATGGGTTGATGTCCCAAGAAGTATAGTAATACAAGAACACACACACTCATGTTTTTTCTACGTTGAGGGGACTTAAAACCTGGCTTGCATGGTGGCTACAGGCGGGGACACAACTTTCTAAAAGAGATACAGGCTTGGTTTTACCACACATTTTTTGCTGATTTTTCAAAACTTAAAAATGAGAGTCAAATATCAGATTTTCTCAAAACATAAATCTCACATTTTGTCTGATGATTCTATCCCAGTGGGGACGCAGTAGTTGTGTCTTACCACAAACCACAACCAGGTGTCACTGTTACACATTGTCTGTAAAAGATTTCTTTCCATTTTCAAGCCAGTACAGCGATGGAGAGTTTGTTTTTACAATCATTAAAGAACTTCACTTCAGTAAGGTGTCTGCATCATATTTGTATTCTTAAGTTTTATTTTGCATTTTCATCTTCACCATTGACTTGTGTTTGTATGAGAGATCTGTGCATGTTGGACTCAAGACAAATGTATTAAGAGCTTCATTTCTCAACACTGTTATGCTCTTGGCTTGTAACAGGGTTGCCTGTAAAAATAACACTTAAATATCAACTACTTGATGAGCCCACTTCCTCCTGCAGTGGAATCATCACTGCACATCATAACCACTTTTCCTTGGGCCACATATAAAATGAACAACCCTCTCCTGAATTATGGCTTCTAAATAACTTTTAACAACGATGTGCTGGAACACAGCATTAGCACATTCTCCTTCTCCTTTTCCTTCACATTCAACAATATTTTCCATTTTATTGAGGGTGTGGCCTAACTTCAACGCCAATGATGGTGTTTTGTATTTGTTTGTTTCCTCATTGAAACCAGCCACATTCTTCACTGCTTCTATCACAAAAGGGAAATTAGCTGGCACAAAGAACTCTGGCACCTTCTCCAACTTGCCATTCTTCTTTCCTTGTAGAACCAGTCCCCCCGTCTCCTGCATCTTTTGTCTGATATCATTGTGTTTTGTGTCATCATGCCCATGCTTGTTGAAGAGATGTTCCCCCAATGTCAGTATGCTTTGCTCTTTGTGAACAACATCTGTAGCATCATCTTGCTGCATGTCAAGCGGCAGTTTCCAAAGTCGTGCATTCACACTGTCTGGAACTGGCTGAGCATATGCACAAAGGGCCTGAGCTCTTTTTATCCTGGCTTCAAACTTTGGACTTTCTTGTGTAGAGGGCATCTCTTCATGTGCCTCCAAAGGAATTTCCTCTTGAGGGAAGCCTCACAGGTCACACAGTGCATGTAATCACTGGTTGTTACATTGACACTGGATTGTTGACAGGGTTTCATCCTTCCTTTTCCTTTTTTAAGCACCTGATTATCGTGAACATGGTTCCTTCTATTCCTCAGGAAACTGAACTGTATTCTCTGTTCTTTTGACCCCTCTGGAAATGTGACTACTCTCTTGCCTCTTCTGGTTTATCTTTGTGTTTCGATTCCAAATGACGTGCCATTTTGCTGAAAGGCTTAAAGCAGAACAAGCAGTAGAACCTTTTGTTGTACAGTCTGCTACCATGTTCATTCTTCTTCAGCATCATTGCCGTCCCATCAGAACTATCAGGTAAAGAGGGTTCTCCAGTGCTGCAGTCAGGGAACTAGAATCTGTCACATGCATTTTCTGTGTCTTCCTCTTCTTGCCCTTGTGTTGTTTGATATTTTCTGATAAACTGTCACCTCTCATTTGCCTTCTCTTGCATGGTTGGTCATCTACTTCTTGAAAGCTGGATGAAGATGTTTTCGGAACCTTACTCTTCTTATCTTTGTGCCGTTTAATATCTTCACGTAAACAATCTGCTCCAGAGAGTGACCGTCAGAAGTTGACTGAGGGACCCAGTCATCCTCACTGAACTCCAAACTTGATGATTTTTCAGTGTCCAAGCATTTGTCCTGTCAGCCAAAAGAAAGCAACAAAAAACAAAAACATGCTAAATTGGATTTTAAGAACTTAAATTATTGTAATGACATTCTAGACTTGTCAGAATGGCAAAAAAAAAAAAATATGGGCTGTCACTCAGTTTTTCCTGAATGCAGGACAAAGTTTATACACTCAAATTAAAGATCCTTTCTATTCAACCAGCGGGCACCCAGCAGTTTCATCAACACAAGAACAACACAGAAACAAGCAAAGACTCCACAACACCCTGGACACTTTCGTCAAAGTGTCTCTCTGCACAGACTTGGCTGGCCCAGAGCAGCAAGTTGTCCACTTGACAAAACCAAACTCCAGGTGCTTTGTAAAATGTCTTTTGTTTTCTGAAATTAACTTTGTGCTGCTGAGTAAAGTTGACATCACTTGACATTATATTCATTATTCGTCCATTTTCACATTATTATCCTTCGTATCATTGGAGATAAAGTATCAGTTCGGACTGCACTTGATTAGTACTACTGCATAGAGTATACATCAGTCACTGCCATTACACCAGTGGAATGTAAGTTGAAATACTGTTCACCACCAAGCTGAAAACTGTTGTGGTATTTCACAACTCTCTAGTTTCTGAATGAAAATAATCAGAACATGAATAATGGAGACATTATGAAAATGGCGGAGGTCTGCTGAGCTGCTTTGGTGCCCGGATGATGATGAGTCTGTGAATGTTGGCTTTGTGTGGAGCTGAAAAATGCTGCATGTGTTGAGAGGTCTGCTGGTGTCCAGGGGCCTCATGTATCAATACTTGCGTGGATCTCATACAAAAAAACTGCAGTTGCAAGAATCGCCAAATTTGTGTATGCACAAAAAAATCCGGATGGATCAATATGTGTGAGCGCCAGAATCCACACACGTTTCCTTGATTCATCCCAATCAGCGTGGAATTGAGCGCAGATGTCGAAGCACCGGGCCTGCCCCCGTTACACCCACCTATAAATACGCAAATTCATTTAAATAGGGTCTCCGCTGTCTGCACTCCCTTAACAATGTCACTAAAAAAGAGGTTCATGGCGTGCGAGCTGGAGGTGCTGGTCGGGGAGGTGGAGGAGAGACAGCAGATTTTGTTTGGCAGTCTGTCCAGTGGTGTCAGGACAAACAATAAATGTTGTGACTGGGATCAGAAGTGTGAGAGGGTGAACGCGGTGGGTTCAGAGCAACCCCAAACCTAACCCCGCGAGATGAAAACAGTGGTGGGACCTGTTATTGGCTAAAGTTCCCTTCTAATCACCAGTGTTGTTGATCATCATGTTCATGCATCTGAACCTCTTCTAATGACGGAAAGAATGAGTCACTACGCGTATTTGAAGTTTTATGACGACGATAGAAAAGTGTTGGCTCCTCCTTTACTGAACGATCAAAGTGATACAATGCACAGTTTTCCTCACTAAACCTGCACGAGCATCACTACGTCATCAGCTTGCACCACTGCTAGCGCTCTGAAATATTTCCTCTCTATTTCTACTGCATGTCTGCAGTTCTAACTTCCTAAACAATGCAAGCTAAACGTAGGACTACATTCAACAGCTCGGCTCCTGGCGGTTCTGTGCTGGAGCGCCGGGCGCAGCTCCTCACAAATTTGCAGGAGAATGGCCCGCAGTAGCCGGAACCGGCTCATCAGCCACTTGTCAGAATTGTGCAGCAGATCCTCCCGCTCCCTGAAATGTTGCTGAGACTCTTAATCTCAAGGTTGTGGGTTGATCATCCTGTCAGTCATCCTGTCAGTCATCCTATCATCCTGTCAGTCATCCTGTCATCCTGTCAGTCATCCTGTCATCCTGTCAGTCATCCTGTCAGTCATCCTATCATCCTGTCAGTCATCCTGTCATCCTTTCAGTCATCCTGTCATCCTGTCAGTGAAGTTCCTAAATTCAGTGATCTTTTCTGGAAGAAATAACTTATATCAGCCAGCATTTATTCAGAAGATTAACATTCAACAACCATAGCTGCTAGGATCAAGTATCCTTTTCTGACAGTTCAACCAGAGACCAGAACAGAGTTCAACCAGTAGAGATGATGGAGGATTTTCCAGTCGCCATCGGGCGTTGCTTTCTGTCGCTGATCAAGTTCTTCTTTGGGAGAATGTCAGGGCCGCAAAAGCTGCTGTTGGCATCTGGTTAACCAGATGATGCCACAAAATTTTTGGTGGCGGAGCTGCTGATGAACGTAGTGTCATCTGTGTCAGTGATCGTCCAGGAAATGCCCACCACAATTAAGGATGAGCAGTTGGAGACTAGCCTGCGTGACACGCTGCCTGAGAGCTTTGCTCAGGTTCTGGGTGTAGAAAACCAAGAGTGTAAGAGCTCAGAGAGGTTGGCCAGGCTGGTTAGTCAGGAGGTCACAGAGAGTGTGAGTGCTGCTGCCTCCGAGGAGCCAGGCCAATGCATCCCATCCACCAGCAGACTGAACCGTATGCTCAGTCAAGCTATTGCCATGCTGAAAGTATTCATGGCTAAGGCAAAAAATATGTTTGTCTCTGGACCAAGACGGAAAAACAAGTCCGATTCTCGACATGACTTGAGAGAGGAGCTGCAGCACGAGGGTGAGCCAGCAAACCCAGAATCTTTGTTGGAACCCGACGGGGAGGGGTTGACCCCACAAGACAGCCATGTAGCATCCACAGATCGAGAGATCATCAGGAAGCAGCTTGGTGAATTCTCCCAGTCATACATCAAAGACCTGATGGATGATGGACTGGAGTCTTACACTGCAGAAGAGGTGGAGACTGTCGTGGAGGAAGTCGCTCAAGTCTTAGCAGATGAAGAGAAAGAGAGCTGTGAGGAGATGCGTGTGGGGAGCGCTGCTTCCAAGAGGAAGAATAAGCGGTTGGGAGAGCGACTGGGCCACACCCTAAAAAGCTTCTTTGGCAAATGCATTGCTAGAGCAGCAATTCATCGCCTGATGAAAAGGTTCAAGAGTGGAGTCACCCAGGAGGACAAGGAAGACGGCCAGGTGTCAGTGAAGTCCCTCATGGACAGCCTGGACTCCCATACTGTCAGAGGAAGCCTGGATGATCAGCCCGGTTTAAACCAGCGGCGCGTTTTCTCCAGGTTAGAGCAATTAGAAGATGAGGAAGGGACCAATGAACTGACAACCACGGTTTACAGACACATTGTCGGTGACAGAAGCCTTGTCCCCTCTTCACATGCTCGCATGTATACTGCTGTCTGGCGTGGGGTGTCAATCCACCAAAAGCTGATCAAGTGGTGGATGAAATTCAGGGCTCAGCACCAGATGATGCTAATGGTGACAGCTATTCAAGAGGAACTGTCGTCCCAACGTAAACATGCAGTGGGCCCAACAATAGAGGAGGTTCCCCTCACAGAGAACACGCCATCATCACCCTTAAAGGGTGAAGCACCCAAAAGAGTCATTTGTTGGAAGGACGTGAGGAGGGCGTCCATAGACATCTTACTTCTTAAGCTTGTCTCAAGAGTACTTCGGAATGGAAAGATCACATTGACTGCGCCGATGCTGCAGGATCTGACCAGGCGCCTTAATAAGATGGTCTGGGCCGATCTCAAGAAAGTGGATTTCAAAGTGACTGAGAAGGCCTTTAAAAATCTAGACAAGGCAATTTTTAAGGACCTGCTCGACCAATGGGGCAGTGCACAGGCTGTGGTAGAAATAATGGAGACTGACTGTGTAGCTTTTAAAAGCTGCATCGTCTCCTCATTCCACAAGAACCTTTTTAAAGAGCCCAAGTGCGCTGCAGTTAGGAGGTTCTTTTCTGCACTGGCCCAAACCATCAGCAGGCCCTTTAGAAACAGACGCAAGGTCTCACCCGTCTGACCACTGACTGGAATTTCTTTGCTTTTCCAGTTGTGAAAGGGTGGGAGTGGGGTTGGGGTGTGTAGGGATGGGGTGGTTAAGATATTTTAGCATCAAAGCACCAAACAATTTTTGTAATAAATACTTCAAACATGACCTGTCTGACTGAAATGTATTTGTTTTATTTTTGAGATATAATTACCAAACAAAAATGGTTACTGATCAGAATGAGCTTTAAATCAGAGTCGATTGCTTCCATCTTGAAGCTGTCAAATATTTGTTCAGATTTAAGCTTGGAATCAAAAGTGTTGTACATGTCAAGTCAATTTTAATTGTATGGCGCCAAATCACAACAAAAGTTATCCCACACTTTACAAGTACAGCAGGTTTAACACCACACTCCGTGTAACATGTATTAGAATTTATGTTTGTAATGATCCATCCATTGTCTTCAGCTTATTCCTGTTAAGGGTTGTGTGTGTGTGTGTGTGTGTGTGGGGGGGGGGGGCTGGAGCCTATCCCAGCAGCTACGGGTGAGAGGCGGGATTCCCCCTGGACAGGTCCCCAGTCCATCACAGGGCCAACACAAAGAGACAAACAACCATTCACACCTACATTAAATTTGAAGAATCAATCAGCCTAGTCCCCATTTGCATGTCTTTGGATGGTGGGAAGAAGTCAGAGAACCTGGATAGAACCCACACAGGCACAGGGAGAACATGCAGACTCCACACAGAAAGATCCCATGTCTGAGCCGGGACTCGAACCCGCAACCTTCTTGCTGTGTGGCTAACCACTGCACCCCCGTGCCACCGTTTGTAATGATATTTAACCAATATTTTATCTTTTAAATTCAAAATAATGTTAAGAACCGTGATAATATGCACGTAAGTGAATGTTCTAGTTTTGAAAAAAAATCTGTTTTATGCAGTTTAACCTTGGTTTAGACACTACATCATATGATAGCTCGAAGCTAGCGATGGCTTCTCCCTCTCGATCTCCTCTCTCCTGTTCAGTGTGTCACGTTATTTTGTTACTCTTCTGCCTCCTTCATTGATTCAGATAAGTGTGTTAATTTTTTTTTTTTTTTGAAGGGCTGGAGGCGAGGTTTAGCGGGGTGGAATTGGGCCTGTGGCGGTTCTGCACTGATGGAGCCAAACAATTAGCTGCTAGCGCTAGCTAGCCCCTGATAGCTTGTGCGGACTGCCCTAGGTTAGCTCCTAGCTTAGCTCAGACTAATTTTCCAATATTCCTTTCCTGCAGTGTCGGAGAGCTGAGGTTTCAGGACTGCACTTTCAGGACCACAGTTCCAGGACCCTACAGCACCACCTATCATATTGGATGATAACAAGAAGTTTTAGGACTTTAGGTTTGTCGAGACAGCGCCACCTATCTAATTGGATGATACCAAATTACAACTTTTTTATTATAATATTAAAGGTCTTTCCTTTTTTTTTTTTTTTTTTACCTGTCCTGTTCAGTAGCTGAGGCAAGCAGCATCAGTGTTCCTGGTACCTTGTTGTACTGAAGCAGTTTTATTCTGCATAGGAGGAGTCTGATAAACTCCTCCTATTGCCATTTATGTTTAACTTTATTAGGAATGGTGTTGGTTCATTGATGAAGCTACCGGACTGAGGCTCAGGAGTGGACAGGAAGAGAGAACAGGGACAGGATAGGGAAGACAAGGGGGAGTGGGGAGACAAAAAACAACAACAACAGCAATAGCAGAAAACAACAACAAAAACACTAAAACAAACAAAGACAAAAAACAAACAAAAAAACATATAAACAAACAAAGAAAAAGTAACAACAACAAAAGAAAAAGAAAGAAAAAAACAAAAAACAAAAAAACAATGGTTGCAGAATTCCCGGTGCAGGCTTACCATTTGGTTTAATATAATTTTAAGATAAATGTCTGAGTGTGTGTTTATGGGTCAGCTGTGCGCTCCATGCGTGTATGTGTGTATACGCGTATGTACGTGTATGTGTATGTGCTACGGTTTATCTTGGATGCTGTGCGTAGCTGGCTGTAGCTGATGTGGGGGGCCAGGACATCGCACCCCCAGTCCAGGATGGCAGGTAGGTCAGGACCAGGTCACCAGAGCACCCCGAAATCCCCAGGACACAGGGAGCCCCAGGCCACCCCTCCCCCCAGGAAACAGCCACAGGCCCAACCCATGCCAGGACCCATAGGAAAGCATAGGAGCAGCAACCCCCACCCGGAAGCAACCCACAGAGAAACAGGGCAGAGATGACCCCGGTCCCGCCGGGCACTCCCCTCCCACAGCATGAGCAGAGCCCAGGGGCACAGGGCCCCCCAGCCCGAGACCCGACCAGAGCCCCCCAAGGGGTCCGCCACCAATTCCACCAAAATACTTTCTAACAAGTTATAGATTTAAAAGTTCATTCCAGCAAAATACTGCTTTCTGTCCAACTACTCAGTTTTAAAAGTGCATTCAGTTGAGGGATCCTGGTTCTATGTGAGGGGGTTGTGGGTAGATATGGGATGATGATGAAAATTTCATGTCACGTTCATCCTGCTAAAGTAACTGTGAGTCACGATATTATCCCAATATCATCAAAATATTCTTAAACTCTTCAAAGGGCCATAACATATCCTGGAATCATTTTACCACAAACACTTTTATTGATTTTTTTGTGAACATAATTTTTCAAACATTATGCAAAAACATAAAACAAAGAAACTTCTCCATGGCCATGAAATTGGAGTCACGAAAATACAAAGAAATATTGAAACACTTAAAAACATAATCTACATGATGGCTTTCCAAAAGAGAGTAGTTCCTTCAAAAATATATAATTTAATTACTCCATTACACTAATACAGAACAGCAAGCCATTACACGGGTCCGTACACAAGTAGCACCATGGTAGGCATGCTGTTTATGTAGGCTTTGAAAGTCCAGGAACTGGGAGACACGAAAATATATACATGGTTAGGCCTACCTCTGGAAATAGAACACTAAAGATGAACTGCACTTCATCCTCAGTTGTGGTGGTGTTCTATAATATACTGCCTTCAGAAAGGCAAAAAGGATGTCCTCTTGTTTCTCATTGTCAAGGTAGACAGGCACCTGGGAAGAGGACTTTGGACAAAACCACTTCTGCGTCCCTTTGAGTAGACCCGAACCCTATGGGCACACCAAGTTACAGAAACAATTATTTTGTGGGAATTGGATTTTTGAGTCTGTTGTGTCGTCGTTGTTAGTCACTGAACAACAAACAGTAAATGTCAGTTACATTAAATCCATAAATACATTTAAGAGAAAGATACAATGAATTAGCTGCATAGTTAAAAATCTGTCTGTTGATGGTATTCCTAGCAAAGGCCCTGGTGAATCCTCTCTGTGAGTTAGTCTGTAATGGTGAGAAAACGTGAACATTCTTAAAGTACCACCAAATGCTGCTCAGCTCCCTGTGATTGGACAATGAAGTCCACCAGTCTGTGGGCGGCATGGCTCAGGGGTGGAGTGGCCGTCTAGCAACCAAAGGGTTGCTGGTTCGATCCTCGACCCCGGTGACCATGTCAAAGTGTCCTTGAGCAAGATATTGAACCCATAATTGCTCCTGATGAGTAGGTTGGCACCTTGCATGGTAGCCTCCACCATCAGTGTGTGAATGTGTGTGTGAATAGGTGAATGAGATGACACTGTAAAGCGCTTTGAGTACCGCTAAGGTAGAAAAGCGCTATATAAAATTGAGTCCATTTACCATGAGTCCATCTTTTTCTCTGCAGTGCGGTCAGTGACAGTCCGCATGTGGACTGGAACCTCTTCAGCAATGGCACTCTTTCCTGGCACTCTGTATACTGGCTGAGGGTTCCTTGCAGCAAGCTGCTGGCCTCATCAGTCCAGAAAGCAAACCTCTGACCATGCTTTTCAAACACTAACAACAAAATTAATCTAAAGTATTGCAAAGGAAAAAACTAAGGCATTGGTGCACCGTTAACATGCATGAATACTCTCAAAAGAGACTGCAATCCAGGGTCTTTACATTTCTTGTTACTGATGGTTTACTTTAATGTAGTCACCAGATGTTGACATGCTACTGACAGTTTGTTGAGAGTTTGCAAATCATCTCCAAAGACCCTTTAATAAAGTGTTATTGCAATTAGTATGCACATATTGTGTAGAGTCAACCATCAGTTGTCAACTGACAAAACACACAGCGCCATATTTCCGTCCTTCATAGTAACATAACAGACCCAAGTGCGCTCTCACATCTTTTTTTCATCAAATCAACTCCACTTCGAACTTAGCCTACGTTAGCTCTCTTTCTGCACGTCATCAGTGTCTGAAGAAAAATCTGGAAAGTGCGTCTACCAGATTTGTCTGACTCAGGACAGTAGGAGTGTCACGATCCCTGTCTCGTATTTCCTGTTTTATTTTGTAGTCATGTCCTGTCTTCCTGACCTCCCTCCTGTGATTACCTCATGTGTCTCACCTGGGTGATTGCACCACCTGTGTCCTGTTTCCCCTCTTGTATTTAACCTGTGTGTTTTCCTCGGTTACGTTGTTGTCATTGTTGTTGTCGCTGTCGCTGTTATTGTCATTGTCATTGTCGTTATTTGCTGTCGTTGTCGCTTGTTGTCCCCTGGTGTCCCCTCATTGTCTAGTCAAGCCTCCTGCCTCACGTCAAGCCTCCTGCCTCACGTCAAGCCTCTCGCCACGTCTCCAGCCTCACGCCACATCTCCAGCCTCACGCCACATCTCCAGACTCACGCCATGTCTCCAGCCTTTGCCCTCATTCCCAGTCTACAGTCGTCAGGTCTCAAGTCTACAGTCGTCAGGTCTCAAGTTTCCCCATTTCTAATTTCCCCATCTCTCAATAAACCTCTTTTGTGCACCGCCCTACACTGTCTGCAATTGGGTCTCCATCATCATCACCATCCTCAACCCCCAAATACTGACAGAATGACCCAACCCGCAAGACAGACCCAGAGGACAGTTTCCCCCTCACGGATGATAACGCTCTTTGAATATTTTTGCCGTCTGGCACTACGGACTGAGAGAGAGTCACGGACGGAGGAGGACTTCACAGGCACCCGGCTGGCCTTCGGGGGTCCACGCTCGGTACAGCGAGCCTGCAGGTCAGCTCGGCCCCCATCCGGGAGCCCCAGGAGCTCCTGGCCTAACGGAGATGAAAAGGCTGGCCGCCCTCATCCTCCTAGGCAGCCAGGTCCAGCCCTCATCCCAAGCCCAGCAGCTGCTACACCTTCTCCGCCGCCACGGGTCCTGGCGGGCCTCACCCCTGTTCTAGCACCGAGGGTCCTGGCTGGCTTAACTCCTGCTCCACCGAGGGTCCTAGCGGGCGCCACTCCTGTCCCGGTGCTGAGGGTTCTGGCGGGCACTATCCCTATCCCAGCAGCTGCTACACCTTCTACGCCGTCACGGGTCCTGGTGGGCGTCACTCCTGTTCCGGCACTGAGGGTCCTGGCTGGCGCTGTTCCCGCTCCGGGGGTCCGAGTGGATGCCTCTCCTGTTCCCGCTCCGGGGGTCTGAGTGGACGCCTCTCCTGTTCTCGGTCCGAGTGGACGCCTCTCCTGTTCTTGGTCCGAGTGGACGCCTCTCCTGTTCTCGGTCTGAGTGGACGCCTCTCCTGTTCTCGGTCTGAGTGGACGCCTCTCCTGTTCTCGGTCTGAGTGGACGCCTCTCCTGTTCTCGGTCTGAGTGGACGCCTCTCCTGTTCTCACTCTGAGGGTCCGAATGGATGCCTCTCCTGTTCCCGGTCCGAGTGGACGCCTCTCTTGCTCCTGCCACGAGGGTCCAGGCGGACGCCTCTCTTACTCCTGCTGCTCTTCACGCCACCTTGGGCCTCCCCCCGGGTGCTCAGTGCCTCCTGGTGCGGCCCCCTGACTCTCTGTGGTCTCTGCACAGCCCCCTGGCCACCCCCCCTGACACTGTATTGTGGTTCTGCCCATGGGTGTGGTGAGTGAGTGGGTTTTGTTTGTTTCACTGGTGTTTTCTTGCCGTTTCCCGCCTCCTGGCCACCCTCCACCCACCCTGGTGTTTTTTTTCTTGGTTTTTGGGCTGGGGGGGGCGGGGAACTGTCATGATCCCTGTCTCGTGCTTCCTCTTTTATTTTGGAGTCATGTCCTGTCTTCCTGACCTCCCTCCTGTGATTGCCTCATGTGTCTCACCTGGGTGATTGCACCACCTGTGTCTTGTTTCCCCTCTTGTATTTAAGCTGTGTGTATTCCTCAGTTACGTTGTTGGGTCATTGTTGCTGTCGCTGTTGTTATTTGCTGCCATTGTCGCTTGTTGTTCCCTGGTGTCCCCTCATTGTCATGTCAAGCCTCCTGCCTCACGTCTCCAGCCTCTCACCACGTCTCAAGCCTTCGCCTCATTCCCCAAGTCTACAGTTGTCAGGTCACAAGTCTACAGTTGTCAGGTCTCAAGTTTCCCCGTCTCAAGTTTCCCCGTCTCTAAATAAACCTCTTTTGTGCACTGCCTTACACTCCCTGCAATTGGGTCTCCATCATCATCACCATGTTCAACCCCCAAATCCTGACAAGGAGAAGTATTCATGTTAACTTTTCTGTCAAATTCAATTCAACTAATAACACTTAATACACATTCACTACTCACACAGTTCACTCTGGCTGTCGTCCATAGATGTCTTCTTTACTCCTGTCAAAACCCTCGCTGCAGCATTCTGGACCAGCTGGAGACTCTTTAGAGAGTATTTAGGACATCCTGACAAGAGAGAGTTGCAGTAGTCCAGCCGAGAAGTGACAAATGCATGCACCAGTTTCTCAGCATCACTATGGGAAAGGATCTTCCTAATCTTAGTGATACTTCGCAGATGGAAGAAGGCAATCCTAGTCACATGCTTTATGTGGGAGCTGAAGGAAAGGTCCTGGTCAAAAATGACTCCAAGGTTCCTTGCAGTTGTACTCGGAATCAGGGTGATGCCATCTAGAGTAGTGATCTGGTTAGAGAGCGTGTGGTCATGATCTAGTCTCTGGAGCAGGATGCTGTGGTCGATGGTGTCAAATGCAACACTGAGGTCCAAAAGGACAAGTACAGAGACGAGACCTCTGTCTGAAGCTATAAGAAGATCATTAGAGACTCTGACCAGTGCTGTTTCAGTGCGATGGTGTTCCCTGAATCCAGACTGGAAGGCTTCAAAGAGATCGTTGCCATGCCGATGTTCTTGTAGCTGCTCCAGGACAAACTTCTCAAGGATCTTGGAGATGTAGGAGAGGTTGGATATCGGCCTATAGTTGGCCAACACATCTGGGTCAAGAGAAGGTTTTTTCAGTAAAGGGTTAATGACAGCCACCTTAAAGGCCTGTGGCACATAACCTGTGACTAAGGAAAGATTAATTTGGTTCAATATAGAAGTGTTGACTAGAGGGAAGGCATCCTTAAGGAGGCTTGTTGGGATGGGATCCAGCAGACAAGTGGCTGACTTGGAGGAAGTGATTGCAGAAGTTAACTCTGACAGGTCGATGGGGGAGAAGCTGTCCAAGTATTCACGAAGTCTGGGAGGTGCTTCTATGGGGACTGTCGTCTGTCCTCCATTACTGGTAATCTTTGTTCTCATATTCACAATCTTTTCAGTAAAGAAAGAAAGGAAGTCGTTACTGCTGAGAGTTGGGGGATGCATGGCTCAACAGCACTATGGTTCTTGGTGAGCCTGGCCAAAGTGTTGAAGAGGAACCTGGGGTTGTTCTTATTCTTGTCTATTAAGGATTAGTAGTAAGCGCTTCTAGCATTATGGAGTTCTTTTTTATATATTAATAATTCCAGGCTTGGTGGTCTTCCTCGTGCTGTCTGGAATGTGTCTTCCTTTCCAGTTGTCTGGTCTTCTGTTTCAAGTCACGCAGCTCTGGGCTGTACCAGGGAACTACTCTTTTTTGGTTGATAACCTTCTTTTTCAGGGGAGCGACGGCATCAAGAATCCCAAAGAGTGCTGCTGCAGTGCTGTCCACAAGATAGTCTACCTGCTTGGGGGTGAAATCAGCATAACTGCCCATTATATTACGACAAGATGTGGCAGCAAGTTCTACTGGAATAAGCTCCTAAATCTAGAAACAGCAGTGTCAGATAGACATCTACTGAAGCGGGATTTTTTCCCAGCTAGGATATAATTTGTTAAAGTAAATTCAAATGTAATTAAGGAGTGATCAGAGAAGACGGGGTTCTGAGGAAGAACTGTGATGAGGTCAGCTTCTATTCCATAAGTGACTACTAAATCAAGGATGTGATTAAAAGTGTGAGTGTGTTTGTTTACCCTCTGACAGAAGCCAACAGAATCAAGAAGCGACTTAAACGCAGTGGCCAGACAATCATCATTGACGTCCACATGGATGTTAAAGTCACCCACTATAATGACTTTGTCTGAGTTCAATGCCAAGTTAGACAGAAAGTCAGGGAATTCTTCTAAGAACTCAGAATAAGGTGCAGGAGGACGGTACACCACAGCAAGTAAGAGTGGTTTCTCTGCTTTCCAGTCTGGGTGGGAAAAGCTGACAGTCAGGCTCTCAAATGAGTTAATGAACAATTAGGTCGAGGGTTAATAAGCAAATTTGACTGATAGATTGCAGCTACTCCTCCTCCTCTGCCAGTGGTGCGAGGTACATGGTAGTTAATGTAACCAGGATGGGAAGATTCATTTAAACTAACATACTCATCTTGCTGCTCCCAGGTTTCAGTGAGTGCTGATACACCAATCTGATAATTAGTAATTAAATCGTTCACTAGGAGAGACTTGGATGGGACAGATCTAACATTTAGCAAACCACATTTAATAGTTGTATTGGGTTGATTTGCTGGAGCAGTGGTTTTAATTTTAACTCAGTTGCTATAAATTACTCCTCCAGATTTGGGTGCAGGCTTATACAGCCTCAGGGCAGACACAGTTTCTATAGGGTGGGTGGGTGACAACACGAAGGAACCAGCAGAGGGGCGTGTTAAACTGCAGCTCTGCCTGCTGGTCTGAACTCTGGTTGCTTGTCAGGGATTAGTATGGCTAATAAATTGCTCTATGTTCCTGGATAAGAGAGATGCACCATCCAAAGTAGGATGGACACCATCTCTCCGAATCACACCAGGCTTTCCCCAGAAGGAGCTCTAATTTTCTATATAAGCCACGTTGTTATCTCAGCACCACCTGGACATCCAGCAATGGAATGAACGCATGCGGCTAAACATGTCGTCACTCGCTAAATTGGGCAGTGGGCTAGAGAAAACTACGGAGTCCGACATTGTTTTAGCGTAGTTGCACACTGAAGCCATGTTAAGCTTCCTGTTGTGTTCCGGTCAAATCTGACCGAATTAAACTTAAAACATCCACAAATATTGTGTTTTATACCTGATTGCTTCAAGGCCTTATGAATTCCTCCACACTGTGCACTTGAACATATAAAAATGATGATCACCACTTTATTGGAATTTTAAGTTTTTTAATCAACTTTGTTACACAGGTGGTGTTCCCGTCAAAAGTGACCGGCAAAGGAAATGAATGGGAATCCAGACAACCATTAGACATAAAACATACATAAACATACACACACACACACACACACACACAAACATAACCCTAACCTCATTCCACCGTGCTCACTGAGATACAGCCACTTACACACTCTACTGCTATCAAACACAAACACGCGCGCGCACACACACACACACTCATACACTTCAGGTACAAGTCTTTCTCTCGAGCCGATCCTCCCACGTGAACCAACGTCTTGATGATACCATGTATCGTATCTTCACACAGACCAAACAGGTGTTTGTTACGGGAACCCCACTCTTTCCTGCGCTTGCCCACACCTGCCAGACCAATCAAAATATCATCTTCACACAGACCCGATACATAGAGCTTGATGTTTGCCTTGCATTCCTTTTACTCTGAGCACAGGGAGTAGGCGACTGACAAGGCACTTTTCTGTTGAAGAGGTTTTGGTCCAGGTTTTTTGGACATGATGAAGAGGGCACTGAAATTCAACCAGACATAGAGGAGGATGTCCACTCTAACCTGAGTGTCACATGCCACTCTTGTGCATGAATTCACATGCGCATACACACACACACACACAAACACACCTATACACACACACACACACGCATACACACACATCATCTTTTACTCCAGTTTCAAACACAGGCACATACATACTTCATGTTGAGTTTTGTCTTTAGTTACTTAGTTACGTGTTGTCATTTTGTAATGCAGTTATTATTTCCCAATTGCATGTTAAAAATAAATTTGCGACATTGTTCACAGTTTAAAAATGTTAAATAAAAATTTGGTGATGATAAATACTTTTTGTGCTGATTTAAGAGCAGTTAAAACAGACCGGTCAAATTTGACTGGGAACGCTACAGTAGGCGATGAGGGGTGAACACGACACGAAGGTTAACTTTAGTTCATTCCGACTGGTGTAGCCAGGTGTCATTAGCGCCGACATGTATTACAATCTTACTGTATTTAACCGTACGTTTTGCCAGCAGCTTTAGCCTCAACGTCGCCCGCTCTAGCCCCTGGGATGCACTTCATGCTCGCTGGAGTCTCTACCTTCACGTTGCAAGAACAGAGCTACCAATGACTAACGTCAGCTTCACAGCGGGGCTGCAAGCAACAGAGCAGACATGTTGAGTTTTACTCTCAGCGGGTGTGACGCTGAGTGGGGAAAAGCGGTTGGAAACATGAAGGGGTTAGGAGATAACCGCCTAAGTAATGATGATTGGCTAAGACAGAGTAAGAATTCATGTTCAGCCAACCAGAGAAATCAGGTCTCTGAGTTAGTTTGTCTGTGGGTGTGGTTTTCGTGTAAACACAAACCACTTTCATAGTGGAGTAACTCCGTTACTATCAGGGATGGCGAGTCCGGAGTCACGGGGAAAGATGGCGTTTTCAAGACGGAAGTATAGGCACTACTTTAACTTCATTGAGGTTAAAGGTCAAAATGTCCATGTTGAGTGTAGGTTATGTCGTCCCAGAGCAAAGAGGCTGTCAACATCCAATGTCAGCAACTCCAATTTAATGAAGCGCCTCTCGACGGCCCAGGCTTCTACTAAACTAGTGGCCAGAAACACCGTTGTCATCGCTGATGGTGACAGCAAGCAGGTGCTGCTAACGTGAGCTCTGCCAACAAAGGAGGACAGGAGCCACGTGTCCAAGCAGCCACAGCTGGATTTTTCTGTCCTGCTCCACAGGAACTTGTGACACAGACAGAACTTCAGGAGCTGAGAGGCCGTTATGTTGTTGAAAACAGGCTGGCGTTGTCAGCAGGTGATTCAGACTCCAGAGCCTATGAGGAGAGGAGGAGCAGCTCCGCCGCAGGAAGACATTTTCTAAATACATACAAACAAATTCTTTGACATTTTTAAACTTAAAAGAAAAAAGAGTAACGCAATAGTTACTTTCTCTGGTAACTAATTACTTTCATAATGGAGTAACTCTGTTACTAACTCAGTTACTTTTTGGGAGAAGTAACTTATTACTTTTCAAAGTAAAGTGTCCAACACTGCTTGTTAGTTTGGTACATTTGGCAGTGTCTTGCTGGAGCAGTTTTATTTTCTTAATCTCATCTTTTCTGCTGCACCATTTCTTTCTCACTTGTCTTCTTCTTCTTGACATTTTTTTCCTCGCTATCCATCAGGTTCATGCCACAAAAAAGCTGACTGGGATGAAAGTCAAATAGCCAATCAGATTTCAACAAAATTGTGTCGTTCTCAGGTCAGACAGGACCAGGCAGGTTGAGTTCTCAACGGGTCGGGGCGGCCCGACAAATCCGAAGGGATTTGCAGGTTCGGGTCAAAAATGTATACAAGCGGGTCAGGTTGTGTCGGACGTTGGCCAGCCTTTTTATTTTAACCAAAAAAAACAATCCCTGGTAAAGAAAGTCTCTGGCAGGCTGCCAGAGATGCATCATGGAGAGGGGCGGGGCCAGACCTGACGTTGCCGCGTGCACCTCTTCAGCCTGGCCCTGGAGGAGAAGATGGAGTCTGTGACACGTGAACTTGCTGCAGGTGAATTAACTGTCGCTAGAATCACGACGAGAGGAGCGGGGAAACCAGAGGGTGGAAAGTGTTTGCAGAGGTTCAAGATTCTGATGGAAGTTCTAGCAACAGATGACGTTTTTTCCTGTTGTGTTATTTTAGTGTTTGAACTACAATGTGTGGAGTGAAAAGAAGCCCTGCTGGCACGTGTTTGACTTCTAGTTATTTATTATTTTGTGATTTTATTCAGTTCTTATTTACCCTGACACGCCTCAGTTCGTCTTCAAGTGTATTGTTTCAGTTGTTCGTATTGTTAACTGGCTTGAACAAATGTTTGTTTGGAGTTCCTGTCTGCTGAAAAGGGTGGTGAACTACAGAGTAAAGAAAATAAAACAAAAACAAGAACAAAATAAAACAAGAATATAAACGCAGCATTTTGGGGTTCCAAAAAGCCGCAGCAACCATTCAGGAAACCTCCCAACCTCCCTGTGGCCTCCCTGCCTTCAGGTGCCGACCCAACCAAAACACACAGTGAAGGAATAACAGTTCTGGGGCCACAAACAGGCGGCCGGCGGGCCAGATGGGGCCCGGGGGCCACCTTCTGAGGATCATTGACATGAACCAACTCATGGCGATGGTGTGGATAACAACAGTTACCAGGTCACCACAAATGTTCAGAGTTGCCATTTCTGATATCAAATATCCACTTTCTTCTTCCATTCTTATGAGGCCAATTATTATCCCAGTCATTATTGCTGTCATTGGTATCTGTGTTTTGTTCATCACTGCTGTTACTGACCTGATGACTAATTTCTGTATTTTGTCTCCTTCTTTACTTGTTTATTCTCTTCAGTCTCCAACAGGACCTTTACAGGACAGAGATGTCCAGCACCCAGTGAAGGACTTTACTGAGCTCATGTGGAGAGACGCCTCTCACCTGGGACTTCCTCAGCTTCACTCCTCCTTCAGCGCTTCATCTCTTTTTCCTGTCATTTATGATTTATTTATCCACCCATTTATTTATTCTACTCCTTTCACAAGTACCTTCTTCAGATATGTCATTCATTAGCCTGCCATGATAGATATTGTGGCATTAATAAAACACGAGATACAAAGAAACTGAACAGAACACACACACACACACACACACAGTTTCTGCAAATATGGCTTCAGTTGCTTTGATTCTCGTGTCTTATTTCAAGGTTCAGTTGTTGACACTTGGTCTTTTCTCACTGTTAACTTGTCTCTCCTGCTTCATGTAAAATAAAAGAACATTTTTAAAGTTGATCTGAAACTCAGGTGAGACCAGTTAGACTGTGGTGGCCCGACACTCTCTGGGTTTAGCAGCAGCTCAGTCACCACTTTTGATTGAACGACTGTGGTTCTACCAGCACACGAGAACTGGACAACAGTCCATTTATTGGACTTCTTTACAAACGGAACACAGAGCATCAGACCAGTTTAGGGCCGAGTGGAGTCGATCCAGAAATCCAGCTGCTGCCTCCAGGACATGAGCCAGTTGATTTGAGCCGTTTCAAACACACCTCTATCTTCAGCATGCAGATGAACAACAACAATGGATCGACATACATGTGCAAGCAGATCTTCTCAAACATGAACTACATCAAGTCAAAATACCGCACGTGGCTCACAGACGAGAGCTTGCAGTCCTGTGGGAAGATTAAATTTCATCTGACGTGCCCGATGTTGAGAAGCTGTCCAGCGATGTCCGAAAGCAGAAACCGCATTAAACGGGTGAGAACACAATCCTGTCATACGCACATATTTAAAAGTGCATACCTTTTTTATAAAGAGATTTATGTTTTTTTTTTACATATATTTGGAATGACACTTCGGGTTATTATTTTTTTTATTGCTCAGGTCCGAGGATTGCTGCGCTTGTACTGTGCAATGCGTTTCTGTTGCTGAGATGACAGTGAAAAGAGAAGAGGAAGCTGCTGCATTGAACACTTGCACTGTCTTATTTGGCGTTTGCAGGAAACCACAGAGAAGAGGATAATGCACAGAAATCAAACTTGAACTGCCTTATTTGAATATATGTGCTTCAATGTTCAAAAAGCTACTCTACCGTGTTTTATTTTTTCAAAAGCTGCCTTTTAATTGAAGGCTGTTTTTATTAATAATAGTTTGAAAATGTAGCCTATTCATTTGTGTCTGTTGTCGCCATGAGAGGTAGAAAGAAAAGGATTTTCCTGCCTTTTTGTCATTTGCACTGACAGGCTACTTAACTTGGCATTTGCAGAACTGAGCAAGGCACAATGCACAGAAATGCCCTGAAATCGAAATTAAACTTGATTATTTTTGTTTTACGTAGCCTGCTTAGGGTACCTTTTCAAAAGGCTGCTGTTGAATTTTTATAATGGCAGGTTTCATTTTAATTTCAGCCTTTTTATTGCACTTTGTTGCCCAGATAATGAGGGGAAAAAAGCGGGAGCTTGTAATCTTATTGAGTTTAGAAGAGGATTGTGTTGTTATTGAGGTTAGATGAGAACTGCATTTCATTTCCATGGGAAGGTCTGAATTCCATTGTTTTGGTTTTTTCAAATCCTCAAAATAAAAAAATAACATGAAAATTCAGACTTCTTTACCGTATTTGATTTCATCAATGCAACAAAACACATTACATCGATATTGCAATGAAAGTGAAACTTAAAGCACCAAATATTGTACAGCAGAGTCGTCATGTGGTGTGTCATTCTCTTCAGGCTGCAGGGAAAATTAACATTTAATCATGAATGCTCATCATTTATTTCTAACCTTAATAGTCGGCTAATATAGCTGACATACACTTACAGCCTGTTTTGCCTTCATTATAAGGCTCGTATTGGGCTTTGAACTTTTTGCGGCTCCAGACAGATTTGGTTTTTGCTTTTTTGCTCCACTTTGGCCCTTTGAACATGTTGGGTTGCTGACCCCTGCCCGAAACTGTCATCCTGTCACATGACAGGAGTCATCCAGTCATGTGACAGGATGACTCCAGTCATGTCAGTGATGTCACTTGGCAGGACTGTCATTGCCGTCACATTATAGAAAATAATTCAGACTCCATATTTATTGAGCAGTTCTGGTCTTAAAACACTTGACAGCTACAGGAGATTCATGATGGCTCAGTATCTTCAAATCAGCACTGGACAGAAGGCTATGACTCCACTGGGTTGTTTGGTTGGAGCATTCAAAGAGCTGGTGCATCTCGGTACCAGCTGTATTTATGCACTCAACGATCCTGGTGAATGGGATTCTGCTCCTCCATCTCTAAGGCTGATGGAGCAGGAGGAACTGACTGAGAGGAAAGCTGCCCTTGAGCAGCTTCAGTCCCTGTGTGAGGACACACAGGCAGAAAATGAGGATTTGAGGGAACAAGTTTCTGCTCTTGAATGTGAGAATAGAAGTGCAGTCCAGGAGCTACAGAACCTTACTACTGTGGTGGCGGACCTCCAAACAGTCCAAGACAAGAACCAGACTCAGATAGAAGATCTGAACACAACAGTCCACAGGCTTCTGCATGAAGGGAGGATCCCTCAGGAGGAGAACAATGAGCTCAGAAAAGAGCTGACCCTCGTTCAGTCTCTGAGGGAGAGTGAACAGGTGGAGATGAGATGTATCAAGGACAACCTGAATGAGAAGAATACTGAACTTGGGCAGCTCCAGTCTCTTTATGACAAGAGATGGACAGAAAATCAGAATTTGTGTGGACAAGTTTCTTGTCTTGGACAAGAGAAGATCATTTCATATCAGGTGGTAGAGAACCTGTCTGCCATGGTGGGCAACCTTGAGTCTGTGAGGGAGGAGAACCAGACTCAGATTAGAAACCTGAACTCACAAGTCCACAATCTTCAGCTTGAGGTGAAGACGGTTTGCAAGGAGAAGTGTGAACTCAAGTGTGAGCTCAAATTCATCCAGGCAGAGATGAACAAAATCAGAGACAAACTCACTGAGAAGAAAAGGAAACTTGAAAAGCTGAAATCCAGGAATGAGGAGAGAGAGGCAGAAAAAGGATATTTGAGGAGCCGAGTCTCTACTGCATCTCAGGAGACAGAGACCTTCACTGCTGAATTGGCCCACCTTGAAACAAGGAAGGACAAGGACTCCACAAAGACTGACAGTCTGAACGGTGAAGTTCAGATTGCTCAGAAGGAAATCCTGGGAAATCGTAATGATTTAAAAAGCTGTGTGCAACAGGAAAATCAGGACCTTCAAGCGAAGGTCCAGCAAACTCCTGAAGAGCAAACACACTCTCCCATACGTCCAGCCAGGGAAGAGCAACCGGATGCTCCCATATGTGCTTCTGCCATGGAGCCATGGGATTCTGCCGCATGTCCTGCAACTGAAAAGTAGAATGATGGGGGCACCCTGGAGACTGGACCTGCTACGGGTCAAACCAGAGGTTTACTGAGCCGTATGGCATCTGGTGTAAAAAAACCTCTGCGTTATTTGTTTTACTTGTATAATGTTTTATTTTATATATTTGTTTGGTTTTATTTGGTTACTTTAGATGATCCTGATCACAACAACAGTTGATCCCAGCTTGATTAGTTGTGTGCTTTGCAGTTTAAAGCACTTCAGCAATACCTGTGGGGTCCCTTATCCTCACTGACCGCAGGTATTCAACCTCACAGACGGAGATTGTACCTTGCAGGTTGTAGCTCCTAGACTCTGGAACGCTCTCCCACTGGACATGAGGACACTGTGGACACCTTTAGAAGAAGCTAAAGACCCATTTGTTTGGTAATATTATTGTTCATGATGGAATCGTCCCTCTGTACCTGCCCACACAGGTCAAATGATTCCCTCTTTAAAACAGCTCTTCCATTACATGGATGTGCATCACAACAGTCACAGCTCACAGATGCTCCTATTCCCTCCAGTGGGAGGCACTACAAGTGACTGATAAAGGTCAGGGGGTCAGGCTTCATTGAAGTAATGGATCTGGATGAGGTTGTTAGGGGAGGGATAAGGTAGTGGCAAAGTTCAGGCTGTAGTGGTGCTCAACAGGGCAGGACAAAACATAACATCCTGATGGCATTGATTGTGATTTCTGCAACAACCAATCAATGACAGCGGGTGGTGACCTGCTCATGTGACGCTTGTGTTGATGATTACTGGGTCTCCTCGATGCTCATTTATCATGAAATGAATCTCTCTGTGTGAAACACCTGAAGACTCCTGAGTTCTTTCACATGCTGGCATCTTGGAAACTCCCACTGGAACATTCACTACTGCTCCGTTATGTCTTTATATTAGAGGTGGACTTTTAAGATAATCAAGGGCTCCAGACTAAACGCTCAAAGGACCGGCCAGGACTCAGAGCTGTTTTTGTTTCCTTTTCTCTTTTTGTGCCCTTGTGTGTTCTGTTTCTGGTTCAACAGTACGTGGCACTGTAAAGTGTCATGCAAGTCCAGGTTTCCAGCAATTCACGGCAATTTGCAGGCAACACAGAAAACTGGCCATGAGCCTACCCTAATCCTTCCAAATGCAGGGAGCATTTCAGCCGTCTTTACGGTCTGCATGAATGGCTGAAAGACTTCTGGACTGCAACTGGTTCTGGTTTTATCAGCAACTTCGACTGTTTTTGGACCGATCCTGTCCTTCACAGATCTGATGGCCCACACCCCAACATGAAAGGTGTTTGACAAAACTTCATGAAGTTCATTGCTTTTCATACTGATTGATGCTCATGTCAGCATGACCCTGAGCCAGTAGCCACTCCCACTCATCATGAAGAGCATCTTTCCTCCCTCAATAATTTACCAGCCACCAAACAGGTGTCAAGTACTTCAGTACATTACACTGCAAGACTGTCAAAAAAACCTGTTAGTATGTGTTTGCACAGGTTGGTTCTGTCTGACTTGATTACTATTAAAATACTTCCTGCTACTCAGTTTAGTCACTTACTTTCAAAGGGTTGTCTTTGGAATCTAAGAGCCATCTTTAATTGGTAATGATTTTATTTTAGCACATTTTATTTTCCTTGTTGAAACTTGGTCAGAGTCTGAAGTTCCTTTCATGAAGACATGTCCTCATGGTCATAGTTTTTGGAATAATCTTAGGCTCTCTGTTTTGAGGGGGGGCTGCTTCACTTGGATGAATGCTGAGAGGAAATGGAAATCCTCTACAGTTTGATCTCGTTATGATGAAGGATCTTTTGAAGGATTTTAACAGAAGAGGAACGATCTAAGTACTTCTCTCAACTTACTGCTGCTAACCCCCATAACCCTAGGCTGCTTTTCAAGACCATCAGTTTCCTGATCCACCGCCCTCCTGTGACTGCTGAAGTAACTTCTATTGAGAGATGTCAATCTTTTCGTTCCTTTTTGTTCATAAGGTCTCAAACATCAGAACCTCAAATGTTCCATCTCTGTTTACTTCATCATACAGAAACCTGGACCACACCTTCAGGTCTTCACTGTAACAAATTGCTGTGTATTTACGGTGGATTTACAACAGTATTCTACTGTATTTCATGATAATTGTAAAATACTGTTAAATATTCATCCCTTTCATGTAAATTAACAGATAAAATGGCCAGTTAACAATGACTTCAAGACAAAGGTCAGATAACTGAATTTAAATGCACGAAACAGTATTTGTAATGAATTACTGTAAATTTACAGTGGATAACAACACGATATTACAGTACTTTATAATAATTGTAAACTACTGTTTTATATCCATGCTTACATGTTGATTAACAACTAATGCTCAGTCAATAAAAAACTTAATTTCACAGCATGAAACAGTATTTTCTTCAAACCAGTGGAAACCAGTGTCAATTGCAGCCAGAGCAGCGCATGGAGAGCAGGGAAAGTAACAAAATAATAGGTCTCCACTATCAAAGACACACATGCCCCAACATCCTTCTTCTTTAAGCCTGAGAAAAAGGTCAGAGAGAATAATGTGATGATGCATCTCAAGCTTCCAAATGGAGTCACAACAGCAGGTCCAGTAAAGATGAGGAAACTGGCCATAGATTTGTACACTGATCTCTTGAGTGCTGGAAGCTGTGAACTGGAGTGTGTGGAGGAGATCCTGGAAGGATGACCACAGCTGAGTGCAGCACAGGCAGCTCGCTGGAGGCCCCATGTCCTTTGAGGAAATGACTGCAGCAGTTCAACAGCTCAGCTGTGGTCAAGCCTCAGGAGTTCATGGACATGATTGACATTTCCAAGTTACAGGATTTAGATGTCTGTCTTTCTTCAATTGATCAAGAAAAGGCTTTCGACAGAGTCGATGGTAGGTTTCCACTTTAAAACACTTGAAGGTTTTGGCTTTGGTAAAAAGTTCATTTCATGGATTAAGTTGTTGTATTCTGAGGCCAGTGTCCTTTTAAAGGTGGGGGGAGGACTCAGTCGACCAGTGGCGTCAGACAAGGTTGTCCCTTATCCAGGATCTTGTGTTCTCTGGCCATGAGCCTCTCTTAAACCAGCTAAGGCAGGGTCTCTCAGGGCTGGCCTTCTCTGACAACAGTGATACGTCTGTTTACACTGATGACGTCACAGTGTTCCTAACAGGTCAAAAGAATGTCATAATTCTTTTTTAAAAAATTTGCTTTATATGAGCAAGCATCCTGTGCAAAAGTTAACTGGTCCAAGTCTGAAGGTCTGCTGTTAGGTAAGTGGAGTAATAAAGAGAAGCCAGTATTCCCAGCTGGGCTTCAGTGGAACACTGAGGGGATGAAATTCTTCGGTGTTTTCCTGGGCAGTGAGAGCTTTGTGAGTAAAAACTGGGAGGGTGTAGTTGAGAAAGTCTGTGCCCGATTGTCAAGGTGGACTTGGATCCAGCCTCTCTGTGGAGCTGTGGCTACAAACAGACATGCAGACACTGCTTCTTCTTCAATGGTGAGGAGTCTCTGCAGCTTTGTGGCTCGGATGTCCAAGACTGAATGCTTTCAGAGTGAAACCTCCTTCAGATGTTGTTTTCTTTATTTAACCTGGTATTTTGACAGCTCCCTTTGCCTCCTTTTTTTTCCAGAACTGCGTTCTGGACTGTTGCCGCCTACTTTCACCCCTGCTCATCGGTCAGGCTAAAATGAGCATCTGGCTGAGTAGAAGACACAAAATGAAAGGTCTGGGGTCGACTGAGGCCACACTCATGTTCAAAGGTTTAGTTGCCACTCAGCTGAAAGTTGAGTTGACATCTTACAGGATGCTGTCTCACGTAGAAGGATTGGTGACTGTTTGGGGGGGGGGGTTGTTTTATGTACTGTGGTCGACTTCTGATTCACAGAATGTCTGCTCCTGTTGGTGTTTTTGCTGTAGATGTTGATTGATGCTTGTTGTTCATTAATGTAGGTAATATATTGGATGATTAAATGTCAAGCTGTCTCTCTCTCTTGGATCAGTGTGTAACTTTTGGCCCACTTTGTACCTGTAAACCCACCATGAAATCTGCATTGTGCTCCTTCTTGGAGAGAGCAAGAGGCTTGCAGCACCTGGTATCCCAACAGTCTTCATCCAAGTACCAACCAGACCCAATCAGGCTTAACCTCTGAGGTCAGACCAGATCAGGTGTTCACAGGCTGGTGGGGCCTTGAGCCGATAGGGAAGGCCTCATGTTGGTCTGTCGTGATCCCAGGGATCATAGTGATCACATGCAGTTCAACATTTCAGAACCTGACCAGACCAGAGCTCCCTGTGCTGACACACCTAGCAGGTGGCCGCTAAATGGCCCTGATTTCTCACACTCCCACTGTTTAATAACAGTCTACTTTTGACTGAAGAAGAAGTTTACTGATAGAGGTGTTCAATTTAACCTCACAGATAAATTTCCATTTCTATACTGATGATCTGCAATGGTACGAGGGGGGTGAAGTCTATCCCAGCAGCTTTCGGGCGAGGGGTGGGGTTTATCCTGGATGGGTCACCAGTCCATGGCAGGGCCAACACATAGAGACAAACTGATTATAAAAATGTGCATCCACAGTTTTCAGTTAGAGACAGAATTTAAGTGTGGCAGATTTTTCTATCTTCAATTTAATTCTAAGTGTTGTAAATTGTTTCAAACAAATTCTACTGTTAAACAGTTCAAATGTTTTCTAATGAAGCTGAATGTGCTCTTATATACTTTTTATTGTTTCTTTCATGTCCTCCTGAGATCAAAGACAGAATTAACGATGATGTCATCAGGGCTTTGATGGTGTATTTATTTGTACCTAGAATTCTGACTTGGACCTGGAGGCTCTTGCTTTAATCTTGACTTTTATCTGGCTCATGTTTTCTGACAGGTTGCTGTTTCCACTCCAGAGCCAACAGTAGTTGATCCGATCAGACCAGTCTGACGAACTCAGCTTTTCACTTCATCTATGGAATCACTAATGTGAATATGTTTTGCTTTATGATGTTGAGGGAGAGTTTGTTCAGATGATTCTAGGAGAATCAATGATGACATCAATATTTAACATGAACATCAATCACGAACGACTTGTTTGAACTGAACATACTGGATACTGTGGTGCCTGATGAGGACACAACTGTGGTACAAAGTTGCAAAAGAGGGTTTTTGGAGGGACATTTAGAAAAGATGGTTTCCAAATCAAATCACTTGTTACAAGGGAAAGTCTGCATATCAACACACACACACACACACACACACACACACACACACACACAAACACACTCCCATTGACTAACCCATATTTTTCATCCCGTCCTCTCCTCCCCGCACATTTTGGAACTGTCATTACCATTACTTGTTGCCCTTTGTAGTTTGGCCTTGGTTTCTCTCAGTCTCTCTGTGTTTCCACAGATCTACTGGAGCTCCATCTCTCTGCTCCAAGCGCCACCTTCATTGCCCTCCTACCCCCCTTTTTTCCCTGCTGTTACACCGGCCTGCACTCCCCTCCCATGAACTAGTCTGCCATCCAGTCCCCAATCAAGCTGGCTTGGTTTTTCTATGGAGTTTTTCCTCAGTTGATGTGAGGGTCTAAGGGCAGAGGATGCTGTTATGATGTCATTTAAAGCCCTTTAAGACAAACTGTTTGTGAAAACGGGCTCTACAAATAAAATTGCCTTGACTTAAACCACCACTGGAGGATTGAAAAAGATTCCACATGTTGGTCAACCAGAGAAGCTTCAACTGGTGAATCACACAACCATGCATTAAGGTCAAGCTGCATTATCTGCTGTGGCCATTAGTAGGGGAATTAGCTCAAATGGTAGAGCGCTCGCTTCGCATGCGAGAGGTAGAGGGATCGATGCCCTCATTCTCCAGAAGACTCGAGCTTCTTCTGTTGTTGTTCAGAGGAGCTGCTGAGTGAAGAATGCTGACGTTTGTCCACAAGTGTGAGAAAGTATCACCCTGCTACTGGAAATGTGAATGAACATGTGCTCAGGTCAAAGCTGGAAAGAAACCAGTGACTTCGAACCACCCACATAGTGAAGGAGTTCATCCTGCCCGTTGAGGGCAAGACCTCCTGCTTCAGAGACAAATGGTGAAACATTCAAGACTCTAATTCCTGTTCTTGTCACAATCCTGCACTCCTAAAACAAAGCCTGTTCAACAAATGGTAGAGCAGAGTGGCGCAGCGGAAGCGTGCTGGGCCCATAACCCAGAGGTCGATGGATCGAAACCATCCTCTGCTAAATGAAAAGACCAAAATAAACCGGATTGTTTAGAGATGTTTATCTGTTCAAACAGGGTGTAAAAGAAACTGGTCTTCCTGCAGAATCACAAACCATTCTGAATGTTAATAACAGTGTCCTTTTGACTGAAGCAGAAGTTTACTGATAGAGGTGTTCAATTTATCCTAACAGATAAATTTCCATTTCTATATTGATGATCTGCAATGGTACGAGGGGGGTGGAGCCTATCCCAGCAGCTTTCGGGCAAGGGGCGGGGTTTATCCTGCAGAGGTCGCCAATTCGTGACAGGGCAAACTGATTTAAAAATGTTCATCCCCAGTTTTCATTTCGATTTAAGTGCGGAAGATTTTTTGTGTCTTCAATTTAATTCTAAGTGTTCTGAACAAATTCTACGATTAAACAGTCAAAATGTTTTCTAATGAAGCTGAATGTGCTCTTATATACTTTTTATTGTGTTTCTTTCATGTCTTCCTGAGATCAAAGACAGAATTCTAGGTACAAATAATTACACCATTAAAGCCCTGATGACATCATCATGAATTCTGACTTTGATCTGGAAGCTCTTGATTCAAATAAAATCAGTTGTTCCAGGGGAAAGTCTGCACATAAACACACACACACACACACACACACACACACACACACACACACACACACACACACACACACACACACACACACACATATTTTTCATCACTTAAACTGGAGGATTGAAAAAGATTCCACATGTTGGTCAACCAGAGAAGCTTCAACTGGTTAATCACACAACCATGCATGAAGGTCAAGCTGCATTATCTGGTGTGGACATTAGCAGGGGAATTAGCTCAAATGGTTGAGTGCTCGCTTAGCATGCGAGAGGTAGAGGGATCGATGCCCTCATTCTCCAGAATACTTGAGCTTCTTCTGTTGTTGATCAGAGGAGCTGCTGTGTGAAGAATGCTGACGTTTGTCCACAAGTGTGAGAAAGTATCACCCTGCTACTGGAAATGTGAATGAACACGTGCTCAGGTCAAAGCTGGAATGAAACCAGTGACTTTGAACCACCAACATAGTGAAGGAGTTCATCCTGCAGGTTGATGGCAGCTTTTAAATTCATTCAACATTGATTACGTTCCTGTCTCCTGCTGAATCACCATCCAGAACCTGGTCAAGAGGAGACTAGAGTTCAGGAGGTGATGTGACGGCTGGTTGGACAACGAAGCATCCAGAGCTGTACAGTCTGAGATCCCAACTCCACACCTTCGAGAGTCTCCTGGATGATGTCCTCAAGCAGCAGTTCCTGTTTGTCTCCTGGCTGGACGCGCTGCACCTGGATGGCCCCGCAGCTCTGAGAATCCACCAAATAGTGTTGCTCTCGGCTCATCTGATGTCCATCCTCTCCTGCGTACGTCGGTTGTGGAGAAGGGGAGACGGATTTCTCCAGTACATTACACAGCAAGACTGTCAAAAAAAAACCTGTTAGTATGTGTTTGCACAGGTGGGTTCTGTCTGACTTGATTACTATTAAAATACTTCCTGCTAGTCAGTTTAGTCACTCACTTTCAAAGGGTTGTCTGTGGAATCTAAGAGCCATCTTTTATTGGTAATGATTTTATTTTAGCAGATTTTATTTTCCTTGTTGTAACTTGGTCAGAGTCTGAAGTTCCTCTCATTCAGGCGTCTTCATGGTCATAGTTTTTGGAATAATCTTAGGCTCTCCAGTTGGGGGGGGGGGGGGGTGGGCTGCTTCACTTGGATAAATGCTGAGTGGAAATGGAAATCCTCAACAGTGTGATCTCGTTATCACAAAAGTTTTAAAAAATGGACTCAAAGTGAGCTGGGTAGGACGCTGTCACAGAAGCTGAATGAATAAGTAGGTTCTCTTTTTCATGGGACGTGGATGAGAGTGAAACAAGAACTTTCTGTATTCAACAAAATTTTTGTTTGGTGGAATTTTTTCAAAGAGACCAAGAGAATCTCTTTTTTTTTTAATACTTTATTGATAATTTGGGGGGCTGCACGGTGGTGCAGTGGTTAGCACTGTGGCCTCACAGCAAGAAGGTTCCGGGTTCGACTCCTGGCTCGGGCACGGGATGTTTCTGGGTGAGTCTCCATGTTCTCCCCGTGTCTGCGTGGGTTTTCTCCGGGTACTCCGGCTTCCTCCCACAGTCCAAAAACATGAATTGGGGAATAGGCTGATTGAATACTCTAAATTGACCGTAGGTATGAATGTGAGTGTGAATAGTTGTTCGTCTCTCTATGTTGGCCCTGCGATGGACTGGCGACCTGTCCAGGGTGAACCCAGCCTCTTGCCCGTTGATGCTGGGATAGGCTCCAGCCCCCTGCGACCCTTAAAGTAAGAATAAGTGGAAGACAATGGATGGATGGAAATTTATAAAGGTGTTTGTCCTTCAACCTCACAGATCAATTTCCATGTCTATACTGATTATCTGCAATGGTTTGGGAGGTGGAGCCTATCCCTGCAGCCTTTGGGCGAGAGGTGAGGTTCACCCTGGATGGGTCACCAGTCCATGGCAGGGCCAACACATATAGACAGAAAACCATTGGCTCTCCCAGTCATGCCTACGGTCCATTTAGAGTCTGGATGAACCTCTGTAGCAGAATAAGACCTGTGTCGACGTTAAACATTTCAGCCCACATAAAGTCGGGAGTCATGTGGGAAAGCTAGCAAAGTACACCACACATACACATGGTACAGAGATGCACACATACAGACAGCAAAGGTCTAAGATGTGACAAACCAGGACCCTTCCAGTCCAGTCTCTGTCCACTTCACAGATGCCCGTCACGGGGTCCATCCATCCATCGTCATCTTCCGCTTATTCCTGACTAGTAAGGGTCGCGGGGGGGCTGAAGCCTATCCCAGCATCTACGGGCAAGAGGCGGGGTTCACCATTCACACTCACATTCATACCTACGGTCAATTTAGAGAATCCAGCCTAGTCCTCAAATTGCATGTCTTTAGACGGTGGGAGGAAGCCGGAGTACCCGGAGAGAACCCACGCAGGCACGGGGACAACATGCAAACTCCCGTCACGGGGTCACCTCATTAAAATACATTGGGATTGAATCCATCAAACCTCCTCGCAGAGGTGGGAATGTGGACACGTCACTCCTCAGGAGGGAACTATTCTGGATAAATACATTGGGTACTCCAGCATCAAAAGGACTTAATGAGGACTTCAACATGAAGCCATTCCTATGAACTGTTCATGGTCCTCTTTCTGCGATGTTTGAGGGAAATTATTTCGATGGCCGCAAGAACATCAAAAAAGTCAATGTGGTTTATGAAGGTGGTGTTTCATGTACCTCTGACTTTCTTATGTATGTGCCTGCGAGATTCTGCCTCTATATTTTGATCTGTGTACTGCTTCAATACAATGGATATGACAGGTACCTTTGGTCCTGTCTAAGGATGGATCAGTTTTAATTATCATATAATTTAAAACATCTTTAGATTCAACATGTTAAATAACCATCCTATTGATAAAGCAATTTCTTAAAAATATTAAGAGGCGCCTCTATATTCTACTAGATTTATCCCGGCCGGCTGGCCTCATGTGTTTTCCATCTGTTTTAATTTAAAGTCCAATGTATATATGACATTATAATTATCTTGTGTTTTTTGATGTGTTTATTTTTGTACATATGTATGTATTTATTTGTCACGGTGTGAATAGTGGGAAAAAAAAATCCTTATCATGTGACCCCTCGGGGTAGATTAAAAGATGGAGTCCTGTACACAGGATTTAGCCTGAAGAAGAGAAGCTACGCTCCAAACGCCGCTGTTTGGTGATGTGCTAAATAAATGCACAAAAGTGAGCTGATGTGTGCGGACTCTTTTTTGCCTTTCTATATTGATGTGTAGTCCAGCACCTATTCATGGGATGTGTGCAACTTCTCTACTTTTGCATATCCAGGAATGTCCAATTCCTTTCTGGTACTTGAAGATAGTATTAAGTCCATCACGTCACACAAACACACACACACACAGCCTGAAATCAGTATAAAATGTGTATCATCTTCTGTATCATTGGAAGACATCTCTGACTGCATTGCTCGTAGGGTTCATTGCTGAGAATAAAGAGGTCCCCCATCTGGCACCTGACACTCATTTGTCTGATTCCTCTCATCCACCTTTTTCTGCCACGACACCTCATCCCCTCTTGATGTCTTTGGACTGCGGGAGGAAGCTGGAGTACCAGAGAGAACCCACACAGGCACAGGGAGAACATGCAGACTCACACAGAAAGACGTTGTGCTGGAGACAGGGCTCAAACCCAGAACCTTCTTGCTGTGAGGGGACAGTCCTGACCACTGCTCCACCATGTTGGATTTTCTGCAAAATCATGAACTGGCACTTGACAGTGACAGCATTCAAACCAAACATCCCAGTGTCATCAACATTTCTGTAACTACATGATAGAAGCTGATGAGTTTTTGTATCAGAACAAGAGGAATGTGCCCCTGGGAAACAGTAACAATTCTTTATTTTGATTTTGTTCTTCACTCCTCTACAAGAGAATGAAAGAGTCGTCTGGCTTGGAGCAGCTGCTGCTTCAAAATGGGACGAACCTCAGGACTTTCCAGTGAGTGCTGCAAACTTCCACCAGCGCCCACTGCCAGCACGTCTTCATGACGTAGCTGAGAAGAACTCAACAACACCAGAGCACTGAAGAGGATCAGAACACTTCTTTGCTTCCTCGTCTCTCTCTTATCTGTCTCTACCATCTGGAGCTGGGGCCAGGAGCTTCACATAGTTTTCTCTTTTTTTCCAAAAGTGAATGGCAAGACTTCTTCTGTATATTAGAATATGAACTACCTAAAACTGCTCATCCCCAGTTTCAGCTAGGATTAAATTGAAAATACAAAAAAAGCTTTCACACTTAAATCCTGTCACTAAGTGTCTTAAACTGTTTCAAACAAATTTGACTGTTAAACAGTTCAAGTGTTTTCTAATGTTTTCATCCACTCCAGAGCCAACAGTTGTTGATCCTATCAGACCAGTCTGATGAACTCAGCTTTTCACTTTATCAATGGAATCACTGGGAAAAGAAACTCATCCTGTCAGATGAAGGCGGAATATGTTTTGCTTCATGATGTTGAGGGAGGGTTTGTTCAGATGATTCTAGAAGAATCAATCATCATCATTAACATTGAGAAAAACCACTCATGACTGAAAAAACATCCAGCTTTGTGAAAGCAAATGTCCTGGGTCAAAGTTGACCTTTTCCTCACAGTCTCATGCTTTGATGCACCAATGTGGTTTTTCATGATGTAGTCCACGAGGGTTTTTTCCACTGCCTGGATTTCTTCTTCAGTCCACTTCTTTCTTTTTGTATGTGATAACCCTGAATAAAATAAGACAGTGATTTAATGTTCTTAAAAAAAGGTGACTATTTGAGGGACAGCGATAGAAAAACTGTATGGAACATCACAAATCTGAAAAAAATAACCCTCTGTCTTGGTCCGGAGATGTTCGACAAATATTTCAAGTTCCAGCATCCAGTTCTGTCTTCTCAAAGTTGATACATTTTTGTTTGCAGGGAACCAAAGCAAAGCCAACTTTCACGTTTTGTTCCATGACATCGAACTTCTCAGAAAATACCAGACTCGTGAATTTTTAAGCTCTTATGTGTTTTTTGAGAGGCAGTTGCTAACAGACGGATGATAGGATACCAAATGTCCATGGAAATTAGGGATGGGCAAACGATCAAAACATCTTTTCCATGATCACAAGAGTTAAAGATCATCATCGAATGCTACGTCGCCTTGGCATTACACCGGCTCAAAAGGTAGCACTTGGACACACCGCAATGACGACACCAATAACCAACTAGCAACCGGCAGAAGTCGTCATAGGAACCAAGCTTGAGCTCAGGTGAATTTGATATTTTTGGACAAACAAATGATACTGATGTTTCCTCTCTGAAACCACAGTGCTCGTTTTTGAAGTTTTGCTCTCAGTTTCTCTCTGGGAGCTTCAGGACCAATAATGAAGACCTCAGTTTTGTTCTGGTGGAGCTGGAGAGAGTCTCTGCATCCATGACTGTATCTCTAAATGCAGGTAAAAGGGCATCAACTGGTCCTGAGTCCTCAGGAGTCACAGCGATGTACAGCTGTGTGTCATCAGCTGAACTGTGGAGGTTCCTACTGGGTCTCCTGATGACAGGTGGCAGAACATAGAACCTAAAAGAATGTCTGAGCTAAATTTGAACCCCGGGGAACTTCAACCTTTGATCTCAGAGTTTTGTCTTTGAAGAAAGAATTCTAGGATCAGTCTCACATGGATTTCTTGGTGCATTTCTTTGTCTCGTTGGGAGGTCAAAGACAATTGCTACGTCCGAATAGCCAAGTGGTAACCTATGTCCTACTCACGACCTATCGAAGGTGTGTTTGTTGTCATTTATCAATCATGTGGTTGCTCATGTGACTGTGGTCATGTGTATTTAAGATGGTGCTGTTCTGTTTATCTTCAGTCTGACGAAGAGCTTCTGTACGCCAAACATCTCCCATTCCAACCACTTCTTGCTGTGGAACATTTACAGAGAGGGCCTGACGAGCTCAGTTGGTAGAGCATGAGACTCTGAGGCACACTTGGCGTTAATCTTAAACATGGCTGTTGAGTGTGAGCTTCTCTGCTGTATATTTTACATAGAACGTTCCTGATGAAATAGAACATTGTAAAGTTCAGCCCACCAGTGTGTTGGCAGCTGTGTGTCTTGAACATTGTCGATGTCAGACAACAACCAGGATGGTGGTGAGTGTCAGAGCTCCTCTCAACAAAGACACTGAGACTGGAGAGTTTCCTCCTTCTGAAGATCCAAATATCACTGAAGGTTCTTTCTTCAAATGTGACCATTAATTATCACCTCTCATAAACAACTGAAGCAACATTTTTCACTTCTGTTCAAAGTCCAACATGGTTCTGTTTCCAAGCAGCATCACTCCACATGTGACTCCCATGATAACTGATGGACCACTGGTTGGATGCTGGACGATGATGTTTTGATGTGAAGGAAAAGTCCATCCATTCATTTTCTACCACCTGTCCTGTTAACGGACAGGGTGGAGCCTATCCCAGCAGCCTTTGGGTGAGAGGTGGGGTTCCCCCTGGATGGGTCGCCGAACCATCGCAGGGCTAACCCATTCAGCCAGAAAACCATTCACATTCACGGCCACGCCTACGACCAATTTAGAGTATCTGGTCAGCTGAGGCCCCTCTTGATGTCTTTGGACTGTGGGAGGAAGCTGGACTACCTTGAGAGAACCCACGCAGGCACAGGGAGAACATGCAGACTCCACACAGAAAGACTCCGTGCTCCAGCCGAAGCTCAAATCCAGAACCAGCTTGCCATGAGGCGACAGTGCTGACCACTGCACCACAGTGCCGCCCATGAAGGAAAACTCCTTGTCCAAATTCCATTGTGTTAAAATTTAAAATCTCACAATAATAAGTAACCACATCCCAGGGGTTGTGGGGGACATTGAGTCCGAATGGGCCATGTTCCGCTCTGCCATTGTTGAGGCGCCTGCTGTGAGCTGTGGCCGCAAGGCCGCTGGGGCCGGTCGCGGCAGTTATCCGTCAGGCTGAAGAAGATGGCTTACAGGGCATGACTGGCCTGTGGGTCTCCAGAGGCAGCCAACTGGTACCGGCAGGCCAAACGGTGTGCAGTTGTGGCAGTTGCCAAAGCAAAAACTCGGGTGTGGGAAGAGTTCGGTGAGGCCATGGAAAACGACTATCGGTTGGCTCCGAAAAGTTTCTGGCAAACCATCGGTCGCCTCAGGGGGGGAAGGCAGCAACTTGCCCACACTGTTTACAGTGGGGGCGGAAGGCTGCTCACATCAACTGGTGAGATGATTGGGCGGTGGAAGGAATACTTTGAGACACTCCTCAATCCCACCAACAAGTACTCCATGGAGGAGACAGAGTTTGGGGAGTGCTTGGGGGGGCGTCGTCCAATCACCGGGGCAGAAGTCGCCGAGACAGTGAAGCAACTCTACGGTGGCAGAGCCCAGGGGGTGGATGATCCGCCCTGGGTATCTCAAGGCTCTGGATGTTGTGGGGCTGTCCTGGCTGACACGTCTCTGCAACATTGTATGGATGTCGGGGGTAGTGCCTTTGAACTGGAAGACCAGGGTGGTGGTCCCCGTTTTTAAGAAAGGGGACCAGAGGGAGATTTGTGTTTGCAGATGACGTAGTCCTCTTAGCGCCATCGGGTCACGACCTCCATCTCTTGCTGGAACAGTTTGCAGCCGAAAATGAAGCGGCTGGGATGAGAATCAGCACCTTCAAGTCTGAGGCCATGGTCCTCAGCCAGAAAAGGGTGGTCTGCCCACTCAGGGTTGCGTGGGAGGTCTTACCACAGGTGGAGGAGTTTTAGTATCTTGGGGTCTTGTTCACGAGTGAGGGTAAGATGGAGCGGGAGATTGACAGGCGGATTGGGGCGGTCTCCGCAGTGATGCGTGTGCTAAACCAGTCTGTTGTGGTGAAGAGGGAGCTTAGCCAAAAGGTGAGGCTCTCGATTTACTGGTCAATCTACGTTCCAACCCTCACCTGTGGTCATGAGCTTTGGGTAATGACAAAAAGAACAAGATCGCGAATACAAGCGGCCGAAATGAGTTTCCTCTGCAGGTAGGCTGGGCTCTCCCTTAGAGAAAGGGTGAGAAGCTCAGTCATTCAGGAGGGACTCAAGAGTAGAGCCACTGCTCCTCCATGTCGAGAGGAGCCAGTTGAGGTGGTTTGGGTATCTGGTGAGGATGCCTCCCTCGGGAGGTTTTCCAGGCATGTGTAACTGGGAGGAGGCCCCGAGGCCGACCCAGGACATGCTGGAGGGATTATATCTCTCGGCTGGCCTGGGAACGCCTCAGGATCCTCCTGGAAGAGCTGGTTGAAGTGGCTGGGGAGAGGACAGTCTGGGCTTCCTGGCTGAGACTGCTGCTCCCGCGACCCGGACCCACCGGATAAAGCGAAGGAGTACGACGACGACAACTTTCCTCAACTACTTACCTTGAAGTTGTTGAATATTGTTAGATTAACACTATTACATGAGTGTAATTTCATCAGTATCATTTCATGCTATACATCCACTCATTCTGTGTTTCTGTTAGTATGCAGTTTTACAAAAAGACTTCCATAAAAGTTCCTTACACGAGCAGAGCTGCCAAGTCTCACGCTTTGAGAGTGAGAGTTATACAATTCAAATTCAATTCTTTTCACACCACACACTCCACTTGCCATTTCTCACGCTCATTTGCCAAAGTTGAGGTTTGCTCAAATTCCACAAAATCCGTTTAAATTGGCATTAAAAGTGCGCACTGGCCAGAGGTCTCACTCTTGGGATCTTCTGGAACTTGGCAGCATTGCACTGGACTCCCATCTTTGTGTTTTTATTGGAAAATTGTTAGAGAGAATAGACTGAAAGTCTGTTTTGTATTCCTGAAGTCAATGATTAGCTCCTTTGTTTTGGATGAGTTCAGGAGCAGGTTATTGTCTCTACACTACACAGTCAGCTGTTGCACCTCATCTTGATAAGAGGACTCATCGCCTCCAGTGAGACAGCCTACCACTGTGGTGTCATCAGCGTACTTGATGAAGGTGTTGCTGGCATGGATGGGTGTGCAGTCTGAAGTATAGAGGGTGAAGAATAGGGGGCTCAGCATGCAGCCTTGAGGGGAGCTGGTGCTGAGTGTGAGAGCAGTGGAGGTGTGGGGGCCAATCCCTACCATCCATGGGCGGTCTTATAGGAAGTCCTTGATCCAGGCACATATGGAGTGAGGAAGCCTGAGCTTCAGCAGTTTCTTCACGAGAACATGGGGAGGATGGTGTTGTAAGCTGAACCGTAGTCCACAAGGAGAAGGTGGGAGTAGCTTCCTGGTTTCTCCAGTTGAATCAGCACTATGTGGAGTGCTGCATTCTCGGCATCCTCTGTTGACCCGTTTGCCTCGTCGGCAAATTTGTATGCGTCCGCGCTGGGGGATAAAAAGGTTGTGATGTGACTCCTAACCAGTTTTTTCAAAGCCCTTCATCACGACTGGTGGGAGTGCAACAGGCCGGTAGTCACTTAGGCTGGTTGTGGGGGATTTCTTGGGTAGGGGGTCTACAGTGGATGGCTTGAGGCAGGATGGGACTGTAGACTGAGTCAGGGACAGGTTGAAGATTTTGGTGAAAATCCCTGCAAGCTGGTCTGCGTAGCCTTTCAGACACCCCTCAGTGTACGCCTCACCTCATGTACCCCTAACATGAGGGTATTCCTGGCCACTGGTAGCGACGTGACTGTTCCTGGTGGTGCAGACTCTAAGCGGGCGAAGAAGAGATTCAATTTTTCTGTCAGTGCGGCATCGCCTTCAGCTGCTCTGATGCTGGGTTTGTAATTGGTGAGGTGCTAGAATGCCATCCATGCCTGCCTGCTGTTGTTGCTGTCCAGATAATCGTCGATCCTCTTCCTGAAGTCCTCCTTGGCCTCCCTGATGCCTCCCTTCCGGTTCGTGCAGGCTGTGCTGTAGAGAGCTGTGTCGCCAGCTTTGAAAGCAGTGTTTCTCGCCCTCAGCTGCTGCTTCTCCTCCCTGGTCATCCAGGGTTTCTGACTGGGATAGACCCAGATGCGTCACTCCACTGTGACCATGTCTGCACAGTCCTTGCTGTAACATAGTACAATGTCCATCAAAACATCCAGGTCTTTGTCCTCAAAGGTGTCCCAGTGAACTCACGAGGGAGGTAGAACGGTCTGCATTTCACAGTCAAATATCCCAGGTCGGGGGAACAATGGCTGGTTACTGTCATTGTGTTGTTACACCAGCTGTTGTTGATGTACATACACACACCTCCTCTGGTCTTGCCGAAGTCACTGGTTGTCACTTGTTTCCTTTTCACAGGCAACTTCATTAATTCAAAGTCAATCACACTTTTTTCATCAAGCACAGAATCACCAATATGGTTGCAGTCTGTCTGAGCAGCATGTTCCTGCAAAGCTGGAGAGCACAGTTTCAGGACCGCACTTTCAGGATCGCGGTTCTAGGACCACGGTTCTAGGACCATACAGTGCCACCTACCGAATTGGATGACAAAGGACTGCAGAGAGATGGATGACAGCCAGAGTGAACTGTGTGAGTAGTGAATGTGTATTAAGTGTTATTAGTTGAATTGAATTTGACAGAAAAGTTAACATTAACATTTCTCCTACTGCCCTGAGTCAGACAAATCTGGTAGACGCACTTTCCAGATTTTTCTTCAGACACCGATGACGGGCAAGAAAGAGAGCTAACGTAGGCTAAGTTCGAAGTGGAGTTGATTTGATGAGAAAAAGATGTAAGAGCACACTTGGGTCTGTTCTGTTATTATGAAGGACGGAAATATGGCGCTGTGTGTTTTGTCAGTTGACAACTGATGGTTGACTCTACACAATATGTGCATACTAATTGCGATAACACTTTATTTTGAGATGATTTGTAAACTCTCAACAAACTGTCAGTAGCATGTCAACATCTGGTGACTACATGAGAGTTAACCATCAGTAACAAGAAATGTAAAGACTCTGGACTGCAGTCTCTTTTGAGAGTATTCATGCATGTTAACTGTTCATCAATGCCTTAGGTTTTTCCTTTGCAATACTTTCGATTAATTTTGTTGTTACTGTTTGAAAGGCATGGTCAGAGGTTTGCCTTCTGGACTGATGAGGTCAGTGATGGTCACAACTTGATAGACACAACGTTTACTCCTTTTGAATGTTTTTTTTTATTATTTTCACTCCACTAACAGAAAACACAATACACCGGCAGTTAACTCCTAACTCCCCACTTGACAACAACAGTACTTCCCGCACATGCGCAGATACGACACCGGAGTGTGTTTGCCGTAAAGTGTTGTATATGAAGTGTCGTGGATGTGCAACATAGGAACAAAGTATGTTAACAATCTCACTCTTCTTTCTTTTAAAAGAAAAAGAAATAACAGATTCAGTTCAGGCACTGCATAGAATAAAGAAGTGCAGCACAAAAATACAAATGTCACAATATAATCACCCTCTTTTTTTTTTAAAGGAAAAACATACAGGTTAGGTTGGATTCCAAAGTCCTTTACTGAGTGCCTTCAAAAGCTCTAAAGATGATGCTCCCTTTTTTGTAAGACAGTCAGCGAGTTGAGCTTTTGTCTCTGACCAGAGCACGGTTTTGATCATCTTGTTCTGAATGAGCTCCTTGATGCCACTTATGTCCAACCGAAGCCTCTTCTCTGTGACCTGTTTCGTGGACTTAAGGGCATCGTACAGTGAGTGATTGTCAGTTACACAGACCAACGCAGGAGCGTTAAGTTCAACAGTCCCAGTAGTGAGCTCAGAAAAGAGGGTGGCGAGGAAGATAGCATTGTCTATTCCATCCAACAAAGCAAGGGTCTCTCCTTCAAGCGTGCTTCGCACCACGCATCTGATCCTCCTGGATTGCCAACAGTGAGGAGAAAACATCCCGTTGTCCCCCGTAAGGGTAATTAAAATCCCCCCTTGTGTACCTCCATCTGGCAGGTTTCCAAGTGAAGCATCACTGAAAACAGTCAAGCTCAAAGTGTCATTATTACCCAAATGTTGAAATTTCAGAGTAACCTTGTCAGCTTTTAGTTTACGAATCACCTTATTAGCATCATGAATGGACTGTACAGTAGCATTTTTCAAAATGGATGCCAAAACACAAGCATCAAACATAGCATCAGGTCTGGTCTGCTTTGCAACCCAACGTATTTGTCCTATTTTTGACCTGAGCTGCTCCTTTTCTGTCTCACAGAGAGATGAATCTCTTTGTATAGCACGACCTGGTTGTATGTGAATGGGTTGCATGTTTTCAATATAGCTGTGCTGATGCATCTCTATTACTCCCATAACAGTAGCAATATCCATTCCCACAAAGCAGAAATTGTCGTGTTCCTCACGTCCTACATGGAACGCAGACTTCAGACGAGGAATGACATTAGTTACAAATTGTTGTGTGCCTGCCCACAGAAAATCGTCTACATGACATCCAAGTACACCTTCAACTTTGCAGTTTTCATCTCACCAATAAAACACTGCAGGATCCACTTGTGACACTTTACCGCCTGTAGCCAGCATGATTTCTTTCACCTTGTTGTACCAATAAAGTGATGCATCAGCTAGACCATATACACACTTCTTTAGTTTCCAAAGAATCCCTTTACTGTCTGCTTCTGTGGGTGGCCGGATGTAAATATCCCTTGACAGCTCCATGCCCTGCAAAAATGCAGATTTAATATCCATAGAATGGACCTTCCACTGATTTTGACAAATCACAGATAGCAGTGACCTTAAAGATTCAGAAGCACAGGTTGGTGAATCTTTCTGTAACTGTTGAATATTATGCTCTTCAAAACCTCTGGCTACAAGCCTGGCTTTAGGCACAATACCTTGGTCAGTTTCTTTAGACTACAAACCCATCGGGTGGACACACACTTTTGGCCTGCGTCTTGAACTTTTTCAAACACATCATTATTGTTCCAGTTTCTTATCTCTTCCTGTTTAGCTTTGTCAAATGATACATCTTTTGTTATCAGTACATCAGCATCTATGACTTCTGATTCAATACTGAGATTATCAGCCCGTGACAGATCAACTGCCTCCTTTTGACCATGACTTCCATCTCTTTCAATATGTTGCAGGTTATACCAATTATTATATAGACCTGTGGTTTTGCCTGCTCTGCCGAGAACTCTAGCCGTACAAGGAGCACTTTCATTTCTTTTGATAAAGGTTACAGTCTGCCCTGTTTTTAACTTTACATTTGCAGAGTTATCAGAGACATTGTGCCCTACTTCATTTTGTGTCACATCATTTAGAGTCACTGGTGGATGTACCTCTTCTCCAGCATTAAACATACACTTTAAATAATTACCAGGAATTCACAATAGTCAACAGTAAAATTTCACACTAAATTGCATTATTATCACTTTACAGGATTTCACTTTAATGTTCACAGTATGACACTGTAATTTAGAAGCTTACTATAAAAACAGTGCCATCACAGTAAACTACTGTATTATTTGTTGTTTTAATTTTTACTGGGATTTCACAGCATTTTATTGTGTTATTTCACTGCAAAATACTGTATTAAGACTCTCCACGCAAAAACACAGCAAATTACATGAACCGCACTGAATTGTGGGAACCTGCCGCGGATCTTTTCAAATAGTAACAGTTTGAGCATGGACTTGATGCCACCCGGCCGGAGAACAAGAGAAGGTAATTTAGCCTCGTTTTCTACCTTTGCGTTTGTTGCGTTTGGTGGTATCAGCAGAAAGCATCAGGAGCAAGAAAGTATTCCGTAAAGAACATTTATTAAAAAAATGGAACGGAGAATGAATGAGCGAGCAGCAGCACCGGCAGTATCACGGCAACAACAACTCCTTCTTCGAATCCTATTCAACAACATAACATCTGCTCTAGCGGCTCACACTACCCCTAGTGTCCAGTGTTGGTAGTGCAAGTAAGAAAGTGCATTTGAACACAACATCCCCCCTTTACTTAAAAGAATTCTACTTCTCGAACAGGCGAGTATATCAGAAAATACTTGAACAAGGCACACAAAAATCAACCTGTCCCTAGTAAACAAAATTAAACTCAAACTCTACTCAGAGTCACTTCTTTTGCGATCTCTTCAACTTGAAGATCAGTCTCTTCTCTAAGATGAGTCTATTCAGTTCAAGTTCAAGTCTCATAGTCTTTCAGCCATGCTGGTGGCTTGTGTGTGCGAAGGGGACGCTCACCTGCTTGTGGCGTCTGTCCCGAGCTTGGGCCGCTTGTACTCACTATGACCGGAGAATCAGGAAGTCCCACCGGTACTGAAGCTAGATGAGAGGCATGCCATGTTCTCCCATCTCCCAAGATGTAGGTGCTGGGGCCAACTTGCTTCTGGACTCGAACAGGTGAGGTGAATCTACGATTTCCTTTCTTGATGTGTCCTGGCGTCCGCACTCGCACCTTGTCTCCCTCTCAAAACGAAGGAGCGCGAGCCCCTCGCTTGGCGTCGCAGTAGCGCTTCATGGCGTCTTGACGATGCGAAACGCGGTTCCGCACACAGGAATCTGAAGCAGTCTCTTTAGGGGTCACGAAAACGTTCAGCTTCGTTCTCATTTTGCGACCATGCATCAGTTCAAACGGCGATGCATTAGTCATGGCATGTGGCGTAGCTCGATAGACTTGAAGGATTTCTGTTGTAGCCATCTTCCATGATTTGTTCTGCAGGATTGCAGACTGAATGCATCCCTTGAAGACTCGGTTGAATCTTTCCACGGCCCCATTTGAAGCAGGTTGGTATACAGAGGAATAAATGTGAAGTATTCCCCTGTCTTTCAGGAAGGAAGAGAATGCAGCGGCAGCAAACTGCGGTCCGTTGTCAGTGACCAACTCCTCGGGGTTACCATAGCGACTGAAGATGTTGCTAAGAAACCCTATCACCACCTCTGTGGTGATGAAAACGCTACTTCAGGCCACTTTGAGTTGTAATCTGTGAGGGTCAGTGCGAACTTGCAGTCCAAAGTAGCCGTTTCGAACGGTCCAACAACGTCTATTGCAAGCTTTCTCCAAGGGCCCTCTGGTAGAGGCACAGGTTGCAGAGGTGCCTCAAGCACCTTGGCAGACTTGTCTGATGACTGACACAGCGAGCATGTGGAGATTTCTGAGCCTACCAGCGCATCCATGCGTGGAAACCAGGACAGCTCAAGTAATCGCTGCTTGGTCCGCACTATTCCCTGGTGTCCCCCATGTGCCAAAGAGATGAGTGTGGTACGTAGTGAGACAGGCACAACCAAACGTGATCCCCGGAACACTAGGTTGTCCTTCACACATAGTTCCTCCCTCACCTTGAAGTATGGCTGTATGGCTGGGTCAACCGTCTTTGAAGAGCGCGGCCACCGTCTATTGATTTGCTCACGCCAGGTAGTAAGTTCAGGGCATGCAGACGATTCCTCTGCGAACTTGTCTGCATCCACTGCAACTGGGACTGAAGATAGTAGAGCTACCAGCTCTGGCTCGACATCATCTGTCAGAGGGGAAGTAGTAGGCATAGGCAAACGTGAGAGGCGGTCAGCAGTGTGGTTTTGCGCACCTGCACGGTACACAACGTCATAGGTGAAGCAGAGGAGACGCGCAGACCATCTTGCTATGCGCATCCCTGCCCTGTCTGCCCCTTTAGTAGAGAGTAGCGTTGTCAGGGCCTGGTGATCCGTACGCAGAGTGAACTTTCGACCCCACAAGTACATTCTCCACTTCTCCACTGCCCAAACACAAGCAAGCGCTTCTTTCTCTACTGTGGAGTATTTTCTCTCTGTCGCTGTCAGAGATCGTGAAGCAAAGGCAACTGTGCGCTCCGTCTGGTCAGCGTGCACTTGTGTGAACACTGCACCCAAGCCGTAATCTGATGCATCAGTTGAAACAATGCAGGGCAGATCTGGGTTGAACAGTGCAAGCGCCGAACTGTTCAGTAGCAATTCTTTCATGGTCAGAAAGCATGCATGAGCTTCGTCAGTCCATTCAAATGGCCCTTGGCGCAGGCAGGCACGAAGTGGTTCAACTACCGTGGCGTAGTTAGGAATGAACTTAGCATACCAGGATAGCATTTCTAGGAGTGAGCGTAGACAGGTAGAGTCAGTCGGTGCAGGAGCCTGGTTGATTGCTTGAAGGTGTTCTGTATCAGGCTCAATGCCTTTCGCTGTTACCAAGTGTCCTAAGAACTTCAGACTGACTTGGCGGAAGTGGCATTTCTTTTCGTTGAGCCGTAGGCCTGCTACCTTCAGTCGTTGCATGACTGTCTCCAGTGCCTGGTCATGTTCCTGCGGTGTACGGCCATACGTGATAATATCGTCCAGGTAGTTCTGAACGTTGGGCACTCCCTTCAGTACGGTCGCGATCAGCTTTTGAAAGGCTGAAGGAGCAGAGGCGAGACCATAGGGGACTCTGCAGAATCGGAACAGCCCGTCATGCGTGATGAATGCTGTTAAGTCTCGGCTGTCTGGGTGTAGTGGGACTTGATGGTATGCACTTTCCAGGTCAATTGTTGAGAACACAGTAGCCCCTTGTAGTGAAGAAAGCAATTCCTCCATGTGAGGAAGCGGGTAGCTGTCGATAATGACTGCCTTGTTTGGTTCTCGTAAATCCACACACATTCTAATTCCTCCTGTGTTCTTTTGTGTGACAACAATTGGTGAGACCCATGGCGAAGCATCAACACGTTCTATCACGCCTGCAGCAAGTAGACGCTCCTGCTCCTCGGACACAGCAGCTCGCACAGAGAATGGTAGGCGCCTCAGCTTTTGGCGCACTGGCACTACATCAGGGAACACTTTCACTTTGTGCATAAATCCCCTGGCACAACCCACTGTTGGTAGTGCGTGTGGTTGTGTGGTAACACACCCCTCGGAGGCTGGAGTAGGAATGTGAGTTGGCAGCGAGCTTGTTGATTGTACATTATTGTTCTCAATGCGCAGGCGAAGAGTGGAAATTAAATCTCTTCCCATCAATGCAGTTCCTGAGTCCACTATGTAGAAGTTAGCTGGGCATGTAGTGTTGTTCATGCTAACAGTAGCTTGCATGCAACCTAGTACTTTAATAGGAGGACGTGAATAAGTCACTAGGCGCACTGTAGATGGTTGTAGAGGAGTAGCTTTGAAATGCTGTTCATACATGGATCGGGGTAAAACAGAGACAGCAGCCCCTGTATCCACCGTTAAGTCCACTGTTTTCTTGACGCTTTCGGTGTGAATGTCCACTGCACATTGTATTTTGTCTGGAGCCTCTGCAGTTCCTCCCACCAAACAGAATCTGTATTCTGGCATCTCCATATCTTTCACGTGTGTGTCTGCTGGCTCTGGCACACATGAGGAAAATGTCCTCTTTTGTTGCAATTTTTACAATTGACTTTTGCAGCCGGACAATCGCGCGCATTAGCAAGGTGCTTGTCTGAGCCGCAACGGTAGCATGTGCGCTTGGTAACGTCCATACGTTCAGTATGATGAGCAGTAGAATGTTCTGTCTTTTTAACAGACCGCTGTGTCTGCTTAGGGTGGCGTGCTTGTACATGCACTACTTGTACTTGCGAAGTTTGACCACACGCCATTGAAGCAGCATGCTCTACGGCCAATTCGGCTTGCGTTGCAATCGTAATGGCGTCAGCCAACGTCAGGTTAGCTCTCAGTTGCAGCTTCTCCCTAATGCTGGCGCTAGCCACGTGCTCCACGAGCTGGTCTCTAATTATGTCGTCCGTATTTGGAAAGTCACATGTTGACGCAAGCTCTCTCAACGCCGCAATGTAATGCACAATGGTTTCCTGGGCGCCCTGTACTTGCTTTCTAAAAGCATGTCGCTCAACAACAACGTTCACTGTCGGCGTGAAGTGCGTGCTCAACGCATCAATTGCAGCAGCCAGCGTATCTCCCGTGTTCGGCAAAGTATGAAACACACGCTGTCCTTCTGAGCCCAAACAGTGTAAAAGTAGAGCTGTCTTTCTGACTTCAGGCCATCCGTTTCCCGTAGCACTAATGACAAGGAGGTAGTTCTGGAACATTCTCACCCATGTCTTGAATGGAATTGCCAGCGTCCCCGGACACGGCAAAAAAAGTTCTGGGAACGGCGCATTCACCGACATTTTCCGTCCTTTCCAATGACATCCGTTTCGTCACCGATCCTCGTCGCCAATTTGTTGCGTTTGGTGGTATCAGCAGAAAGCATCAGGAGCAAGAAAGTATTCCGTAAAGAACATTTATTAAAAAAATGGAACGGAGAATGAATGAGCGAGCAGCAGCACCGGCAGTATCACGGCAACAACAACTCCTTCTTCGAATCCTATTCAACAACATAACATCCGCTCTAGCGGCTCACACTACCCCTAGTGTCCAGTATTGGTAGTGCAAGTAAGAAAGTGCATATGAACACAACAGCGTTCACTATATTGAACTTTTAAACGAGTGTGCTGTTCGTCGTATTAATTACTCTTTATTTTCTGACGTTTTTATTTCCACACAGTCAAACTGAGTGACACCCACCTCCCCGAAGGCTGCGAGGAGCCACCACATGGAGGATTAACACAGTTAGTTGGTTTTATCAACTGTTTGTGTGAGCTAAAGGGACGTTTTATTTCACGGTAGAGTGAATCTTTGCTCCACATTTTGATTTGAGGCTGTGGCTGGGGTTACGTTAGCAAGTTAGATAGTTGGTTTGATGCGGTGAGAAACACCTCCGCAGCTGACGTTTCTCTCTCATCTTGCATGTGAAATTCTCAGTAGAGCAGCACGTAGGCTAATAGAACGTTAGTGCTTTATTTTTTTTATTTTTTCCAAGCATTTCTTGATCCATCAACGGCTTGTTACCAGGGTGTTTGTCTTTTAGGCCTAAAAGACTTTTTTTTTTTTTTTTTTTTTTTTGCCAGGAACTCAGCCGTCATCCCAAAATTGAAGAAATCCTGGCTGATTATGAGCCAGAGACATCAGACAAAGCTGTGTGTGTCCTTCTACTCCTGATGGCATACTTCAAAGAGCCCAAAACCTCCATCATGCTTGAGACTGATGTAAGTTGTTAAAAAGATAAATAAGCATGTAGTGATTGCATAAGTAAGCACAAATTTTGCTGCAACAGTTGTATGATACAGTGATCTTATTTTACAGCCATGTGCCACTGCCGCTGATGTAAAAAGGACACAGGAGCTGCCAAGCACCCGCTGCTTGATTGTACAAGGTACTGTTATTTTGATTTTAACTTTATATTTGTAGGAAAAATGGGAAAACTGTGAATATTTTATAAATGATTATAAAGTCATTACATATGTAACTGGCTGACTGGTGTTTTGAACATTTTTTTGCTAAATCTTGTATCTTATCACCATCTCTTCTGATTCTGAGCTTTTCTGATAATTTTTTCTTTGAGCATTGAATGTTGCTGATCATCTCAATGACACATTCAGCATTCCACATCTTTAAGACAGCACACATCTGCTTATTTCAGGTGACCTGATGAAGCCAAGGGCGTGGATGTTGTCAATTGAGGAACGAGTGGCGATGGGACCACACAGCAACATCGTGAGCGGGTTGGCTGCGCTTTTTGCCAGCTTCTACAATCTGAATCTTAAGTACCCTGAAGACAGTTCCTGCACTTTGGAGTTTATTCAGAGGTACAGTATAGTAATTTCAAAATTAGCATTTTATTGGATCCTTAGTTGACACCCTTTTTCTCTCAAAAATTAAAATCTAACACGCACGCACACACAAAAGCAGACATGGTGTTGCTCAAATTCGTAACATTTTTTGTTTGTTTGTTTGTTTGTTTTGTTTTGTTTTACTGTTATAGCCCTGCAATCAAAAGTTGTGGTTCTAATGGGAACCTATGGTACAAAAATGTCTGCCAAGGGTATAAGTGTGAGGTTTTTTTTTAACTGAAACGACAAAAAAAAACTAATAATGCATCAAAATCAGTTTTTGTTTTGTTTTTTACTAATCTTTGACTTATCCAAGACTCTGATACCAGAACAAAAATCCCTCCCCCCAGATCACTTATTATATTGAAAATAAGCCATTTTCAGTTATTCTGAACGACTAAAACAGATATAAACACCAGGTGATGGATCCTTCAAGGGTATAAGTGTATGCATTTTTTGCACACAGTATATTTTTGACCTTGGAAGAATTTTAAAACCATATTTTGACAAGTAACATAAAATTAAACTTCCCAGTCAAAAGTGATTCAGTAAAAAATGTGGCCAAAAAACAAGTGAAATTTTCACTCACCGGACAAAAATGTCCAGACGGTTAAATAGTGGGAATGCTCATAGCATTCCCACTATTGTTCTTCTATTCTTTATTATTATTATTATTATTATTGTTCTTCTGTTCCTTATTATTATTACTATTATTATTATTATTATTATTATTATTATTATTATTATTATTATTCACGTTTCAGCTCCTTCATACTTTATGCTATTAAAACCGTTCAACTATCAAAACGCTCTTTTAGGACATTTCAGCTTTCTAACTTTTAGAGTTTTTACACTGTAAAACTTTTTTTAACCAATTTTTACAATGGAAGTCTATGGGAGAAATCTTCAAACCTACTTCTACTACTTCTGCTACTACTTCTACTGCTTTTATTACTACTATTGCTACTATTACTATTACTACTCCTACTATAATATTACGACTGTTACTATTACTACTACTACTTTTACTATTATTACTATTACTTTTCCTACTATTACTATTACTTCTTCTTCTGTTACCATGACTTTTACTACAATTACTATTAAATTTACTACTACTACTACCATTGCTATTACAACTATTATGATTACTTCTATTACTGCTATTACTCTTAGGCATTTTATGTGAGATTTATGCATTTTCAGCAGCGTTTTTCTTTTCAGCAATGAACATTCCCACTGCATTTTCACTAGGAAATGCAATTTTTCTATTTAACATAAAAGATCACCTGATATTAATTCTTTATTTTTGATCTACAGATGCTTCCTGGGTATCAATCCAGAAACTGGCTCAAAGACAAAGAGGAAACGTGGAGGGATCAACACACATGTAAGCACTCTAATGCGCAAACTGGTAGATTTCGAGTGGCAGGCAATGTAGAAGGTAGAATGTTGTTGTTTTTTTTTCTTTTTTAACAACTTGTGAGTGTTCCTTTTTTGACCTGTGGATTCCATTTTGGCAAAATGGCCCATTGACATAATCCCTACAGTCACAGTCGTAGGTTTGTTACCTTTAATTGTCGGTACAAGCTATTTTTAGATCAGTGGAGCAGAGCTGTGAGAACATCTCCGTCTCGTAAGGTTCCATTATTATCTCATAGCTTGTTGTTGGATTGTGTATTTAATGAGTTTGATGAGGGAAACCAAGAAATCCCATTAGCCCCCGTAGCGTAGCTCTGAGCAGCTCACGTCTCTGCTCTGCTTATCTAAAAATAGCTTGTACCAACAATTAAAGGTAACGGACCTACTACTATGACTATAGGGGTTATGGCAATGGGCCAGTTTGCCAAAACTGCCAAAACCCATGTTGAACTCTCTCTTTAAAATATGCCTGAATTGTAGTGGTTGTACTGTTGCACAGTTTTGCTGTTGCACATTTTAAATTGTTAATTTTTAAAGCTGTTTGTAAAGGGTGTCCCTTCTGTCATGACCCTTTGATTACATTTGCAGCCATTTTGATTTTATGTAAGAGCCAAAAAAACCTATATTTCCTGTGAGTGGTTTTACTGTTTACATTTTTAGTGTTGCACATTTTTGCTGTTGCACATTTTTGCTGTTGCACATTTTATACTTATGCTTACGATTTGTTTTGAATATGTTGGCAGCATGTTTGCCCAGGAAACTGCCTATGAATGTTCCTGTTAAATGTAATATTGCACTTATCGTAAGCTTGATTAAAAAGTGAAAACAAATCATGATTTTGTTCTGTTTTCTTTTTTGAGCATAAAGTGAGAGGGTGCAGTAAAATTACAATTAACAAATGGATTATACAATATATTACTTTGTTTATTGAATTGTAAATTTACAGTAAATTATTGGTTAATAATTGCATTACTTTTACAGTAATTCAACGTAAATATTTCACAGCAATTTACTGTATTTATTTCACATTACTTTACACTACAGCTAATTACTGCTATATCGCGGTAATTCCTTGGGCATGGCGACCATGAATTTACGGTTAAGTGTTGTTGTTTTATTGTAAATTACTGTGGAATAATTACAGTAATGTACTGTGAATTAATTACGGTAAATTGTTGTGAAAATATTTACAGCGAATTGCTGTGAAAGTAATGCAATTATTAGCCAATAATTTACTGTAATTTTACGGTGAAATTTCTTACAGTGTAGCATTGCTCTCCTGTTCGTTGTTAGTGTCTGTGTTTTGCTCGTGGTCACTACCTGAGCAAACTGTGGCTCTGTTAACAACACCTGTGTTTTTGTCCTGTTCAGTGTCTGTTGCTGGAGTATCTGTATGTACAATTTTGTCACTGTTTACTTCATTGTGTACCTCATCTTGCACACTATCCTATGTGTGTACCTTATTAAGTCTCAAATGATGGACTCTTAACAAGGATACCTCCATGTCTTACAAAAACCACAGCTCCATCTTGACCAATTACTACCCCTGGTCCCTTCCACTCTGCACTGTCAGCTCGTTTGTAATAGACTTTGTCTCCTGTCTCATATTTTTCATCTGTGGGTCTGAGTTGCGTACGTAGTGCTCTTCTAATCCTCTCTGAACATTCAGCTTCAGTAAAAGCCTTCCTAGAAGCATGTAACGCTGATATGTGTTGCCCTGCTCTTGCACTCATTGTAGTGCCTTCAAGTGCAGGTGGCTTATCAACCAATACACTTGGAAGGTTAGGATTTTGACCAAATACAAGTTGATGTGGACTATAACCATGAACACTGTGCATGCAGTTTTTAGCCATAAGGGCCCAGTCCAGGGCAGTGTCCCAGTCACATCCATTTTCCTTTCTCACCTCGAGGATGATGTCAGTGAGAGTCTGATTGTGTCTCTCTAACAGTCCGTTACTCCACGGGCTGTATCCTGCTGTTGTCCTCGTCTCAATGGTGAAGTTTTCTGCCATGTCTCGGAACTCCTCGTTATTAAACTCGCCCCCGTTGTCACTATACAAGATCCGGGGGGACCCGAAGACACTTATCCAGGTGTGGATGAGTGAATTGACTGTTGCAGAGGCCTTCTTGGTTCAGCTGTATTCCATTTGACGAGCCTGACGTCTTCCCTCCAAAGATACGCTTGAGCGCCGCCTTCATCGATGAAAACTTTAGGTCGGGGCACGCCGTCAAAGCAAGTTTCTGTTTTTTTCATCGAGACACGCTGTGTCTAACAGCTTGAAGGCTAACACGGCATCAGGCAGCGTCATGTCATACTTCTTCATCCTGTTGTACCGTGTTGTTCAAAGTCAATTACATAGTCTGCCATGGAAACCGAGCCGTCTTTCGTCGGATGATCAAACTGTGAAAATGCCTCATACGCTTGGTCCTTTTCCTCCAGCTGAAACACGCTGTCCAGCTTCACTAATAATGTGTCCATACCCGTATCCTTGTCCAGGTCGTCTGCAGGTATCTCCATGGCGATTTCCCTGGCTCTTCCTTCAAGCCCCAAAGCCACAGCAAGAGCCTGCTTTTTCTTATCGACTTCGGTAACTCGCTTCCATATGTTGACTTCATTTTTCCAACTCCGTATGATCTGGCTTCGTCAAACTTCTGCGGTATTTTGTAGTTCGCAGCCATCTTCAAACCATCCTCTGCTAACAAAGATTGTCACAACTTGATAGACACGACGTTCCATGAACAGAAAACACAACACACCGGCAGTTAACTCCTAACTCCCTTCTTGACAACAACAGTACCTCCCGCGCATGCGCAGATACGACACCGGAGGGTTTTTGCCATAAAGTGTTGTATATAAAGTGTTGTGGATGTGCAACATAGGAACAAAGTTTGTTAACAGCCAGAGGCTTGCTGCAAGGAACCCTCAGCCAGTATACAGAGTGCCAGCAAAGAGTGCCATTGCTGAAGAAGTTCCAGTCCACATGCGGACTGTCACTGACCGCACTGCAGAGGAAAAGAGACTGGTGGACTTCATTGTCCAATCACAGGGAGCTGAGCAGCATTTAGTGGTACTTGAAGAATGTTCACGTTTTCTTATCATTGCAGACTAACTCACAGAGAGGATTCACCAGGGCCTTTGCTAGGAATACCATCAAAAGACAGATTTTTAACTATGCAGCTAATTCATTGTATCTTTCTCTTAAATGTATTTATGTATTTAATGTAACTGACATTTACTGTTTGTTGTTCAGTGACGAACAACGACCACACAACAGACTCATAAATCCAATTCCCACAAAATATTTGTTTCTGTACCTTGGTGTGCCCATAGGGTTCGGGTCTACTCAACGGGACGCAGAAGTTGTTTTGTCCAAAGTCCTCTTCCCAGGTGCCTGTCTACCTTGACAATGAGGAACAAGAGGACATCCTTTTTGCCTTTCTGAAGGCAGTATTTTATAGAACACCACCACAACTGAGGATGAAGTGCAGTTCATCTTTAGTGTTCTATTTCCAGAGGTAGGCCTAACCATGTATGTATTTTCATGTCTCCCAGTTCCTGGACTTTCAAAGCCTACATAAACAGCATGCCTACCATGGTGCTACTTGTGTACAGACCCGTGTAATGGCTTGCTGTTCTGTATTAGTGTAATGGAGTAATTAAATTATATATTTTTGAAGGAACTACTCTCTTTTGGAAAGCCATCATGTAGATTATGTTTTTAAGTGTTTCAATATTTCTTTGTATTTTCGTGACTCAAATTTCATGGCCATGGGGAAGTTTCTTTGTTTTATGTTTTTGCATAATGTTTGAAAAATGATGTTCACAAAAAAGTCAATAAAAGTGTTTGTGGTAAAATGATTCCAGGATATGTTATGGCCCTTTGAAGAGTTTAAGAATATTTTGATGATATTGCGATAATATCGTGACTCACAGTTACTTTAGCAGGATGAACGTGACATGAAATTTTCATCATCGTCCCATATCTACCCACAACCCCCTCACATAGAACCAGGATCCCTCAACTGAATGCACTTTTAAAACTGAGTAGTTGGACAGAAAGCAGTATTTTGCTGGAATTAACCTTTAAATCTTTAACTTATCAGAAAGTATTTTGGTGGAATTGGAAAGACCTTTAATACTATAATTAAAAAGGAGTATTTTGCTATCATCCAAGTCGATAGGTGGCGCTGTCTCTACAAACCTAAAGTCCTAAAACTTCTTGTTATCATCCAATATGATAGGTGGTGCTGTAGGGTCCTAGAACTTTGGTCCTGAAAGTGCAGTCCTGAAACCCCAGCTCTCCGGCACTGCAGGACACCAATATTGGAAAGTTAGTCTGAGCTCAGCTTGGAGCCAAGCTTGAGCAGTCCGCACGAGCTAACAGGGGCTAGCTAGCGCTAGCAGCTACTTGTTTGGCTCCATCAGTGCAGAACCGCCACAGGTCCAATTCCACCTCGCTATACCTCGCCTCCAGCCCTTCAAAAAAAAACCACATTTAACACACTTATCTGAATCAATGAAGGAGGCAGAAGAGTAACAAAATAACGTGACACACTGAACAGGAGAGAGGAGATCGAGAAGGAGAAGCCATCGCTAGCTTCGAGCTATCATATGATGTAATGTCTAAACCAAGGTTAAACTGCACAAAACAGATTTTTATTCAAAACGAGAACATCCACTTACATGCATATTATCACGGTTCTTAACATTATTTTGAATTTCAAAGATTAAATATTGGTTAAATATCATTACAAACGGTGGCACGGGGGTGCAGTGGATAGCCACACAGCTAGAAGGTTCCGGGTTTGAGTCCCGGCTCGGATATGGAATCTTTCTGTGTGGAGTCTGAATGTTCCACCTGTGCCTGTGTGGGTTCTCTCCAGGTTCTCCGGCTTCTTCCCACTATCCAAAGACATGCAATTGGGGACTAGGCTGATTGATACTTTGAATTGAATGTAAGTGTGAATGGTTGTTTGTCTCTTTGTGATGGACTGGGGACCTGTCCAGGGTGAACCCCGGCTCTCACCCGTAGCTGCTGGGATAGGCTCCAGCCCCCCCATAACCCTGAACAGGAATAAGCGGAAGACAATGGATGGATCATTACAAACATAAATTCTAATACATGTTAAACGGAGTGTGGTGTTTAACCTGCTTTAATTGTAAAGTGTGGGATAACTTTTGTTGTGATTTGGCGCCATACAATCAAAATTGACTTGACATGTACAACACTTTTGATTCCAAGCTTAAATCTGAACAAATATTTGACAGCTTCAAGATGGAAGCAATCGACTCTGATTTAAAGCTCATTCTGATCAGTAACAATTTTTGTTTGGTAATTATATCTCAAAAATAAAACAAAGACATTTCAGTCAGACAGGTCATGTTTGAAGTATTTATTACAAAAATTGTTTGGTGCTTTGATGCTAAAATATCTTAACTACCCCATCCCTACACACCCCCACCCCACTCCCACCCTTTCACAACTGGAAAAGCAAAGAAATTCCAGTCAGTGGTCAGACGGGCGAGACCTTGCGTCTGTTTCTAAAGGGCCTGCTGATGGTTTGGGCCAGTGCAGAAAAGAACCTCCTTACTGCAGCGCACTTGGGCTCTTTAAAAAGGTTCTTGTGGAATGAGGAGACGATGCAGCTTTTAAAAGCTACACAGTCAGTCTCCATTATTTCTACCACAGCCTGTGCACTGCCCCATTGGTCGAGCAGGTCCTTAAAAATTGCCTTGTCTAGATTTTTAAAGGCCTTCTCAGTCATTTTGAAATCCACTTTCTTGAGATCGGCCCAGACCATCTTATTAAGACGCCTGGTCAGATCCTGCAGCATCGGAGCAGTCAATGTGATCTTTCCATTCCGAAGTACTCTTGAGACAAGCTTAAGAAGTAAGATGTCTATGGACGCCCTCCTCACGTCCTTCCAACAAATGACTCTTTTGGGTGCTTCACCCTTTAAGGGTGATGATGGCTTGTTCTCTGTGAGGGGAACCTCCTCTATTGTTGGGCCCACTGCATGTTTACGTTGGGACGACAGTTCCTCTTGAATAGCTGTCACCATTAGCATCATCTGGTGCTGAGCCCTGAATTTCATCCACCACTTAATCAGCTTTTGGTGGATTGACACCCCACGCCAGACAGCAGTATACATGCGAGCATGTGAAGAGGGGACAAGGCTTCTGTCACCAACAATGTGTCTGTAAACCGTGGTTGTCAGTTCATTGGTCCCTTCCTCATCTTCTAATTGCTCTAGCCTGGAGAAAACGCGCCGCTGGTTTAAACCGGGCTGATCATCCAGGCTTCCTCTGACAGTATGGGAGTCCAGGCTGTCCATGAGGGACTTCATGGACACCTGGCCGTCTTCCTTGTCCTCCTGGGTGACTCCACTCTTGAACCTTTTCATCAGGCGATGAATTGCTGCTCTAGCAATGCATTTGCCAAAGAAGCTTTTTAGGGTGTGGCCCAGTCGCTCTCCCAACCGCTTATTCTTCCTCTTGGAAGCAGCGCTCCCCACACGCATCTCCTCACAGCTCTCTTTCTCTTCATCTGCTAAGACTTGAGCGACTTCCTCCACGACAGTCTCCACCTCTTCTGCAGTGTAAGACTCCAGTCCATCATCCATCAGATCTTTGATGTATGACTGGGAGAATTCACTAAGCTGCTTCCTGATGATCTCTCGATCTGTGGATGCTACATGGCTGTCTTGTGGGGTCAACACCTCCCCGTCGGGTTCCAACAAAGATTCTGCGTTTGCTGGCTCACCCTCGTGCTGCAGCTCCTCTCTCAAGTCATGTTGAGAGACGGACTTGTTTTTCCGTCTTGGTCCAGAGACAAACATATTTTTTGCCTTAGCCATGAATACTTTCAGCATGGCAATAGCTTGACTGAGCATACGGTTCAGTCTGCTGGTGGATGGGATGCATTGGCCTGGCTCCTCGGAGGCAGCAGCACTCACACTCTCTGTGACCTCCTGACTAACCAGCCTGGCCAACCTCTCTGAGCTCTGACACTCTTGGTTTTCTACACCCAGAACCTGAGCAAAGCTCTCAGGCAGCGTGTCCCGCAGGCTAGCCTCCAACTGCTCATCCTTAATTGTGGTGGGCATTTCCTGGACGATCACTGACACAGATGACACTACGTTCATCAGCAGCTCCGCCACCAAAAATTTTAAGGCATCATCTGGTTTACCAGATGCCAACAGCAGCTTTTGCGGCCCTGACATTCTTCCAAAGAAGAACTTGATCAGCGACAGAAAGCAACGCCCGATGGCGACTGGAAAATCCTCCATCATCTCTACTGGTTGAACTCTGTTCTGGTCTCTGGTTGAACTGTCAGAAAAGGATACTTGAGCCTAGCAGCTATGGTTGTTGAATCTTAATCTTCTGAATAAATGCTGGCTGATATAAGTTATTTCTTCCAGAAAAGATCACTGAATTTAGGAACTTCACTGACAGGATGACATGATGACTGACAGGATGACTGACAGGATGACAGGATGACTGACAGGATGATAGGATGACTGACAGGATGACTGACAGGATGATCAACCCACGACCTTGAGATTAAGAGTCTCAGCAACATTTCAGGGAGCGGGAGGATCTGCTGCACAACTCTGACAAGTGGCTGATGAGCCGGTTCCAGCTTCTGCGGGCCATTCTCCTGCAAATTTGTGAGGAGCTGCGACCGGCGCTCCAGCACAGAACCGCCAGGAGCCGAGCTGTTGAATGTAGTCCTACGTTTAGCTTGCATTGTTTAGGAAGTTAGAACTGCAGACATGCAGTAGAAATAGAGAGGAAATCTTTCAGAGTGCTAGCAGTGGTGCAAGCTGATGACGTAGTGATGCTCGTGCAGGTTTAGTGAGGAAAACTGTGCATTGTATCACTTTGATCGTTCAGTAAAGGAGGAGCCATCACTTTTCTATCGTCGTCATAAAACTTCAAATACGCGTAGTGACTCATTCTTTCCGTAATTAGAAGAGGTTCAGATGTATGAACATGATGATCAACAACACTGGTGATTAGAAGGGAACTTTAGCCAATAACAGGTCCCACCACTGTTTTCATCTCGCGGGGTTAGGTTTGGGGTTGCTCTGAACCTACCGCGTTCACCCTCTCACACTTCTGATCCCAGTCACAACATTTATTGTTTGTCCTGACACCACTGGACAGACTGCCAAACAAAATCTGCTGTCTCTCCTCCACCTCCCCGACCAGCACCTCCAGCTTGCACGCCATGAACCTCTTTTTTAGTGACATTGTTAAGGGAGTGCAGACAGCAGAGACCTTATTTAAATGAATTTGCTTATTTATAGGTGGGTGTAACGGGGGCGGGCCCGGTGCTTCGACATCTGCGCTCAATTCCACGCTGATTGGGATGAATCAAGGAAACGTGTGTGGATTCTGGCGCTCACACATATTGATACATCCGGATTTTTTTGTGCATACACAAATTTGGCGATTCTTGCAACTGCAGTTTTTTTGTATGAGATCCACCCAAGTATTGCTACATGAGGCCCCTGGACACCAGCAGACCTCTCAACACCTGCAGCATTTTTCAGCTCCACACAAAGCCAACATTCACTGACTCATCATCATCCGGGCACCAAAGCAGCTCAGCAGACCTCTGCCATTTTCATAATGTCTCCATTATTCATGTTCTGATTATTTTCATTCACAAACTAGAGAGTTGTGAAATACCACAACAGTTTTCAGCTTGGTGGTGAACAGTATTTCAACTTACATTCCACTGGTGTAATGGCAGTGACTGATGTATACTCTATGCAGTAGTACTAATCAAGTGCAGTCCGAACTGATACTTTATCTCCAATGATACGAAGGATAATAATGTGAAAATGGACGAATAATGAATATAATGTCAAGTCATGTCAACTTTACTCAGCAGCACAAAGTTAATTTCAGAAAACAAAAGACATTTTACAAAGCACCTGGAGTTTGGTTGTGTCAAGTGGACAACTTTCTGCTCTGGGCCAGCCAAGTCTGTGCAGAGAGACACTTTGACGAAAGTGTCCAGGGTGTTGTGGAGTCTTTGCTTGTTTCTGTGTTGTTCTTGTGTTGATGAAACTGCTGGGTGCCCGCTGGTTGAATAGAAAGGATCTTTAATTTGAGTGTATAAACTTTGTCCTGCATTCAGGAAAAACTGAGTGACAGCCCTTTTTTTCCACTCTAACAAGTCTAAAATGTCATTACAATAATTTAAGTTCTTAAAATCCAATTTAGCATGTTTTTGTTTTTTGTTGCTTTCTTTTGGCTGACAGGACAAATGCTTGGACACTGAAAAATCATCAAGTTTGGAGTTCAGTGAGGATGACTGGGTCCCTCAGTCAACTTCTGACGGTCACTCTCTGGAGCAGATTGTTTACGTGAAGATATTAAACGGCACAAGGATAAGAAGAGTAAGGTTCCGAAAACATCTTCATCCAGCTTTCAAGAAGTAGATGACCAACCATGCAAGAGAAGGTAAATGAGAGGTGACAGTTTATCAGAAAATATCAAACAACACAAGGGCAAGAAGAGGAAGACACAGAAAATGCATGTGACAGATTCTAGTTCCCTGACAGCAGCACTGGAGAACCGTCTTTACCTGATAGTTCTGATGGGACGGCAATGATGCTGAAGAAGAATGAACATGGTAGCAGACTGTACAACAAAAGGTTCTACTGCTTTTTCTGCTTTAATCCTTTCAGCAAATTGGCACGTCATTTGGAATCGAAACACAAAGATAAACCAGAAGAGGCAAGAGAGCAGTCACATTTCCAGAGGGGTCAAAAGAACAGAGAATACAGTTCAGTTTCCTGAGGAATAGAGGGAACCGTGTTCACGATAATCAGGTACTTAAAAAAGGAAAAGGAATGATGAAACCCTGTCAACAATCCAGTGTCAATGTAACAACCAGTGATTACATGCACTGCGTGACCTGTGAGGCTTCCCTCAAGAGGAAATTCCCTTGGAGGCACATGAAGAGATGCCCTCTACACAAGAAAGTCCAAAGTTTGAAGCCAGGATAAAAAGAGCTCAGGCCCTTTGTGCATATGCTCAGCCAGTTCCAGACAGTGTGAATGCACGACTTTGGAAACTGGCGCTTGACATGCAGCAAGATGATGCTACAGATGTTGTTCACAAAGAGCAAAGCATACTGACATTGGGGGAACATCTCTTCAACAAGCATGGGCATGATGTCACAAAACACAATGATATCAGACAAAAGATGCGGGAGACAGGGGGACTGGTTCTACAAGGAAAGAAGAATGGCAAGTTGGAGAAGGTGCCAGAGTTCTTTGTGCCAGCTAATTTCCCTTTTGTGATAGAAGCAGTGAAGAATGTGGCTGGTTTCAATGAGGAAACAAACAAATACAAAACACCATCGTTGGTGTTGAAGTTAGGCCACACCCTCAATAAAATGGAAAATATTGTTGAATGTGAAGGAAAAGGAGAAGGAGAATGTGCTAATGCTGTGCTCCAGCACATCGTTGTTAAAAGTTATTTAGAAGCCATAATTCCGGAGAGTGTTGTTCATTTTATATGTGGCCCAAGGAAAAGTGGTTATGATGTGCAGTGATGATTCCACTGCAGGAGGAAGTGGGCTCATCAAGTACTTGATATTTAAGTGTTATTTTTACAGGCAACCCTGTTACAAGCCAAGAGCATAACAGTGTTGAGAAATGAAGCTCTTAATACATTTGTCTTGAGTCCAACATGCACAGATCTCTCATACAAACACAAGTCAATGGTGAAGATGAAAATGCAAAATAAAACTTAAGAATACAAATATGATGCAGACACCTTACTGAAGTGAAGTTCTTTAATGATTGTAAAAACAAACTCTCCATCGCTGTACTGGCTTGAAAATGGAAAGAAATCTTTTACAGACAATGTGTAACAGTGACACCTGGTTGTGGTTTGTGGTAAGACACAACTACTGCGTCCCCACTGGGATAGAATCATCAGACAAAATGTGAGATTTATATTTTGAGAAAATCTGATATTTGACTCTCATTTTTAAGTTTTGAAAAATCAGCAAAAAATGTGTGGTAAAACCAAGCCTGTATCTCTTTTAGAAAGTTGTGTCCCCGCCTGTAGCCACCATGCAAGCCAGGTTTTAAGTCCCCTCAACGTGGAAAAAACACGAGTGTGTGTGTTCTTGTATTACTACACTTCTTGGGACATCAACCCATAGTTCCAGAGAAAACCTTTGCATCTGATGGAAAAATGGCTCACATGCAGCCTGGTAGTGAAATATTGAAAAAATGGCATGGACCCAAGAAGGAGGGATTTTTATTGGGTGTGTATTGTATTGGTTTTAAGAAATGCGCCCCCTTTTGGCCAACATATGTAATTGCAAGCCTGACTCAGACATTAAAATGAGGCGATGAAAGACATCATTTTTTTTGTAACTGCCTACATTTGAAAAAAAAAAACATAACTGTATATTTGTTTATTATGTACATTTTATATAGTTCATAAAAATCCATTTAAGACCACAAAATATTAAATAAATTATGATGACCTTAATGGATTGTATATGAGGCAAGGCAAGGCAATTTTATTTGTAGAGCCCGTTTTCACCAACAGTTTGTCTCAAAGGGCTTCACATGGCATCATAACAACATCCTCTGCCCTTAGACCCTCACATCGACTGAGGAAAAACTCCATAGAAAACCCTTTTAACAGGGAAAAATCTGAGAAACCTCAGGGTGAGCAACAGAGGAGGGATCCCTCACCCAGGACGGACAGACGTGCAGTAGATGTTGTTACAGACAAGAAAACAGTTTACAATACAAAATGTGGGAAACACGGAAATGTTAATAACAGCTGAAGAAGGAAGCTTCTGGAAGGGGAGGCAGGGAGAGCAAGCCAGCTTGATGGGGGACTGGATGGCAGACTGGTTCATGGAAGGGGAGCGCAGGCCGGTGTAACAGTGGGGAATAAGGGGGGAGGGGGGCGATGCAGGCGGCGGTTGGGGCTCTGGTGGATCTGTGGAAACACAGAGAGACTGCGAGACACCAAGGCCAAACTAAAAAGTGCAACAAGTAATGGTAATGACAGTTCCAAAAATGTGCAGGGAGGAGAGGAGGAGAGAGGGGGAGAGGAGAGGAGAGGAGAGGAGGGGGGAGGAGGGAAGGGCTCCACATAACCTAATGTGTCCCCCAGCAGTCTCAGCCGATAGCAGCATAGCTATCAATGGTTCAGAGCTACCTGAACCAGTCCTGACTGAAAGCTCTGTCATAAAGGAAAGTCTTAAGCCTGGACTTAAACGTAGTTAAAGTGTCTGCCTCTCTGACCCATGGAGAGATGCTGGTTCCACAGTAGAGGAGCCGGTACCTGAAGGCTCTACCTCCCAGTCTGTTTTCGAGATACTGGGAATCACTAAAAGACCTGCATTCTGGGAGCAGAGTGCTCTGATCGGACAGTATAATATTTTTAATTTTCCTGTACATAATTGTGATGATGATGGTGATGACACTTGTATAACTAAATCATGGGGGGGGGGGGGGGGGGGGTGGACCTTCATGCCTAACATAATGTCTGTGTGCAAAACACTTAAAGGATTCCCCAACTCTCCAAGCTCACTGGATCCTTTCTGCCTTGACTGCAACAACCATCGATCACAAGTCATGACTAGTTAGTGGAAGACTAAACAATCAGATTGAGGAATGGCTTGAGCTGAACTTGAGCTGGTACTCGCCAACTATTTTGCAAAGAAAAGAAACCTATGCCTGTATTTCTCAAATGCAATTACGTGTCTAACTAATTTCATTTCACCATGGGCAGGACCAGTGCTTTTGTAATGCCGTTGTGCACCAAACTGCACATCAGAACTGAGGCGAAAAGGCAGGAACACAACAATGGCGACTGCTTTAAACAAGACAGATGCTATCAAGGCTGTTCTAAATCAACTAAAAGAATCAATTACTTTGACACAAGTTTTTATTCATTTTTAATAAATTCTTTCAAGCCAAAGTGTCACACCGCAGTGAGGTGGTGGGTATTTGTCTTGTCACTTCCTGTCTTATTGTGAAATATTGACTCTCCTCTCATTTCAGGTCACTTGCCCTTCCTCCTGTGCCAGTCTGATTGTCTGCCCCACCCTGATTGTTTCCACCTGTGTCCCCTTACCTTGTGTTTAAATAGTCTTGGTCTCCCTTTGTCCAGTGCCAGTGTGTTTTGTCCTCGTGCGTTCAGCCTAGCCAGTGATTCAAAGCCCTTGTCACAGCCTTGATCGTGTTACACAGCCGTGCCTGTTGTTTTCTGTTTGTATTCCTCTGAGAGAGTTTTTGGTTGTAAGTTTGATACCAGTAGTGATTTGATAGTAGTGATTTTTTTTTTTTTTGGTTAAACTTTCATAGTCCTAGGCTTCCAGTTTTCAGGAGTGCTTTTGAGTTTTCTTCATTCTGTCTATTTTTCCTCCTTGATTGGAGCGATTTTCATTTGGTATCTGTTTCATAGCTCTGAGTAGATTAGTTGAATTTTCAAAGCCCTTCGATTTCTCGGCTCAGAGCATCAAACAATAAAATCCCTTGCGGTGAACCCTGCATCTGTGTCCTGTGTCTGAGCCTGGTCCTGTCACAAAGAAAGGTGATGGGAAGGTATCAGTCACCTACTTTCTATTACTGACATTTTTAACATATCACTGTCACAGACACCGTCGTCTCTACACCTACAACGTTTAAATGACTACCACTCTGTAGCATTCAACTCCATCCTAATGAATTGCTTTAAAAAACTGGTTCATGGAACAATAAACCCAACCTGGACCCTCAAGAGTTTGCCTTCAGTTCCAACAGATCCAGAGGATGGCATGTCAGGATCAGGACACACTTAATTGTCCCCGCAAGCCAGATTCGGGCAAGGAGGCTGAAATACAGGAGCCAGCAAAGCTTCAATGCCGGAAATGACATTTCATTTTCAAAAAACATAACACAAGGAGCTGCAGACAAATATGGCAGAATTGTAGCCTCACACCAGGTCAGAACTTTCCCTCTAAGCACCACGAGCGGAAAAGAAACTCACTTAAATACCCATCTGCAATATGGCTAATTGGAGCAAACCATTACGGCGGGGACCCACCAACTCCAGAATGGTTTACCCCGTTCCCCTTAATACAATGATGTACATCACAATCCACCATGCACCATTCCCCTTTATATACCACAAACATTTGTTTGTGCGCCCATAACTCACAGAAGGTGCAAAAACAAACACCCCTTAACACAATGGAACACACACACACACCCCGTGCCTTGAGCTCCATAAAGACAGCACCTGCAGCAGCGCGTGCCTCCACTGAGGAGCAGTGGAGCCGGACCAGGCATGTTGTCGATACTAGAGAGTCCAGGTAATAATGTGTGTGTATATAGGACCAGAGTCTATAGCAGTGAGCAGATGAAGAGTGGGACGCGTAGTGGGTCCCTCATGACACACTGGGATGTTAGGTAGGAGTGAAAAGAGTCGCAGATGAGTTGTGGGTGAGGCGAGTGACAGCCGCGGCACACTGTTCTCGACGCCGGCGCACCGCTTGTGTAACCTGTGTCACCAAGCATGGCAGCAACAAACACATCCAAATCATAATATACTCATCAAGTCTCTTAAACAATGGTGTGTGTGTGCGCGCACGTGTGTTCAAATGTCCAGGCACCATCCCTCGTCTCCTTCGTGAGCCACGTCACGTTATGGCGTCCAGACAGGGAGACAGTGAGAAGGGGGGGTGCTCACCATCTCACAGGCATATTTTGAAGCTCGTGCAGTAACGATATACATTGCAATATATTATTTTCTTCTGTATATACAGTTTATGTCAAAATGACTGTTTCTGAACATACTCACATAGCAGATACATTGCAGCTGAATCAATTCCGAGGGAAGGTTGGGATTCTGACCAAATACAAGTTGGTGTGGACTATAACCACGAACACTGTGCATACAGTTTTTAGTCATAAGGGCCCAGTCTAAAGCAGTGTCCCAGTCACATCCATTTTCCTTTCTCACCTTCAAAATGATATCGGCGAGAGTCTGATTGTGTCTTTCCAACAGTACGTTGCTCCAAGGACTGGATGCTGCTGTTGTCCTCGTCTCAATGTTGAAGTTTTCTGATATGTCTCTTAACTCCTCGTTATTGAACTCCCCACCGTTGTCATGGAGCCAATTGCGAGGGGGGCCATGAACACTGATCCATGTGTGCATGAGAGCATTGACAATTGCAGAGGCCCTTTTTGTTCTCACAATGCTTCCCGCGCTGAAGCGTGTGAACTGGTCTATTACATGTAGGTACCAAACTCCTGGCTCCAACTCATGAAGATCCACTGCGACAGTTTCATTATACTCCGGAGCTAGAGGCAGACCAACAGCTGGTTTCGGCTTTGTCTTGCTGTATCTCTGACATATATCACAGTCCTGTCCTATTTGTTGTTGACTGGAGAAACACTCTTTGTCTCTGTTTCCTGAGCTTTGCATCAGCCTCTGCAGTCTGTCTGCGGATGCGTGACCAAACTGCTTGTGAAGCTTAAGAAGGACTTTCCACTTTTCACCTGGCAACATGTTTTCTGTCACTGTCAGCACTTCATCTTCATCTGTCACTGCAGGCGTCTCACCATGCCCCGCCTGTCTCCTTGTGTTGTCGTTGTCTCTAATGTTCACACAGTAGTGTCCTGAGCTCGTGAACTCAAGAGGCATCTGATGCTTAAACATCACTGCTCTGTCATTTTGCATGTCCAAAACAGTTCCGGCTCTTGTCAGTGATGTTTTACTCAGCAGCAGTGAGATGTCAACATTAACCACTTCTGTCTCAATGTGAGATCTTGGCAGGTAGTTTCACTTTTCTATTGGAATATACTAAATTGCCATCACCAAAACCAAAAGGTCTGCAACTGCGCACTTCAGTGCTCATTAGCTTGTTTTGCTGTTGTTTACTGAGACCATTTACATAGCTGTCAAGCCACTTCTCCCTACATACGGTGCGAGCGCATGCAGTGTCTATGATGGCTGAACCAAGAGACTCAGTTGTGAAAATCTCAGCTTCACACATGGGATAATTTGTCAGCAATGTGATGTTAACTTCCTCCACATCTTCTTCTTCAGGTATTCTTACTTGTTCGGTCATTTTTGTGAGGACAGTCTCTGGCCCAATGAAATGTGCTTTGGCACACAGCGCATTTTGATCACTTACCGAACTTATCCAGTGGGTTAGTACCCAGCAACAGTGTCTTTTTGTCATTTTGAAACGTCGTGTTTCGTCTTCCCTTTCCTTGTCTTTGTTCTGTAAAGAAAGCTGCATCTTAATTTCACTGTATTCCGTTTAACGTGCCAGGCACGCTGCCGCCAAAAATGCGTTTTAGCGCCGACTTCATAGATGAGACCTTAAGATCAGGACATGCCATCAATGCGAGTGATCTGTTTTTTTCATCAAGGCAGGCTGTGTCTAGCAATTTGAATGCTAACACAGCGTCAGGGAGCACCATGTTATACTTCTTCATGCGATTGTATCGCTGCTCAAAGTCAATAATGTAGTCCCCCATTGACACGGAACTGTCTTTCATTAAACGGTCAAAATGTGAATACGCTTCGTAAGCGCGGTCTTTTTCTTCTTACTCGAAAACACGATCCAGTTTCTCCCACAACGTCGCCATACCATTATCGTTGTCCAACTCTTCCGCTGGTATTTCCATGGCAATCTCCTTGGCTCTTCCTTCGAGCTCCAAAGCAACAGCCAGGGCTTGTTTCTTTTTGTCGAGTTCGGTAACTCGTCTCCATATGTTGACTTCATTTTTTCCAACATTTGTACGGTCGGGCTTCGTCAAATTTCAGCGGTAGTTCGCAGCCATCTTCCAACCATCCCCTGCTACCAGTGTAAATCATGACTTAGTAAACACAACATTTCTTCAGTTTTTTCCCATTTATTCCACATTCAACAGTGGGAGTAAAACAGCAACAACCTCCCTCCATTTTCCTTCGTCTCACACACACTTCCGTCCTCCCTGCGCATGCGCATAACCCACAGTAGCCGGTACCATGCTGAGTGCAATATAGGAAAATCACAAGTTAGCAAGCCTCCTCTAGACCCCGAGGTTCGAGCCAACTATAGACTGATATCCAACCTCCCCTTTCTCTCTAAAATCCTGGAGAAAGCAGTTGCTAATCAGCTGAGTGACTTCCTACATAAGAGTTTATTTGAGGATGTTCAGTCTGGTTTGAGAGCCCATCCCAGCACAGAGACAGCATTGGTAGAAATTACTCACCACCTGTTAATTTCATCAGATGATGGCTTTGTGTCTGTACTCGTCCTTTTAGACCTCAGTGCTGCCTTTGACACAACTGACCATCAAATCCTGCTACAGAGACTTGAAGACTTCATCGGCATTGAGGGAACAAATTGGTTTAAATCATATTTATCAGGTTGATTCCAGTTTATACACATTAATGATAAATTGATACAAACAGAAGTTAAACACGGTGTTCCCCAAAGTTCAGTGCTTGGGCCAACACTCTTCACTTCATAAATCCTTCCTTTAGGTCTTATTATTTGGAAACACTCCATAAATTTCCATTGTTAAGCAGATGATACTCAATTATATTCATCAATAAAGCCAGATGAAGGCCAACAGTTACTAAACTACAAGCATGCATTACTGACATGAAGGCAAGGCAAGGCAATTTTATTTGTAGAGCCGTTTTCACCACCAGTTTGTCTCAAAGGGCTTCATATGGCATCATAACAACATCCTCTGCCCTCAGACCCTCACATCGACTGAGGAAAAACTCCATAGAAAAACTTTAACAGGGAAAAATCTGAGAAACCTCAGGGTGAGCAACAGAGGAGGGATCTCTCACCCAGGAGGGACAGACGTGCAGTAGATGTTGTGACAGACAAGAAAACAGTTTACAATACAAAATGTGGAAAACATGGAAGTGTTAATAACAGTTGAAGAAGGAAGCTTCTGGTAGGGGAGGCAGGGAGAGCAAGCTAGCTTGATGGGGGACTGGATGGTAGACTGGTTCATGGAAGGGGAGCGCAGGCCGGGGTAACAGCAGGGGATAAAAAAGGGGGGATGGGGGGGTGATGCAGGCGGCGGTTGGAGCAGAGAGATGGAGCTCTGGTGGATCTGTGGAAACACAGAGAGACTGCAAGACACCAAGGCCAAACTACAAAGTGCAACAAGTAATGGTAATGACAGTTCCAAAATGTGCAGGAGGAGAGGAGGAGAGAGGGGGAGAGGAGGGGAGAGGAGAGGAGAGGGGGGGGGGAGAGGAGAGGGCTCCATGTAACCAAATGTGTCCCCCAGCAGTCTAAGCCTATAGCAGCATAGCTGGAGCAGTGGTTTTAATTTTAACTCAGTTCCTATAAGTTACTCCTCCAGATTTGGGTGCAGGCTTATAAAGCCTCAGGGCAGACACAGTTTCTATAGGCTGGGTGGGTGACAACACGAAGGAACCAGCAGAGGGGCGTGTTAAACTGCAGCTCTGCCTGCTGGTCTGAACTCTGGGTGCTTGTCAGGGATTAGTATTGCTAATAAATTGCTCTATGTTCCTAGATAAGAGAGATGCACCATCCAAAGTAGGATGGACGCCATCTCTCCGAATCACACCAGGCTTTCCCCAGAAGGAGCTCTAATTTTCTATATAAGCCACGTTGTTATATCAGCACCACCTGGACATCCAGCAATGGAATGAACACATGCGGCTAAACATGTCGTCACTCGCTAAATTGGGCAGTGGGCCAGAGAAAACTACGGAGTCCGACATTGTTTTAGCGTAGTTGCACACCGAAGCCATGTTAACCTTCCTGTTGTGTTCCGGTCAAATCTGACCGAATTAAACTTAAAACATCCACAAATATTATTTTTTATACCTGATTGCTTCAAGGCCTTATGAATTCCTCCACACTGTGCACTTGAACATATAAAAATGATGATCACCACTTTAATGGAGTTTTAAGTGTTTTAAACAACTTTTTTACACAGGTGGTGTTCCCGGTCAAAAGTGACCGGCAAAGGAAATGAATGGGAATCCAGACAACCATTAGACATAAAACATACATAAACATACACACACACACACACACACACACACACAAACATAACAGGTTCATGCCACAAAAAAGCTGACTGGGATGAAAGTCAAATAGACAATCAGATTTCAACAAAATTGTGTCGTTCTCAGGTCAGACAGGACCAGGCAGGTTGAGTTCTCAACGGGTCGGGGCGGCCCGACAAATCCGAAGGGATTTGCAGGTTCGGGTCAAAAATGTATACAAGCGGGTCAGGTTGTGTCGGACGTTGGCCAGCCTTTTTATTTTAACCAAAAAAAAACAATCCCTGGTAAAGAAAGTCTCTGGCAGGCTGCTGCCTGCAACATGCATCATGGAGAGGGGCGGGGCCAGACCTGACGTTGCCGCGTGCACGTCTTCAGCCTGGCCCTGGAGGAGAAGATGGAGTCTGTGACACGTGAACTTGCTGCAGGTGAATTCACTGTCGCTAGAATCACGACGAGAGGAGGGGGGAAACCAGAGGGTGGAAAGTGTTTGCAGAGGTTCAAGATTCTGATGGAAGTTCTAGCATCAGATGACGTTTTTTCCTGTTGTGTTATTTTAGTGTTTGAACTACAATGTGTGGAGTGAAAAGAAGCCCTGCTGGCACGTGTTTGACTTCTAGTTATTTATTATTTTGTGATTTTATTCAGTTCTTATTCACCCTGACACGCCTCAGTTCGTCTTCAAGTGTATTGTTTCAGTTGTTCGTATTGTTAACTGGCTTGAACAAATGTTTGTTTGGAGTTCCTGTCTGCTGAAAAGGGTGGTGAACTACAGAGTAAAGAAAATAAAACCAAAACAAGAACAAAATAAAATAAGAATATAAACGCAGCATTTTGGGGTTCCAAAAAGCCGCAGCAACCATTCAGGAAACCTCCCAACCTCCCTGTGGCCTCCCTGCCTTCAGGTGCCGACCCAACCAAAACACACAGTGAAGGAATAACAGTTCTGGGGCCACAAACAGGCGGCCGGCGGGCCAGATGGGGCCCGGGGGCCACCTTCTGAGGATCATTGACATGAACCAACTCATGGCGATGGTGTGGATAACAACAGTTACCAGGTCACCACAAATGTTCAGAGTTGCCATTTCTGATATCAAATATCCACTTTCTTCTTCCATTCTTATGAGGCCAATTATTATCCCAGTCATTATTGCTGTCATTGATATCTGTGTTTTGTTCATCACTGCTGTTACTGACCTGATGACTAATTTCTGTATTTTGTCTCCTTCTTTACTTGTTTATTCTCTTCAGTCTCCAACAGGACCTTTACAGGACAGAGATGTCCAGCACCCAGTGAAGGACTTTACTGAGCTCATGTGGAGAGACGCCTCTCACCTGGGACTTCCTCAGCTTCACTCCTCCTTCAGCGCTTCATCTCTTTTTCCTGTCATTTATGATTTATTTATCCACCCATTTATTTATTCTACTCCTTTTACAAGTACCTTCTTCAGATATGTCATTCATTAGCCTGCCATGATAGATATTGTGGCATTAATAAAACACGAGATACAAAGAAACTGAACAGAACACACACACACACACACACACACACACACACACACGCACAGTTTCTGCAAATATGGCTTCAGTTGCTTTGATTCTCGTGTCTTATTTCATGGTTCAGTTGTTGACACTTGGTCTTTTCTCACTGTTAACTTGTCTCTCCTGCTTCATGTAAAATAAAAGAACATTTTTAAAGTTGATCTGAAACTCAGGTGAGACCAGTTAGACTGTGGTGGCCCGACACTCTCTGGGTTTAGCAGCAGCTCAGTCACCACTTTTGATTGAACGACTGTGGTTCTACCAGCACACGAGAACTGGACAACAGTCCATTTATTGGACTTCTTTACAAACGGAACACAGAGCATCAGACCAGTTTAGGGCCGAGTGGAGTCGATCCAGAAATCCAGCTGCTGCGTCCAGGACATGAGCCAGTTGATTTGAGCCGTTTCAAACACACCTCTATCTTCAGCATGCAGATGAACAACAACAATGGATCGACATACATGTGCAAGCAGATCTTCTCAAACATGAACTACATCAAGTCAAAATACCGCACGCGGCTCACAGACGAGAGCTTGCAGTCCTGTGGGAAGATTAAATTTCATCTGACGTGCCCGATGTTGAGAAGCTGTCCAGCGATGTCCGAAAGCAGAAACCGCATTAAACGGGTGAGAACACAATCCTGTCATACGCACATATTTAAAAGTGCATACCTTTTTTATAAAGAGATTTATGGGTTTTTTTTACATATATTTGGAATGACACTTCGGGTTATTATTTTTTTTTATTGCTCAGGTCCGAGGATTGCTGCGCTTGTACTGTGCAATGCGTTTCTGTTGCTGAGATGACAGTGAAAAGAGAAGAGGAAGCTGCTGCATTGAACACTTGCACTGTCTTATTTGGCGTTTGCAGGAAACCACAGAGAAGAGGATAATGCACAGAAATCAAACTTGAACTGCCTTATTTGAATATATGTGCTTCAATGTTCAAAAAGCTACTCTACCGTGTTTTATTTTTTCAAAAGCTGCCTTTTAATTGAAGGCTGTTTTTATTCATAATAGTTTGAAAATGTAGCCTATTCATTTGTGTCTGTTGTCGCCATGAGAGGTAGAAAGAAAAGGATTTTCCTGCCTTTGTGTCATTTGCACTGACAGGCTACTTAACTTGGCATTTGCAGAACTGAGCAAGGCACAATGCACAGAAATGCCCTGAAATCGAAATTAAACTTGATTATTTTTTTTTTACGTAGCCTGCTTAGGGTACCTTTTCAAAAGGCTGCTGTTGAATTTTTATAATGGCAGGTTGCATTTTAATTTCAGCCGTTTTATTGCACTTTGTTGCCCAGATAATGAGGGGAAAAAAGAGGAAGCTTGTAATCTTATTGAGTTTAGAAGAGGATTGTGTTGTTATTGAGGTTAGATGCGAACTGCATTTCATTTCCATGGGAAGGTCTGAATTCAATTATTTTGGTTTTTTCAAATCCTCAGAATAAAAAAATAACATGAAAATTCAGACTTCTTTACCGTATTTGATTTCATCAATGCAACAAAACACATTACATCGATATTGCAATGAAAGTGAAACTTAAAGCACCAAATATTGTACAGCAGAGTAGTCATGTGGTGTGTCATTCTCTTCAGGCTGCAGGGAAAATTAACATTTAATCATGAATGCTCATCATTTATATCTAACCTTAATAGTCGGCTAATATAGCTGACATACACTTACAGCCTGTTTTGCCTTCATTATAAGGCTCGTATTGGGCTTTGAAGTTTTTGCGGCTCCAGACAGATTTGGTGTTTGCTTTATTGCTCCACTTTGGCCCTTTGAACATGTTGGGTTGCTGACCCCTGCCTGAAACTGTCCTCCTGTCACATGACAGGAGTCATCCAGTCATGTGACAGAATGACTCCAGTCATGTCAGTGATGTCACTTGGCAGGACTGTCATTGCCGTCACATTATAGAAAAGAATTCAGACTCCATATTTATTGAGCAGTTCTGGTCTTAAAACACTTGACAGCTACAGGAGATTCATGATGGCTCAGTATCTTCAAATCAGCACTGGACAGAAGGCTATGACTCCACTGGGTTGTTTGTTTGGAGCATTCAAAGATCTGGTGCATCTCGGTACCAGCTGTATTTATGCACTCAACGATCCTGGTGAATGGGATTCTGCTCCTCCATCTCTAAGGCTGACGGAGCAGGAGGAACTGACTGAGAGGAAAGCTGCCCTTGAGCAGCTTCAGTCCCTGTGTGAGGACACACAGGCAGAAAATGAGGATTTGAGGGAACAAGTTTCTGCTCTTGAATGTGAGAATAGAAGTGCAGTCCAGGAGATACAGAACCTCACTGCTGTGGTGTCCAACCTCCAAACAGTCCAAGACAAGAACCAGACTCAGATAGAAGATCTGAACACAACAGTCCACAGGCTTCTGCATGAAGGGAGGATCCCTCAGGAGGAGAACAATGAGCTCAGAAAAGAGCTGACCCTCGTTCAGTCTCTGAGGGAGAGTGAACAGGTGGAGATGAGATGTATCAAGGACAACCGGAATGAGAAGAATACTGAACTTGAGCAGCTCCAGTCTCTGTGTGACAAGAGATGGACAGAAAATCAGAATTTGTGTGGACAAGTTTCTTGTCTTGGACAAGAGAAGATCATTTCATATCAGGTGGTAGAGAACCTGTCTGCCATGGTGGGCAACCTTGAGTCTGTGAGGGAGGAGAACCAGACTCAGATTAGAAACCTGAACTCACAAGTCCACAATCTTCAGCTTGAGGTGAAGACAGTTTACAAGGAGAAGTGTGACCTCAAGTGTGAGCTCAAATTCATCCAGGCAGAGATGAACAAAATCAGAGACAAACTCACTGAGAAGAACAGGAAACTTGAACAGCTGAAATCCAGGAATGAGGAGAGAGAGGCAGAAAAAGGATATTTGAGGAGCCGAGTCTCTACTGCATCTCAGGAGACAGAGACCTTCACTGCTGAATTGGCCCACCTTGACTCAAGGAAGGACAAGGACTCCACAAAGACTGACAGTCTGAACGGTGAAGTTCAGATTGCTCAGAAGGAAATCCTGGGAAATCGTAATGATTTAAAAAGCTGTGTGCAACAGGAAAATCAGGACCTTCAAGCGAAGGTCCAGCAAACTTCTGAAGAGCAAAAAGACTCTCCCATACGTCCAGCCAGGGAAGAGCAACCGGATGCTCCCATATGTGCTTCTGCCATGGAGTCATGGGATTCTGCCCCATGTCCTGCAACTGAAAAGCAGAATGATGGGGGCACCCTGGAGACTGGACCTGCTACGGGTCAAACCAGAGGTTTACTGAGCCGTATGGCATCTGGTGTAAAAAAACCTCTGCGTTATTTGTTTTACTTTTATAATGTTTTATTTTATATATTTGTTTGGTTTTATTTGGTTACTTTAGATGATCCTGATCACAACAACAGTTGATCCCAGCTTGATTAGTTGTGTGCTTTGCAGTTTAAAGCACTTCAGCAATACCTGTGGGGTCCCTTATCCTCACTGACCGCAGGTATTCAACCTCACAGAGGGAGATTGTACCTTGCAGGTTGCAGCTCCTAGACTCTGGAACGCTCTCCCACTGGACATGAGGACACTGTGGACACCTTTAGAAGAAGCTAAAGACCCATTTGTTTGGTAATATTATTGTTCATGATGGAATCGTCCCTCTGTACCTGCCCACACAGGTCAAATGATTCCCTCTTTAAAACAGCTCTTCCATTACATGGATGTACATCACAACAGTCACAGCTCACAGATGCTTCTATTCCCTCCAGTGGGAGGCGCTACAAGTGACTGATAAGGGTCAGGGGGTCAGGCTTCGTTGAAGTAATGGATCTGGATGAGGTTGTTAGGGGAGGGATAAGGTAGTGGCAAAGTTCAGGCTGTAGTGGTGCTCAGCAGGGCAGGACAAAACATAACATCCTGATGGCATTGAGTGTGATTTCTGCAACAACCAATCAATGACAGCGGGTGGTGACCTGCTCATGTGACGCTTGTGTTGATGATTACTGGGTCTCCTCGATGCTCATTTATCATGAAATGAATCTCTCTGTGTGAAACACCTGAAGACTCCTGAGTTCTTTCACATGCTGGCATCTTTGAAACTCCCACTGGAACATTCACAACTGCTCCGTTATGTCTTTATATTAGAGGTGGACTTTTAAGATAATCAAGGGCTCCAGACTAAACGCTCAAAGGACCGGCCAGGGCTCAGAGCTGTTTTTGTTTCCTTTTCTCTTTTTTTGCCCTTGTGTGTTCTGTTTCTGGTTCATCAGTACGTGGCACTGTAAAGTGTCATGCAAGTCCAGGTCTCCAGCAATTCACGGCCATTTGCAGTCAACACAGAAAACTGGCCATGAGCCTACCCTAATCCTTCCAAATGCAGGGAGCATTTCAGCCGTCTTTACGGTCTGCATGAATGGCTGAAAGACTTCTGGACTGCAACTGGTTCTGGTTTTATCAGCAACTTTGACTGTTTTTGGACCGATCCTGTCCTTCACAGATCTGATGGCCCACACCCCAACATGAAAGGAGTTTGACAAAACTTCATGAAGTTCATTGCTTTTCATTCTGATTGATGCTCATGTCAGCATGACCCTGAACCAGTAGCCACTCCCACTCAACATGAAGAGCATCTTACCTCCCTCAATAATTTACCAGCCACCATACAGGTGTCAAGTACTCCAGTACATTACACAGCAAGACTGTCAAAAAAACCTGTTAGTATGTGTTTGCACAGGTGGGTTCTGTCTGACTTGATTACTATTAAAATACTTCCTGCTAGTCAGTTTAGTCACTCACTTTCAAAGGGTTGTCTGTGGAATCTAAGAGCCATCTTTAATTGGTAATGATTTTATTTTAGCACATTTTATTTTCCTTTTTGAAACTTGGTCAGAGTCTGAAGTTCCTCTCATTCAGGCGTCCTCATGGTCATAGTTTTTGGAATAATCTTAGGCTCTCCGGTTTTGGGCAGGGGGGGGGGGTGGTCTGCTTCACTTGGATAAATGCTGAGTGGAAATGGAAATCCTCAACAGTGTGATCTCATTATCACAAAAGTTTTAAAAAATTGACTCAAAGTGAGCTGGGTAGGACGCTGTCACAGAAGCTCAATGAATGAGTAGGTTCTCTTTTTCATGGGACGTGGATGAGAGTGAAACAAGAACTTTCTGTATTCAACAAGATTTTAGTTTGTTGGCATTTTTTCAAAGAGACCAACCAAATCTCTTAGTGGTGCAGATGTCTGATGACTCCACAGAGCAGACTGGAGCGCTCAGCCTCACTCACCTGTGTGAGACACAGCGGAGCCACCGTGTGTGATGGAGTTTCATTTTAGGCTCCAAGAGACTGGATTTAATTGGTGTTTTGAGGCCAACTGGCAGCGATGAATGACAGAACCATTGTTCCATGAGGGAGCTGGTGTCAGGTCAGTCCCTGTTTCTACAAGACCTCCTGCTTCAGAGACAAATGGTGAAACATTCAAGACTCAAATTCCTGTTCTTGTGACAATCCTGCACTCCTAAAGCAAAGCCTGTTCAATAAATGGTAGAGCAGAGTGGCGCAGCGGAAGCGTGCTGGGCCCATAACCCAGAGGTCGATGGATCAAAACCATCCTCTGCTAAATGAAAAGACCAAAATAAACGTAATTGTCTAGAGATGTTTATCTGTTAAAACAGGTTGGAGAAGAAACTGGTCTTCCTGCAGAACCACAAACCATTCTGAGTGTTAATAACAGTCTACTTTTGACTGAAGCAGAAGTTTACTGATAGAGGTGTTCAATTTAACCTCACTGATAAATTTCCATTTCTATACTGATGATCTGCAATGGTACGAGGGGGGTGGAGCCTATCCCAGCAGTTTTCGGGCAAGGGGCGGGGTTAATCCCGGATAAGTCGCCAGTCCATGGCGGGGCCAACACATATAAACAGAACGATTAAAAAAATGTTCATTCCCAGTTTTCAGTTAGAGACAGGATTTAAGTGTGGAAGATTTTTTTGTGTCTTCAATTTAATTCTAAGTGTTGTAAACTGTTTCAAAACTATTCTACGGTGAAACAGTTCAAGTGTTTTCTCATGAAGCTGAATGTTCTATTATATACTTTTTTATCGTGTTTCTTTCATGTCCTCCTGAGATTAAAGACAGAATTCTAGGTACAAATAAATACACCATCAAAGCCCTGATGATATCATCATAAATTCTGACTTTGATCTGGAGGCTCTTGCTTCAAATAAAATCAGTTGTTCCAGGGGAAAGTCTGCACATAAACACACAAACAAACACACACACACACACACACACACACACACATACACATACACACACACACACACACACACACACACGCTCCCAGTGAATAACACATATTTTTCATCACTTAAACCTCCAATGGAGGATTGAAAAAGATTCCACATGTTGGTCAACCAGAGAAGCTTCAACTGGTGAATCACACAACCATGCATGAAGGTCAAGCTGCATTATCTGCTGTGGCCATTAGCAGGGGAATTAGCTCAAATGGTAGAGCGCTCGCTTAGCATGCGAGAGGTAGAGGGATCGATGCCCTCATTCTCCAGAATACTTGTGCTTCTTCTTTTGTTGTTCAGAGGAGCTGCTGTGTGACGAATGCTGACGTTTGTCCACAAGTGTGAGAAAGGATCACCCTGCTACTGGAAATGTGAATGAACACGTGCTCAGGTCAAAGCTGGAATGAAACCAGTGACTTTGAACCACCCACATAGTGAAGGAGTTCATCCTGCAGGTTGAGGGCAGCTTTTAAATTAATTCAACATTGATTATGACCTTCATGCATGGTTGTGTGATTCACCAGTTGAAGCTTCTCTGGTTGACCAACATGTGGAATCTTTTTCAATCCTCCAGTGTGGTTTAAGTCAAGGCAATTTTATTTGTAGAGCCCGTTTTCACAAACACTTTGTCTAAAAGGGCTTTAAATGACATCATAACAACATCCTCTGCCCTTAGACCTCCACATCAACTGAGGAAAAACTCCATCGAAAAACCAAGCCAGCTTGATTGGGGACTGGATGGCAGACTGTTTCATGGGAGGGGAGTTCAGGATGGTGTAACAGAAGGGAAAAAAGGGGGGTAGGAGGGCAATGAAGGTGGCGCTTGGAGCAGAGAGATGGAGCTCCAGTAGATCTGTGGAAACACAGAGAGACTGAGAGAAACCAAGGCCAAACTACAAAGGGCAACAAGTAATGGTAATGACAGTTCCAAAATGTGCGGGGAGGAGAGGAGGGGATGAAAAATATGGGTTAGTCACTGGGAGTGTGTGTGTGTGTGTGTGTGTGTGTGTGTGTGTGTGTGTGTGTGCGCAGACTTTCCCTTGTAACAAGTGATTTGATTTGGAAACCATCTTTTCTAAATCTCCCTCCAAAAACCCTCTTTTGCATCTTTGTACCACAGTTGTGTCCTCATCAGGCACCACAGTATCCAGTATGTTCAGTTCAAACAAGTCGTTCTTGATTGATGTTCATGTTGAATGATGATGTCATCATTGATTCTCCTAGAATCATCTGAACAAACCCTCCCTCAACATCATGAAGCAAAACATATTCACATTAGTGATTCCATTGATGAAGTGAAAAGCTGAGTTCATCAGACTGGTCTGATAGGATCAACTACTGTTGGTTCTGGTGTGGACACAGCAACCTGTCAGGAAACATGAGTCAGATCAAAGTCAAGATTAAAGCAAGAGCCTCCAGATCCAAGTCAGAATTAACGATGATGTCATCAGGGCTTTGATGGTGTATTTATTTGTACCTAAAATTCTGTCTTTGATCTCAGGAGGACATGAAAGAAATAATAAAAAGTATATAAGAGCACATTCAGCTTCATTAGAAAACACTTGAACTGTTTAGTAGTAGAATTTGTTTAAAACAGTTTACAACACTTAGTGACAGGATTTAAGTGTGGAAGCTTTTTTTGTATTTTCAAATTAATCCGAACTTAAACTGGGGATGAGCAGTTTTAGGTAGTTCATATTCTAATATAAAGAGGAAGTCTTGTCATTCACTTTTGGAAAAAAAGAGAAAAACTATGTGAAGGTCCTGGCCCCAGCTCCAGATGGTAGAGACAGATAGAGAGAGATGAGGAAGCAAAGAAGTGTTCTGATCCTCTTCAGTGCTCTGGTGTTGTTGAGTTCTTCTCAGCTACGTCATGAAGACGTGCTGGCAGTGGGCGCTGGTGGAAGTTTGCAGCACTCACTGGAAAGTCCTGAGGCTCGTCCCATTCTGAAGCAGCAGCTGCTCCAAGCCAGATGACTCTTTGACTCTCTTGTGTAGGAGTGAAGGACAAAATCAAAATAAAGAATTGTTACTGTTTCCATGGAGCACATTCCTCTTGTTCTGATACAAAAACTCATCAGCTTCTATCATGTAGTTACAGAAATGTTGATGACACTGGGATGTTTGGTTTGAATGCTGTCACTGTCAAGTGCCAGTTCATGATTTTGCAGAAAATCCAACATGGTGGAGCAGTGGTCAGGACTGTCCCCTCACAGCAAGGAGGTTCTGGGTTTGAGCCCTGTCTCCAGCACAGGGTCTTTCTGGGTGAGTCTGCATGTTCTCCCTGTGCCTGTGTGGGTTCTCTCTGGTACGCCAGCTTCCTCCCACAGTCCAAAGAAATCAAGAGGGGATGAGGTGTCGTGGCAGAAAAAGGTGGATGAGAGGAATCAGAAGACTGAGTGTCACTTGCCAGATGGGGGACCTCTTTATTCTCAGCAATGAACCCTACGAGCAATGCAGTCAGAGATGTCTTCCAATGATACAGAAGATGATACACATTTTTATACTGATTTCAGGCTGTGTGTGTGTGTGTTTGTGTGACATGATGGACTTTATACTATCTTCAAGTACCAGAAAGGAATTGGACATTCCTGGATATGCAAAAGTAGAGAAGTCGCGCACATCCCATGAATAGGTGCTGGACTACACATCAATATAGAAAGGCAAAAATGAGTCCGCACACATCAGCTCACTTTTGTGCATTTATTTAGCACATCACCAAACAGCGGCGTTTGGAGCGTAGCTGCTCTTCTTCATGCTAAATCCTGTGTACAGGACGCCATCTTTTAATCTACCCCGAGGGGTCACATGATAAGGATTTTTTTTTCCACTACTCACACCGTGACAAATAAATACATACATATGTAAAAAAATCTGTGTTGGCCCTGCCATGGACTGGTGACCCATCCAGGGTGAACCCCACCTCTTGCCCAAAGGCTGATGGGATAGGCTCCACCCCCCAAACCATTGCAGATAATCAGTATAGACATGGAAATTTATCTGTTAGTTTGAATCACAAACATCTAAATAAATTTCCATCCATCGTCTTCCACTTATTCCTACTTTAAGGGTCGCAGGGGGCTGGAGCCTATCCCAGCATCAACGGGCGAGAGGCTGGGTTCACCCTGGATAGGTCACCAGTCCATAGCAAGGCCAACATACAGAGACAAACAACCATTCACACTCACATTCATACCATACGGTCAATTTAGAGTATCAATAAGCCAAGTGCCCAATTGCATGTCTTTGGATGGTGGGAAGAAGCCAGAGGACCATAGAAAACACACACAGGCACAGGGAGGACATGCAAACTCACACAGAAAGATCCCGTGGCCAAGCCGGGACTCGAATCCAGAACCTTCTTGCTATGAGGCAACAGTGCTGACCACTGCACCACCATGCAGCCTCCTTCAAAAATATATATTGAGATATTTATTTAATTCATATATATATATATATATATATATATATATATATATATATATATATAAACTTCTGCTTCAGTCAAAAGTAGACTGTTATTAACACTCAGAATGGTTTGTGTTTCTGCAGGAAGACCAGTTTCTTTTCCACCCTGTTTTAAAAGATAAACATCTCTAAATAATCAGGTTTATTTTGGTCTTTTCATTTAGCAGAGGATGGTTTCGATCCATCGACCTCTGGGTTATGGGCCCAGCACGCTTCCGCTGCGCCACTCTGCTCTACCATTTGTTGAACAGGCTTTGCTTTAGGAGTGCAGGATTGTGACAAGAACAGGAATTTGAGTCTTGAATGTTAGTTCAAAGAATAACATTATAAGAGAATTAGAATGTTAGTTAGTCACTGGGAGTGTGTGTGTGTGTGTGTGTGTGTGTGTGTGTGTGTGTGTGTGTGTGTGTGTGTGTGTGTTGATGTGCAGACTTTCCCTTGTAACAACTGATTTGATTTGGAAACCATCTTTTCTAAATCTCCCTCCAAAAACCATCTTTTGCAACTTTGTACCACAGTTGTGTCCTCATCAGGCACCACAGTATCCAGTATGTTCAGTTCAAACAAGTCGTTCTTGATTGATGTTCATGTTAAATGATGATGTCATCATTGATTCTCCTAGAATCATCTGAACAAACCCTCCCTCAACATCATGAAGCAAAACATATTCACATTAGTGATTCCATTGATGAAGTGAAAAGCTGAGCTCATCAGACTGGTCTGATAGGATCAACTACTGTTGGCTCTGGAGTGGAAACAGCAACCTGTCAGGAAACATGAGTCAGATCAAAGTCAAGATTAAAGCAAGAGCCTCCAGATCCAAGTCAGAATTAACGATGATGTCATCAGGGTTTGATAGTGTATTTATTTGTACCTACAATTCTGTCTTTGATATCAGGAGGACATGAAAGAAACAATAAAAAGTATATAAGAGCACATTCAGCTTCATTAGAAAACATTTTGACTGTTTAATAGTAGAATTTGTTCAGAACGCTTAGAATTAAATTGAAGATACAAAAACTCTTTCACACTTAAATTCTGTCTCTAACTGAAAACTGGGGATGAACATTTTTATAAACAGTCAGTTTATATGTGTTGGCCCTGCCACGGACTGGCGACCTCTCCAGGATAAACCCCACCCTTCGCCCGAAAAACTGCTGGGATAGGCTCCACCCCCCAAGAACCTTTGCAGATCATCAGTATAGAAATGGAAATTTATCTGTGAGTTAAATTGAACACCTCTAGCAGTAAACTTCTGCTTCAGTCAAAAGAAGACTGTTATTAACACTCAGAATGGTTTGTGGTTCTGCAGGAAGACCAGTTTCTTTTCCACCCTGTTTTAACAGATAAACATCTCTAAACAATCAGGTTTATTTTGTTCTTCTCATTTAGCAGAGGATGGTTTCGATCCATCGACCTCTGGGTTATGGGCCCAGCACGCTGCCGCTGCGCCACTCTGCTCTACCATTTATTGAACAGGCTTTGCTTTAGGAGTGCAGGATTGTGACAAGAACAGGAATTTGAGTCTTGAATGTTTCACCATTTGTCTCTGAAGCAGGAGGTCTTGTAGAAACAGGGACTGACCTGACACCAGCTCCCTCATGGAACAATGGGTCATTCATTCATCGCTGCCAGTCGGCCTCAAAACACAAAAAACACACAAAACACCAATTAAATCCAGTCTCTTGGAGCCTAAAATGAAACTCCATCACACACGGTGGCTCCGCTGTGGCTCACACAGGTGAGTGAGGCTGAGCGCTCCAGTCTGCTCTGTAGAGTCATCAGACATCTGCACCACTCAGAGATTTTGTTGGTCTCTTTGAAAAAATGCCAAAAAAATAAAATCCTGTTGAATCCAGGAAGTTCTTGTTTCACTCTCATCCACGTCCCATGAAAAAGAGAACCTACTCATTCATTCAGCTTCTGTGACAGCGTCCTACCCAGCTCACTTTGAGTCCATTTTTTAAAACCTTTGTGATAACGAGATCACACTGTTGAGGATTTCCATTTCCACTCAGCATTTATCCAAGTGAAGCAGCCCCCCCCCCCCGCCCCCAACCAGAGAGCCTAAGATTATTCCAAAAACTATGACCATGAGGACGCCTGAATGAGAGGAACTTCAGAATCTGACCAAGTTTCAACAAGGAAAATAAAATGTGATGAAATAAAATCATTAACAATAAAAGATTGCTCTTAGATACTACTGTTACACCGGCCTGCGCTCCCCTTCCATAAACCAGTCTGCCATCCAGTCCCCCATCAAGCTGGCTTGCTCTCCCTGCCTCCCCTTCCAGATGCTTCCTTCTTCATCTGTTATTAACATTTCCATGTTTCTCACATTCTGCATTGTAAACTGTTTTCTTGTCCGTAACAACATCTACTGCACGTCTGTCTGTCCTGGGTGAGGGATCCCTCCTCTGTTGCTCACCCTGAGGTTTCTCAGATTTTTGCCCTGTTAAAAAGGTTTTCTTTGGAGATTTTCCTCAGTCCTTCCCTGTCCTTCACCAGATGGTGACGGAGGAAGTGAGGATGGACTCAGTGATGGCTGTGTAGAAGTGCACCATCATTGTCTTTGGCAGACAGAATTTCTTCAGCTGCTGCAGGAAGCACATCCTCTGCTATGGTTTCTTGATGAGGGAGCTGATGTTTGGCTCCCACTTGAGGTCCTGGGAGATGATGGTCCCCAGGAAGCGGAGACACTCCACAGTGTCAATGGTGGAGTGACAGAGGGTGATGGGGGCAGGGCTGAGTTCTTTCTTAAGTCCACAACCATCTCCACTGTTTTCGAGCGCTGAGCTCTCAGTTCACTGGAAAGTCCTGAGGCTCGTCCCATTCTGAAGCAGCAGCTGCTCCAAGCCAGCCAACACTTTAACTCTCTTGTGTAGGAGTGAAGAAATCAAAATCAAAATTAAGAATAATGACTGTTTTATCAGGGCACATTTCTCCTGTTTCTGATTCAAAAACGTAACAGATCCCATCATTTAATTTTCAGGAAATGTTGATGACACACAGGAAATTTTTGATTTTGTGCCATCAGTCAAGCGCCAGCTTAACATGTGAGAGGCAGCAGGATCCATACATGTATTAATTTTTACAGTAGCAAAGGGAGGCAACCTTGTAGGATTCAGTTGAGTTTTGTCAAAGGTTCACACTTAAGGTGTGAAAACGTTTGAGTAAGAAGTTTGAACTGAACTAACCAGGAGTTGAACCTACAGTCTTCCGTCCAGTCATGACCCCGGGGTAACCAATAGTGACAGATCTCCCATCAATCCATCCATCCATTTTGTACCACTTACTCTGTTAAGAATCACGGGGGGAGGGAGGGCGGGGTGGAGCCTATCCCAACAGCCTTCCCCCTGGATGGGTCACCAGTCCATGGCAGGGCCAACACATAGAGACAGACAACCATTGGCTCTCCCAGCCACGCCTACAGTCAATTTAGAGTCTAGATTAACCTGGTCCCCTCTTGATGTCTTTGGACTGTGGGAGGAAGCTGGAGTAACAGAGAGAACCCAAGCAGGAACAGGGAGAACATGGAGACTCACCCAGAAAGACCCCGTGCTCCAGCCGGGGCTCAAACCAGGAACCTTTTTACTGTGAGGCGAAAGTCCTGACCACTGCACCACCGTGCTGCTCTGATTGAATCCCTGACATTGAAACAAGACCTTCATGTATTTATGGATGACATCACAAATACGAGCCTTCACAGTCTGTCAGGTGGTAGAATTCAGTCACCACCAATGACATCAGAGTCAGAACTTAGACATCAAAGCCAGAGATTAAAGTCTCTCTTCTAAAACAAGAATACAGTGTAATATCCTGCAAAATATTAAATCGGTTCCCATCCTTGGAAATATATTTGTAATATTGTTTATGGTACTGCAATAATAATGGAGCATCTGTGACAATGTAATGATAGATATTTCAAGGAGTAAAAAGAATTCTGATCAAAGAATTTTGAGATCAGTTTGATCCTTTGTGATGGGAGGGGAGGCATCGAGGCTTCTCTCTCTCTCTCCTCTCCTGCACTGCATGCTGGGAGTCTGAGTGTGTGAGTGGCTGTGGAGTGTTTAGTGCAGCTGAATGAGGGGGGAAACTTTGTGACACCTTGTTTCCAGTTTCTGCATGTTTTTCTTGGTGACAGGTAAGAGGTGTTTAATTCAATGATTTGTGGTTCTTGTTGAAAGGACTTAATTCGTGGCGTTTGTGCTGGGAACCATGGTGTCCCTCCCTGAGGAGGGCTCGCCTCCCATGTCGATCAGACACGGGGTCAGAGTCGTGGCTGATGCTCGGGACACTGGGGAACAGGTTCAGGTGATCAGATGGGACACATTAACATCACGTGGCTCTCGGATGAGTAAAGCCGTGGGGGCTTTTGTCCGGGAGGAGTGTTTGGTTCACCTGTCGGTTGACAAAGTCCTGGTGCTTGATACCGTTTCACGGCTGTATGTGCCATCGACCTGTATCACCATGTCAGGTGTTCTCCTTGGGACTCGGCGAGAGCAGTCGCACTCCTCCTCTCTCTCCTCCTCTTCTTTTCTGTCTGACTGTCATTCTTTGTGACGCAAATGGCATGTACTATCCTCCCCCGTGTGTTCCTGACCCCTGCCTCTGCCCTCTCCACCTCCCTTGGGGTGGCAGCGCCAACCTTGTAGTCTGGCTGCAAGCCTCACTCTCACTTGCCTCTACTGGGTCAACGGACTGTTCAAGTTTAGCGTACATTCACTACAAATGTATATGTGCTGCTGTTAATTATGAAGTGTACCATTATTACGATTAACCTGTAATAGTTGTGACTGTGTGTGTTAGCTGTATCAGGCATTTGAGTGTGGAATGGAATTTCCCCTTGGCGATTAATAAAGCATCTATCTATCTATCTATCTATCTATCTATCTATCTATCTATCTATCTATCTATCTATCTATCTATCTATCTATCTATCTTCCTCCTTTCATCCCAAACCAGATGATTGAAAAAGAACTGACGCAGTTGCAAGTGGTTTCAGAACAGTTCGTCTGGGCTGTAAAGACGCCAGACTGCAGCACGTTTGCCATGGTTCAACATCATGAAGTATGAGATGCCAGACTGCAGCACGTTCAGTCGTATTTAAATGATCCCTTGCAAACTCTGGAGGTGTCCTTTAAAGTAAAGTTTGAAAACAGGTTCTACACTGTGTATGCTAGTTCTGGCAACATGAAATGCTTTGAATGGGGTGACACTGGTCACAAATGTTCATCCTGCCCACACAGGGACCAAGCATACAACAACAGGCTTCTTAGGGCCACAATGTCACCTGTAGGTTCCTCAGACCATCATTTGCTTGTGGTAGATACTTCCTTGCAGGTGACTTCTTGACACTGTCCATACTGGCATTTTAATGTGAGGCTGATTCATAACCAAAATTTTGAACAGTTCTTCTCTGATTTCTGGGGGCAGTGGAGGCTGAGAAAAAAATGATTTTGAAAACTGAGCTTGGTGGTGGGAGGTCGAAAAAAACACAAATCAAAATTTTCATCCAGCAGTACACGAAACACACGGGTGGCATGGAGGATTTGAACAGCTTGAGAAAGAAGTTAAGGTCCTGGAAGATGACGACACACGAGAGAAAGATGGCAGAACGCTCCCATTGCAAGGCAGGTGCGACCGGTGCCGGAAACGCCACTTCAAAATTAATCAATAATCGACCTGGTTTTTGTTTTAACATTAAGATTAAACAGCGCAGATTTATAACTGATTTGATACAGTCGGCCATAATTGCAAGTTACATCGTTACAGTTCTGGCTTTGTCTGTGCATTGTTGTTGGATAACAACGAATCTACACCAGCAAAAACAAAATGAACTTGCTACCTTTGATCCACGGAGTCAATACATCTCATACTCCATGATGTTGAACCATGGCAAAGCGGCTTCCCCGACGAGGCAGATTCAATCCAGGGAGAGAGAAGGACCATCAGAACAACTGAGAAGATCTCTCGGATACCTCGTTATGACGCTGCTACTTGCAGGAGATATCCACCGAAACCCTGGGTCTATCTTCAGCTGTCGCGGTGACCTATGGGCTGCTTCTAACAAAGCACTTTAACCTCACTCAACTAATCCAAGGCCCCACCAGAATCACACCATCATCTCAAACACAAATTGATTTCATATTTAGTAATAAGCCAGAGAGAATAACAAAAACATTTAATTTCTTAACTGGATTATCAGATCATAATTTAACATTGATATCAAGGAAATTAACAAAACAAAGGTTTATGTACCGACAGGAAAATAGAAGAACCTCAAGTATTGTACCAAAGAGACTTATTAGTGAATTTGAATGTCAGTTTAAGCAACAGAATTGGAATGAGATCTTGTCTACTAGGGAGCTTGAAAATGCCTCTGAGAACCGAATGACTATTATTAACAGGATTAAGGCGATTTTAGCAAAAATGTTACATTCTCAAGAAAAACCAAAAATCTACCTTGGCTTTGTGATCAAGTTTGGGACTTAATGCGTCAAAGGGATCACGCATTGAAAATTGTACTTAAATCTGGGTTAGCAAGTGATAGGAGAACCTTTCAGCAGCTACATAACAAAGTAGTGAATAAATTGAGAAAGGCCAAAGCAAATTTTTTTATTAACATTATAAATGACCTAACCCTAACCCAGGGAACTCCAGGAAAACATGGCAAAATATGAATAGAGCTCTTAAGAAAGACAGCAATAAAAAAAATATACTGGGTATGAATTGCAAGTGCAGGGGACCCTCATCCAGGATAAAGTCCAAATTTCCAAGAGTTACTTTATTGATTCAGTTCATGATCTAGCATTAGGTTTTGGCGCAAGAGAGAAAATCATTACATTTGTGAAAGAAGATATTCCATCCTTTAACATCTCAGAAGTGGCAGAAGTGTCTGTAGCTAAAATCCTGAAGCAGCTCAGAAATTCCAAGGCAAATTACATTTTTGACTGTGACTGTGCATTTGTTAAAAAGTTTGCAAATATTCTTTGTTCTCCTATTACTCACTTGGTCAATTTATCCATTGCACAAACTTACTTTCCTACTGCCTGGAAGACAGCAGTAATAACCCCCATCTTTAAATCTGGGGATGCAGCCAATGTCTCAGTTCATAGGCTTATCAGCACCCTCCCTACCATCTCTAAAATAACTGAAAGGGTTGTATGTGACCAGCTGATAGCCTACTTGGAGGGCCACTCCCTACTGCACCCTATGCAGTTTGGATTTCGGGCAAATCATTCAACGGAAACGGCCTTTGTTACTTTATAGAGCAAATTAAATCTAAGCTTGACGGAGGTGGTGTTGTTGGTGCTGTCTTCCTGGATTTTAGGAAGGCGTTTGACACAGTAAATCATAATGTTTTGTTGTCCAAACCCTCACAGCTTGATTTCTCTGCGAATGCTTTGTCATAGATGGAATCCTATTTAGTTTCAAGAGAGCAGTGTACAGGAATTATTGACACATGCTCCACCCTGTCTAATAGCACCACTGGAGTGCCCCAGGGACCAATTTTATTTAGTCTATATTAATGATTTACCCTTGATTTGCCCAGATGTTCACACGCAAATGTATGCAGACGATAGTTATTTATGTCCATGCCAAAACTAGAGAATAAGCTGCATGAAAACTTACCTCAGCCTTAAACAGAGTGTCAGATTGGCTGACATACAATTGTCTTACTCTTAATGTGAGCAAGACAGTAGCCATGTATTTCTCCATCAAGAGGTGTGATGTAGATCAGCAACCTGACGTCCTTGTTAATGGGGAGGGCATAAAAACTGTTGACAGTCTTAATTCTGTCAGGTCCATTCATGTCAAGAAACACAGATGATAATGAGCTTGATTTGTTTATTATAGTACAATTGGCAGTATGGCTCTGTTCAGGGGAGTCCCCTGATAATTTTTCATTAGCACCATGAAACAGGGGACCAGCAGCATGAGGGAAGGTTCTCCCAGTTAAAGACTGGAAGAGCAATCATACCCCTGTGAAAAGAGCAAGCGACATGACATGGCACGAACTATGCCATGTATACACGACAAGGTGGAGCTCGGGAGGTGGAGGGTAGCAAGTTGCGAGCAGGAGCAGGAGCAGGAGCAGGAGCAGGAGCAGGAGCAGGAGCAGGAGCATAATCCAGTAACTAGCAGAGCGGTAGCTGAGGCCAGATGATATTTAAGTTGAGAGGGGCCAATCAGAAGCAAGGGATTTGATCAGTTGATGCGGAGCAGCTGTAGATCGGCTGATTGATCAGTTGATTGACGGACAGGAAGCCAATAGCGCTTGACTACCATAGCCTGACAGAACTAACGCTGACGCTCGATGTATCTGGGTGTCATTAAGAAGACTGGATTATTAAATGTCAAGCTCTCTCTTTCTCTCTCGCTCGGATATGTGCGTAACTTGGTGCACACACTTTTGGTAACAAGTCACCTGTTGAGTGAGTCCAGGTGGTTAAAAACCCTCCACACCAGACAGCTGCTGTGTTTGTGGGATCTGTGGATCCTGCTGGAAGAAGCAGGATGGAGCTCTGAATGCTTCCTGTCTCAAAGAGCTTCTCTGTGCAGCTCACATCCCCTCCTAAAAACATGAACCCATCAGATTCAATGTTGAACGGTGTCGTCTAAACTGTTTAAAAAGCCGTCCTGTCCAAACATTTGTTGGTGCAAAGACATTTAAAAACACAAGTTGAACATTTTCCAAAGCTGCTCTCTCTTTCTTTCAACACCTGGAATGATTTCCTCCAAATCCAAAGAAACCGGTATAAAAACCTCCTGGAGAATCAAAGTCCACCCTCTGCTACAGCTGGACTTGGGACTTAAAATGACCCCCATTAAAAGCCTTCCTGCCTTCCTGCATCCAAGCCAGTGCCCCCCCCCCCCAGCCTCCTCCACATGATGACTTCATTGAATGACGAAAGGGCCTCATCAAGAGCTCTGTCAGGTGCCTCTGCTGTGGAGGGTCTATCTGTCCGTCCACATTCAAACTGAAACAACGACTCTGCTAGAATCAAACTACTCAGGATGAAACAAACCAATGTTGAGATCAAGGAGCAACTCACCAGCTGATCAAGAGTCCTCAGCACCAGTAAAGCCTGGTCCTGGTCCCTGGGTGGGCTCCAACCACCAGCCTCTGGGTTAACAGCTGAGCACTGACCGATTGCACCACAGAGACTCTGAGTCTCCTGCTGTTCATGAAGAGTTTTCAGACTAAATTCAGTGTGTGAGGTCCACACTGCACATTTGAGGGAATATGAAGGACAGATGAGAGTCTGATTGTCATGGCGAAAGCCTTCACCACCAGAGCTGAAACAGCCCACACCATCTTAACCCCCCCAGACCATACAGGCTTCACCAGAAACAGACACACCTCAAATAACATCCATTGATGATTCAATCTGATTAATAGAACATGCAAACAAACGAGACAGTGATATTGTATGATCAGATGCTGAAAGATATTTACACGTTTTTTTATGTTCTGGTTTGTTTGTGTTTATCACACAAGTTTTAAAAAATGGACTCAAAGTGAGCTGGGTAGGACGCTGCAGCTCACAGAAGCTGAATGAATGAGTGGGTTCTCTTTTTCATGGGACGTGGATGAGAGTGAAACAAGAACTTCCTGGATTCAAAAGGATTTTAGTTTGTTGGCATTTTTTCAAAGAGACCAACCAAATCTCTGAGTGGTGCAGATGTCTGATGACTCCACAGAGCAGACTGGAGCGCTCAGCCTTACTCACCTGTGTGAGCCACAGCGGAGCCACCGTGTGTGATGGAGTTTCATTTTAGGCTCCAAGAGCCTAGATTTAATTGGTGTTTTTTGTGTTTTGAGGCCGACTGGCAGCGATGAATGAATGAACCATTGTTCCATGAGGGAGCTGGTGTCAGGTCAGTCCCTGTTTCTACAAGACCTCCTGCTTCAGAGACAAATGGTGAAACATTCAAAACTCAAATTCCTGTTCTTGTCACAATCCTGCACTCCAAAAGCAAAGCCTGTTCAATAAATGGTAGAGCAGAGTGGCGCAGCGGAAGCGTGCTGGGCCCATAACCCAGAGGTCGATGGATCGAAACCATCCTCTGCTAAATGAAAAGACCAAAATAAACCTGATTGTTTAGAGATGTTTATCTGTTAAAACAGGGTGGAAAAGAAACTGGTCTTCCTGCAGAACCACAAACCATTCTGAGTGTTAATAACAGTGTCCTTTTGACTGAAGCAGAAGTTTACTGATAGAGGTGTTCAATTTAACCTCACAGATACATTTCCATTTCTATATTGATCATCTGCAATGCGACAAGGGGGGTGGAGCCTATCCCAGCAGCTTTTGGATGAGGGGCGGGATTTAACATGAATAGGTCACCAGTCAATGGCAGGGCCAACACATATAAACAGACTGATTATAAAAATGTTTATCCCCAGTTTTCAGTTAGAGACAGAATTTAAGTGTGGAAGATTTTTTTCTATCTTCACTTTAATTCTAAGTGTTGAAAACTGTTTCAAACAAATTCTACTGTCAAACAGTTCAAGTGTTTTCTAATGAAGATGAATGTGCTCTTATAAACTTTTTTATTGTCTTTCTTTCATGTCCTCCTGAGATCAAAGACAGAATTCTAGGTACAAATAAATACACAATCAAAGCCCTGATGACATCTTCATAAATTTTGACTTTGATCTGGAGGCTCTTGCTTCAAATAAAATCAGTTGCTCCAGGGGAAAGTCTGCACATGAACACACACACAAACAAACACACACACACACACACACACACACACACACACACACACACACACACACACACACACACACACACACACACACACACATACACACACACACACACACACACACACACACACACACACTCCCAGTGGCTAACACATATTTTTCATCACTTAAACCTCCACTGAAAGTTTGAAAAAAGATTCCACATGTTGGTCAACCAGAGAAGCTTCCGCTTGTGAATCATACAACCATGCATGAAGGTCAAGCTGCATTATCTGCTGTGGCCATTAGCAGGGGAATTAGCTCAAATGGTAGAGCGCTCGCTTAGCATGCGAGAGGTAGAGGGATCGATACCCTCATTCTCCAGAAGACTTGAGCTTCTTCTGTTGTTGACCAGAGGAGCTGCTGTTTGAAGAATGCTGATGTTTGTCCACAAGTGTGAGAAAGTATCACCCTGCTACTGGAAATGTGAACGAACACGTGCTCAGGTCAAAGCTGGAATGAAACCAGTGACTTTGAACCACCCACATAGTGAAGGAGTTCATCCTGCAGCTTGAAGGCAGCTTTTAAATTCATTCAACATTGATTACGTTCCCCTCTCCTGCTGAATCACCATCCAGAACCTGGTCAAGAGGAGACTAGAGTTCAGGAGGTGATGTGACGGCTGGCTGGACAACTTAGCATCCAGAGCTGTCCAGTCTGAGATCCCAACTCCACACCATCGAGAGCCTCCTGAATTATGTCCTCAAGCAGCAGTCCCTGTTTGTCTCCTGGCTGGACGCGCTGCACCTGGATGGCCTCGCAGCTCTGAGAATCCAGCAAATAGTGTTGCTCTCGGCTCATCAGATGTCCATCCTCTCCTGTGCACGTCGGTTATGGAGAAGGGGAGACGGATTTCTTTTCCTCAATTCTCTCTAGACGACCTTCTTGTGTGTCAAACTACTTTGCTCAAAGAGCTCCCTGACCCAGTGGCCACAGGTGCCTCGACTTCTCTGGAGCAGAGAAAACCAGAGAACTCTGTGAGCGCTTCTACTGGTCTCTCGCCATCGTCCCTGCTGCTAGCCAAATCAGGCGATGTACCTGTCTTGTTGTCATCGTCCCCATTTAGTAGTATACCTGTCTCATTACTACGCAAACCCCAGTGTTCTGATCTTTTGTTGATTCCCCAGCTCCATGGAAGTCCTCACTACCAGAGTTCAGATTATCCATATCTTGCTTTACCAGAAAAGTCTCTTCTACGCACAAAATGTCAGCGTTCTCCAGGAGCTTGTCTATAACAAAACGTTGGGCTGTAAGATATAACTCTAATACAAGTCATAGGAACAGACATAATATCTATTCAGCACCTCGTTCTCAGGCATAGATATTTTCCTTGTGTCTTCCGGTACATTCCTTGTATCTGCAGCAGCCCTGGGTTTGCAGTCCTTATAGAATCATCACACTAAAAACCCTTCAGGCCACAGCTGAGGCTCGTTCATTTCTTCCACCTCTTTGCAAACGGCAGTTATTTTAAACAAGCTAAATTGGTTATGATCAAGGGCTATCTTTCACATGGGAAGTCGCGTTTTAGCTTTTCTTCCAGACAACTAGCCAGTGGTGACATCACCTCTAGCTGAGACTTGCCGGTTGATACTGCTTCATTAAACTCTGCTGCCTCTGCCACTGCCCTCGCTGGTGAGGCTGACAGCAGGTTTTCTCTCTCATCTGAACTCTCTGTTTACGATGGTGGCTGAAATCCTTGTCATTGTTGATTCAATCATCAGGTCTGTTGAACTCCCAGGTGCTATCACCAACTGTCTTCCTGGTGCCAAAGTTACGGACGTTATCAAACTGTCCCCAGTACTCATCGATCTCCACCCATCAGCTCAAATTCTGATTATACTGGTGTGCACCAATGATGTCATGAAGAGTCAGTCAATCACACTTCATGACCAACTCCAGTCTCTTGTAATTTCAATTCTGTGTTTCTTCTGGCCCCATCCAATCTCCTTCCAAATGCAGGGAGCATTTCAGCCGTCTTTACCATCTGCATGAATGGCTGAAAGACTTCTGGACTGCAACTGGTTCTGGTTTTATCAGCAACTTTGACTGTTTTTGGACCGATCCTGTCCTTCACAGATCTGATGGCCCACACCCCAACATGAAAGGTGTTTGACAAAACTTCATGAAGTTCATTGCTTTTCATTCTGATTGATGCTCATGTCAGCATGACCCTGAGCCAGTAGCCACTCCCACTCATCATGAAGAGCACCTTTCCTCCCTAATAATTTACCAGCCACCATACAGGTGTCAAGTACTCCAGTACATTACACTGCAAGACTGTCAAAAAAACCTGTTAGTATGTGTTTGCACAGGTGGGTTCTGTCTGACTTGATTACTATTAAAATACTTCCTGCTAGTCAGTTTAGTCACTCACTTTCAAAGGGTTGTCTGTGGAATCTAAGAGCCATCTTTAATTGGTAATGATTTTATTTTATCACATTTCCTTGTTGAAACTTGGTCAGAGTCTGAAGTTCCTTTCATGAAGACATGTCCTCATGGTCATAGTTTTTGGAATAATCTTAGGCTGTCTGTTTCGAGGGGGGGCTGCTTCACTTGGATAAATGCTGAGTGGAAATGGAAATCCTCAACAGTGTGATCTCGTTATCACAAAAGTTTTAAAAAATGGACTCAAAGTGAGCTGGGTAGGACGCTGTCACCGAAGCTGAATGAATGAGTAGGTTCTCTTTTTCATGGGACGTAGATGAGAGTGAAACAAGAACTTCCTGGATTCAACAGGATTTTAGTTTGTTGGCATTTTTTCAAAGAGACCAACCAAATCACTGAGTGGTGCAGATGTCTGATGACTCTTCTTCTTGTCACAATCCTAAACTCCTAAAGCAAAGCCTGTTCAACAAATGGTAGAGCGGAGTTGCGCAGAGGAAGCATGCTGGGCCCATAACCCAGAGACCAATGGAACAAAACCATCCTCTGCTGAATGAGAAGAACAAAATAAACCTGTTTTTTTAGAGACGTTTATTTGTTAAAACAGGGTGGAAAAGAAACTGGTCTACCTGCAGAATCACAAACCATTCTGAGTGTTAATAACAGTCTACTTTTGACTGAAGCAGAAGTTTATTTTATATACATATAAATTAAATGAATATGTAAATATATATTTTTGAAGGAGGCTGCATGGTGGTGCAGTGGTCAGCACTGTTGCCTTATAGCAAGAAGGTTCTGGATTCGAGTCCCGGCTCGGGCACGGGATCTTTCTGTGTGAGTCTGCATGTCCTCCCTGTGCCTGTGTGGGTTCTCTATGGTCGTCCGGCTTCTTCCCACCATCCAAAGACATGCAATTGGGCACTTGGCTTATAGATACTCTGAATTGACCGTAGGTATGAAAGTGAGTGTGAATGGTTGTTTGTCTCTATATGTTGGCCTTGCGATGGACTGGTGACCTTTCCAGGGCAAACCCCACCTCTCACCTGTTGATGCTGGGATAGGCTCCAGCCCCCTGCGACCCTTAAAGTAGGAATAAGTGGAAGACAATGGATGGATGGAAATTTATAAAGGTGTTTGTGATTCAACCTAACAGATAAATTCAATGTCTATACTGATTATCTGCAATGGTTTAGGGGGTGGAGCCTATCCCAGCAGCCTCTGGGCGAGAGGTGGGGTTCACCCTGGATTGGTCACCAGTCCATGGCAGGGCCAACACATATAGACAGACAACCATTGGCTCTCCCAGTCATGCCTACGGTCAATTTAGAGTCTGGATGAATCTCTCTGGCAGAATGAGACCTGTGTCAACGTTAAACATGTCAGCCCACATAACAAAGTCACGAGTCTTGTGGGAAAGCAAGCTGTGACGGCCTCCTGCCTTACTGGGTCTGCTTATGTTGTTTTTCCCGATGTCTGATGTTCTGTTTGTTTCCCTGCAGGCCTCAGGAGGAGGGGCCAATTAGTCCAACTGCGAGCACCTGGCCAGTGCTCCCAGGGGTATAAAAGGCTGGCTGATCAGGCCGTTTTCTCTCTTCCTCCACATGCCTGGCACCTTTTGGTTTGGTTGCCTTCGGCCATCTTAGCATTTTATGTTCACACCATACAACACTCTGCACACCATGTCCTATACATACACCACTGATGACACACCTCATACCTGTATTGAGTATTTTTAGTTATCCTTGCTTTTGTTAAGTAAACTTATCCATTTCTTTATAAACTACTGTTTCCCCCCCTTTTTTTTCTCATGGCTCCTGAGCCGAGTCATGACAAAGTGGGGGCTCGTCCAATTACAGTGTAATTGTGTAGATTGTAAGCCTTGATTGGTTTTGTGATGGTAGTTAATCTGCTAGGGTGAAGCACAGTTTTTTGAGTTGAGAATATGATTGGTTTTTGTTTCAGTGTTGTGGCCAGGCGGTTTAGGTAGGTGTCAGCTGGTGCAGATTTGTTTGTGAGTGCATTATTCTCTGTTAGACATAGCGGCGGTACCCCTTTGGGTTCGTCTTTTTTTTTTTTCTTGTATTGTTGCAGTAAACGTGGTTGGAGCAACTGCTCGGGAGCACTTTCTGTAGTTGCAGGGAAGTTGCCATTTTTTGGTTGTTTATCTGCGCAAGCGGAAGCCAGTGCATAAGTACCCGCCGTTAGAACTGCATGAAGATTGAGTCGAGTTAGATTTGGATAGGTAGAGGGGATAAGCACTGTTTGTGGGTTAATTTGGACGCTGTACCCACCGTGTTGGCACTTGCTTGGCCCTCTGTGGCTGTGGGGTTGTGGGGTTTAGACATTTGGTTTTGTTGCATCATGGCTGATATTACTAATTTTGTTAGTGCTCCATCAGAGGAGTTTTTGGACAGGTGTACAAAAGAGCAGTTTTTAAGAATAGCAGAGCATTATGACATTGGCATTCCTGATAAGCGGTTGAAAGATAATAAAGTGATATTGAAAGCAAACCTAAGGGAAAGTGGGGTTTTGGCTCTTTAGGAAGAAGTATCCGCCCCTCTGGTGTCTAATCTAACTTCTGCTGCTGGGTTGATACCATCAGTTATGGCGACTGGTGGTTTGACATTTGACCAGAAGAAGGAGTTGTTGTTGTTGCACTTGGAGCATGATGGCATAAGACACAAGGCTGATATTGAAAGGGACAGACTAAAGCTTGAGCAGGCAAAGTCGGTTTCAGAGCAGAGGAAGCTTGACTTCATTGAGAATGGGAGGTTGGCTGCTGATGGTTCTTGGGAGGTAGAGCGGTCCTCCTTTAGTCTTGGGTCTACAGAGGAGTCTTTTGATATTTTGGGAAACCTGAAACTGTTGCCAAAGTTTAATGAAAAAGACCCAGAGACATTTTTCTCTTTGTTTGAGTGTGTGGCCGACACAAGGAGGTGGCCGGAGCCTGCTCGTGCTGTAATGTTGCAATGTGTGTTGATTGGGAGAGCCCAAGAGGCTTACTCATCTTTGTCTTTGGCAGAGAGTCAAAAGTATTCGATTGTTAAATAAGCTGTATTGAAGGCGTATGAGTTGGTCCCTGAAGCGTACCGTCAGCGTTTCCGTACATGGAGGAAAGGGGATAAAGAGACACATCTGGAGTTTGTTCGTGATCTAACTGCTCACTTTAGTCACTGGTGTTTGGCCTTGAAGGTTGAAAATTTCGAAGCGCTGTGCGATTTGATAGTCTTGGAGCAGTTTAAGAATTCCATCCCTGAAAGTATTGCTACATATGTAAGTGACCAAAAGGTAAAAACTGCTGCTGAAGTGGCTGCTTTAGTGGATGACTATGCGCTGACGCATAGGCGTAATTTTGGTGGTTTGTGTGCTCGCAGTACTGGATTTGGGGAAGTTTCAGGTGGTGTGTATTTTCCTACCCAGTCATTGAAACCTGACGTGAGGGAGCGTAGCATGCGCAGTGCTGATAGGGTCTGTAACTTTTGCCATAAAAAGGGGCATTGGAAGGCAGATTGTTATGCTTTTAAGTCTAAGGCTAGACCAACTGGTACGGTGGGGCAAGCAAAGGGTGCATGTCTAGCGGTGCCTATGTCAAACAGGTCATCTGTGGGGGTAGTAGGTGATGGGATGCGGGAAGAAGTGCAGACTGGTGAACTGGATTCATTTTTACCTTTTGTGTTGGAGGGTTTTGTCTCTCTTGTGGGAAGTGAGGTGAGGGTGCCTGTTGGGCTACTGCCTGATACCGCTGCTTTTGACGCTTTGATCCAAGCTTCAGCATTGCCTTTTTCAGAGGAAAGTGATACTGGGTGTTCTATTCCTGTGCTAGGAATGGGGATGAAAACTTTGCAGGTCCCTTTGCACAACGTCATGCTGTACTCTGACTTGTTCCAGGGCCAAGTTGTTGTTGGTGTGCGTCCGGCACTGCCTATCAGGGGCATCACATTGATTCTGGGTAATGGTGTGGCAGGAGGGCATGTTTGGGCAGATGTTCCACTGCCGCCCCCTCCTGTGGTTTCTTCAGTTCCATTGGTGAGACAACCTCTCTCCATCTCGCAGGAAGACCTGAAAGCAGAACAGCAAGCTGATCCGTCTTTAAAGGGTTTGTTTGAGCAGGTGCTTCCCGGTGAGGAGGTAAAAAGTAGCTCTCAGGGCTACTTCAAGCATAGTGATGTGTTGGTACGAAAGTGGGTGCCTCATGGTGACAGTTTTTTTGGGGACCCCATTATTCAGATTGTGTTGCCATTTAAGTTTCGGGAATCAGTGTTGAAACTAGCTCATGAGGAATCTGGACATTTGGGGGTCAGGAAAATCTATGATATGGTTTTGCGAAATTTCTTTTGGCCCCATTTGAAAAAGGATGTTGCGGCACATATTAAAACATGTCATACTTGCCAACTCACTGGGAAACCCAACCAGAGCATAGCTCCTGCTCCTTTGTCACCCATTTCACTGTCTGCCAGCCGTTTGAACATCTGATAATTGATTGTGTGGGTCCACTTCCGCGTTCGAAGTCTGGTGCAAGTTATCTCCTAACAGTAATGTGTCAGAGTACTCGTTATCTGGCCGCATACCCATTGCGCGCTATTACAACAAGGGCTGTGGTTCGTGCTCTTCCAGTTTATTTCTATTTTTGGTATCCCAAAGATCATCCAAACTGACCAGGGGTCAAACTTCACTTCCCATCTCTTCGCTCAAGTACTGAAACAACTTCATGTCAAGCACAACAAAGCATCTGCTTATCATGCGCAGAGTCAGGGTGCGCTAGAGCGGTTCCTTCAGACTGTGAAGTCTCTGTTACGTGCTTATTGTACTCAGATGGAGAGGGATTGGGAGGAGGGGTTGCCCTGGTTGATGCTAGCTGCTAGGGAGGTAACACAAGAAAGTACTGGTTTCATGTGGGAAAGCAAGCTGTGACGGCCCCCTGCCTTACTGGGTCTGCTTATGTTGTTTTTCCCCATGTCTGATGTTCTGTTTGTTTCCCTGCAGGCCTCAGGAGGAGGGGCCAATTAGTCCAACTGGTAGCACCTGGCCAGTGCTCCCAAGGGTATAAAAGTCTGGCTGATCAGGCCGTTTTCTCTCTTCCTCCACATGCCTGGCACCTTTTGGTTTGTTTGGCTTCGGCCATCTTAGCATTTTATGTTCACACCATACAACACTCTCAACACCATGTCCTATACATACACCACTGATGACACACCTCATACCTGTATTGAGTATTTTTAGTTATCCTTGCTTTTGTTAAGTAAACTTATCCATTTCTTTATAAACTACTGTGTCTCTCCCGTTTTTTTTTTCTCATGGCTCCTGAGCCGAGTCATGACTAAGCAAAGTACACCACACATACACTTGGTACAGAGACGCACACATAAAGACAGCCAAGGTCCAAGATGTGACCCCTTGATGGGCTCCTTTGATGTGGACAGCGACTGGACAGGAAGGGTCCTGGTGGAGATTCCCCATCAAGAGCATCATCTCCTGTAAAACAAAAAGGAAATTTACATGCTTCTGTGTCCCTGCGGCCTCTCCTACATTGGCAAAACCACAACACCTTTAAAAACCAGAATCACAGAACACAGGTGCGCTATCCGCAACCAGGACCCTTCCAGTCCAGTCTCTGTCCACTTCACAGAAGCCCGTCACGGGGTCACCTCATTAAAATACATTGGGATTGAATCCATCAAACCCCCTCACAGAGGTGGGAAAGTGGACACGTTACTCCTCAGGAGGGAACTATTCTGGATAAAGACATTGGGTACTCCAGCATCGAAAGGACTTAATGAGGACTTCAACATGAAGCCAATCCTATGAACTGTTCATGGTCCTCTTTCTGCGATGTTTGAGTGACTTTTTTGATGGCCTTGCGGCCATCGAAATAATTTCCATGTGGTTTATGAAGGTGGTGTTTCATGTACCTCTGACTTTCTTATGTATGTGCCTGCGAGATTCTGCTACTATATTTCTATCTGTGTACTGCTTCAATACAATGGATATGACCGGTACCTTTGGTCCTGTCTAAGGATGGATCAGTTTAAATTATCATATAATTTAAAACATCTTTAGATTCAACATGTTAAATAACCATCCTATTGATAAAGCAATGTCTTAAAGATATTAAGAGGCGCCTCTATATTCTACTAGATTTATACCGGCCGGCCGGCCTGATGTGTTTTCCATCTGTTTTAATTTAAAGTCCAATGTATATATGACATAATTATCTTGTGTTTTTTGATGGTTTTATTTTTGTACATATGTATGTATTTGTCATGGTGTGAATAGTGGAAAAAAAAAATTCCTGATCATGTGACTCCTCGGGGTGGATTAAATGATGGAGTCCTGTACACAGGATTTAGCCTGAAGAAGAGCTGCTACGCTCCAAACGCCGCTGTATGGTGATGTGCTAAATAAATGCACAAAGGTGAGCTGATGTGTGCGGACTCTTTTTTGCCTTTCTATATTGATGTGTAGTCCAGCGCCTATTCATGAATTGTGTGCAACTTCTCTACTTTTGCATATCCAGGAATGTCCAATTCCTTTCTGGTACTTGAAGATAGTATAACGTCCATCACGTCACACAGACACACACACACACACACACACACAAACTCACAGCCTGAAATCAGTATAAAATGTATATCATCTTCTGTATCATTGGAAGACATCTCTGACTGCATTTCTCGTAGGGTTCATTGCTGAGAATAAAGAGGTCCCCCATCTGGCACCTGACACTCAGTCGTCTGATTCCTCTCATCCACCTTTTTCTGCCACGACACCTCATCCCCTCTTGATGTCTTTGGACTGCGGGAAGAAGCCGGAGAACCAGAGAGAACCCACACAGGCACAGGGAGAACATGCAGTCTCACCCAGAACCCACACAGGCACAGGGAGAACATGCAGTCTCACCCAGAAAGACCCTGTGCTTGAGCCAGGGCTCAAACCCAGAACCTTCTTGCTGTGAGGGGACAGTCCTGACCACTGCACCACCGTGTTGGATTTTCTGCAAAATCATGAACTGGCACTTGACAGTGAGAGCATTCAAACCAAACATCCCAGTGTCATCAACATTTCTGTAATTACATGATAGAAGCTGATGAGTTTTTGTATCAGAACAAGAGGAATGTGCTCCATGGAAACAGTAACAATTCTTTATTTTGATTTTGTCCTTCACTCCTACACAAGAGAGTCAAAGAGTCATCTGGCTTGGAGCAGCTGCTGCTTCAGAATGGGACGAGCCTCAGGACTTTCCAGTGAGTGCTGCAAACTTCCACCAGCGCCCACTGCCAGCACGTCTTCATGACGTAGCTGAGAAGAACTCAACAACACCAGAGCACTGAAGAGGATCAAAACACTTCTTTGCTTCCTCATCTCTCTCTATCTGTCTCTACCATCTGGAGCTGGGGCCAGGACCTTCACATAGTTTTTCTCTTTTTTTCCAAAAGTGAATGACAAGACTTCCTCTGTATATTAGAATATGAACTACTTAAAACTGCTCATCCCCAGTTTCAGTTAGGATTAAATTGAAAATACAAAAAAAGCTTCCAAACTTAAATCCTGTCACTAAGTGTTGTAAACTGTTTCAAACAAATTCAACTGTTAAATAGTTCAAGTGCTTTCTTATGAAACTGCATGGGCTCTTATATACTTTTTTTGTTCCTTTCATGTCCTCCTGAGATCAAAGACAGAATTCTAGGTACAAATAAATACACGATCAAAGCCCTGATGAAATCATCAGAACCCACAAAGGAACAGGGAAAACATGCAGACTCTCCCAGACAGACCCCGTGCTCCAGCCGGGGCTCAAACCTGGAACTTTCTTACTGTGAGGCAGCAGTTCTGACCACTGCACCACTGTGCTGCCAGTAAGTCCATTACCCAGAATTCCTCACTCACAACAGTCATTCCATTAACAGCTCTTATCGTTCAACAGTGATACACTATGACACACCACCTCTCCATGTTTGAGATTGGCCATTTAATGCATGTGTCCAGGGCAATGCCCCTCCCCTTCATGTATTCCTTAAACAAAATTTCCTGGATTGAACAGGATTTCAGTTTGTGATTTTTCAAAGACAACAAAGAAATCTCTGTGGAGTCATCAGACATCTGCACCACTCAGAGCAGACTGGAGCGCTCAGCCTCACTCACCTGTGTGAGCCACAGCAGAGCCACCGTGTGTGTTGGAGTTTCATTTTAGGCTCCAAGAGCCTGGATTTAATTGGTGTTTTGTGTGTTTTGAGGCCGACTGGCAGTGATGAATGAATGAACCATTGTTCCATGAGGGAGCTGGTGTCAGGTCAGTCCCTGTTTCTACAAGACCTCCTGCTTCAGAGACAAATGGTGAAACATTCAAAACTCAAATTCCTGTTCTTGTTCCAATCCTGCACTCCTAAAAAAAAGCCTGTTCAACAAATGGTAGAGCAGAGTGGCGCAGCGGAAGCCTGCTGGGCCCATAACCCAGAGATTGATGGATCGAAACCATCCTCTGCTAAATGAAAAGAACAAAATAAACCTGATTGTTTAGAGATGTTTATCTATTAAAACAGGGTGGAAAAGAAACTGGTCTTCCTGCAGAACCACAAACCATTCTGAGTGTTAATAACAGTCTACTTTTGACTGAAGCAGAAGTTTACTGATAGAGGCGTTCAATTTAACCTCACAGATAAATTTCCATTTCTATATTGATGATCTGCAATGGTACGAGGGGGGTGGAGCCTAAACCAGCAGTTTTCGGGTGAAGAGCGAGGTTTATCCTGGAGCGGTCGCCAGTCCGTGACAAGGCCAACACATATAAACAGACTGATTATAAAAATGTTCATCCCCAAGCTTCCATACTTAAATACTGTCAGTAAGTGTTGGAAACTGTTTCAAACAAATTCTACTGTTAAACAGATTTTTTGTATCTTCAATTTAATTCTAAGTGTTCTGAACAAATTCTACTGTTAAACAGTCAAAATGTTTTCTAATAAAGCTGAATGTGCTCTTGTATACATTTTTATTGTGTTTCTTTCATGTCCTCCTGAGATCAAAGACAGAATTCTAGGTACAAATAAATACACTATCAAAACCCTGATGACATCATCATGAATTCTGACTTTGATCTGGAGGCTCTTGCTTTAATCTTGACTATGATCTGACTCATGATTTCTGACAGGTTGCTGTTTCCACTCCAGAGCCAACAGTAGTTGATCCTATCAGACCATTCTGATGAGCTCAGCTTTTCACTTCATCAATTGAATCACTAATGTGAATATGTTTAGCTTCATGATGTTGGGGGAGGGTTTGTTCAGATGATTCTAGGAGAATCAATGATGACATCAATATTTAACATGAACATCAATCAAGAACGACTTGTTTGAACTGAACATACTGGATACTGTGGTGCCTGATGAGGACACAACTGTGGTACAAAGTTGCAAAAGATGGTTTTTGGAGGGAGATTTAGAAAAGATGGTTTCCAAATCAAATCAGTTGTTACAAGGGAAAGTCTGCACATCAACACACACACACACACACACACACACACACTCCCACTGACTAACACATATTTTTCATCACGTAAACCACACTGGAGGATTGAAAAAGATTCCACATGTTGGTCAACCAGAGAAGCTTCAACTGGTGAATCACACAACCATGCATGAAGGTCAAGGTGCATTATCTGCTGTGGCCATTAGCAGGGGAATTAGCTCAAATGGTAGAGCGCTCGCTTAGCATGCGAGAGGTAGAGGGATCGATGCCCTCATTCTCCAGAATACTTGAGCTTCTTTTGTTGTTGATCAGAGGAGCTGCTGTTTGAAGAATGCTGATGTTTGTCCACAAGTGTGAGAAAGTATCACCCTGCTACTGGAAATGTGAATGAACACGTGCTCAGGTCAAAGCTGGAATGAAACCAGTGACATTGAACCACCAACATAGTGAAGGAGTTCATCCTGCAGGTTGATGGCAGCTTTTAAATTCATTCAACATTGATTAGGTTCCCCTCTCCTGCTGAATCACCATCCAGAACCTGGTCAAGAGGAGACTAGAGTTCAGGAGGTGATGTGACAGCTGGTTGGACAACCAAGCATCCAGAGCTGTCCAGTCTGAGATCCCAACTCCACACCATCGAGAGCCTCCTGGATGATGTCCTCAAGCAGCAGTCCCTGTTTTTCTCCTGGCTGGACGTGATGCACCTGGATGGCCCCGCAGCTCTGAGAATCCAGCAAATAATGTTGCTCTCGGCTCATCTGATATCCATCCTCTCCTGTGTATGTCGGTTGTGGAGAAGGGGAGGCGGATTTCTTTTCCTCAAATCTCTCCAGATGTCCTTCTTCAGGTGTCAAACTACTTTGCGGTGCTCAAAGAGCTCCCTGACCATGTGGCTACGGGTGCCTCGACCTCTCTGGAGCAGCCTGTCCAGAGTGGATCCAATGGTTTCCCATGGGAAACGCTGTGATTGTCTCTCTCCTCTTGCTGTCTCATACTCTGTGAGTGCATCTACTGGTCCTTCACCATCGTCCCTGCTGCTAGGTGGGGCACTGGTTATGACTAAAGCCACTGGTAACATCACCTCGAGCTGAGACTTGCCGGTTGATACTGCTTCATTCAACTCTGCTGCCTCTGCCACTGCCCTCGCTGGTGAGGCTGACAGCAGGTTTTCTCTCTCATCTGAACTCTCATTTTATGATGGTGGCTGAAATCCTTGTAATTGGTGATTCAATCATCAGGTCTGTTGAACTCCCAGGTGCTATCACCAACTGTCTTCCTGGTGCCAAAGTTGTGGACGTTATCAAACTGTCCCCAGAACTCATCGATCTCCACCCCTCAGCTCACATTCTGATTATACTGGTGTGCACCAATGACGTCATGAAGAGGCAGCCAATCACACTTCATGACCAACTCCAGTCTCTTTTAATTTCAATTCTGTGTTTCTTCTGGCCCCATCCCTGCTCCTTCCAAATGCAGGGAGCATTTCAGCCGTCTTTACGGTCTGCATGAATGGCTGAAAGACTTCTGGACTGCAACTGGTTCTGGTTTTATCAGCAACTTTGACTGTTTTTGGACCGATCCTGTCCTTCACAGATCTGATGGCCCACACCCCAACATGAAAGGTGTTTGACAAAACTTCATGAAGTTCATTGCTTTTCATTCTGATTGATGCTCATGTCAGCATGACCCTGAACCAGTAGCCACTCCCACTCATCATGAAAAGCATCTTTCCTCCCTCAATAATTTACCTGCCACCATACAGGTGTCAAGTACTCCAGTACATTACACAGCAAGACTGTCAAAAAAATCTGTTTGTATGTGTTTGCACAGGTGGGTTCTGTCTGACCTGATTACTATTAAAATACTTCCTGCTTTTCAGTTTAGTCACTCACTTTCAAAGGGTTGTCTGTGGAATCTAAGAGCCATCTTTAATTGGTAATGATTTTATTTTAGCACATTTTATTTTCCTTGTTGAAACTTGGTCAGATTCCGATGTTCCTGTCATTCAGGCGTCCTCATGGTCATAGTTTTTGGAATAACCTTAGGCTCTCTGGTTGGGGGCAGGGGGGGGGGGCTGCTTCACTAGGATAAATGCTGAGTGGAAATGGAAATCCTCAACAGTGTGATCTCATTATCACAAAAGTTTGAAAAAATGGACTCAAAGTGAGCTGGGTAGGACGCTGTCACAGGAGCTGAATGAATGAGTAGGTTCTCTTTTTCATGGGACGTGGATGAGAGTGAAACAAGAACTTCCTGGATTCAAAAGGACTTTAGTTTGTTGGCATTTTTTCAAAGAAACCAACAAAATCTCTGAGTGGTGCAGATGTCTGATGACTCCACAGAGCAGACTGGAGCGCTCAGCCTCAGTCACCTGTGTGAGCCACAGCGGAGCCACCGTGTGTGATGGAGTTTCATTTTTGGCTCCAAGAGACTGGATTTAATTGGTGTTTTGTGTGTTTTGAGGCCTACTGGCAGCGACGAATGAATGAACCATTGTTCCATGAGGGAGCTGGTGTCAGGTCAGTCCCTGTTGCTACAAGAACTCCTGCTTCTGAGACAAAAGGTGAAACATTCAAGACTCAAATTCCTGTTCTTGTCACAATCCTGCACTCCTAAAGCAAAGCCTGTTCAACAAGTGGTAGAGCAGAGTGGTGCAGCGGAAGCGTGCTGGGCCCATAACCCAGAGGTCGATGGATCAAAACCATCCTCTGCTAAATGAAAAGACCAAAATAAACCTGATTGTTTAGAGATGTTTATCTGTTAAAACAGGGTGGAAAAGAAACTGGTCTTCCTGGAGAACAACAAACCATTCTGAGTGTTAATAACAGTCTACTTTTGACTGAAGCAGAAATTTTACTGATAGAGGCGTTCATTTTAACCTCACAGAAAAATTTCCATTTCTACACTGTAAACCCGAACAGTACTACGAACTCAAAAGTATTGTGAGAACAGCAATCAAAATTGGCTATCAAGTCAACCAAACTTTAAATTGCCAAGTGTTCCGAACGAGTAACGTAGTTTTAATTTAATGCTACTTAAGTTGTCTGAGTGATCATCTCGGCCTTACTCAAAACCTTTGAATGCGCGGATGCATGCAGCCTAATGACATAAGCATGTCGCTACATTGGCGGGACCGAATGAAGCCAGAAAAATCCAACCAACATGGAGGACGTGAAGCGAGGGGTACGAGTCGGTCTTCGAGGTTAAGAAAATTGCAAGTGTAAGGGAAAACACTTCAAAAGTCACTTTCATATTGTTTAATCACATTAATACCGCAATGAAATTGCTTTTTTAGTGTGTCTGTGCTTTTTTCATGTTCAGTCTAACATGCGGCCTTAAGGCCACGAGGACCTGTTGCGTGAACGGAGAGCAACGGTCATAATGACGATAGTCCCTTTCAGTCGGTATTAGTATCTTTGAATGTGTGTGCTGATAATGTTAAGATTAGATTGGAATAAACCTTTTTTTTTAGAGATGTTTATCTGTTAAAACAGGGTGGAAAAGAAACTGGTCTTCCTGCAGAACCACAAACCATTCTGAGTGTGAAGAACAGTCTACTTTTGACTGAAGTGGAAGTTTATTTTATATACATATAAAATAAATGAATATGTAAATATATATTTTTGAAGGAGGCTTCATGGTGGTGCAGTGGTCAGCACTGTTGCCTCATAGCAAGAAGGTTCTGGATTTGAGTCCCGGCTCGGGCACGGGATCTTTCTGTGTGAGTCTGCATGTCCTCCCTGTGCCTGTGTGGGTTCTCTATGGTCCTGCGGCTTCTTCCCACCATCCAAAGACATGCAATTGGGCACTCGGCTTATTGATAGTCTAAATTGACCGTATGGTATGAAAGTGAGTGTGAATGGTTGTTTGTCTCTATATGTTGGCCTTGCTATGGACTGGTGACCTGTCCAGGGTGAACCCCACCTCTCCCCTGTTGATGCTGGGATAGGCTCCAGCCCCCTGCGACCCTTAAAGTAGGAATAAGTGGAAGACAATGGATGGATTGAAATTTATAAAGGTGTTTGTGATTCAACCTAACAGATAAATTTCCATGTCTATACTGATTATCTGCAATGGTTTAGGGGGTGGAGCCCATCCCTGCAGCCTTTGGGCGAGAGGTGGGGTTCACCCTGGATGGGTCACTAGTCCATGGCAGGGCCAACACATATAGACAGACAACCATTGGCTCTCCCAGTCATACCTACTGTCAATTTAGAGTCTGGATGAACCTCTGTAGCAGAATGAGACCTGTGCCGACGTTAAACATTTCAGCCCACATAAAGTCGGGAGTCATGTGGGAAAGCTAGCAAAGTACACCTCACATACACATGGTACAGAGACACACACATACAGACAGCCAAAGACAAGATGTGACCCCTTGACGGGCTCCTGTGATGTGGACAGTGACCGGACTGGAAGGGTCCTGGTGGAGATTCCCCATCAAGAACATCATCTCCTGTATAACCAAAAATGACATTTACATGCTTCTGTGTCCCTGCGGCCTCTCCTACATTGGCAAAACCACAAGACCTTTAAAAAACAGAATCACAGAACACAGGTGCGCTATCCGCAACCAGGACCCTTCCAGTCCAGTCTCTGTCCACGTCACAGAAGCCCGTCACGGGGTCACCTTATTAAAATACATCAGGATTGAATCCATCAAACCCCCTCGCAGAGGTGGGAATGTGGACACGTTACTCCTCAGGAGGGAACTATTCTGGATAAATACATTGGGTACTCCAGCATCAAAAGGACTTAATGAGGACTTCAACACGAAGCCATTCCTATAAACGTATCATGGTCCACTTTCTGCGATGTTTGAGTGACTTTTTTGATGGTCTTGCGGCCATTGAAATAATTTCCATGTGGTTTATGAAGGTGGTGTTTCATGTACCTCTGACTTTCTTATGTATGTGCCTGCGAGATTCTTCCTCTATATTTCTATCTGTGTACTGCTTCAATACAATGGATATGACAGGTACCTTTGGTCCTGTCTAAGGATGGATCAGTTTAGATTATCATATAATTTAAAACATCTTTAGATTCAACATGTTAAATAACCATCCTATTGATAAAGCAATTTCTTAAAAATATTAAGAGGCGCCTCTATATTCTACTAGATTTATCCCGGCCGGCCAGCCTCATGTGTTTTCCATCTGTTTTAATTTAAAGTCCTATGTATATATGACATTACAATTATCTTGTGTTTTTTGATGTGTTCATTTTTGTACATATGTATGTATTTATTTGTCACGATGTGAATCGTGGAAAAAAAAAAACCCTGATCATGTGACCCCTCAGGGTGGATTAAAAGATGGCGTCCTGTACACAGGATTTAGCCTGAAGAAGAGCGGCTACGCTCCAAACGCCGCTGTATGGTGATGTGCGAAATAAATTCACAAAAGTGAGCTGATGTTTGCGGACTCTTTTTTGCCTTTCTATATTGATGTGTAGTCCAGCACCTATTCATGGGATGTGCGCAACTTCTCTACTTTTGCATATCCAGGAATGTCCAATTCCTTTGTGGTACCTGAAGATAGTATAAAGTCCATCACGTCACACAAACACACACACACACAGCTTGAAATCAGTATAAAAATGTGTGTCATCTTCTGTATCATTGGAAGACATCTCTGACTGCATTGCTTGTAGGATTCTAGGAGGATTGTAGGAGCTGTCCAGTCTGAGATCCACACCATCGAGAGCCTGCTGGATGATGTCCTCAAGCAGCAGTCCCTGTTTGTCTCCTGGCTGGACGCGCTGCACCTGGATGGCCCTGCAGCTCTGAGAATCCAGGAAATAGTTTTGCTCTTGGCTCATCTGATGTCCATCCTCTCCTGCGTACGTTGGTTGTGGAGAAGGGGAGACGGATTTCTTTTCCTCAATTCTCTCCAGATGTCCTTCTTGTGTGTCAAACTACTTTGCTCAAAGAGCTCCCTGACCCAGTGGCTACGGGTGCCTCGACCTCTCTGGAGCAGCCCGTCCTGAGTGGATCCAACAGTTTCCCATGGGAAACGCTGTGGTTGTCTCTCTCCTCTTGCTGTCTCCAACTCTGAGAGCGCTTCTACTGGTCCTTCACCATCGTCCCTGCTGCTAGGTGGAGCACTGGTTATGACTAAAGCCACTGGTAACATCACCTCTAGCTGAGACTTGCCGGTTGATACTGCTTCATTAAACTGTGCTGCCTCTGCCACTGCCCTCGCTGGTGAGGCTGACAGCAGGTTTTCTCTCTCATCTGAACTCTCTGTTTACGATGGTGGCTGAAATCCTGGTCATTGGTGATTCAATCATCAGGTCTGTTGAACTCCCAGGTGCTATCACCAACTATCTTCCTGGTGCCAAAGTTATGGACGTTATCAAACTGTCCCCAGTACTCATCGATCTCCACCCCTCAGCTCACATTCTGATTATACAGGTGTGCACCAATGACATCATGAGGAGGCAGTCAATCACACTTCATGACCAACTCCAGTCTCTTGTAATTTCAATTCTGTGTTTCTTCTGGCCCCATCCCTGCTCCTTCCAAATGCAGGGAGCATTTCAGTCGTCTTTACGGTCTGCATGAATGGCTGAAAGACTTCTGGACTGCAACTGGTTCTGGTTTTATCAGCAACTTTGACTGTTTTTGGACCGATCCTGTCCTTCACAGATCTGATGGCCCACACCCCAACATGAAAGGTGTTTGACAAAACTTCATGAAGTTCATTGCTTTTCATTCTGATTGATGCTCATGTCAGCATGACCCTGAGCCAGTAGCCACTCCCACTCATCATGAAGAGCACCTTTCCTCCCTCAATAATTTACCTGCCACCATACAGGTGTCAAGTACTCCAGTACATTACACAGCAAGACTGTCAAAAAACCTGTTAGTATGTGTTTACACAGGTGGGTTCTGTCTGACTTGATTACTATTAAAATACTTCCTGCTCGTCAGTTTAGTCACTCACTTTCAAAGGGTTGTCTGTGGAATCTAAGAGCCATCTTTTATTGTGAATGATTTTATTTTAGCACATTTTTATTTTCCTTGTTGAAACTTGGTCAGAGTCTGAAGTTCCTTTCATGAAGACATGTCCTCATGGTCATAGTTTTTGGAATAATCTTAGGCTCTCTGTTTTGAGGGGGGGCTGCTTCACTTGGATAAATGCTGAGTGGAAATGGAAATCCTCTCCAGTTTGATCTCGTTATGATGAAGGATCTTTTAAAGGATTTTAACAGAAGAGGAACGATCTAAGTACTTCTCTCAACTTACTGCTGCTTACCCCCATAACCCTAGGCTGCTTTTCAAGACCATCAGTTCCCTGATCCACTGCCCTCCTGTGACTGCTGAAGTAACTTCTATTGAGAGATGTCCATCTTTTCGTTCCTTTTTGTTCATCAGGTCTCAAACATCAGAACCTCAAATGTTCCATCTCTGTTTACTTCATCATACAGAAAACTGGACCACACCTTCAGGTCTTCACTGTAACAAATTGCTGTGTATTTACGGTGGATTTACAACAGTATTCTACTGTATTTCATGATAATTGTAAAATACTGTTAAATATTCATCCCTTTCCTGTAAATTTACAGATAAAATGGCCAGTTAACAATGACATCGAGACAAAGGTCAGATAAGTTAATTTAACAGCACTAAACAGTATTTGAAATGAATTGCTTTAAATTTACAGTGGATTACAACACGATATTACAGTACTTTATAATAATTGTAAACTACTGTTTTATATCCATGCTGACATGTTGATTAACAACTAATGCTCAGTCAATAACAAACTTAATTTCACAGCATGAAACAGTATTTTCTTCAAACCAGTGGAAACCAGTGTCAATTGCAGCCAGAGCAGCGCATGGAGAGCAGGGAATGTAAATTCATGCTCATCTCCTAAAGCTGAAGTGTCCACTGTCGTTTTGTCTGCATGATTCTTGAACTGTTGACTTTTCAATTGATTGTTCAGTCCTTTTCAATATTTCAGGTTGCTAAAGCAAGCTCTGTTGCTAGCTTGAGCCCAAGCCTTTTTGCTCGCCTTCAAAAAGTGTTTTTCATTGTTTTTATTGTAGTTCATGTGTCATAACCACCGTTCCTTCAGTCGGTAGGGGTGGGGGGCGATGTAACTATCGCTGGCCTGCATGATAATATCTAATCACTGTTAGAGCTGGCCCGCTGGATTATTGCATGCACCGCTAATACACTACAAATCCCACAATGCACCGTAAGTGAGTTAGCGTGTCAATCGGGAGCCCGCGAGCGCAAGTCCTCTTGCACTCATTCATCAGCACTCTAAAGGCATGTTCAGACTTGGTACAGAAATGGTAAAAATCTTGGTATATCATCCACCAGAAATTTCTTGTAGAGAAATATTTCCATGATAAATGACTATGGAAAGCTCCCAATAAGAAGTGAATACACCTGATTTTTGAAATTTATAATAATTATTAATGTTCTGATATGCTTTGCAGGCTTTGTTAATTTCAGGTTCAATTCATGCAATAAGGTCATTTGCAAGGTCTCAATAAACACTGAACCAGTCTGGCCCTCGACTTTTACCAATTTTTAAAATTTTGGCCAACTGTGTATTTGAGTTTGACACCCCTGTCTTAGAAACTACAAATAAATTGCCAATTACAATGTTGAACTAACTTGTGTCAACTTGTGATATTACAGAGCTGCCTGTGCTCCTCAAACGCAAAGGAAGGATCTTCCACAAGTTTAGATTTAGTATGTTAGTATATCACATGATTTTTGTGGTCAAAGATAGACATTTAACTAAAGCAAAATAATCTTGTGTGACGTGTGCTAAGACATGCACTCATATGTTAACATATGTTAGGCATATGTGGACCCACAGTTGCACACCCAGTGCTTCTTGTAAGTGTGTTTTTCCTGGATGTCATAGAACTTTCCAAAAGTTCAGAACATTTAAATCTCACAGCGACCGCCACTGCTGTCCACTTCCCAAGATACTAATGGAGATAGTGCTGTGAACAATCAGAAGTCTGCCCAGAGGCTGTGGAAGAAAATCAGTTCTTCAGAAATTTAGCAATGTTTTATCTCAAGTTGCAAGTCAAATTTCTCCTCCCAGCTTCTGTGATTCAGGCTATCATTGAGGACTATCAACAGATGCACGACATTCGTCAGTCGAACCTGCTTTTCAAACTCTAGTAAAAGCTTGCAAATCTTGGTCTTGCAGAAACTGACATAGAGAATGTTATTGATACACGATGATGTGAAGATCCTTTCAGAAAATGTAACACCCAAACACTGAAAACTGACCAGGGGCCTCATGTATCAATGAGATTTACGCAAGAAAAACGTGCGTTCGCAAGGATCGAAGTACGAGTTTGAAGTCGAAGTACGAGTTTAAAGTGGTACTTTGAGTTAAAAAAAAAAGTTGAAGGAACAAAAAAACAAAGACAACAGCAAAAAAGACAAAAGTGTTCCTATCAGTTGAAGGAGAAAAAGAAAAAGTGGAAGGAAATAAAGACAAAATGTCAGGGGAAAAAATAAAAATTGAGTAGAAAAAAAAAACTTAGGAGAAAAAATAAAGCATTAGGATATAAAAAACAAAGTTGTAGGAGAAAAAAATCAAGTGTGAGGCGAATGTCCCCTAGGGGGCACAAATTCAACAACCCTTTGTTTCAATAGAGATAAAAAAAAATTCTACTGGAAATTGTTTTATGAAAATGTACTTACCAGCTCAGAAGAGCAGAAGTGCTGTAGTAAAATATCCCTGGGATCTTGCAGTCTTTGTGATGAAGGCACAAAAGTGAAGTCTGTGCGCACCGCTGAGCCATTAAACCCGTTCAAGTCACTTGAGCATGCGCTGACGTGATTTGACCAACAAGACGAACGCGCTTGAATTTTAACGCATGTCGTCTTGTTGTGCGGACAAGGAAATTCTATTTCGACCAACCATAGGGGGTTGCTTGTTGAGGAAACAGTTCTGTAAATTGAATACAAAATACTCTTATTTTGAGTCAGATCAATGAAAAAACTTAATATAGACCAACATTAGCTCGTTATCTTTTTTACAGTGTGGAAGATGAATTAATCTCAACCAGTTATGGTAGGAGTGAGAATTGGGAAAATAGGAGAAAGGCTCTAGGTGGGTTTCTTCATGAAAAAGCTGAAGGGGCTTTGATTAAAAATAGTCTCCACTATCAAAGACACACATGCCCCAACATCCTTCTTCTTTAAGCCTGAGAAAAAGGTCAGAGAGAATAATGTGATGATGCATCTCAAGCTTCCAAATGGAGTCACAACAACAGGTCCAGTAAAGATGAGGAAGCTGGCAATAGATTTGTACACTGATCTCTTGAGTGCTGGGAGCTGTGAACTGGAGTGTGTGGAGGAGATCCTGGAAGGACGACCACAGCTGAGTGAAGCACAGGCAGCTCGCTGGAGGCCCCATGTCCTTTGAGGAAATGACTGCAGCAGTTCAACAGCTCAGCTGTGGTCAAGCCTCAGGAGTTCATGGACTTCCCTCAGAGTTCTACAAGGGGTTCTGGACTTTGATTGGTAAAGACTTGTATGAGGTTTTCATGGAATGCTTGGATTCTGGGACCTTGCCATTAAGTTGTATGAGGGCAATCTTAACATTATTACCCAAAAAATAGACCTGGGGTTGCTAAAAACCTGGAGACCAGTGCCGTTGTTATGTACAGACTATAAGATAATGGCAAAATGTCTTTCTAGCAGACTCAAGAAATTCATGGACAGTGTTATTCACTCCAGTCAAAAATACTGTGTCCCTGAACGCACAATTATGGACAACCTATTCCTAATCAGAGACATTATTGACATTTCCAAGTTACAGGATTTAGATGTAAATCTTTTTTCAATTGATCAAGAAAAAGCTTTCGACAGAGGCGATGGCAGGTTTCCAGTTTAAAACACTTGAAGGTTTTGGCTTTGGTAAAAAGTTCATTTCATGGATTAAGTTGTTGTATTCTGAGGCCAGTGTCCTTTTAAAGGTGGGGGGAGGACTCAGTCGACCAGTGGCGTCAGACAAGGTTGTCCCTTATCCGGGATCTTGTGTTCTCTGGCCATGAGCCTCTCTTAAACCAGCTAAGGCAGGGTCTCTCAGAGCTGGCCTTCTCTGACAACAGTGATACGTCTGCTTACACTGATGACGTCACAGTGTTCCTAACAGGTCAAAAGGATGTCATAATTCTTTTTTAAAAAATTTGCTTTATATGAGCAAGCATCCTCTGCAAAAGTTAACTGGTCCAAGTCTGAAGGTCTGCTGTTAGGTAAGTGGAGTAATAAAGAGAAGCCAGTATTCCCAGCAGGGCTTCAGTGGAACACTGAGGGGATGAAATTCTTCAGTGTTTTCCTGGGCAGTGAGAGCTTTGTGAGTAAAAACTGGGAGGGTGTAGTTGAGAAAGTCTGTGCCCAATTGTCAAGGTGGACTTGGATCCAGCCTCTCTGTGGAGCTGTGGCTACAAACAGACATGCGGACACTGCTTCTACTTCAATAGTGAGGAGTCTCTGCAGCTTTGTGGCTTGGATGTCCAAGACTGAGTCCTCTCTTTTCAGTGCTGCGTCAGCTGCTAAGTGATTTAGACGACAGCTTGTTTGTATTTGGGCCCTGATACGTAGCGGCACAGCGGAGCCGTGTCCCTCTGGTCAACTTCCTCATCAGTCAGGCTAAAATAAGCATCTGGCTGAGTAGAAGACACAAAATGAAAGTTCTGGGGTCGATTGAGGCCACACTCATGTTCAAAGGTTTAGTTGCCACTCAGCTGAAAGTTGAGTTGACATCTTACAGGATGATGTCTCACGTAGAAAGATTGGTGACTGTTTGGGGGGGGGGGAGTGTTTTATGTACTGTGGTCGACCTCTGAATCACAGAATGTCTGCTCCTGTTGGTGTTTTTGCTGTAGATGTTGATTGATGTTTGTTGTTCATTAATGTAGGTAATATATTGGATGATTAAATGTCAAGCTCTCTCTCTCTCTTGGATCAGTGTGTAACTTTTGGCCCACTTTGTACCTGTAAACCCACCATGAAATCTGCATTGTGCTCCTTCTTGGAGAGAGCAAGAGGCTTGCAGCACCTGGTATCCCAACAGTCTCCATCCAAGTACTAACCAGACCCAATCAGGCTTAACCTCTGAGATCAGACCAGATCAGGTGTTCACAGGCTGGTGGGGCCTTGAGCCGACGGGAAGGCCTCATGTTGGTCTGTAGTGATCCCAGTGATCATCGTGATCACATGCAGTTCAACATTTCAGAACCTGACCTGACCAGAGCGCCCTGTGCTGACACACCTAGCAGGTGGCTGCTAAATGGCCCTAATTTCTCCAGGACCCTGCAAAGCCTGCAGGTCTTCCTGCTCAAACTCCAGATTTTCAAAGATGAGGTTCAGTCTCCAGTGAGCCTACCAGTGAACTGCTGGCAGAGTTGCTGAACTTGAGCTTTGGTAAAATCCCACCTCTGCCGAGAGTCAGGAAAGGCAGGCCTGCTCTCCTGGGACGCTCCCAAAAATACTGACAAGCACTTCTAAAAGCCTGGTGGGTGAGAAGAGCTGTGTTCAAATGCCAACAGGAGCTTTGAAATGAATATTTTTCATAAAAACAGAACAGGAGAAAGAAGAGTGATCACTGAAACCCTCAGGCTGAGTGTGACATCTTCTAAAAACATTGAAAGGATGAGTAAAACCATAGAAGCGGTCCTGTCTAGTCAGTGGTAACAAGTTACCTGTTGAGTGAGTCCAGGTGTGCTGTCTATGATCCTGTTAAAAACCCTCCACACCAGACAGCTGCTGTGTTTGTGGGATCCGTGGATCCTGCTGGAAGAAGCAGGATGGAGCTCTGAATGCTTCCTGTCTCAAAGAGCTTCTCTATGCAGCTCACATCCCCTCCAAAATACATGAACCCATCAGATTAAATGTTGAAACGTGTCGTTTAAGCTGTTTAAAAAGCCGTCTTGTCCAGGAGGAGCGCATTTTATAGGTGCCACAGAGATTTTGAAGGGGGTATTAATACTTGTTCTGTGGTGTGATATGTAACCCCTCAAAAAATGGTTGGGTCTGTGATGGCTCAGAACCTTCCTAAAAGGCTCTCTGAAACCGCTATGTGACATTTGTCCGTTTTCCCGCGGCGATTTAAAAAAGGGGAGATACTTCAAACAGAGGTTATGACAATGCCTCACACTTCGTGTGTCTTCCCCACAACTGGGGGACGTTGAATAAACACCGAAAACACGAAAACAATGATTTTCATTCTAGGGGACCTTTAAAATTCCTCATCATTGCCACCTCCAGGAGTGAAGCCTCCCGTGACCCAAGAGGCTCCAGCTGGTAAAGCTCTCTAACATTTCTCCACCACCTCGTGAACCTTAGCTGTAGCATCCAAGCCAGTGCCCCCCCCCCCCCCCAGCCTCCTCCACATGATGACTTCATTGAATGACCAAAGGGCCTCATCAAGAGCTCTGTCAGGTGCCTCTGCTGTGGAGGGTCTATCTGTCCGTCCACATTCAAACTGAAACAACGACTCTGCTAGAATCAAACTACTCAGGATGAAACAAACCAATGTTGAGATCAAGGAGCAACTCACCAGTTGATCAAGAGTCCTCAGCACCAGTAAAGCCTGGTCCTGGTCCCTGGGTGGGCTCCAACCACCAGCCTCTGGGTTAACAGCTGAGCACTGACCGATTGCACCACAGAGACTCTGAGTCTCCTGCTGTTCATGAAGAGTTTTCAGACTAAATTCAGTGTGTGAGGTCCACACTGCACATTTGAGGGAATATGAAGGACAGATGAGAGTCTGATTGTCATGGCGAAAGCCTTCACCACCAGAGCTGAAACAGCCCCACCATCTTAACCCCCCCCAGACCAAACAGGCTTCAACAGAAACAGACACACCTCCTATACATGCAAACAAACAAGACAGTGATATTGTATGATAAGATGCTGAAAGATATTTCCATGTTTTATGTTCTGGTCTGTGCTTTTTTCATCACACAAGTTTTAAAAAATGGACTCAAAGTGAGCTGGGAAGGACGCTTTCACAGAAGCTGAATGAATGAGTGGGTTCTGCAAGACTGTAAAAAAAAAACCTGTTAGTTTGTGTTTGCACAGGGGGGTTCTGTCTGACATGATTACTATTAAAATACTTCATGCTAGTCATTTTAGTCACTCACTTTCAAAGGGTTGTCTGTGGAATCTAAGAGCCATCTTTAATTGGTAATGATTTTATTTTAGCACATTTTATTTTCCTTGTTGAAACTTGGTCAGATTCTGAAGTTCCTCTCATTCTGGCGTCCTCATGGTCATAGTTTTTGGAATAATCTGAGGTTCTCCGATTGGGGGTGGGGGTGGGGGGGCTGCTTCACTTGGATAAATGCTGAGAGGAAATGGAAATCCTCAACAGTGTGATCTCGTTATCACACAAGTTTTAGTTTAAGAAGCTGAATGAATGAGTAGGTTCTCTTTTTCATGGGACGTGGATGAGAGTGAAACAAGAACTTTCTGGATTCAACAGCATTTTAGTTTGTTGGCATTTTTTCAAAGAGACCAACCAAATCTCTGAGTGGTGCAGATGTCTGATGACTCCACAGAGCAGACTGGAGCGCTCAGCCTCACTCACCTGTGTGAGCCACAGCAGAGCCACCGTGTGTGATGGAGTTTCATTTTAGGCTCCAAGAGCCTGGATTTAATTGGTGTTTTTTTTGTGTTTTGAGGCCGACTGGCAGCGATGAATGAATGAACCATTGTTCCATGAGGGAGCTGGTGTCAGGTCAGTCCCTGTTTCTACAAGACCTCCTGCTTCAGAGACAAATGGTGAAACATTCAAAACTCAAATTCCTGTTCTTGTCACAATCCTGCACTCCAAAAGCAAAGCCTGTTCAATAAGTGGTAGAGCAGAGTGGCGCAGCGGAAGCGTGCTGGGCCCATAACCCAGAGGTCGATGGATCGAAACCATCCTCTGCTAAACGAAAAGAACAAAATAAACCTGTTTGTTTAGAGATGTTTATCTGTTAAAACAGGGTGGAAAAGAAACTGGTCTTCCTGCAGAACCACAAAACATTCTGAGTGTTAATAACAGTCTACTTTTGACTGAAGCAGAAGTTTACTGATAGAGGTGTTCAATTTAACCTCACAGATAAATTTCCATTTCTATACTGATGATCTGCAATGGTACGAGGGGGGTGGAGCCTATCCCAGCAGTTTTCAGGCGAGGGGCAGGGTTTATCCTGGATAAGTCGCCAGTCCATGGCAGGACCAATGCATTTCTAATGAAGCTGAATGTGCTCTTATATACTTTTTTATTGTGTTTCTTTCATGTCCTCCTGAGATCAAAGACAGAATTCTAGGTACAAATAAATACACTGTCAAAGCCCTGATGACATCATCATGAATTCTGACTTTGATCTGGAGGCTCTTGCTTCAAATAAAATCAGTTGTTACAAGGAAAATCTGCACATAAAGACACAAGCACACACACACACACACACACAAACACACACACACACACACACGCTCCCAGTGGCTACCCAGCGGGCAAAAAAAATTTTGACTACTATCAAAAAAGAGCTTGCAGGGGTTAAGACATCCTCATTTTTGGAAAAAGATCCTACAAAGGGATCAATCCTACATCAGGTTACTGTGCTACACATTGTAAGTCAAAATATTTGACATCAAATTAACGTTGCTGCTTTATACCTGACATCAAATTGGTGTGAGTTTGATGCGCATTCAGTGCTTCGGCGGCATTCCACCGAGTTTTAAGTGCGCCGACACCGCCTTGTGTGTGTGTGTGTGTGTGTGTGTGTGTGGGGGGGGGCATAGCAGAGGGGTGTGAATCTCAGCACTGAGGACGATTCGATACACATCTCGATGTACTACCAGCGATGCGATACTTTAACGATACATGGAATTTTCTGACGACACGATGCGATACCTTTCACCCTCTTCACGATACGATACGATTCGATAATCATTTAGTTCAAATCAATGCGATCCGATACATTACGATGCAATTTGTTACGATATTGTGCGATTCAACATGATGTAAATAAATAAAGAAAAAAAAAGTTTTGAAAATGATGAAATTCAGTTTGGTATTACAAAAAGGATTCGGCTTTATTCCTTATAGACAGTAGAACGTGTAAAACTACTTTTACCCTTTCACAATTGGGTTTTGTGCAAAGAAAATATAAACAATGTGGCACCTGAGACTCACAGCTGCTGCTGTAGTGTAAACACAAACAGACTACTCTCACTGAGTGTCTTCTATGAAATATCCATCTCCATGAGACAGAAAGTAAAATACAATTTAAACAATATGGCAGTCACAGGCTCAAAGCTGCTGTGTGCATAGTATACACAGACCACTCTCACTGAGTGTCTCAATATGAAATGTCCATAAGAGTTAAGAAAGAAAAAATTAAAACAGATCTTTCTGTAAATGCCACTCTCAATATCAACACCTCACTTTGTGATGCACTTTAAATGGCGTTGCTTCAGGTTTTTTTTCAGGAAGATTAGTTGGTCCACATGTTCAGGAAGAAGCCGGCTGCGCTCTGCTGTTATAATGTCACCTGCTGTGCTGAACACTCGTTCAGAGGGGACACTTGTTGCAGGGACGGACAAATAACTCCTGGCCAATTTTGAAAGCAGTGGAAGATCCACTTGTTCTTTCCACCACTGCAACACATCACCATTGACATCCAACCCATCCCTCCCCCTGTATTTTGTTATTTCCTCCTTTGCTCTCTCCCTTATGGTCTTCTCTGGTGCTCTAGGAGCAAGGAAACCTCCAAGCAACTGGTCCATAGCTGACTTCTTCTTGGGGGGCTCTGGTTCATCATCTGGGGTAGACAAGACAAAGCAAGACAGGACAAAAGAAACATGAGTCACAACAATATGTCTACAGTACTATCACAAACACAAACAACAAAAAAACTGTATAATGCACATCCTCCTCCTGGTGCTGATACATTAACAGGAATCAAAAACAATAGCACAGTCTCATAACTCACTTTGTAATGCTCCAAATTAATTCACACGCAGCTGCACAAACCTGTGCTTTTGTTTACAATAATACCAGCATTAGACTAGTTATTAGTTAAATACCATATGACTGCATTACAATACCATCATAGATAATATACCCAAGTCCCAAAACAAACCTCTCACATCTTCCTCCACCTCCTCCACATCATTTTCATTGTCCTCCTCCTCCTTGTGGCCTCTCCCATCACCTTCTGCCTTAGCTGCCTGGCTCTCATCATCCAGCATACCATCAACCCTTGCCTGACAATCAGCAGAGCAGAGAGCAGCTGAGATGATCATCATCATAATTTATTTTCCATGTGAAATAAATAAATACATAAAATATCATTAGAACTAAAAGTAGAGTAAAACTAACTGCTGATAATATTGTATTTCTTACCATATCCTCCACTTGTTCTGCTATCCTCAGGAATATCACATCCTTTGCAGTGTTGTCAGCATCCATGAAGTGCAGGTCTTGGAATCGGGGGTCAAGGGCTGAGGCATTGTCGAGGAAGTCTTGGATGTAGTTGTAACGGGAATCAAAGTCCTGTCTGAAATTTTCTTTCATCTTGCCAATGACTGCTAGATCGCTGTGGTTTTCTCTAAATACTGACCGTAGTTTGGCCAGTAGTGGGGAAACGATGGAGACGGTGGGGGTCTTTTCCTCACTGAGAAGCTCGGTTGCCAATTTCAGGGTGGACATCAGTTTCTCAATTTCTGGGATAATTCTCATCTCATCATCTGAGAGGGGAGGCAGTGGTTCTCCCCTTGGCTTAATTTTCCTTAATACTGCCGCCACAGCATCCTTCTTTTCCCAATAACGCTCCAACATCTCAAGGGAACTATTCCACCTTGTGGAAACATCATGGATTAGCTTGTGGTGTGCCAGACCCAAGTTGTGCTGCTGATCACGGAGAGCATCAGATGCTTTGGTACTTTTGTGAAAAAATGTAACGACTCTCCTTATTTTCACCAGGATAGGTTTCACCTGGTCTACTTTAAATGTTCTTTGCGGGGACAAATTAAGTGTGTGCGCTATGCATCGCACATGCGGCTTCATTTCTGCACCAGACCCAGCCAGTATCATGTTAGTGGCATTATCCGTGACTAACGCTGGCTTCTTGTCGCCAGTGTTCCACTCGCGGCTAACGTCGCGCAGTAACTCTGCAAGATTTACTCCGGTGTGCGACTCACGGAAAACTCTGGTCTGGAGAACGAAGTTTTGCATTTCCCACTCCATGTCAACGTGGTGTGCCGTCACTGTTATATATGAGTCAGTAGTGCAAGACGTCCACCCATCCACTGTAAGCGCGACTCTTTGTGCACTGTTCAGCGACTCAATAATCTCACGTCTCACTGTGTTGTACAGATCGGGAATATGTTTATAAGTGAAGACAGACCTGTCTGGTATTTTATACCTGGGTTCCAAAACGTGCACGAGCTGTCTGAAGCCCTCATTGTCCACCACGCTATAAGGCTGGAGGTCTTTGCATATGAAATAAGCAGTGGCCTTAGTTATAGCCATTGCGCGGTCACAGTTTGCTGCGAGAGGACCCCCAAAATAAGAGGCGACACTTTTCTGATCCTGACCCGTTTTGCGTGATTTTTCTCCTGTGTCCGACGAGGAACTAGACGGGGAGGCGGGGGAGGTGGCGGGAGATTTGTCGGTGATGTGGTGCACTCTTTTTAAGTGGGTCTGCATATTTGTCGTGCTGCCATTGTACGGCTTCTTAACGCGGCATTCTTTGCAAATGACGGACGTTTTGTCAATCCTTCCCTCTGTTCTTTGCGAATCCGTAGTGTTTCCAAACATACGACTTAAACGTTGTGGGTGCATTACAAATACAATCTTCCTCACTGCTGCTCGCGCGGACGTCCATGGTGTTTTACTGGTAGTGAACTCTACATATGTGACTCACGGCTTCCATCCGTATTCAATACGAAACGCAAAATAATGATGGTGCATTCATTGCGCCAAGGAAACAGCAGATGCGTGACGTTTAACACGTTGAACAAATAACCATCTGCGGCTTACATAACGGTGCGCTCTATCGTCCGGAATTTACGGTATGTTAAACATATCACAACACAGGCTTCAGAACATCCAGCAGCTCCATAAACCTGAGCCTGGATGAACTCTGTTGATGAGAGAAAGCGGTGTTAAAGCTGTTTTTCCGACACATGCGCTGGTAGAATCGAGATCCAGGGTAGACCTGAGACACCACACTTGCGATTAGAAAAAGCTGCCCCCATGGATTTCCCCGTTTAGCGACAATGTAGCGCAGTTAGCTGCGGGAGGGTTCCGATCCACCAGGACAGATTCTCCTTGCAACTTTTCCTGTTGTAGCACTCAGGGACCTTGAGCTGTGTAGCCTTACATGGAACCCAGCCGGAGTTATCCTTTAATGAATAAATACAGTGGTTGATGAGTGTAGAGGAGGGGAGAAGCAGAAGCCAAGCTGGGGGGCTTTTTTTTCCCAAACATTTCTTTTGATGCTCAAAATCATGAAAAACCAAACCCCACTGTTTAAAAGTTTATCAATGAATAGGCACATTCAAAGAGTGAATAATCATATCTTTTATTTCAATAGCAATCAAAATAATAGTGATTATAGTTCTTTCCATAATTGTGCAGCTCGAGACACAAAAGGACCGTGTCAATGCCAATACCACACAGCAGGTCCCCATCAACAAAGGTTAACCGCTGCAGGTCAGGGTCAAGATCAGGCTACCAAAGGTCCCAGAGAGGAGATCCCTTCCCCATGGAAGAGAAGAGTAAGTGTGTACTAAACAGAAAATACTGCATGGGGTACCGAACATGAACTGACATTGCTGTCTTTGGTCTGACATTCAGAGTTCCAAAAGAGAGTGCTTTTTTTGCTCTCGGACATCAGAGCAAAACTGTCCAAAGTTGGCAAGCAGTCTGTGCCCAAAGACTCTCTCGTTCATCTCGAAGTCATTGACTCTATGGAAGAGCTTCACAATCTTAACAGACAGCTGAAATTGGATGTCGAAAGAAAAGGGATGGTAGGTTTTTATTTTATAAATATATCATTTTTTTTAACTTATTTACTCAGAATCACTACTGGGTTTGCTGGGGAACTGCACTTTGAAATTTCTGGCATGAAACATTGATAGGGCAGGTAGAAGGATCAGTACACAACAAAATACTGTCGCACCAAAAACTCATTTTTTTACAAAAGTTTGGCTTGTGTTGCATTTTGGAAAAGAGCTCTTCATATATACATATATACAAATATGTATGACTGTGTCTGTGTGTGTATGTTCAAGTATCTGTGTTGTCCCCTTCAAAGTAACACCTGGAAGTGTATTTAAACATATTTAATATAATGTTGGAAACTTATTTTTTCAGACTGCTCAAATGATCAAGATTGGTGGCAGTGGCATCCGTGACAATGTCAGCAACGTCATGAAGAGGTTAGCTGTGTTCTTTATCAGTTAATCCTAGAAAAATTGCAGCAGTTAAACTGCAGTTGACCATGATTAACTAATAACCTTGATGTGTATGTGTTCGACAGAGTCCTTACAAATAGGGTAATGGCGGGGCTCAATATGGATGGCGGTAATGGCAAGGGTGCCTTCAGAGCAATGAGCCTTTGCCAGGTCATGATTGGTAAGTAGAATCTCCTTTTGTGAATCTCTTTTTGTGCATCGCCTGTTGTTGAAATACACTGCTTAGAAAATAAAGGGACGACTAGAATAATACATCCTAGATGTCATTTCAGGAAATGTTTCAGTTAAAAATCTTTATTAATCAAACAGGGGAATGTGTTGAGAGTAAAATAACAAAAGAATGTTTAATGTAAAATGAAATGCTTGCTATGCTTTCCTTAGGGTCCTGGCATGGGTTGGGCCTGTGGCTGTTTCCTGGGGGAGGGGTGGCCTGGGGCTCCCCGTGTCCTGGGGGTTTCTGGGTGCTCTGGTGGCCTGGTCCTGACCTACCTGCTATCCTGGACTGGGGGTGGGATGTCCTGGCTCCCCCACATCAGCTACAGCCAGCTACGCACAGCATCCAAGACAAACCGTAGCACACACACATACACGCATGGGGCGCAAAGCTGACCCAAATACACACACTCAGACATTTATCTTAAAATTATATTAAACCAAATGGTAAGCCTGCACCGGAAATTCTGCAACCAATGTTTTTTCTTTCTGTTTTTGTTGTTGTTACTTTTTCTTTGTTTGTTTATTTGTTTTTTGTTTGTTTTTTGTGTTTTTTATTGTTGTTGTTTTTTTTTCTTCTATTGCTGTTGTTGTTTTTGTCTCCCCCCTCCCCCTTGTCCTCGCTGTCCTGTCCCTGTTCTCTCTTCCTGTCCACTCCTGAGCCTCAGTCCAGTAGCTTCATCAATGAACCAATACCATTCCTAATAAAATTAAACATAAATGGCAATAGGAGGAGTTTATCAGATTCCTCCTATACAGAATAAAACTGCTTCAGTACAACAAGGCACCAGGAACATTGATGCTGCTTGCCTCAGCTACTGAACAGGACAGGTTTTAAAAAAAAAAAAGTAAAATGAAATTATCAACCCATGGAGTTCTGGATTTGGAATCCTGCTCAAAATGAAAGTGGAAACTCAGAATACAGGCTGATCCAACTTCAGTGGAAATTCCTCAGGACAAGTCAAATTGAGGCTCAGTCGTGTGTGTGGCCTCCTTGTGCCTGTGTGACCTCCCTACAATGCCTGGGCATTCTCCTGATGAGACAAAAAAATTCTCTCCCTACCAGACCAGGATGTAAGCATCCGTCAGCTCCTGGACAGTCTGGGGTGCATTGTGGCCTTGGTGTACGGATGGAGATGTCCCAGATGTGTCCAATTGGTTTCAGGTCTGGGGAACGTGCAGGCCTGTCCAAAGCATAAATGCATTCATCATGCAGGAACTGCCAACAAACTTCAGCCATACAAGGCCTGGCATTGCCATGCATTAGAAGGAACCCAGGGCCCACTGCACCAGCATATGGTGTCACAATAGGTCTGAGAATCTCATCCTGGTACCTAACAACAGTCAAGGTACCTCTGGCAAGCACAAGGGGAGCTGTATGGCCTTACAAGGAAATGCCTCCCCAAAACATTACTGACTCACAGTCAAACTGGTCCCACTGGATGATGTTGCTGGCAGCGTAGTGGTCTCCATGGCGTCTCTAGACTCTGTCACATCTGTCACATGTGCTCAGTGGGAACCTGCTCTCTGAGGAAAACAGGGCGCCAATGGCGAATTTGCCAGTCATGATGTTTGGTGATCAGAGGCATTTCCTGAGCCTCATTTTGACTTGTCCTGAGGAATTTCCACTGAAGTTGGATCAGCCTGTATTCTGAGTTTCCACTTTCATTTTGAGCAGGATTCCAAATCCAGAACCCCATGGGTTGATAATTTCATTTTACATAAAACATTCTTTTGTTATTTTACTCTCAACACTCTCAACATTCTGCTGTTTGATTAATCAAGATTTTCAACCAGAACATTTCCTTAAAAGACATCTAGGATGTATTATTTTAGTTTCCCTTTATTTTTTGAGCAGTGTAAGTTGTTTTGCAGGGTTTCCCCCAGTGCATTTTAAACAAGGCGGGCCACCTGTCAGGAAAAGCTGGTGCGCAACAGTTTGGGTGGGCTTCATTATAGCCACTAGCGTCCCCTGCGGTGAGCTGTTGTTTGCTTGAGGAACGATCACGAAACCCCCCCACCCCATCGCCAGGCTATGCCTAATTTCTGGGGGAAACCCTGTTTTGATAAATGTTAGGTCCTCAATCAAAAAACTCATTTTAATCAACACTTGTAAAATTTGCTTTTTTCAGACACCATTCAGAAGTCAGAGCCTGGCACGACTGAGGCTGCTATTGTGTCCAGGATTGCAATATATTTGCGGTCAGCACCGGACAGAAAAGGTGGGGGTGGGCGCAGGCCTGCAGCTGTGATTGATTGATAGATTGATTGAAATTTATTTGTGTTTTGAAAAAGTTTTTGTAAAAAAAATTGTGTAAAATAGAAAATAAAATGTTTTGAGCATACATGTATGCTTGGTCATTGAGAGATATTCTCAGGTGGAACCTGTTGTAGAAAAAGAAAATGTAGCACTGCCACTCCCACGCATGCAATACTGCAAAACTACATGGATCTAAAGCTTTATTTTATTGCTTTGAACTGGAATCACAAGATCTTCTTCTTTTAATCCTGATAGAGATCCTTTAGTGAGACAAAGTCTAGAGTAAGGCAATTCTACTTGATATACTATATTGACATTCAAATGATGTCAAAATAACATCATATTGTATGGCTGAAAGTTTAAAGAATCACATTGAAACATCAGAATAACATCAATATCATGATTTGGCTTCAGCACAAAAGAATCTTAAAATCAAAGCAATATCAAAATAAGATCAATTTGATCATTATTTGGCAGAAATTTGAAAATAATCAAATTAATGTCAAACTTTGACATCATGTTGATTTAGGTTTTTGACCACATCATGATTTCATTTTGATATCAATGTTTGAAATCATCTTGAGGTCGCATTGACATCAGATGCCCACTGGCTAAAACATATTTGTCATCTCTTAAACCTCCACTGGAGGATTGAAAAAGATTCCAAATGTTGGTCAACCAGAGAAGCTTCAACTGGTGAGTCACACAACCATGCATGAAGGTCAAGCTGCATTATCTGTTGTGGACGTTGGCAGGGGAATTAGCTCAAATGGTAGAGCGCTCGCTTAGCATGCGAGAGGTAGAGGGATCAATGCCCTCATTCTCCAGAACACTTGTGCTTCTTCTTTTGTTGTTCAGAGGAGCTGCTGTGTGACGAATGCTTACGTTTGTCCACAAGTGTGAGAAAGTATCACCCTGCTACTGGAAATGTGAATAAACACGTGCTCAAGTCAAAGCTGGAATGAAACCAGTGACTTTGAACCACCCACATAGTGAAGGAGTTCATCCTGCAGGTTGGTGGCAGCTTTTCAATTCATTCAACATTGATTACGTTCCTGTCTCCTGCTGAATCACCATCCAGAACCTGGTCAAGAGGAGACAAGAGTTCAGGAAGTGATGTGACGGCTGGTTGGACAACTTAGCATCCAGTACTGTCCAGTCTGAGATCCCAACTCCACACCATCGAGAGCCTCCTGGTTGATGTCCTCAAGCAGCAGTCCCTGTTTGTCTCCTGGCTGGACGCGCTGCACCTGGATGGCCCCGCAGCTCTGAGAATCCAGCAAATAGTGTTGCTCTCGGCTCATCTGATGTCCACCCTCTCCTGTGTATGTCGGTTGTGGAGAAGGGGAGGCGGATTTCTTTTCCTCAATTCTCTCCAGATGACCTTCTTGTGTGTCAAACTACTTTGCTCAAAGAGTTCCCTGACCCAGTGGCTCCGGGTGCCTCGACCTCTCTGGAGCAGCCTGTCCTGAGTGGATCCAACGGTTTACCATGGGAAACGCTGTGGTTGTCTCTCTCCTCTTGCTGTCTCCAACTCTGAGGGTGCTTCTACTGGTCCTTCACCATAGTCCCTGCTGCTAGGTGGAGCACTGGTTGTGACTAAAACCAGTGGTGACATCACCTCTAGCTGAGACTTGCCGGTTGATACTGCTTCATTCAACTCTGCTGCCTCTGCCACTGCCCTCGCTGGTGAGGCTGACAGCAGGTTTTCTCTCTCATCTGAACTCTGTGTTTACGATGGTGGCTGAAATCCTTGTCATTGGTGATTCAATCATCAGGTCTGTTGAACTCCCAGGTGCTATCACCAACTGTCTTCCTGGTGCCAAAGTTGTGGACGTTATCAAACCGTCCCCAGTACTCATCGATCTCCACCCCTCAGCTCACATTCTGATTATACAGGTGTGCACCAATGACGTCAGGAAGAGGCAGTCAATCACACTTCATGACCAAGTCCAGTCTCTTGTAATTTCAATTCTGTGTTTCTTCTGGCCCCATCCCTGCTCCTTCCAAATGCAGGGAGCATTTCAGCCGTCTTTACGGTCTGCATGAATGGCTGAAAGACTTCTGGACTGCAACTGGTTCTGGTTTTATCAGCAACTTTGACTGTTTTTCGACCGATCCTGTCCTTCACAGATCTGATGGCCCACACCCCAACATGAAAGGTGTTTGACAAAACTTCATGAAGTTCATTGCTTTTCATTCTGATTGATGCTCATGTCAGCATGACCCTGAGCCAGTAGCCACTCCCAATCATCATGAAGAGCACCTTTCCTCCCTCAATAATTTACCTGCCACCATACAAGTGTCAAGTACTCCAGTACATTACACAGCAAGACTGTCAAAAAAACCTGTTTGTATGTGTTTGCACAGGTGGGTTCTATCTGACTTGATTACTATTAAAATACTTCCTGCTAGTCAGTTTAGTCACTCACTTTCAAAGGGTTGTCTGTGGAATCTAAGAGCCATCTTTTATTGGTAATGATTTTATTGTATCACTTTTTTTTTCCTTATTGAAACTTGGTCAGAGTCTGAAGTTCCTCTCATTCAGGCCTCCTCATGGTCATAGTTTTTGGAATAATCTTAGGTTCTCTGGTGGGGGGGGGGCTGCTTCACTTGGATAAATTCTGAGTGGAAATGGAAATCCTCAACAGTGTGATCTTGTTATCACAAAAGTTTTAAAAAATGGACTCAAAGTGAGCTGGGTAGGACGCTGTCACAGAAGCTGAATGAATGAGTAGGTTCTCTTTTTCATGGGACGTGGATGAGAGTGAAACAAGAACTTCCTGGATTCAACAGCATTTTAGTTTGTGTGCATTTTTTCAAAGAGACCAACCAAATCTCTGAGTGGTGCAGATGTCTGATGACTCCACAGAGCAGACTGGAGCGCTCAGCCTCACTCACCTTCGTGAGCCATAGCGGAGCAACCGTGTGTGATGGAGTTTAATTTTTGGCTCCAAGAGAGTTGATTTAATTGGTGTTTTGTGTGTTTTGAGGCTGACTGGCAGCGATGAATGAATGAACCATTGTTCCATGAGGGAGCTGGTGTCAGGTCAGTCCCTGTTTCTACAAGACCTCCTGGTTCAGAGACAAATGGTGAAACATTCAAGACTCAAATTCCTGTTCTTGTCACAATCCTGCACTCCTAAAGCAAAGCCTATTCAAGTGGTAGAGCAGAGTGGCGCAGCGGAAGCGTGCTGGGCCCATAACTCAGAGGTTGATGGATCAAAACCATCCTCTGACAAATGAAAAGACTAAAATAAACCTGATTGTTTAGAGATGTTCATCTGTTAAAACACGGTGGAAAAGAAACTGGTCTTCCTGCAGAACCACAAACCATTCTGAGTGTTAATAACAGTCTACTTTTGACTGAAGCAGAAGTTTACTAATAGAGGTGTTCAATTTAACCTCACTGAAAAATTTCCATTTCTATATTGATGATCTGCAATGGTACGAGGGGGGTGGAGCCTATCATAGCAGCTTTCGGGCAAGGGGCAGGGTTTATCCTGGATAAGTCGCCAGTCCATGGCAGGGCCAACACATATAAACAGACTGATTATAAAAATGTTCATCCCTAGTTTTCAGTTAGAGACCGGATTTAAGTATGGAAGATTTTTTTGTATCTTCAATTTAATTCTAAGTGTTGTAAACTGTTTCAAACAAATTCTACTGTGAAACACTTCAAGTGTTTTCTAATGAAGCTGAATGTCCTCTTATAAACTTTTTTATTGTGTTTCTTTCATGTCCTCCTGAGATCAAAGACAGAATTCTAGGTACAAATAAATACACCATCAAAGCCCTGATGACATCATCGTTAATTCTGACTTGGATCTGGAGGCTCTTGCTTCAAATAAAATCAGTTTTTCCAGGGGATAATCTGCACATAAACACACAAACACACACACACACACACACACACACACACACACACACACACATATTTTTCATCACTTAAACCACCACTGGAGGACTGAAAAAGATTCCACATGTTGGTCAACCAGAGAAGCTTCAACTGGTGAATCACACAACCATGCATTAAGGTCAAGTTGCATTATCTGCTGTGACCACTAGCAGGGGAGCTAGCTCAAATGGTAGAACGCTTGCTTAGCATGCCAGAGGTAGAGGGATCGATGCCCTCATTCTCCAGAACACTTGAGCTTCTTCTGTTGTTGATCAGAGGAGCTGCTGAGAGAAAAATGCTGACGTTTGTCCACAAGTGTGAGAAAGTATCACCCTGCTACTGGAAATGTGAATGAACACGTGCTCAGGTCAAAGCTGGAACGAAACCAGTGACTTTGAACCACCCACATAGTGAAGGAGTTCATCCTGCAGGTTGATGGCAAGACTTCCTGCTTCAGAGACAAAAGGTGAAACATTCAACAGTCTACTTCTGACTGAAGCAGAAGTTTATTCATATATATAAATATATATATATATATATATATATATATATATACATACATATATATATATGAATTAAATGAATATGTCAATATATATTTTTGAAAGAGACTGCATGGTGGTGCAATGGTCAGCACTTTTGCCTCCTATATACACACATATATATATACATATATATATATATATATATATATATATATATATATATATACATATGAATTAAATAAATATGTCAATATATATTTTTGAAGGAGGCTTTATGGTGGTGCAGTGGTCAGCACTGTTGCCTCACAGTAAGAAGGTTCTGAGTTTGAATCCCGTCTCGGGCACGGGATCTTTCTGTGTGAGTCTGCATGTCCTCCCTGTACCTGTGTGTGTTCTCTATGGTCCTCCGGCTTCTTCCCACCATCCAAAGACATGCAATTGGGCACTTGGCTTATTGATACTCTAAATTGACCGTAGGTATGAAAGTAAGTGTGAATGGTTGTTTTTCTCTATATGTTGGCCTTGCTATGGACTGGTGACCTGTCCAGGGTGAACTCCGCCTCTCGCCCGTTGATGCTGGCATAGGCTCCAGCCCCCTGCCACCCTTAAAGTATGAATAAGTGGAAGACAATGGATGAATGGAAATTTATAAAGGTGTCTGTGATTCAACCTAACAGATAAATTTCCATGTCTATACTGATGATCTGCAATGGTTTGGGGGGTGGAGCCCATCCCTGCAGCCTTTGGGCGAGAGGTGGGGTTCACCCTGGATGGGTCACCAGTCCATGGCAGGGCCAACACATATAGACACACAACCTTTGGCTCTCCCAGTCATACCTACGGTCAATTTAGAGTCTGGATGAACCTCTTTAGCAGAATGAGACCTGTGCCGACGTTAAACATTTCAGCCCACATAAAGTCAGGAGTCATGTGGGAAAGCTAGCAAAGTACACCACCACATACACATGGTACAGAGACGCACACATACAGACAGCCAAGGTGTAAGATGTGACCAACCAGGACCCTTCCAGTCCAGTCTCTGTCCACTTCACAGATGCCCGTCACGGGGTCCATCCATCCATCGTCATCTTCCGCTTATTCCTGACTAGTAAGGGTCGCGGGGGGGGGGGGGGGGGGGGGGGCTGAAGCCTATCCCAGCATCTATGGGCAAGAGGCGGGGTTCACCCGGGACAGGTCGCCAGTCTATCGCAAGGCCAACACACAGAGAGGAACAACCATTCACACTCACATTCATACCTACGGTCAATTTAGAGAATCCAGCCTAGTCCCCAAATTGTATGTCTTTGGACGGTGGGAGGAAGCCGGAGTACCCGGAGAGAACCCACGCAGGCACGGGGACAACATGCAAACTCCCGTCACGGGGTCACCTCATTAAAATACATCAAACCTCCTCGCAGAGGTGGGAATGTGGACACGTTACTCCTCAGGAGGGAACTATTCTGGATAAATACATTGGGTACTCCAGCATCAAAAGGACTTAATGAGGACTTCAACATGAAGCCATTCCTATGAACTGTTCATGGTCCACTTTCTGCGATTTTTGAGTGACTTTTTTGATGGTCTTGCGGCCATCGAAATAATTTCCATGTGGTTTATGAAGGTGGTGTTTCATGTACCTCTGACTTTCTTATGTATGTGCCTGCGAGATTCTGCCTCTATATTTCGATCTGTGTATTGCTTCAATACAATGGATATGACAGGTACCTTTGGTCCTGTCTCAGGATGGATCAGTTTTAATTATCATATGATTTTAAACATCTTTAGATTCAACATGTTCAATAACCATCCTATTGATAAAGCAATTTCTTAAAAATATTAAGAGGCGCCTCTATATTCTACTACATTTTTCCCGGCCGGCCAGCCTCATGTGTTTTCCATCTGTTTTAATTTAAAGTCCAATGTATATATGACATTATAATTATCTTGTGTTTTTTGATGTGTTTATTTTTGTACATATGTATGTATTTATTTGTCACAGTGTGAATTGTGGGAAAAAAAAAATTCCTGATCATGTGACCCCTTGGGGTGGATTAAAAGATGGAGTCCTGTACACAGGATTTAGCCTGAAGAAGAGTAGCTACGCTCCAAACGCCGCTGTATGGTGATGTGTGAAATAAATTCACAAAAGTGAGCTGATGTTTGCGGACTCTTTTTTTGCCTTTCTATATTGATGTGTAGTCCAGCACCTATTCATGGGACGTGTGCAACTTCTCTACTTTTGCATATCCAGGAATGTCCAATTCCTTTCTGGTACTTGAAGATAGTATAACGTCCATCACGTCACACAAACACACACACACACAGCCTGAAATCAGTATAAAATGTGTATCATCTTCTGTATCATTGGAAGACATCTCTGACTGCATTGCTCGTAGGGTTCATTGCTGAGAATAAAGAGGTCCCCCATCTGGCACCTGACACTCAGTCTTCTGATTCCTCTCATCCACCTTTTTCTGCCACGACATCTCATCCCCTCTTGATGTCTTTGGACTGCGGGAGGAAGCTGGAGTACCAGAGAGAACCCACACAGGCACAGGGAGAACATGAAGACTCACACAGAAAGACCCTGTGCTGGAGCCAGGACTCAAACCCAGAACCTCCTTACTATGAGGGGACAGTCCTGACCACTGCTCCACCATGTTGGATTTTCTGCAAAATCATGAACTGGCACTTGACAGTGACAGCATTCAAACCAAACATCCCAGTGTCATCAACATTTCTGTAACTACATGATAGAAGCTGATGAGTTTTTGTATCAGAACAAGAGGAATGTGCTCCATGGAAACAGTAACAATTCTTTATTTTGATTTTGTCCTTCACTCCTACACAAGAGAGTCAAAGAGTCATCTGGCTTGGAGCAGCTGCTGCTTCAGAATGGGACGAGCCTCAGGACTTTCCAGTGAGTGCTGCAAACTTCCACCAGCGCCCACTGCCAGCACGTCTTCATGACGTAGCTGAGAAGAACTCAACAACACCAGAGCACTGAAGAGGATCAGAACACTTGCTTCCTCGTCTCTCTCTCTCTATCTGTCTCTACCATCTGGAGCTGGGGCCAGGAGCTTCACATAGTTTTCTCTTTTTTTCCAAAAGTGAATGGCAAGACTTCCTCTGCGTATTAGAATATGAACTACCTATCACTGCTCATCCCCAGTTTAGGTTAGGATTAAATTGAAAATACAAAAAAAGCTTTCACACTTAAATCCTGTCACTAAGTGTTGTAAACTGTTTCAAACAAATTTGACTGTGAAACAGTTCAAGTGTTTTCTAATGTTTTCATCCACTCCAGAGCCAACAGTCGTTGATCCTATCAGACCAGTCTGATGAGCTCAGCTTTTCACTTTATCAATGGAATCACTGGGAAAAGAAACTCATCCTGTCAGATGAAGGTAGAATATGTTTTGCTTCATGATGTTGAGGGAGGGTTTGTTCAGATGATTCTAGAAGAATCAATCATCATCATTAATATTGAGAAAAACCACTCATGACTGAAAAAACATCCAGCTTTGTGAAAGCAAATGTCCTGGGTCAAAGTTGACCTTTTCCTCACAGTCTCATGCTTTGAAGCACCAATGCGGTTTTTCATGATGTAGTCCACGAGGGTTTTTTCCACTGCCTGGATTTCTTCTTCAGTCCACTTCTTTCTTTTTGTATGTGATAACCCTGAATAAAATAAGACAGTGATTTAATGTTCTTAAAATAAGGTGACTATTTGAGGGACAGCGATAGAAAAACTGTATGGAACATCACAAATCTGAAAAAAAAACTTTCTGTTTTGGTCCGGAGATGTTCGACAAATATTTCCAGTTCCAGCATCCAGTTCTGTCTTCTCAAAGTTGATACATTTTTGTTTGCAGGGAACCAAAGCAAAGCCAACTTTCACGTTTTGTTCCATGACATCAAACTTCTCAGAAAATACCAGACACGTGGATTTTTAAGCTCTTATGTGTTTTTTGAGAGGCAGTTGCTAAAAGACGGATGATAGGATACCAAATAGCCATGGACATTAGGGATGGGCAAATGATCAAAACATCTTCTCCATGATCACAAGAGTTAAAGATCATCATCGAATGCTACGTCGCCTTGGCATGCACCGGCTCAAAAGGTAGCACTTGGACACACCGCAATGACGACACCAATAACCAACTAGCAACCGGCAGAAGTCGTCATAGGAACCAAGCTTGAGCTCAGGTGAATTTGATATTTTTGGACAAACAAATGATACTGATGTTTCCTCTCTGAAACCACAGTGCTTGTTTTTGAAGTTTTGCTCTCAGTTTCTCTCTGGGAGCTTCAGGACCAATAATGAAGACCTCAGTTTTGTTCTGGTGGAGCTGGAGAGAGTCTCTGCATCCATGACTGTATCTCTAAATGCAGGTAAAAGGACATCAACTGGTCCTGAGTCCTCAGGAGACACAGCGATGTACAGCTGTGTGTCATCAGCTGAACTGTGGAGGTTTCTACTGGGTCTCCTGATGACAGGTGGCAGAACGTAGAACCTAAAAGAGTGTCTGAGCTAATTTTGAACCCCGGGGAACTTCAACCTTTGATCTCAGAGTTTTGTCTTTGAAGAAAGAATTCTAGGATCAGTCTCACATAGATTTCTTGGTGCATTTCTTTGTCTCGTTGGGAGGTCAAAGACAATTGCTACGTCCGAATAGCCAAGTGGTAACCTATGTCCTACTCACGACCTAACGAAGGTGTGTTTGTTGTCATTTATCAATCATGTGGTTGCTCATGTGACTGTGGTCATGTGTATTTAAGATGGTGCTGTTCTGTTTATCTTCAGTCTGACGAAGAGCTTCTGTACGCCAAACATCTCCCATTCCAACCACTTCTTGCTGTGGAACATTTACAGAGAGGGCCTAACGAGCTCAGTTGGTAGAGCATGAGACTCTGAGGCACACTGGGCGTTAACTAAACATGGCTGTTGGGTGTGAGCTTCTCTGCTGTATATTTTACATAGAACGTTCCTGATGAAATAGAACATTGTAAAGTTCAGCCCACCAATGTGTTGGCAGCTGTGTGTCTTGAACATTGTCGATGTCAGACAACAACCAGGATGGTGGTGAGTGTCAGAGCTCCTCTCAACAAAGACACTGAGACTGGAGAGTTTCCTCCTTCTGAAGATCCAAATATCACTGAAGGTTCTTTCTTCAAATGTGACCATTAATTATCACCTCTCATAAACAACTGAAGCAACATTTTTCACTTCTGTTCAAAGTCCAACATGGTTCTGTTTCCAAGCAGCATCACTCCACATGTGACTCCCATGATAACTGATGGACCACTGGTTGGATGCTGGACAATGATGCTTTGATGTGAAGGAAAAGTCCATCCATTCATTTTCTACCACCTGTCCTGTTAATGGACAGGGTGGAGCCTATCCCAGTAGCCTTTGGGTGAGAGGTGAGGTTCCCCCTGGACGGGTCGCCGAACCATCGCAGGGCTAACCCATTCAGACAAAAAACCATTCACATTCACGGCCACGCCTACGATCAATTTAGAGTATCTGGTCAGCTGAGGCCCCTCTTGACGTCTTTGGACTGTGGGAGGAAGCTGGAGTACCTTGAGAGAACCCACGCAGGCACAGGGAGAACATGCAGACTCCACACAGAAAGACCCGTGCTCCAGCCGAAGCTCAAATCCAGAACCAGCTTGCCATGAGGCGACAGTGCTGACCACTGCACCACAGTGCCGCCCATGAAGGAAAACTCCTTGTCCAAATTCCATTGTGTTAAAATTTAAAATCTCACAATAATAAGTAACCACATCCCAGGGGTTGTGGGGGACATTGAGTCCGAATGGGCCATGTTCCGCTCTGCCATTGTCGAGGGGGCTGCTGTGAGCTGTGGCCGCAAGGCTGCTGGGGCCGGTCGCGGCAGTTATCTGTCAGGCTGAAGAAGAAGGCTTACAGGGCATGGCTGGCCTGTGGGTCTCCAGAGGCAGCCAACTGGTACTGGCAGGCCAAACGGTGTGCAGTTGTGGCAGTTGCCAAAGCAAAAACTCGGGTGTGGGAAGAGTTCGGCGAGGCCATGGAAAACGACTTGGCTCGGTTGGCTCCGAAAAGTTTCTGGCAAACCGTCAGTCGCTTCAGGGGGGGAAGGCGGCAACTTGCCCACACTGTTTACAGTGGGGGCGGAAGGCTGCTCACGTCAACTGGTGAGATGATTGGGCGGTGGAAGGAATACTTTGAGGAACTCCTCAATCCCACCAACAAGTACTCTATGGAGGAGACAGAATTTGGGGAGTGCTTGGGGGGGCGTCGTCCAATCACCGGGGCAGAAGTCGCCGAGACAGTGAAGCAACTCCACGGTGGCAGAGCCCAGGGGGTGGATGAGATCCGCCCTGGGTATCTCAAGGCTCTGGATGGTGTGGGGCTGTCCTGGCTGACACGTCTCTGCAACATTGTATGGATGGTGGTGGTCCCCGTTTTTAAGAAAGGGGACCAGAGGGAGATTTGTGTTTGCAGATGACGTAGTCCTCTTAGCGCCATCGTGTCACGACCTCCATCTCTTGCTGGAACAGTTTGCAGCCGAAAATGAAGCGGCTGGGATGAGAATCAGCACCTTCAAGTCTGAGGCCATGGTCCTCAGCCAGAAAAGGGTGGTCTGCCCACTCAGGGTCGCGGGGGAGGTCTTTCCTCAGGTGGAGGAGTTTTAGTATCCCGGGGTCTTGTTCACGAGTGAGGGTAAGATGGAGCGGGAGATTAACAGGCGGATTGGGGCGGTCTCCGCAGTGATGCGTGTGCTAAACCAGTCTGTTGTGGTGAAGAGGGAGCTTAGCCAAAAGGTGAGGCTCTCGATTTACCGGTCAATCTACGTTCCAACCCTCACCTGTGGTCATGAGCTTTGGGTAATGACAGAAAGAACAAGATCGGGAATACAAGCGTCCGAAATGAGTTTCCTCTGCAGGTAGGCTGGGCTCTCCCTTAGAGAAAGGGTGAGAAGCTCAGTCATTCAGGAGGGACTCAGAGTAGAGCCGCTGCTCCTCCATGTCGAGAGGAGCCAGTTGAGGTGGTTCGGGTATCTGGTGAGGATGCCAGGCATGAGGTTTTCCAGGCATGTGTAACTGGGAGGAGGCCCCGAGGCCGACCCAGGACATGCTGGAGGGATTATATCTCTCGGCTGGCCTGGGAACGCCTCAGGATCCTCCTGGAAGAGCTGGTTGAAATGGCTGGGGAGAGGGCAGTCTGGGCTTCCTGGCTGAGACTGCTGCTCCCGCGACCCGGACCCACCGGATAAAGCGGAGGACGACGATGACGACAACTCTCCTCAACTACTTACCTTGAAGTTGTTGAATATTGTTAGTTAACACAATTACATTAGTGTAATTTCATCAGTATCATTTGATGCTATATATCCACTCATTCTGTGTTTCTGTTAGTATGCAGTTTTACAAAAAGACTTCCATAAAAGTTCCTTACACGAGCAGAGCTGCCAAGTCTCACGCTTTGAGAGTGAGAGTTATACAATTCAGCCTCTTTTCACACCACACACTCCACTTGCCATTTCTCACGCTCATTTGCCAAAGTTGAGGTTTGCTCAAATTCCACAAAATCCGTTTAAATTGGCATTAAAAGTGCGCACTGGCCAGAGGTCTCACTCTTGGGATCTTCTGGAACTTGGCAGCATTGCACTGGACTCCCATCTTTGTGTTTTTATTGGAAAATTGTTTACCTCACGGTTCCGTGTTCATGTTTTAACACATGGTTCAGGCAGAAGAGTGCCTTATTGACCAGCTGTGTGGTGTTCTCGTCCAAGATCAGTTTCTCCTCTATATGGACTCTGAGGAAGCAAAAGTCACTGACCCTTTCATCACAGGCCCCACCAAAGAGAATAGACTGAAAGTCTGTTTTGTATTCCTGAAGTCAATGATTAGCTCCTTTGTTTTGGATGTGTTCAGGAGCAGGTTATTGTCTCTACACTACACAGTCAGCTGTTGCACCTCATCTTGATAAGAGGACTCATCGCCTCCAGTGAGACAGCCTACCACTGTGGTGTCATCAGCGTACTTGATGAAGGTGTTGCTGGCATGGATGGGTGTGCAGTCTGAAGTATAGAGGGTGAAGAATAGGGGGCTCAGCATGCAGCCTTGAGGGGAGCTGGTGCTGAGTGTGAGAGCAGTGGAGGTGTGGGGGCCAATCCCTACCATCTGTGGGCGGACTTATAGGAAGTCCTTGATCCAGGCACATATGGAGTGAGGAAGCCTGAGCTTCAGCAGTTTCCTCACGAGAACATGGGGAGGATGGTGTTGTAAGCTGAACCGTAGTCCACAAAGAGAAGGTGGGAGTAGCTTCCTGGTTTCTCCAGTTGAATCAGCGCTATGTGGAGTGCTGCATTCACGGCATCCTCTGTTGACCCGTTTGCCTAGTCGGCAAATTTGTATGCGTCTGAGCTGAGGGTTATAAAGGTTGTGATGTGACCCCTAACCAGTTTTTTCAAAGCCCTTCATCACGACTGGTGGGAGTGCAACAGGCCGGTAGTCACTTAGGCTGGTTGTGGGGGATTTCTTGGGTAGGGGGTCTACAGTGGATGGCTTCAGGCAGGATGGGACTGTAGACTGAGTCAGGGACAGGTTGAAGATTTTGGTGAAAATCCCTGCAAGCTGGTCTGCGTAGCCTTTCAGACACCCCTCAGCATGCACCTCACCTCATGTACCCCGAACATGAGGGTATTCCTGGCCACTGGTAGCGACGTGACTGTTCCTGGTGGTGCAGACTCTAAGCGGGCGAAGAAGAGATTCAGTTTTTCTGTCAGTGCGGCATCGCCCTCAGCTGCTCTGATGCTGGGTTTGTAGTTGGTGAGGTGCTAGAATGCCATCCATGCCTGCCTGCTGTTGTTGCTGTCCAGATAATCGTCGATCCTCTTCCTGAAGTCCTCCTTGGCCTCCCTGATGCCTCTCTTCCGGTTCGTGCAGGCTGTGCTGTAGAGAGCTGTGTCGCCAGCTTTGAAAGCAGTGTTTCTCTCCCTCAGCTGCTGCTTCTCCTCCCTGGTCATCCAGGGTTTCTGACTGGGATAGACCCAGATGCGTCACTCCACTGTGACCATGTCTGCATAGTCCTTGCTGTAACATAGTACAATGTCCATCAAAACATCCAGGTCTTTGTCCTCAAAGGTGTCCCAGTGAACTCACGAGGGAGGTAGAACGGTCTGCATTTCACAGTCAAATATCCCAGGTCGTGGGAACAATGGCTGGTTACTGTCATTGTGTTGTTACACCAGCTGTTGTTGATGTACATACACACACCTCCTCTGGTCTTGCCGAAGTCACTGGTTGTCACTTGTTTCCTTTTCACAGGCAACTTCATTAATTCAAAGTCAATCACACTTTTTTCATCAAGCACAGAATCACCAATATGGTTGCAGTCTGTCTGAGCAGCATGTTCCTGCAAAGCTGGAGAGCACAGTTTCAGGACCGCACTTTCAGGATCGCGGTTCTAGGACCACGCTTCTAGGACCATACAGTGCCACCTACCGAATTGGATGACAAAGGACTGCAGAGAGATGGATGACAGCCAGAGTGAACTGTGTGAGTAGTGAATGTGTATTAAGTGTTATTAGTTGAATTGAATTTGACAGAAAAGTTAACATTAACATTTCTCCTACTGTCCTGAGTCAGACAAATCTGGTAGACGCACTTTCCAGATTTTTCTTCAGACACCGATGACGGGCAAGAAAGAGAGCTAACGTAGGCTAAGTTCCAAGTGGAGTTGATTTGATGAGAAAAAGATGTAAGAGCGCACTTGGGTCTGTTATGTTACTATGAAGGACGGAAATATGGCGCTGTGTGTTTTGTCAGTTGACAACTGATGGTTGACTCTACACAATATGTGCATACTAATTGCGATAACACTTTATTTTGAGATGATTTGCAAACTCTCAACAAACTGTCAGTAGCTTGTCAACATCTGGTGACTACATGAGAGTAAACCATCAGTAACAAGAAATGTAAAGACTCTGGATTGCAGTCTCTTTTGAGAGTATTCATGTATGTTAACTGTTCACCAATGCCTTAGGTTTTTCCTTTGCAATACTTTCGATTAATTTTGTTGTTACTGTTTGAAAGGCATGGTCAGAGGTTTGCCTTCTGGACTGATGAGGCCAGTGATGGTCACAACTTGATAGACACAACGTTTACTCCTTTTGACTGTTTTTTTAAATTATTTTCACTCCACTAACAGAAAACACAATACACCGGCAGTTAACTCCTAACTCCCCACTTGACAACAACAGTACTTCCCGCACATGCGCAGATACGACACCGGAGTGTATTTGCCGTAAAGTGTTGTATATAAAGTGTCGTGGATGTGCAACATAGGAACAAAGTATGTTAACAATCTCACTCTTCTTTCTTTTAAAAGAAAAAGAAATAACAGATTCAGTTCAGGCAGTGCATAGAATAAAGAAGTGCAGCACAAAAATACAAATGTCACAATATAATCACCCTCTTTTTTTTTAAAGGAAAAACATACAGGTTAGGTTGGATTCCAAAGTCCTTCACTGAGTGCCTTCAAAAGCACGAAAGATGATGCTCCCTTTTCTGTAAGACAGTCAGCGAGTTGAGCTTTTGTCTCTGTTCAGAGCACGGTTTTGATCATCTTGTTCTGAATGAGCTCCTTGATGCCACTTATGTCCAACCGAAGCCTCTTCTCTGTGACCTGTTTCGTGGACTTAAGGGCATCGTACAGTGAGTGATTGTCAGTTACACAGACCAACGCAGGAGCGTTAAGTTCAACAGTCCCAGTAGTGAGCTCAGAAAAGAGGGTGGCGAGGAAGATAGCATTGTCTATTCCATCCAACAAAGCAAGGGTCTCTCCTGCAAGCGTGCTTCGCACCACGCATCTGATCCTCCTGGATTGCCAACAGTGAGGAGAAAACATCCCGTTGTCCCCCGTAAGGGTAATCAAAATCCCCCCTTGTTTACCTCCATCTGGCAGGTTTCCAAGTGAAGCATCACTGAAAACAGTCAAGCTCAAAGTGTCATTATTACCCAAATGTTGAAATTTCAGAGTAACCTTGTCAGCTTTTAGTTTACGAATCACCTTATTAGCATCATGAATGGACTGTACAGTAGCATTTTTCAAAATGGATGCCAAAACACAAGCATCAAACATAGCATCAGGTCTGGTCTGCTTTGCAACCCAACGTATTTGTCCTATTTTTGACCTAAGCTGCTCCTTTTCTGTCTCACAGAGAGATGAATCTCTTTGTATAGCACGACCTGGGTGCATGTGAATGGGTTGCATGTTTTCAATATAGCTGTGCTGATGCATCTCTATTACTCCCATAACAGTAGCAATATCCATTCCCACAAAGCAGAAATTGTCGTGTTCCTCACGTCCTACATAGAACGCAGACTTCTGACGAGGAACGACATGAGTTACAAATTGTTGTGTGCCTGCCCACAGAAAATCGTCTACATGACATCCAAGTACACCTTCAACTTTGCAGTTTTCATCTAACCTATAAAACACTGCAGGATCCACTTGTGACACTTTACCGCCTGTAGCCAGCATGATTTCTTTCACCTTGTTGTACCAATAAAGTGATGCATCAGCTAGACCATATACACACTTCTTTAGTTTCCAAAGAATCCCTTTACTGTCTGCTTCTGTGGGTGGCCGGATGTAAATATCCCTTGACAGCTCCATGCCCTGCAAAAATGCAGATTTAATATCCATAGAATGGACCTTCCACTGATTTTGACAAATCACAGATAGCAGTGACCTTAAAGATTCAGAAGCACAGGTTGGTGAATCTTTCTGTAACTGTTGAATATTATGCTCTTCAAAACCTCTGGCTACAAGCCTGGCTTTAGGCACAATACCTTGGTCAGTTTCTTTAGACTGCAAACCCATCGGGTGGACACACACTTTTGGCCTGCGTCTTGAACTTTTTCAAACACATCATTATTGTTCCAGTTTCTTATCTCTTCCTGTTTAGCTTTGTCAAATGATACATCTTTTGTTATCAGTACATCAGCATCTATGACTTCTGATTCAATACTGAGATTATCAGCCCATGACAGATCAACTGCCTCCTTTTGACCATGACTTCCATCTCTTTCAATATGTTGCAGGTTATACCAATTATTATATAGACCTGTGGTTTTGCCTGCTCTGCCGAGAACTCTAGCCGTACAAGGAGCACTTTCATTTCTTTTGATAAAGGTTACAGTCTGCCCTGTTTTTAACTTTACATTTGCAGAGTTATCAGAGACATTGTGCCCTACTTCATTTTGTGTCACATCATTTAGAGTCACTGGTGGATGTACCTCTTCTCCAGCATTAAACATACACTGTAAATAATTACCAGGAATTCACAATAGTCAACAGTAAAATTTCACACTAAATTGCATTATTATCACTTTACAGGATTTCACTTTAATGTTCACAGTATGACACTGTAATTTAGAAGTTTACTATAAAAACAGTGCCATCACAGTAAACTACTGTATTATTTGTTGTTTTAATTTTTACTGGGATTTCACAGCATTTTATTGTGTTATTTCACTGCAAAATACTGTATTAAGACTCTCCACGCAAAAACACAGCAAATTACATGAACCGCACTGAATTGTGGGAACCTGCCGCGGATCTTTTCAAATAGTAACAGTTTGTGCATGGACTTGATGCCACCCGGCCGGAGAACAAGAGAAGGTAATTTAGCCTCGTTTTCTACCTTTGCGTTTGTTGCGTTTGGTGGTATCAGCAGAAAGCATCAGGAGCAAGAAAGTATTCCGGAAAGAACATTTATTAAAAAAATGGAACAGAGAATGAATGAGCGAGCAGCAGCACCGGCAGTATCACGGCAACAACAACTCCTTCTTCGAATCCTATTCAACAACATAACATCTGCTCTAGCAGCTCACACTACCCCTAGTGTCCAGTGTTGGTAGTGCAAGTAAGAAAGTGCATTTGAACACAACAGCGTTCACTATATTGAACTTTTAAACGAGTGTGCTGTTCGTCGTATTAATTACTCTTTATTTTCTGACGTTTTTATTTCCACACAGTCAAACTGAGTGACACCCACCTCCCCGAAGGCTGCGAGGAGCCACCACATGGAGGATTAACACGGTTAGTTGGTTTTATCAACTGTTTGTGTGAGCTAAAGGGACATTTTATTTCACGGTAGAGTGAATCTTTGCTCCACATTTTGATTTGAGGCTGTGGATGGGGTTACGTTAGCAAGTTAGATAGTTGGTTTGATGCGGTGAGAAACACCTCCGCAGCTGACGTTTCTCTCTCATCTTGCATGTGAAATTCTCAGTAGAGCAGCACGTAGGCTAATAGAACGTTAGTGCTTTATTTTTTTTATTTCTTCCAAGCATTTCTTGATCCATCAACGGCTTGTTACCAGGGTGTTTGTCTTTTAGGCCTAAATAACTTATTTTTCTTTTTTTTTTGCCAGGAACTCAGCCGTCATCCCAAAACTGAAGAAATCCTGGCTGATTATGAGCCAGAGACATCCGACAAAGCTGTGTGTGTCCTTCTACTCCTGGTGGCATACTTCAAAGAGCCCAAAACCTCCATCATGCTTGAGACTGATGTAAGTTGTTAAAAAGATAAATAAGCATGTAGTGATTGCATAAGTAAGCACAAATTTTGCTGCAACAGTTGTATGATACAGTGATCTTATTTTACAGCCATGTGCCACTGCCGCTGATGTACAAAGGACACAGGAGCTGCCAAGCACCCGCTGCTTGATTGTACAAGGTACTGTTATTTTGATTTTAACTTTATATTTGTCGGAAAAATGTGAAAACTGTGGATTTTTTATAAATGATTATAAAGTCATTACATATGTAACTGGCTGACTGGTGTTTTGAACATTTTTTTGCTAAATCTTGTATCTTATCACCATCTCTTCTGATTCTGAGCTTTTCTGATAATTTTTTCTTTGAGCATTGAATGTTGCTGATCATCTCAATGACACATTCAGCATTCCACATCTTATTGACAGCACACATCTGCTTATTTCAGGTGACCTGATGAAGCCAAGGGCGTGGATGTTGTCAATTGAGGAACGAGTGGTGATGGGACCACACAGCAACATCGTGAGCGGGTTGGCTGCGCTTTTTGCCAGCTTCTACAATCTGAATCTTAAGTACCCTGAAGACAGTTCCTGCACTTTGCAGTTTATTCAGAGGTACAGTATAGTAATTTCAAAATTAGCATTTTATTGGATCCTTAGTTGACACCCTTTTTCACTCAAAAATTAAAATCTAACACGCACGCACACACAAAAGCAGACATGGTGTTGCTCAAATTCGTAACATTTTTTGTTTGTTTGTTTGTTTGTTTTTGTTTTGTTTTGTTTTACTGTTATAGCCCTGCAATCAAAAGTTGTGGTTCTAATGGGAATCTATGGTACAAAAATGTCTGCCAAGGGTATAAGTGTGAGTTTTTTTTTTAAGTGAAACTACAAAAAAAAACTAATAATGCATCAAAATCAGTTTTTGTTTTGTTTTTTTACTAATCTTTGACTTATCCAAGACTCTGATACCAGAACAAAAATCCCTCCCCCCAGATCACTTATTATATTGAAAATAAGCCATTTTCAGTTATTCTGAACGACTAAAACAGATATAAACACCAGGTGATAGATCCTTCAAGGGTATAAGTGTATGCATTTTTTGCACACAGTATATTTTTGACCTTGGAAGAATTTTAAAACCATATTTTGACAAGTAACATAAAATTAAACTTCCCAGTCAAAAGTGATTCAGTAAAAAATGTGGCCAAAAAACAAGTGAAATTTTCACTCACCGGACAAAAATGTCCAGACGGTTAATTAGTGGGAATGCTCATAGCATTCCCACTATTGTTCTTCTATTCTTTATTATTATTATTATTATTATTATTATTATTATTATTATTGTTGTTCTTCTGTTCCTTATTATTATTATTATTATTCACGTTTCAGCTCCTTCATACTTTATGCTATTAAAACCGTTTGACTATCAAAACGCTCTTTTAGGACATTGCCGCTATTACTTTTCAGCTTTCTAACTGTTATAGTTTTTACACTGTAAAACTTAAAACTTTTTTTAACCAATTTTTATAATGCAAGTCTATGGGAGAAATCTTCAAACCTGCTTCTACTACTTCTGCTACTACTTCTTCTGCTTTCATTACTACTATTGCTACTATTACTATTACTACTCCTACTATTATATTACTACTGTTACTATTACTACTACTACTTTTACTATAATTACTATTACTTTTCCTACTATTACTATTACTTCTTCTTCTCTTACCATTACTTTTACTACTATGACTATTAAATTTACTACTACTACTACCATTGCTATTACAACTATTATGATTACTTCTATTACTGCTATTACTCAGGCATTTTATGTGAGATTTATGCATTTTCAGCAGTGTTTTTCTTTTCAGCAATGAACATTCCCACTGCATTTTCACTAGGAAATGCAATTTTTCTATTTAACATAAAAGATCACCTGATATTAATTCTTTATTTTTGATCTACAGATGCTTCCTGGGTATCAATCCAGAAACTGGCTCAAAGACAAAGAGGAAACGTGGAGGGATCAACACACATGTAAGCACTCTAATGCGCAAACTGGTAGATTTCGAGTGGCAGGCAATGTAGAAGGTAGAATGTTGTTGTTTTTTTTCTTTTTTAACAACTTGTGTGTAACGGATTGAGATGATGATGTGTTTGACAAGTGTATTTTATTTTGATGAGTGTAATGTGTGGTCACGTGGACAGGGACCTGTTCAGGTGAAACTGGGGGGTTATGGGAAAAAGACAGAGAGAGCGGGGTCAGAGCATGAGGCAAGAGTTTATGGCCACAGGAAGCTGCAAGTTTAGCTAGCACTGTGTCTCCATAGGCGCACACGTTTTCACGGTGTCATATGTGTTTCACGTCGGTGGAGGAGAAAAAATAAAACATCGAAATAAGACATCAGTCGGAGCGTAGCCTTTATTGGAGCGGTGCAGCTACATTGTGAGTGTTCCTTTTTTGACCTGTGGATTGCATTTTGGCAAAATGGCCCAATGACATAATCCCTACAGTCACAGTCGTAGGTTTGTTACCTTTAATTGTCGGTACAAGCTATTTTTAGATCAGTGGAGCAGAGCTGTGAGAACATCTCCGTCTCGTAAGGTTCCATTATTATCTCATAGCTTGTTGTTGGATTGTGTATTTAATGAGTTTGATGAGGGAAACCAAGAAATCCCATTAGCCCCCGTAGCGTAGCTCTGAGTAGCTCACGTCTCTGCTCTGCTTATCTAAAAATAGCTTGTACCAACAATTAAAGGTAACGGACCTACTACTACGACTATAGGGGTTATGGCAATGGGCCAGTTTGCCAAAACTGCCAAAACCCATGTTGAACTCTCCCTTTAAAATATGCCTGAATTGTAGTGGTTGTACTGTTGCACAGTTTTGCTGTTGCACATTTTAAATTGTTAATTTTTAAAGCTGTTTGTAAAGGGTGTCCCTTCTGTCATGACCCTTTGATTACATTTGCAGCCATTTTGATTTTATGTAAGAGCCAAAAAAACCTATATTTCCTGTGAGTGGTTTTACTGTTTACATTTTTAGTGTTGCACATTTTTGCTGTTGCACATTTTATACTTATGCTTACGATTTGTTTTGAATATGTTGGCAGCATGTTTGCCCAGGAAACTGCCTATGAATGTTCCTGTTAAATGTAATATTGCACTTATCGTAAGCTTGATTAAAAAGTGAAAACAAATCATGATTTTGTTCTGTTTTCTTTTTTGAGCATAAAGTGAGAGGGTGCAGTAAAATTACAATTAACAAATGGATTATACAATATATTACTTTGTTTATTGAATTGTAAATTTACAGTAAATTATTGGTTAATAATTGCATTACTTTTACAGTAATTCAACGTAAATATTTCACAGCAATTTACTGTATTTATTTCACATTACTTTACACTACAGCTAATTACTGCTATATCACGGTAAATCCTTGGGCATGGCAACCATGAATTTACGGTTAAGTGTTGTTTTTTATTGTAAATTACTGTGGAATAATTACAGTAAAGTACTGTGAATTAATTACGGTAAATTGTTGTGAAAATATTTACAGCGAATTGCTGTGAAAGTAATGCAATTATTAGCCAATACTTTACTGTAATTTTACAGTGAAATTTCTTACAGTGTAGCATTGCTCTCCTGTTCGTTGTTAGTGTCTGTGTTTTGCTCGTGCTCACTACCTGAACAAACTGTGGCTCTGTTAACAACACCTGTGTTTTTGTCCTGTTCAGTGTCTGTTGCTGGAGTATCTGTATGTACAATTTTGTCACTGTTTACTTCATTGTGTACCTCATCTTGCACACTATCCTATGTGTGTACCTTATTAAGTCTCAAATGATGGACTCTTAACAAGGATACCTCCATGTCTTACAAAAACCACAGCTCCATCTTGACCAATTACTACCCCTGGTCCCTTCCACTCTGCACTGTCAGCTCGTTTGTAATAGACTTTGTCTCCTGTCTCATATTTTTCATCTGTGGGTCTGAGTTGTGTACGTAGTGCTCTTCTAATCCTCTCTGAACATTCAGCTTCAGTAAAAGCCTTCCTAGAAGCATGTAACGCTGATATGTGTTGCCCTACTCTTGCACTCATTGTAGTGCCTTCGAGTGCAGGTGGCTTATCAACCAATACACTTGGAAGGTTAGGATTTTGACCAAATACAAGTTGATGTGGACTATAACCATGAACACTGTGCATGCAGTTTTTAGCCATAAGGGCCCAGTCCAGGGCAGTGTCCCAGTCACATCCATTTTCCTTTCTCACCTTGAGGATGATGTCAGTGAGAGTCTGATTGTGTCTCTCTAACAGTCCGTTACTCCACGGGCTGTATCCTGCTGTTGTCCTCGTCTCAATGTTGAAGTTTTCTGCCATGTCTCGGAACTCCTCATTATTAAACTCGCCCCCGTTGTCACTATACAAGATCTGGGGGGACCCGAAGACACTTATCCAGGTGTGGATGAGTGAATTGACTGTTGCAGAGGCCTTCTTGGTTCAGCTGTATTCCATTTGACGAGCCTGGCGTCTTCCCTCCAAAGATACGCTTGAGCGCCGCCTTCATCGATGAAAACTTTAGGTCGGGGCACGCCGTCAAAGCAAGTTTCTGTTTTTTTCATCGAGACACGCTGTGTCTAACAGCTTGAAGGCTAACACGGCATCAGGCAGCGTCATGTCATACTTCTTCATCCTGTTGTACCGTGTTGTTCAAAGTCAATTACATAGTCTGCCATGGAAACCGAGCCGTCTTTCGTCGGATGATCAAACTGTGAAAATGCCTCATACGCTCGGTCCTTTTCCTCCAGCTGAAACACGCTGTCCAGCTTCACTAATAATGTGTCCATACCCGTATCCTTGTCCAGGTAGTCTGCAGGTATCTCCATGGCGATTTCCCTGGCTCTTCCTTCAAGCCCCAAAGTCACAGCAAGAGCCTGCTTTTTCTTATCGACTTCGGTAACTCGCTTCCATACGTTGACTTCATTTTTCCAACTCTCGTATGATCTGGCTTCGTCAAACTTCGGCGGTATTTTGTAGTTTGCAGCCATCTTCAAACCATCCTCTGCTAACAAAGATTGTCACAACTTGATAGACACGACGTTCCATTAACAGAAAACACAACACACCGGCAGTTAACTCCTAACTCCCCTCTTGAATACAACAGTACCTCCCGCGCATGCGCCGATACGACACCGGAGGGTTTTTGCCGTAAAGTGTTGTATATAAAGTGTTGTGGATGTGCAACATAGGAACAAAGTTTGTTAACAGCCAGAGGCTTGCTGCAAGGAACCCTCAGCCAGTATACAGAGTGCCAGCAAAGAGTGCCATTGCTGAAGAAGTTCCAGTCCACATGCGGACTGTCACTGACCGCACTGCAGAGGAAAAGAGACTGGTGGAATTCATTGTCCAATCACAGGGAGCTGAGCAGCATTTGGTGGTACTTTAAGAATGTTCACGTTTTCTTATCATTACAGACTAACTCACAGAGAGGATTCACCAGGGCCTTTGCTCGGAATACCATCAACAGACAGATTTTTAACATGCAGCTAATTCATTGTATCTTTCTCTTAAATGTATTTATGTATTTAATGTAACTGACATTTACTGTTTGTTGTTCAGTGACTAACAACGACCACACAACAGACTCATAAATCCAATTCCCACAAAATATTTGTTTCTGTACCTTGGTGTGCCCATAGGGTTCGGGTCTACTCAAAGGGACGCAGAAGTGGTTTTGTCCAAAGTCCTCTTCCCAGGTGCCTGTCTACCTTGACAATGAGGAACAAGAGGACATCCTTTTTGCCTTTCTGAAGGCAGTATTTTATAGAACACCACCACAACTGAGGATGAAGTGCAGTTCATCTTTAGTGTTCTATTTCCAGAGGTAGGCCTAACCATGTATGTATTTTCATGTCTCCCAGTTCCTGGACTTTCAAAGCCTACATAAACAGCATGCCTACCATGGTGCTACTTGTGTACAGACCCGTGTAATGGCTTGCTGTTCTGTATTAGTGTAATGGAGTAATTAAATTATATATTTTTGAAGGAACTACTCTCTTTTGGAAAGCCATCATGTAGATTATGTTTTTAAGTGTTTCAATATTTCTTTGTATTTTCGTGACTCAAATTTCATGGCCATGGGGAAGTTTCTTTGTTTTATGTTTTTGCATAATGTATGAAAGATAATGTTCACAAAAAAGTCAATAAAAGTGTTTGTGGTAAAATGATTCCAGGATATGTTATGGCCCTTTGAAGAGTTTCAGAATATTTTGATGATATTGCGATAATATCGTGACTCACAGTTACTTTAGCAGGATGAACGTGACATGAAATTTTCATCATCGTCCCATATCTACCCACAACCCCCTCACATAGAACCAGGATCCCTCAACTGAATGCACTTTTAAAACTGAGTAGTTGGACAGAAAGCAGTATTTTGGTGGAATGAACCTTTAAATCTATAACTTGTTAGAAAGTATTTTGGTGGAATTGGAAAGACCTTTAATACTATAATTATAAAGTAGTAATTTGCTATCATCCAAGTCGATAGGTGGCGCTGTCTCTAACAACCTAAAGTCCTAAAACTTCTTGTTATCATCCAATATGATAGGTGGTGCTGTAGGGTCCTAGAACTGTGGTCCTGAAAGTGCAGTCCTGAAACCTCAGCTCTCCGGCACTGCAGGACACCAATATTGGAAAGTTAGTCTGAGCTAAGCTAGGAGCCAAGCTTGGGCAGTCCGCACAAGCTAACAGGGGCTAGCTAGCGCTAGCAGCTACTCTTTTGGCTCCATCAGTGCAGAACCGCCACAGGTCCAATTCCACCTCGCTATACCTCGCTTCCAGGCCTTCAAAAAAAAAAAACACATTTAACACACTTATCTGAATCAATGAAGGAGGCAGAAGAGTAACAAAATAACGTGACACAGTGAACAGGAGAGAGGAGATCGAGAAGGAGAAGCCATCGCTAGCTTCGAGCTATCATATGATGTAATGTCTAAACCAAGGTTAAACTGCATAAAACAGATTTTTTTCAAAACGAGAACATCCACTTACATGCATATTATCACGGTTCTTAACATTATTTTGAATTTAAAAGATTAAATATTGGTTAAATATCATTACAAACGGTGGCACGGGGGTGCAGTGGTTAGCCACACAGCTAGAAGGTTCCGGGTTTGAGTTCCGGCTCGGATATGGAATCTTTCTGTGTGGAGTCTGAATGTTCCCCCTGTGCCTGTGTGGGTTCTCTCCAGGTTCTCCGGCTTCTTCCCACCATCCAAAGACATGCAATTGGGGACTAGGCTGATTGATACTTTGAATTGAATGTAAGTGTGAATGGTTGTTTGTCTCTTTGTGATGGACTGGGGACCTGTCCAGGGTGAACCCCGCCTCTCACCCGTAGCTGCTGGGATAGGCTCCAGCCCCCCCATAACCCTGAACAGGAATAAGCGGAAGACAATGGATGGATCATTACAAACATAAATTCTAATACATGTTACACGGAGTGTGGTGTTTAACCTGCTGTACTTGTAAAGTGTGGGATAACTTTTGTTGTGATTTGGCGCCATTCAATCAAAATTGACTTGACATGTACAACACTTTTGATTCCAAGCTTAAATCTGAACAAATATTTGACAGCTTCAAGATGGAAGCAATCGACTCTGATTTAAGGCTCATTCTGATCAGTAACCATTTTTGTTTGGTAATTATATCTCAAAAATAAAACAAATACATTTCAGTCAGACAGGTCATGTTTGAAGTATTTATTACAAAAATTGTTTGGTGCTTTGATGCTAAAATATCTTAACCACCCCATCCCTACACACCGCCACCCCACTCCCACCCTTTCACAACTGGAAAAGCAAAGACATTCCAGTCAGTGGTCAGACGGGTGAGACCTTGCGTCTGTTTCTAAAGGGCCTGCTGATGGTTTGGGCCAGTGCAGAAAAGAACCTCCTAACTGCAGCGCACTTGGGCTCTTTAAAAAAGTTCTTGTGGAATGAGGAGACGATGCAGCTTTTAAAAGCTACACAGTCAGTCTCCATTATTTCT